>NC_141911.1:31507000-32111250 GCF_057802395.1 Ceratotherium simum simum | reverse complement strand
AAATTTCTTAGATGAAAATTGGTTTTCCCTACTAAGCTACATTAGACAAATCCAAACAATAAATTTACCTTAATTATGTGATTATTTCTGAGGGAATTATTATTGTTGCTCTGTTGTATTATTTTAAATGATCCTTAATAATGCCTTTTTCTTATTTTCCTGTGTTCATATAGTCAGACTTAGGGTTCAGTACCTTTTCAGTTGAAACTCTTTGAAAGTACTAGAACACCATTCATATATATATGATATATATACAACCATATACATCTTATCGATAAATCTTTATTGACTAAATAATTCTCTTTAGCTGCTTTCAAGCCTGTTTACATTTTTCTCTCACTTCTACACACTATCGTCATGAGGTAAGTAAGGCAAGAATGACAACCTCCATTCTTAGGGATGAAGAATTCATGACCCATGCAGGCAGAGAACCAACCCCAGGCCTCCTAATAACTCACCCAGGACCTTTCCTCTTTCCGTTGCCCTCCCTCTACGTCAATGGTTCTCCACCTCAGGTAACTCTGCCCCTCCCTTTGCCTCCCAGAGGAAATTGTCTGGAAACATTTTTGGTTGGGGGTATATAGATAGAGGGGGTACTATTGCATCTAGTGGGTCGAGGCCAAGAGTGCTGCTAAACACCCTATAATGCACAAGACAACTCCCCACGACAAAGAATTATCTGGGCCAAGTGTTGTTGTTGAGAAATTTTGCCTTACATGTGCCTGAAGTACCCTTGATGGTTCCCGAAACTAACGATACCTGAGTAGCGTATCTCTCATGGTTGGTTGGAGGGCTAGCTGGTTGGAAATGCAAGAATCCAGTGGCAGCTGGAGGTCTGTCTCTTTCCTGCAGGTAGAAAGTCACTTGAGGTATTACCGTATGGAGATTAATTTCAATTTAAAATTTTTTTTCTTTAATTACAAAAGAATACATGCTCCATGCATACAACTGTGTCAGTGACCACCTTTGGCCAAAGACCACCAGGAACAGACTGGTAGTAAAAACAATTTAGACTATTTATCTTACTGCAGCAAGGAAGGCCACTGGGGACCATTGCCGTAAGAGAGTATTATGGGGCCTTGCTGTAGAACTAAGCTTGTGTTAGGTATTTTGGGGTAGGGCTCAGGGATGTGTGGCCTTGCTCTGGATGGGGTGCTGTCAGGAGTGGGAGAAGGGAAATTCTGGGTATCTTAGTACTTTTGTATCTAGGAGGAGGAAGAACAGGGTAGGCTAATGTAATTGGCAAAGAGGCTGAAGTCACTCGTGTTTGGCTGTTTGTGGTTTGCACAGTGTTTTTGTTTTTGTCTGTGCTCAGACATGTTTACAGAGTGGTCTTGTGTTCATCTTGCTTCATTACAGTCACAGACGAAGGTGTGAAATAGTTTATGGTCCTCAGGAGAACACTATGGTCAAGCTATAAGAGCCAGTCCAGCTCCCAGCTGACAGCCATCAGGGGCTAATTTTTCTTTCTCACTTGAAACACATGGAACAGCACAACGAAAAACAATAAACAAACAAATAAAGCAGAAATATCTGTAATTGCACCATTCTGAGATAAACAAATTAAGACTTTTGTTGGAGATCCGTGCAGTGTTTTTCCCAGGCATGTAACTATTATCAGAATAATAGTAACATTTATCAAACAATGTTTTATAGTCTGCTTTTTCACTTAGCAGGATATCAAGAACATTTTTCTCATGTCGACAAATATTTTCCTACAACATGATTTTTTTTATTGGCTGCAGAACGTTTCATGAGATTAATGGCCTATAATTTACTTAATCAATTCCATATTGTAAAACGTTTACATTATTTGAAAATTTTTACTATTATAAATAGTGCTGAGATAGATATCCTTGTACAACATCTGATAATTTTGTTGGAATAAATTCCTAAAAGTATGATTGCTGGGTCAAAGAATAGCTATAATTTTCAAGGACTGATACATTGAGATAATCATGTTTTGGGATGAAAATCTCTTGTCTGCCAGTCAGGAGAAAATCATAAGAACTGAGTTAAAATGATTATCATGGAGGTCTTCTTTGCCAACATTTTGTCTTATAATTCAGAGTCCAGAAAAGGACAAAATGAAATTAAAGACAAAGTTATATAATTGGAGAAAATCTCATTTGTAACTTGATGAAGGATTTCAGGAGAAAGCTAATTTTCACCGTGTGAGAAGTATCTCGAATTTTTAGCCTCTTATAGAAAAATCAAATTTACAAATCAGAATGGAAAACCGTCTGATCTTTCTTCTTCTCCCACCTGTGAGATGGCAAATTAACCACCTTTCTCTCTATGTGACAATTACAGGAGAGAATGTCTTTGATTCAAAGCAGAGTGGAGTGGGGACGGGATTCCTCAGAAGAAGTAAGGCTACGTGTTGGATGAGGTTGGATGAAGAGAGAGAAGCTTTGAACAGGAGAGTGGAGTTTCCAGTTGTCCTTTCTAAGTCCCAAAGGTTTTCTTTCTTCCTCTTGGCTAGTTGTATAGGATAGTACTCTCAGTGTAAAATTGAATAGCAAGTGGTGCTTAAAGGCATCTTTTTCCTAATTTAACAGGACTGAGTTTACAGTTTTACAACTCACTATGCTGTCTGGTGCAAGTTTTTGATAGAAATCCTTTTCCAGGTTAAAGAAGTTTCCTTTTATGCTCAGCTCACCAAGAATTTCCATTATGAATAAGTAAATGTTGAAATTTATCACTTTTTTGGCATCAGTTAGACAAACTTTTTTTCTTTAATCTGTTAATGTCATGTAAAAAGGTAGTAGGTTTTCTGGTATTCAACCATTCTTACATCCTTGAACTAAACTCTACTTAGTCATGATAAAAACTGCTAAATTCAGCTGACTAATTCTTGCATTTCTATTCACGAATAAACATGGACTATAGTAATTATATTGTCCTTTTTCATTTTGGGGCCAACTAGCCTTGTAGAAGGATTGAACAGCTTTCTTTCATTTGCACTTCTCTGAAACACATTTTATAAAACAGAGATTATCTGTTCCTTGTAGATTCGTTAGAACTTACTTCTAAAACCATTTCCTTCCACCTTTCCATGACACCATCATTCCTACTAGTGGAAGAATTGATTACTTAGTCAATTTCTTCAATGGTTACTAAATGTTTCAGGTTTTCTATTTCTTCTTGAGGCAACTTTAATAACTGATATTTTACAAGATATTGTCTGTTTTAAAAAATGAATTAGAATATATATTGCATTTTCATATTTTCTTATGTTTTAAAATTTTCTGTTTCCATAGTTGTATTTCCCCTCCCTTTCTTCCTGATAATATTTAGTTGTGCATATTCACATTATTTTTCTTATTGATCTTGCTAGAGATTTGGGCATTTTGTTAGATTTTTGCAAAGGCGAGCTTTTGATCTTCTTATTTCTTTCTGTTTCTTTTTTTCTTATTTACTAACTCTCATCTTTATTGTTTTCTTTCTTTTACTTTCTATGGGTTTATTTTTATTTTCTTTTTTTAGGTGCTTGGGTTTCATGCATTTATTTTTAATTTTTCTTATTTAAAAAATTCCTACAAGGACCACTTTGGCTGCTTTTTATAAGTTTTTATGTGTACTAATTTCATTAACATCTTGTTCTGAATAATTTCTATGTGATTTTTTTTCTGTCATGAGTAAGTTGAGATTTGGATTTTAAATTTCCTAACATATGAGATTTTTAAAATCATATTTTTATTCGATTTGTAATTTAATCAATTTATGGTTAGAGAACACAGCCTATATGATGCTGAATCTTTGAAATTTAAGATATTTTTTGTTACCTAGAATGTAGTCAGTTCTATAAATGCATCTATTAGTTCAAGCTTGTTAGTTTTCTTGTTCAGATCTAATTCCTTGCCAACTTTTTTCTCTGCTTGATCTGTTATCTTATAGAGATGTGGCAAAATCTGCTACTATGATTGTGGATTCTTCTTTATATTCTTAACTTCAGTGCCTCTGTGTTCTGGGTGAATTCCTTAGGGTGTTTCCATTCTCCAATTCACTCGAACCATTTCTTATCTAGCATATATGCAGTCTATTGCGTTTTTATTTTGTATATATTACTTTTTATTTCTAAGATTTCTGATTTTTATTTTTCCTGTTTATTGCACTTATTTAATTTGTTCGTTGTTGTTTTATTATTTCTTATTCTTATCCTATATACTTATTCTTTCTTATTTCTTATCTCTTTGAGTTTCTAAACATATTTCTATTAATATTTTATCATACTATTCTATAAAAGTGGCTTCATTTTGGCTTAATTCATATCCCAGTCATTGGTTTCTCTTTCTCAGCTTCATCTCACAGTAAACACTTTTAGTTGCATTCACATTATCAGCGCCAATTTTCTCTTAACCACCCTACCCTTGCTTCTTGCTTTCCAGTCCTGGGCTCAGCAGGCCCATGGCTTTAGCTCCACTCACCAGTTTGCATTTATCATCAATATCTGGTTAATGGAGATGTTTCATTCTTTCAGCCCAATTAGGTTTTTATGATTTTGTTTTTATATATTTTATCTATTGTTGCTGTTTTTGATATAGAAAGTGTCTGTGTATTTATGTGTTCAGACATGAATTTATTATGTCATTCCGACCAGACTCGTCTCCCACAGTCCCTCCCAACACATCTCTTCCAAAAAGTGACTTTCCAAACTATTACTCTTCAGTCAGTAAATACTCATTATCACTTAGCGCACTCTTCTTCTCTTGTGTTTAGGACCAAATGCTAAGTGCCAAGTACGCAAAAGTATAAAAGACACAGTCCATGACCTGTGTCCGGAGATTTACATCTAGTCATAGAGACAAGTCAAAATAGTACCTCGAGTAGTGAGGATTAATTAAACCGACATAAATCTCCTAGAGCATAACAGGTAATCAATACTTACTTTTTCTTTTCTTTCTTCTTCTTCTTTTTTTTTTTTCGGTTGAGGAAGATTGTCCCTAAGCTAACATCTGTGTCAATCTTCCTCTATATTGTATGTGGGACGCCTCCACAGCATGGCTTAATGAGCAGTATATATGTCTGCACTGGGGATCCGAAACCATGAACCGCAGGCCGCCAAAGCAGAGCACACAAACTCAACCACCACGGGCCCGGGCCGGCCCCCACTTAATACTTACATTTTATGTTTCTACTTCTTTGTCCGTGAATCATAGATAAGGAGGCAGGTGAAATAATAGAAATATCATAGACTTTTTAGTCCAATGGACAAAGATTAGATGCTTAGCTTTGCTTGCTAGTTTAAAGACTATAGGAAAATAATTTCAACTCTCAAAGCTTCAATATTCTCATCTCTAAAAGAGAAATAATAATATTTGTTACTATGTTAGAATCTGTAGCTATAAATTGAACAAAAAGACCTTGCCTCTTCCCTCCTGAAGCTTTCAACTACTAGACAAGACAGGTATTGACTAAGTAACTCAAAGTGCTCTGAGGTATGATGGAGACGTGCTACAGCAACAGATATAGACCAACCTAACTCATGTGGGGAATCTGGGAAGGCCAGAGTAACAGAGGAAATAATATTTCAGCTGACTCCTAGAGGGGGTGTTATTTGGGCAAAGGGAGTTGGCAGGTAGGAGCAACAACATGCGTGAATCCTCTGGGGCAGGAAGAAGTAGGATATGTTTGAAAACCTGAAAGAAGCCCAGTGTGTCTGCAGGGTGGATCATGAAGGAGAAGGGTGATATGAGGCTCCCAGGCCCTGAGGCCTTGCTCTTTTGTTAATTTATTAGTATTGTTTGTGTTTGTGTGTGTGTGTTTGTGGTTGTGTATATGTGTTTTAATCCTAAGCGTAATGGAAAGCCATTGAAGATTTTTAACCAGGTGACTGTCATGCTCCTATTTATGAGTCCAATCGTGGTGAGGAAGCTGCGAGACCAGTTGGGAAGCAATTGCAGTAGCCAGGGAAGAGATGACAGTGGCCGAGACCAGAGTCAGTGTGTTGAATGGAGAGACTTGAAAGAGATGAGAGATATTGAAAAGGCCAAGTCAACTGGACTTGGTGTTGAGAGGAAGCCGGAGTTGAGGGAAATAAGGCAAGTGAAATGCCTCTGGCATGTATCCATTTCCACCTGGTGTCCTGAGCACCTCTGTACTTGTAGACTGTTCAGTATTGTATCCTCCACAGTAAGAAACTTTAGCTTCTTAGCTTCACGCACATAAGGAGCAAATAAGAGAAATAATTAGTAGGAAGATGGCAGCTCTCTTGAGCCAAAGAGAGGTTTTTATGGCCTAAACATTTTTGTAAATTATGGTCAAGTACAACTGCCCATGAGTAAAGTTTCTGCTTCTTTTCCTTCATTACTCCATATTATAAATTTAATGGATTGAGCTCATAAAAAAATCGTTAAAATTTGTCCCACATATGTGCTTTCCTAGTAGATGACAAAGGACATACCTTTAATATACTTTTATTTATTCAGTTGGTTTGTTTAATATTCTGGGTTCAAAAGAAACTGTTGTTTCTTTAATTAGTAACCAATCAGTGTCAAGGATACCATGTTAATTGAACAGTAATTTATAGATTAATTTATAGATAGCCTGCCATCTACCTGATCCAAAGGCTCCAAGTGGGGAAAGTGAGATGTCTCTTGATACAGTGACTTCATTTCACTCTGTGTCTTCTATAGAATGTTCTGATGGCATTTTTTGCTCCTTCTCCAGTCACCTTTTCCTGGGATAGAAAGAAAGTGGAGTTGAAGGATGGGAACAAATGGTAGATAGTAGGCAGAGAGGACCATTTAGGTTCATGTCTTTCTTCCCTGGTCAACTTTTGTCCAGCAGTAATCATCTAATAGCGTTGCCCTATGCCACTCAAGTTCCCAGGACAATGGTGAAGAATGGAGTTGACTCCCCCTTTGTAGAAATGGCATTGTCCTGGCAGGCTCTGCAGGAACACTTTTCTATGACTGCGGTAGTTTCACACTTTGAAGAACATCAAGGCCAATACCATTATCTACCTTTTCTAGAATAAGGGATTTTGGATACTGAATTGGATTTTTTTTTTCAAATATCAGAGTGAATACATAACTATATTCATCAGGAAACTCCTGACTTTACTCACAGATACTCCTGTAATCTGTCTCCTGGTGAGAACACTGGTGGAACAGTCAATGTTCTCCTGGTAATTGGACCTTCTTTTTGAGATGTGCTTGCAGTTGGTACTCAGACTCCCATCAAAAAGAACAACTTCAAAAAGTCTTCTATTGTGCTCCCATCAAAAACCAAGATGAGAGAAACTGTATACAGTCACGTGCCCCATAATGATGTTTTGGTCAGTGACAGACTGCATATAGATGGTAGTCCCATAAGGTTAGTACCATATAGCCTAGGTGTGGAGTAGGCTCTACCATCTAGATTTGTGCAAGTACACTCTATGATATTTGCACAATGGCAAAATCACCTAACGACACATTTCTCAGAATGGATCCTCGTCGTTAAGCGACGCATGACTATATAGAGAACTTATCTGAACCAGAAATTCTCAAGTGGTAGGGGCAGGCCAATCCCTTAAGAGTAGTCTTTCAGAATATGTGATAGTGCCTTTCCATCACCTTTGCCCCACCTATTTGAAAATCATTGTATGTTGTAGGAGGTGTTATTGATAGAATTACAAATGCTGTGGGAAGAGCAGAAAAAGTGTGAGATCTCTAAAATGAAGGGTTAAGCTGTCCATTTACTTTTCTAAGGATCCATTTACTTCTCTAAGTTCTAACCTTGGCTTGAATTAGACTGTTGAAATGCAGAATACTTAATCCACTCTAAGTTTTGCTTTAATAGTATTCTTTCAGCTTTTAGCAAAAGACAGATGGATGGCATTCACTTTTTAATTTGCAATACAAAAAAGAAATGAAAATTGTTCATTGCATCACTTAATGCTTTCTGGACAAAGTTCCATATGGGAAATTTCTTCTAGAGTCTAGATTTTTTTCTCCTTCCTTAAAAAACTGATTTCATGACTCCTTTCCAATATGAGAGTAATGTAACCAATCGTGTTGCCCTTTTCACCTTGGCTACAAGGAAGTTTACAGGCAAATTCTTAGCTTACAGTTTTGAAGTAGTATATGTGCAATCTCACTTTTTATTTGTTTATGAATTTGTATTTGTATTTTACTAATCTTTTTGTTAATTGGATTTTCTGTAAGGCAAGTCAAAACTTCTTTTTAAAGAGAAAAATTTTGGATAAGTTTAATAAGTTAATAGATATTGTGTTACATAGCTTCCACTGCAAAGGTTTACAGCAGCACTTTAGAATGGAAGCAGTTTGTGACTTCCTCGTCTCCCATTCTAGGTGAAATGCTTGACCTGAAATTGCATCTTATCCATGATCCCATGAAAGCTATGCTTAAAGCACTGAAATCTTTTGTTGAATTTTACTCCTGAACAGAACTAGCTTCAAGAGGCTGAAAAGAACTCCGGGAAGCTTGATCAGCAGCTCCCAACTCTAGACGCAAATTATTCAAGATAGACTTGCCCAACAAACCGGTACATGTGAGATTTTAAAAACCTTGGTGGTGGCCTATTCTAATCACCCTTAAAGTCAACGAGTTTGTTTTACCTCAATTCTTATACTCCATTCCAATAGAAATTCTGTGTGTTCAGGCCACATTTAGATGGCATTCTGACCTATATACTCTGATAACTCTTGGAGCACTTTTTCCCCCAGCTCTATTGCGATATAATTGACATATAACATTGTGTAAGTTTAAAGTGTACAATGTGATGATTTGATAGACACATATATTGTGAAATGATTATCACAATAAGGTTAGTTAACACATCGATCACATCACAGTTACCATTTTTTGGTGTGTAGTGAGAACTTTTAAGATCTACTCTCTTAGCAACTTTCAAAGTACAATATAGTATTGTTAACTATACTTATCGTGTTGTAACATTACATCCTCAGGACTTATTCATCTTATGACTAGAAGTTTGTATCTTTTGATCACCTTCATCTATTTCCCTCTAGTATCTCCCCACCCCTGACAACCACCAATCTACTTTCTGTTTCTGTGAGTTCAGTTTTTTAAGATTCCACATATAAATGAGATCACATAGTATTTGTCTTTCTCTGTCTGGCTTATTTCACTTAGCATAATGCCCTGAAGGTTCATCCATGTGTCGAAAACAACAAGATTTCCTTCTTTTTAGTAGCTGAATAATATTCCATTGTGTATACATACAACATTTTCTTTATCCATTCATCTGTCCATGGACACTTAGGTGTTTTCCATATCTTGGCTATTGTAAAGAATGCTGAAAATGGGGGTGCAGATATATCTTTGAGATAGTGATTTCATTTCCTTCAGATTTATACCCTGAAGTGGGATTGCTGGATTGTATGGTAGTTCTATTTTTAATTTTTTGTTTTTTGTGCTGAGGAAGATTTTAACTGAGCTTCCTCTACTTTGTCAGTCTCCCTCTACTTTGTATGTAGGTTGCCACCACAGCATGGCTGACAAGTGGTGTAGGTCTGTCCCTGGGATTCGAACCCGCAAACCCACGAACATGGGCCAACAAAGCAGAGGATGCAAACTTAACCACTACACCGTGGTGCTGGCCCTATTTTTAATTTTTTGAGGAAACTTGACTGTTTTTCATAGTACTGTACTAATTTACACTCCCACCAACAGCATACAAGGTGTTCCTTTTCTCCACATCCTCACCAACACTTGTTATTTGTTGTCTTTTTGATAACAGCCATTATAACAGGGGTAAGGTGATATCTCATGGAGGTTTTGAATTCCATTCTCCAGAGGATTAGTGATGTTGAGCATTTTTCATTACTTATTGGCAATTTGCATATCTTCTTCGGTAAAGTGTCTCTTCGGGTCCATTGCCCATTTCTTAATTGGGTTTTTTGTTTTCTTTACTATTGAGTTGTTGGAGTTCCTTATATATTTTGGATATTAACCCATTATCAGATATATAGTTTGAAAATACTTTCTCCCATTCTGTAGGTTGCCTTTTGGTTTTGTTGATCATTTTTTTTTGCTGTGCAGAAGCTTTTTAGTTTGATATGGTCCCACTTGACTATTTCTCTTTTTGTTATTTGTGCTTTTGGTGTCTTTTCCAAAAAAATCATTGTCAAGACCAATGTCAAGGAGATTTTTCTCTATGTTTTCTTCTAGGAGTTTTATTATTTTAGATCTTACCTGTAAATCTTTAATTCATTCTGAGTTAGTTTTTGTGAGTGATTTAAAAATATAGATTGGTTTCATTCTTTTGCACGTGAATATCCAATTTTCCCAACACCATTTATTGAAGAAACTATCTTTTCCCCATCGGGTGTTCTTGGCTCCTCTGTCAAATATGAGTTGACTATATATGCATAGGTTTATTTTGGGGTTCTCAATTATTTTTATTTATTTTTTTTGCTGAGGAAAATTTGCCCTGAGCTAACATCTGCTGCCAATCTTCCTATTTTTGTACATCCACTGCCACCATAGCACGGACGCTGACAGACGAGTGGTGTAGGTCCATGCCCAGGAACTGAACCCAGGCTGCCAAAGCAGAATGCCTGGAATTTAACCACTAGGCAACCAGGGCTGGCCCTGGGGTCTCAAGTCTGTCCCATTGTTGTATGTGTCTGTTTTTATGCCAGTACCATACTGCTTTGATTACTAAAGCCTTACATATAGATTGAAATCAGAGTGTGATGCCTCCAGCTTTGTTCTTCTTCTCAAGATCGCTTTGGCTATTCCAGGTCTTTGTGGTTCCATATGAATTTTAGAATTGTTTTTTCTATTTCTGTAAAAAAATGCCATTGGAATCTTGATAGGGATTTCATTGACTCTATCAATGGTTTTAGGTACTGTGGACATTTTAATAATACTGATTCTTCCAATCTGTGAACACAGGATATCTTTCCATTTATTTGTGTCTTCTTCAGTTTCTTTCAGCAATGTCTTATAGTTTTCAGTGTACAGATCTCTCACCTCCTTGGTTAAATTTATTACTAAGTATTTTATTGTTTTAATGCTATTCTGAATGGGATAATTTCTTTATTTCTTTTTTATATATGTCAGTTACTTTGAAATGCAACTGGTTTTTGCATGCTGATTTTGTATCTTGCAACTTTACTGAATTCATTTATTAGTTCTAGCATTTTTTTTGGTGGAGTCTTTAAGGTTTTCTATATATAAGATTATGTTGTCTGCAAACTGAGACTGTTTTACATCTTCCTTTCCAATTTGGATTCCTTTTAATTATTTTTCTTGCCTGATTGCTCTAGCTTGGACTTCTAGTACTATGTTGAGTAGATGTGGTAAGAGTGGGCACCCTTGTCTTGCTCCTGATCTGAGAGGAAAAGCTTTCAACCTTTTACCTTTTCAACCTTTTCATGATGTTAGTTGTGGGCTTGCTATATATGGCCTTTGTTATGTTGAGGTACATTCCTTCTATACCTAATTTGTTGAGAGTTTTTATCATGAAATCCTGTTGAATTTTGTCAAATGTTTTTTCTGCATCTATTGAGATGATCACATGATTTTTATCTTTCATTCTATTAATGTGATGTAACAGATTTATTGATTTTCATATGTTGAACCATCCTTGCATCTCAGGGATGAATCCCACTTGATCATGGTGTATGATCCTTTGAATGTGCTGTTGAATTTGGTTTGTTAGTATTTGGTGAGAATTTTTGCATCTATAGGCATGCTCTGCATAATGACATTTTGGTCAATGATGGGCCGCATATATGATAGTGGTCCCATAAGATTAGTACCACATAGCCTAGGTGTGTAGTAGGCTATACACTCTATGATGTTTGTGCAATGATGAAATTGCCTAACAACGCATTTCTCAGAAAGTATCCCAATTGTTAAGCAATGAATGACGGTATATTCATCAGGGATATTGGCCTGTAGTTTTGTTTTCTTGTAGTGTCCTTTTCTGGCTTTGGTATCAGGGTAATGCTGGACTTATAAATGAATTTGGGGGTGTTCTTTCTTATTCAATTTTTTGGAAGAGTTTGAGAAGGATTGGGATTAATTTTTTCTTAAATGTTTGGTAGAGTTCACCGGTGACTTCTGGTCTTGGGCTTTTCTGTGTTAGTAGATTTTTGATTACTGATCAATCTCCTTACTCATTACTGGCCTGTTCAGATTTTCTATTTATTCATGTTACAGTCTCGGTAGGTTGTATGTTTCTAAGAAATTATCTGTTTCTTCTAGATTGTCCAATTTGTTGGTATATGATTGTTCATAGTAGTCTTTTATGATCCTTTGTATCTCTATGGTATTAGTTACAATGTCTCCTCTTTCATTTATAATTTTATTTATTTGAGTCCTCTCTCTTTTTCTCTTGGTTTGTCTAGCTACAGGTTTGTCAATTTTGTTTATTTTTTTCAGAGAACCAACTCTTAGTTTTGTTAATCTTTTCTATTGTTTTCCTATTCTCTATTTCATTTATTTCTGCTGTAACCTTTACTAATTCCTTCTTCCTGCTAAATTTGGGCTTAGTTTGTTCTTCTTCTTATTGGGGTATCATATTAGGTTGTTTGTTTACTTAAGTTCTTTCTTTTTCTTAAAGTATGTGTTTATAGCTATAAACTTTTTTCTTAGAATTGCTTTTCTTGCATCCTATAAGTTTTGGTATGTTGTATGTTGTTTCCATTTTCATTTGTCTCAAGATATTTTTTAATTTCCCTTTTGATTTCTTCTTTGATCCATTGGTAGTTAAGGAGTGTGTTATTTAATTTCCATGTATTTGTGACTTTTCCAGCTTTTATCTTGTTACTGATTTCTGGTTTCATACCATTTGTGGTCAGAACAGATACTTGAAATAATTTCTATATCTTCTTGAATTTGTTGAGACTTGTTTTGTGGCCTAACATATGATCTATCTTAGTAAGTGTTCTATGTGCACTTGAGAAGAATGTGTATTCTGCTACTGTTGGATAAAATGTTCTTTATATATCTCCTAGGTCCATTTGTTAAATAGTGTTGTTCAAATCTGCTGTTTCTTTATTGATTATCTGGATGATTTATCCATTGTTGACAGTGGGGTGTTAAAGCCCCAACTATTATTGTATTGCTGTTTTTTTCTCCTTTTAGTTCTGTTAGTATTTGCTTAATATATTTAGGTGCTCCAATATTGGATGCATAAATATTTACAATTGTTATGTTGTTTTGATGAATTGACCCCTTTGTCATTATATAAAGACCTTCTTTGTTTTCTGTGACCATTTTTAGCTTAAAGTCCATTTTGATATAAGTTGAGCTATTCCTGCATTCTTTTGATTACAATTTTCTTGAAATATCTTTTTCCATTCCTTCACTGTCAGCCTGTGTGTACCCTTAAGGCTAAAGTGAGTCTTTTATAGGAGCATATTGTTGGATCTTTTTTATTTTATCCACTCAGCCATTCTACATCTTTTGATTGGAGAATTTAATACATTTACATTTAAAGTAATTTTTGATAGATAAAGAGTTACCATTACCATCTTATTGTTTTCTGGCTATTTTGTAGTGCCTTTGTTCCTTTATTCTTTTGCCATCTTTCTTTGTGGATTGATGATTTTCCATAGTGATATGCTTTGATTCCCTTCTCTTATCTTTTGTGTATTTACTGTAGGTTTTTTTTTTTTTTTCCATTACCATGAGACTTACATAAAATATCTTACAGATATAATGGTCTATTTTACAATAACAACTTAACTTTGATCACATACAAAAACTCTACCCTTTTACTCCTCCCCCCAATTTATGTTTTTGATGTCATAATTTACCTCCTTTTATATCATGTATCCATTAACAAATTATTGTAGCTATAATTATTCTTAATACTTTTGTCCTTTAAACTAGAGTTAAGTGATTAACACACCACCATATTACAATATTAGAATATTCTGAATTTGACACGTACTCACTTTTACCAACATGTTTTATTTTTTCATATGTTTTCTTGTTATTAATTAGTGTCCATTCATTTCACCTTGAAAAACTCCTTTGAGCATTTCTTCTGAGGATTATTCTGAATTCTTTGTCAGAAAGTTCATAGATTTCTATTTCTTTAGGGTCAGTTTTTTGGAGATTATTGATTTTCTTTGGCAGTGTCATGTTTACCTGATTCTTCACAATCCTTGTATCCTCATGTTGGTATCTGCACATTTGAGTAAGCAGTCTCCTTTTCCTGACTTCACAGGTTCGCTTTAGCAGGGAAACACCTTCACCAGTTAGCTCAGCTTGGGGTACTGGACAGGTCAGCAGGTAATGCCTGCAGGCAGGTAGGACTTGCTAATGGGGTCTCTAGTTGGATAAGGCCACTGTCCATGCTCTGAGGTTGGGGGGAGGTGATGCAGTCTGGCCTCCGAAGATCAGGTGGTCCTGCTGGCTGGGCTCTGCACTCAAGTGGGGCTGCTGGGTGGGCTCCTTGGTTGGGTGGGGCTGCTGGCTATGTTTGTGGTCAGGTGGGACCACTAGCCAGGCTCTGTAATCACCTCTGCTTGGGCAAGTTTGCAGTCTTTGTTCCTTGGCAGGGCAGTGTCATGGCTGGACTCTGTGATTGGGCAGGACTACAGGCTGGGCTTCACAATGGCTCTTGGTTGGGTGGGACCTTGGGCTGTGCTCTACAATTGGACAGAGCTGCAGGCTAGGCTTTGTGATCAGGTAGGCCACTAGTTGTGCTCTGCTGTTGGCGATGTCAGCGACTGGGCTCTCTAGTCAGGCAGGGCTTCCAGCTATATGCCGCAGCTGGGTGGGGTTGTAGGCTGTGCTTCATAGCTGGCCAGTACCATAGGCTGATCTCTGAGGCTGCCCAGGGTCACTGTTCAGGCTCCATGGTTATGTGGGACTAGAGGCTGCGCTCAACAGTTGGGCAAGACAGCTGGCTTTGTTCATTGCCTGAGTGGGGCTGTAGGATGGTCTCTGTAGCTTCCTGGGTTCTCTGGCCAGCTTCCTTTTGGGATGGGACTGGAGGTTATACTCAGAAATTGGGCAGGGCTTTCAACTTGCTTTTCTGCCTCAGTGGGGCCATAAAACTGGCTCCATGGCTGATTTTGCCCATTGACTGGGGACCGAAATCAGGCAAAACTGTCAACTAAACTCTCTGGACAGATGGGGCCACAGGCTTGGCTCTATAGGTGGGCAGAGTCACTGGCTAGGGTCTCTGCTTAGGCGCCACTGCAAGCAGTAACATGATCTGCCAAGATCTGAGCACTGGTTGCTGTAAGCCTCGCTCTCCTTCTCCTTCTCTCTCTGATCCCCAGTGGTCAAGCCCTGTAGATTCCCCCAATTATTCCCATGAGGTGAGACCCTAGTGGGCCCCCTGGGAAGCATCCCACAATGCTGAGGGAGCTGGATGTCCACCTTAGCTTCTCTTTTCCCACTGGAGAAACTATAGGCTTGGGGGAGCCCACTCAGGGTGGTGCTTTGCCAGCCTGGGGAGGGGCAAAAGTAACCACTCCTCTTGCCCTTCTAATGTGGTCCTTCTTGGTCTCTGCAGTCTAGGGTGGGTGCTTCAGCCTCATCTCCAGGTTCTGGGATTTTTACAGTGATGTATTGTCTATGGATATTTGTTAGTTGACCTTCTTGTGCTGGGAGCTAGAGTCAGGAACAACCTATGTCACCATCTTGATGACATCATCTCTCCAACATGGGATTTCTTTTGAGGACAATAAAAATGTTCTAGAATTGTAGTGATGGTTGCACAACTCTGTGAATATACTTTGTTTTTCCCAACTGTGCCTGGGCCTGTCACTCAGCTTCTCTGCTCACTGCCACCCCATCTTCCTCCAAAGAAATATCTGAATTAGATGGACAACTGGTGTAGGAGTCAGCTGAACCAGAGATATCCAAAGACTTCAGCCTTCCTCCCTTGGCTCTTTTCAGAAGCCTGATCCAGGTCTTGGAGCACTTTTAAGACCTGTCCATAGCCCTGTGCCTAGCAGGGAACCTGGTACGTAGTAGACGATCAACAAGTTGAATTGAATTATGTCACCTCTCATTATTCTCTCTTTAGGGCAGAGAGATGATGTAAACTATTCTTGTTAATATTGGCCTGCATGTGGCATTCAAAGCCTCCAAGTGCAGAGCTCCAAATGCAGAGCTGTATAGTCCTGCATGGAACCCCAAGGATGCTTTTTCAGAGTACATGTTCAAGCTCATAAAAGCCCTTTGTCGGTCCCTCCTCGAGCACATTATATCATCCTCTAAGCCATTAAATTAATCTATTTTAATTGGATAATGACTCCCATTTTTGAATCTGTGGAAAATCCATCTCCACCTCTATCTGTATCTCCAGCGGCAGATCTCCAACATTCTGACAGCAGCAGGGCTTTTTGTCCTCCCTGTAGCCCTGCAGCCACCAGGGGCCAAAGACCAATTTGCTGTAATGAATTTAATATGTTTAGTCTGAGCCATATAGTTCCAGGCCTGTGAGAGAGGGCCCCTTTTAGGGTTACTTTCCATTAAGTGAATCAAAGAGGCATGTCAGCAACTGTGGGCTGAGTGTGCAAACCCTTCTGGTGCCAACCTCATTTCAAGTCCAGCCAGCTTCCTAGTCACTTTCTGGACTGTCCAAAGACCTTTTTGGCAGCAGTTTATCATGCCTTTGGCTCCTAGAACCTATGCTAGACCATTCTCAAGCATGTATTGTAACTCTTGAAAGATATGCTTATTGATTTCTCATCTAAAAGTTGGCCCTTGTTAGTATAAAGAGAGTTTTGTGAGTGGTCAATTCCTTTGGATATCTTGGGAACCTATTTTTATGTGACTTGCTGCCTATCTTTATTTAAAATATACCTAAAGATTATATTTTCAAAGGAAGGCAAATGCAAAATAATTTAGGGATCGCTAAATTTTAAGGACTTTAAGAGATGATCTGGTCCAGGTCCATGCCTCTAAAAATAAACTACTGAGACCCCCAGGACCCAGGATATCAATCTTCAGTGGAAATTCCAGGGCCTTTGACAAGGTAGGAGCTGAATACTTACTAGATTCATCCACTCATCCATTCATTTATTTCATCAACATTATGAGCAGTACTCAGCTAGGCATTAGAGGCATCAAACATGAATTAAAGAAGGTACCTGCCCTTAAAGAGTTCACAGTTTGGTACAAGAAACAGAAACACCAACAATGTGATGAGGTCTGTCAGAGAGGCACAGGGGGTCCTTATTATCAAAGAAAAATTGGAACCAAGAAAAGGCCACTTAAAATGAATTCATTTAAAGTGGAGACCAATTTTTACAAGTTAATTGGAAGTGAGATTTGTTTGAGAATTAATCTCAAAAAATAAAACTAAAAATATGAAAACAATTTTGATTTATTAAACAAAATTTAGCTTATTATTTAATTTTATCTGTGTTGTAATTCTTAGAATATACTAAGAACCAACATTTTTGGTGACAAGTGACATTACTGCAGGAGGGTAATATCATGCAGAGGGTTATTTTGCAAAAATATTCGAGTTTGATCAGTTTTTCCAAGAATCAATGTCATTTTTATTTTGATATCCAAATCATTTTATTTTGCATCCCTATATTTATTGATTTTTGTCTTCTTCAATTGCTAATACATTTTAAACCTGCTAGATTCTCATTTTTTAATAGCTTTCCATGTCATTCTCTAAAAACTTCCCTCACTTTTCTAAAATACTACATTATTTGCAAGATTTGCAATTTCATGTTGCAACTGAAAAGACATCAAGACCAGAGGAAGGAGAATAGACACCAGTGTGGAGCTGAGTGGGATGTTTTGGTGGGGCCTAGTATTGTTAGTGGAGAGTTGATTAGTAAATATTTTCATGTTATGCTGACTATTGATTCTTCTCAAGCTCTTAGTTATAGGGATTCAGAAAATGAATATTTAGATGATAACAGTTGTCTCCTCTCCTGCAATATGTTAAGCATTCGGGTGGCACAAAGACTGGGAAAATACTGGAATAAAAAAATTAAAATTTATTAACAGACAAGACATGGTTGTATTCCCATGATTGATTCCCATGGTAAATTCTTCTGTGAGTATGACTTAGCCATTGATACGATCAATATTAGTTGCACCTACAGCAGAGGTTATTAAACTTGTTTGAGATCACTGGAGTTATGTTTCTCTCATTTAAAACCAAATACATCCGTGAGGTTTTCTAATTCTAAATTCAATGAATACCCTTTCACCATACAACTGGCTCTCAACTACTTATGAATCGTGAAAGGTGCTATTTTTGTTATCCTATTGTATTATTTCCCAGAATCCCAATCTTTACAGGATGCTAGAAAGAAGACTGGAAGTTGTTTTATGTACCAACCAAACATTCTTTAACTAAAACAAGAAAGATGTCTCCTGGCATGGTAGAATTCCATTGAACCTAGTTTGCAAACCATTTTCTAGCTTGTTAAATGGAGTGTCTTATGAAATGCAGTGCCATGAGGTAGGAAATCCAGAATTTTAGGTAGATTACGCACAACTATTTATGAGATTTCCATGATACAAAGGTATATTATCCTTAATTTTTCAGAACACTTATCATGCATATGTTGTGCAAGGGATACCATTTAAGATCTTGTTGGAAAAAATAGACTCTATTGAAAAAATAGAGTCAGAGCAATAGCACAAGTGAGATTACTAAGGGCAGAAGAAAATCAAACTAGCAGAAACTGAGTATGGTCCCATGCCAGAGTAAGAAGAAAACATTATCTTTAGGGACTGCTGATAAAGGAACCATCTTTTAGTTTCAAGTGACAAAACTCTAACACAAGCTAGCTTCAACTCGAGAATGGGAGTTTATGGGCTCATTAAACCAGATTCAGGATGAACGGTAGTACTGGCCTCAAGAATGACTCAGTGCCACCCCTTGAGTACTATCAAGGCTCTCCATCAATGCTATCAAGACTGTCTCTCTCTCCATTTCTGTCTGGCATCTCTGCTTTTTATCTGTGCTCACCTCATCCTCTCTTACCTCTTGGTGGCCTGTCTCCATGTGATGGGCAAAGGCATCTCTCAGCTCAGCCCAACAACTCTGCCGCCGGAAAAGTAAAGAAGTTCTGTCCCATCAGCATCAGGTGGAACAATTTCAGGAGACATCTCAGTTCATGTCACCTGACTGTCACTTGTCATCCTGGCTTCCACAATGTCTGAGGACAGAAAGTTACTATAATTGATCTGATCTGAGTCTTTTGACTTCTCATCAGGCCAAGGAAATAGGTTATGTTACCAGAAAAATGGAGAAAATCTGCACAGAAAAAGACAATAGCCACTGCAGGAACAAATCATCACCTTCTATAGCCTTTTCTCTTTCCATTCATCTCCCAGTATTACATGTTGCTTATAAGTCCTCATATAGGCCATTTAAACTAACTGAGGCTGATCTGACTTGGACTTGAATTATATTTTCATTAGTATGGTGCCCGATTATGAAACAGAATTTATACAGGAATAGGAAGTAATTTACAGGTGGCTTGAGTTCAGTTTTGTGAGCCTATTTACTGTGGTTAAACCTGAAAAATAGTATGGGTTTTTTTCTCCTTTAATTTAATTTTAACCATGATTTGATAAATATAGAAGAGGTGTGGCATGTGGCAGCAAACACATTGAAAGTCTCAGTTCAAAATAAATGTTTTTCCAAAAGTGTCATGCCTTCTCTCAAAATGCCATGAGAAAAATCCAATAAAATCTCTTTCATCTCCTTGAATGAAGAGAGCAACATTTATTTAAATTGATTTTAATAGTGTTTATGGTTCTTAATGTTTATACTTTGTGTATTTATTAATATACATGTTTCACATTTTTTATTCATTTATAGCCTTGAAACTAGTTTTAAAAGTCATTAAGTACACCAAAACTTATTTTGTTGGTAAAATTTGCCCTTGGCTTTTGTTAAGAATCAGTCCGCCCACAGATCAATAAACATATGTTGAGCATTGCAATAGTTCTGGACTCTGAACTAGAAGCTGTAAGAGACAAAGCAAAAGTTTTCAACAAGTTTACCATTTAGCTAAGGAGACAAGACAAAGAGTTGAAATAAGAGAGAAATATTCGCGGCAGTATACCATATGTCCAAAATTCAGCAATTCGGTGGAAGTTATTTAAGGGAGTGATCGGCTGCACGGACTTCATGGCACAAGGAGGGTGGGTAAAGCATTGCAATCAAGTCATTCTCACCTTCCTCTATCCTGAGTTATGTTTGCTTGAGTCCCCGTTTGTAGCAAATATATTTAAATTAAGGTAGTGTTAGGTGTTGTAACAAACAAACCCCAAGTTATATAATGGCTCAGATATGCTAAAACTCAAAATAGATATTCATGATCAAAAGTAGTGATTCCCTTTGTTGAAGGTGGCAGAGCCACAAGATGAAAAGAAGCCGGGGTTTCTGAAGCACTACTTTTTTAAAACATTATTCTATTGAGGTCATATTGGCTTATAACATTGTGTAAATTTCAGGTGTATATTATTATATTTCAATTTCTGTGCAGACTGCCTCATGTTCACCACAAGTAGTCTAGTTTTTAAACATTTTTATCCTAGTTTTTATATGTATGGTGACAGATCAATTTTTATCCTAGTTTTTATATGTATGATGACAGATAAAATGTTATGTTAGCCTAACATCCATGAACATTGGATTCAAGAAACATAAAGGAGAGGGGGGACAGAGTACTGGTTGAAATGTGTCATTTGATAATCTACTCCTCCACTTTTTAATAACTTGCACTCTGAATCTCATTAATGGAAGGATGTTCTTCTCCAATGCCAGAGATTGATTTGTGGAATGTGTTCAAACATGGTTGAGCATTTTTAGAGATGCTTCACTTGTATAAGTGTATATGTTCATAGTAAGAGAAGCACCACAGCAAAGCTTCATTACATTCTCATTTAGGAGAGTGTGTGGTATAAAAAGGTTGTGTGTGTGTGTGTGTGTGTGTGTGTGTGAGTGGGGTGAGTAGGTGCATGTGAATCTCCATAAGTAATATACATGTACATAAACTTTTGCTATTATGTCAAAAGTAGAATATACATGATTCTCAAATTAAGTAGACATACGTCTTAAAGTTCCCAGTAGAGTGTAAGATATAAATAATACATTTTCAAAACTTACTCATTCATTTACATGAAGGTAATTTTAACATTTAAATTGAATGGAAACACCCTGTTTTGGAGATGACGGGTATTATGGGTTGAATTGTGTCCCCAAGAAAGATATGTCGAAGTCCTAACCCCTTGAGTCTGTGAATGTGACCTTATTTGGAAATAGGGTCTTTGGAGATGTAATCAGGTTAAGATGAGGTCATACTGGATTAGGGTGGGCCCTAATCCAATGACTAATGTCCTTATAAGAGAGGATATTTGGACACTGAGTGACACAGACAAATAGGGAGGATGCCATGAGAAGACAGAGGCAGAGATTGGAGTGATGCATTTACAAGCCAAAGAACACCGAGCATTGGCAGCAACCATCAAAAGCTAGGAGAGAGGCATAGAATGGATTCTCTCTCAGAAATCCCAGAAAGAACCAACCCTGCCAATACCTGAATTTCAGACTTCTAGCCTCCAGAACTGTGAGAGAATAAATTTCTGTTGTTTTAAGCCACCTAGTTTATGATAATTTGTAACAGCAGCCCTAGGAAACTAGCACATGGGTTATACATTTATTTATATTATAGATGCTTACCTCTTATAAACTTTCAACTTAGACATTTTCATGCTTATAAAGAAAGGTATGAGCCGGAGCATTAGAACCATGACTCTGCCCACTGCCAACAAATGGGATAACAGTTGCTTTTATAAAACCACTTTGATCTTATAAACAACTGAATTTGAGAATACTTTCCAGAAACTACCCAGTTTGTAAGTAAAGGAGCTTCTGTGTCATTTAAATTATTCATATATATTTATCTCATGAGAGGTGCATCTAATTGCTTTATATACATGGAAGGAACAGAAAATCAATCTTGTTTTCAATTCATGGCCTGTCTCAGTAAGTGGGAGTTTTGCTTTCTCACAAATAAACATTAAAACCCCTCAAACTAGCAATGTCTGTACTCTTCTTTTCAAAAAGCTAGCTCAGACTCAGTGCCTCTGAGCGTCCATGTAGGTAAACTGGATGCTGACTTGCCAAACAGAGATGTCAGTGATGTCACTAAGTGTCTTAGGTTGTCCCAATCCCATGAGACCAAGAACTTCACCCTGGTGTCACCACTGACGGGCTGTGCCTCATGGCTGGGCCTCCCATGCTGAGGAGCTGCCTTCACCTTCCAACCACCCAGCCCTTGTGCTTTGCAGTGGGTCTGACACAGCATGCTTGCGAGTAGGAGGTCAACACTCATGCTGGTTTTACAAGCAATTGTGCCTTTCCTTCCTTCTTCCTAGAGTACACTTAGCACTTCCAGAATATAGTTCCTCTTCTCAGGGCTTCCAACTTTTATTGAAAAATTGGTACAGGCAGCTAAAACTTGTAGTAGCACTTTAGATTTTGTATCTGGTTATAATTACGTTCCTGGGAAGAATGCACACATAAATATTTTTCGCTTTTAGTTTCATGTGAGAAAGTCTATTTAGATACCATTCACCAAATCCAAACCTCGTGGTTTACCTGAGAGTAGGAATGAATTGAGATTGCATCATTTCTCAAGAAGAACAGAGAGTAAGTCAAGAATGCCACGATTCTTCATACTGAGCCATAAAATATTAAGATAGCATTAATTGCAAAGGTTTTCTTTTCCATCCTTTTAAAGCACAGGCAACACATGAAAATAATTCCCTGTACTTTGTCTTTTGATTTAATGCTTGCTATAGACATGTGTTACATTTTATTGGGGGCGTGGTTAGAAGAGAAGTTGTACTCAAACTATATAGTCACAAAAGTGTGGAGGATAAGTTTCTTGCAGAGATGGAAAGAATTATATTATTGACCACATAAATTAGATTTGGGATACTAGACAGGATTCTATGATCTATTTCCATGCTGTTTATAATGCTGGGACCCTATGCTTCTTAGAGAGGTCCCCTATAATTCTCTGTCTTGCTGGTTTGTTTGTTGGTTTAATTAAGTGACTTTTACAAGGGGGTGCATGGAATTGGGTCATGTATAATGTTTGTGGCAGAAGAAGAGACATTGCCAATAAACAACAACAACAACAAACTAATGGAGTTTGAAGTTTATAAATGGAAGACCTAGTGGAACTAAAAATGGAAAATCCGAGTAATGAATCTTCCTAATAAAAAAGTGACCATCTTCGAGTGTGTGAGTTTCTCAGGGTTCTAAAGACGCTCTCTTCATTTTACTTGCCTGAAAAGTTTAAACCTCAAAAAAGCAAAGCAATAAAAGAAAACTTAGGCTTAAGATTGAAAACACTCTTCTAAAGGTGGAACACATTTTCTTCTGGAGTACTGACTTTTCTTTTGGACCTGGCAATATCTAGGAAAATACTTCAGAGTTTGGGAATGTTCTTTTGTTGCAGAACAAGATCTTAATTGTTTCTAAAATCCCTTTATTTGGCCTCTGTCATTTTTTTAAATAAAAAATACCACAAGAATAGAAAATTCATTACACCAGAGTAAAAACTCCAGAAGAGTTTATGTCTCAGAACAGTTATACGTGACCATTTACAGAAAGGCCATGATCAAAATAGTCACAGGTTGTCTGTGATTATCTTAATGGTGCCAGGCAAAGTACCAGTTTTTCAGGTTGTAACAGTTGGTGAAGCAGCAAACATTGCAATTAATTTAAAAGGCTAAATTTTCTTATTCCCTGGGTGAATTGATATAGCTTCATTATCTTGGGCTGGTAGTAACATTTAGCCATTTATTTCCATGAGAAGGCAAAACTAGGATGAAAATAAAATAATCAGTTATAAAAAAAGAAAACAAATGTAGAAAAACTAGAATTCCCAGCTAAGAATTTCAAAAATACTTTTTGAAATCCAAAGCAAACAGCTCCATCAGCTAATAGAGGGAAATGTAAAGTAGGTGCCTCTCCTTTCCCAAGGCATTTAGTGTCTTCATCTTTTCAGAGTGTTGATTAGGGTGCTCAGATAAATCTGACCATCCCTGATTATATGGGGCACAAAAATTTTACCTTTACTCAGGAATACAGAAGTCATAGAAAAAGGACATAATATAGCTGACAAATGTATTTTTTAAGTTCGAAATTAAAGAATGCAAATTGAAACAGTAAGACATCGATTTTCAAATATCCAATTAGCCAAGTTTGTTCTTTAAGATCAAACTGAACACTAATAAGAGGTTGGCTGAGATAGAAACTCTTGTACACCATTGTCTGGAGTATTCTTTTTTTTTTTGAGATTACTTCAATCAAACTTCTCTTAAATTGCTTTTAAAAATAACATCAGTTCACTAGCTGAGTACCTACACACAACATAAAACCATGTAAAGATAACCGCGACAGCATTTCTTTCACCAGTTCATTTCGTCACATCAGCCCTGCACGTGTGGAGTAGGTACCACTGCTTTTGTGTTTGATTTTTATGCTTCCACTAGTGTGCTTTTATTTTCATTCATTTGTTTTATTTTATTTGGCTTTCTGATTTCCCGTTGTTGTTAATGATACCATTACTCTAGTATTTTGTTTTTATTTATTTTTCAATTGAGATATAATTAACATATAACATTGTATTAGTTTTAGGTGTACAACACAATGATTTGATATATGTATATATTGTGAGATGATCACCACAGTAAGTTTAGTTAACATCCATCACTACACATAGTTACAAATTTTTTCTTGTGATAAGAACTTTCAAGATCTACTCTCTTAGCCACTTTCAAGTATACAATACAGTATTGTTAGCTACAGTCACCATGCTGTATATTACATCCCCAGGACTTATTTATAATGCAAGTACGTACCTTCTGACCACCTTCACTCATTTTACCCCTACCCCACCCCAGCCTCTGGCAACCACAAATCTGTTCTCTCTATCTATGAGTTTGGTTTTTTTTAAGACACCATGTATAAGGGATATCATAAAATATTTGTCTTTCTCTGTCTGACTTATGTCACTCAGTATAATGCCCTCATGGTCCATTTATGTTGTCATAAATGGCAGGATTTCCTTCTTTTTTATGGCTAAATAATATTCATATGTATATCATATATAATATTTTCTTTATCTATCCATCTGTTGATGGACACTTGTAAATAATGCTGCAATGAACATGAGGGTTTATCTTTTTGAGATAGTGATTTTGTTTCCTTCAGATAAATACCCAGAAGTGGAATAGCTGGATCATATGGTAGTTCTATTTTTAAGTTTTTGAGGAACCGCCATCCTGCTTTCTATAATGGCTGCACCAATTTACAAACCCACCAATAGTGCACAAGGGTTCTCTTTTCTCCATATCCTCTCTAATACTTGTTATCTTTTATCTTTTTGAAGATAGTCATTCTAACAGATGTAAGGTGATATCTCATTGTAGTTTTGATTGGAAGATTCTACTAAGCAATTTGACAATATGTATAAAAGATCTTTAAAATGTTCATACACTTTGACCTAGTAATTCTATTTTTAGAAAGTAATTAGAGATGTGTTCAAAGACATAGAACAAAGATGTTCATTATGGTTATTTATAATATTAGGGAAAAATAGAAATAAAAGCCCTAAATATACAATAAGAAGAGAAAGGCTAAGTAAATTGTCACATGTGCGTAATAGAATATTCAGCAGTCATTAAACAAATGAGGCTCAAATCAGAACCCAAGGATTTATGAGCGGAAGCTGAATCTGGCCCAGAGGATGCCTGATCCAGTCATCACGGAACAAGGAACAAAGGCTGAGCCTGTAAGACCCAAACTAACAGAAATGTTGGAGCTCAACTGAAGGTTATCACAGCTACCTGTATGAGATCTAAGCCATCAAGGTCATGACAGCAGCAGTGGTTTGTCGTGAGCCCATGGGATTGGAGGAAGAGGCAACAGTGTTCAGTTGTGACCCTGTGTGTCAGTGACTGAACCCACATTAGTCATAAACAGATCAGATTGCAGGGAAGGACTCAGCTCCTTGGGCTGAGAGAATGCCAGAGTTCTTGGTTAATTGAAGAGGGAGATTCTGTTTTCTTTCTGTCTAGGAATAATTAAAATATAAAAGAGACACAATTGTGTTCATACCTGAAGTTGGTGAAACAAGCCAAATCAAACAGAAAGATGCGTAGACGGGCAGATGGTTATAGAATAATGTGAAAGAAATACACCAAAATATTCATTTTACTTTTCTCTAGGTGGTGAAATTTTACATAATTTTTTACTCCTTCTCAGTAATTTTTTGTGTTTAAATATGTAATTAGCATTGATTATTTTTCATAATGTAAAAAATATAAAAAATAACTATAAAAAAAGAAAAAAACCTATTGTCTTCAAAAAAACCCAGAATGCATTGTCTTCTCTTGCTCCCTGCATCCACCTATCCAAATAAGGGCTGATGGATACCTGAGTTCTGACAGCATCCAACCCAGATGAAGCTCTTCCAGTTCAGAAGATATTTCTGGTTTGGGAGAATTTAGAGCTCCTCTTAACTCACACCATGAGGACAGATAACCTGACAGCTCTACTTCCCATCTGTCCTCTCTTCAGCAGTCCTTGGCATTTTAGGGAAGGAAAAAAAGAACTGATAAGCTCACTGGTGGGATGGGGAGTTGCTTTTGTTTCAGCACAAGAATTTAAAACCAGGATGCACTGTTTAATTGCTTCCACAGATGAAGTTTAAATCGCATTTACACGTGAACTCGGTCTTCTCTAAGTCCGTGTGGAATCAAACCGGACAATGAGAAAGACAGATGTGTTTTACTTCGAAAGGTCCAGCTTTGTGCTGGTGGTACAATTGTGGACTCCCACTGCTTTGGATCTGCTGGTTGGTTCTCAGCACCATCTCCAGGACCCATTATGGTATTCACAGAATGGGAGTTTGTAGCCACCTTCGAATTCTGTGGGGCTTTGAATGGCAAAAATGGATGAAACTATTTGCAATAAGCTTTAAGAAAAATCTTTACAATATTCTGCCAGAATGAAATTGCTATTCCTTGGAAACTAACAAGCTTTTGATGGAGGCAAAAAGAGACTTGATACATATTTAAAAGACTCATCTTAAAATGTTTCTTTTAAAAGGACATTGTATTTTTTTTAAAATCATTTAAACAATGAACACTGTAAAGTATTTACAGAGACAGAATTGCCACAACAGAAATATTTCTTTCTAACAACTAAGGAACTTGGACAGATTGAAACATGAAATTTAGTGTGAAAATTCTGGAATTCAACCTCATTAAAAAAGACATTCAGGGGCTGGCCCCAACGTGCAGCCGTTAAGTGCTCGCGCTCGCTGCTGGCGACCCGGGGTTCGGATCCCGGGCGCTCACTGACGCACCACTTGTCAAGCCATGCTTTGGTGGCATCCCATATAAAGTGGAGGAAGATGGGCACGGATGTTAGCTCAGGGCCAGTCTTCATCAGCAAAAAGAGGAGTATTGGCACGGATGTTAGCTTAGGGCTGATCGCCCTTACCAAAAAAAAAAAAAAAAAAAAAAGACATTCAAAGGCCATACCACAGATTTTCTTACTTGGAGGTAAGGAAGTAATGATTTCTAAAAAGAGAATGTCTTTTAGAATCTGTATAAGACTTTCTATGTTCTAAGTTGCATAGAATATGAAAATCCATCTTATTTTGCTAAAAGTGATTGTTTAAATTTTAGGTTCAAACAACATATACTACAAGTGGCTTTTTAAAGAGCTGTTAAAAGTTCAAACTGTAGAAATGCAGACACTTAGGGGGTTTTGTTTTACTTCCTTAATACGTATAATTATAAAAGTCATGGCGTTTTAAACTTAGCTTACCATTAAACGATGGTTGACCCATTCACCAACCCATTCCCCATGAGGGGAAACTGAAATAATTCTGTGGATAGTTCAAGTCAACTCCTTCCCAAGACCCCCTCTCGACTGCCCCCCGCCCCCAAGCACAAATAGTATATAATTTTACATTTCTCATGTAATTGAAGCCGAGAACCTGAGGGTTACTGTAAATATTCAGTAAGAACATGTTTGCCTTTTGACCTTGTTCCCAGCACAGACATAAATGAATCTTGTCAGTTTGCTGTTTTCTTGTTTAACTTGAGGAGTGACTTGTGTCTCAAGGATTTGTGAACTTGTTTTGCAGAAGAAAGAGAATGCCTTCAGGGAGGTTGCAATCACCAGATGGCCGGCCCCCAGCAGCCCTTGCAGACTGCCCAGGCGCTCATCAGGAGTGACCCCTTTGTTCCCATTTTCTCTTCTTGGCCAACTCTAATGGGGCCTTTCTCCATCTCCAAGCACTGACGTCTCAGTGTTTGGCTTGCTGTGCATCCGGCACACAAACTTGAGATTAAGAAGTTTGATATCATAATTTTTAAGTGCTTTTATCTTCCATTTTGTCATGCATAGTTCATCTTACCAGAGAATGAAGATGTAAAATGATTATATATATATTAGTTGTAAGGAAGTTTTAACTTGTCTTAATATGTTCTTTTGCAGGAGGAAAATTCCAACCTTATATGAAGAAATTTAGGGAGAGAAAGATCCTTCAATATGGTGGTGGCATGTTGGGGAGGCCAGTCAGGAGGGGATCTGGGCCCTGCTCTGTGGCATCAACATGTTCTCATCACCGACCAGGTTGGCTTTGACAGTGGTGTGCCTGGAACCCGCCTGAAACCTGATGTGAGATCTTTACAAATGTACCTAAAGATTTGTGCAATTTAAAGTTACTGGTTTTGTTGTTTAATAACGCTTCTCCCTCAATTTCAAAACTAAGACATCCTTAATGTAGAAAGCTTGAGGAACACAGAGAAGGACAAATGTAAAAAAAAAAAAAATCAAAAATCATTATCTGAGGGTAACCTCTGGTTATATAGCCTTCTGGACCTCTTTTCTGGCATGCACATATACCACACATACTTTTTAAAAATTTATATACTTGATACTTTTGTCGTCATGAACATTTTCCCATACCAATAAAGAGTCTTCTATAATATGATTGTTTAATGTCAGTACTTATGTTCCATTGCACATACTCATGATAATCTATTTTGTAAATTTCCTATGATATTGTTATACAATCAATATATATTTGGTCTTCATCCCTGGTTCCCTAATCAAGAGCTTCTAAGACTTCACACTCATCACACCTCTGGAGTGATGAGTCTTTCGTATGCTGATGAATGACTGTATCTGAGGGCTCCCTGATAGCTTCAGGATAGGGGTTGATGACCAGAAAGACCAATGCATGATTAGAGGCTTGGAACTTTCAGCCTCACTCCCTCAACCTCTGGGCAGGGAAGAGGGGCTGTAGATTGAGTTAATCACCAAGGGCAACAATTTAATTAATCACACCTACCTGATGGAACTTCCATAAAAAGCCCTAAACTGTGGAATTCGGAGAGCTTCCAGGTTGGTGAATACATGGAGGTCCTAGGAGGGTGCCATACCTGGAGAGGGCATGGGAACTTTGAGGATCCCCACCGTTCATACTTTGCCCTACACATTTCTTTCATCTGGCTGTTCCTGAGTTGTATCCTTTATAACAAACTGGTAATAGTAAGTAACCTGTTTTCCTGGGTTCTGTGAGCCACTCTAGAAAATTTTCAAACCTGAGGAGAGGATTGTGGGAACCCCAAATTTATAGCCAGTTGGTCAGAAGTATGGATAGCCTGGACTTGTGACTGGTATCTGAAATGGGGGCAGTCTTGTGGGACTGAGTCCTGAACTTGTGAGATCTGACGCTCACTTAGATAGTTAAGTGTCAGAATTGAACTGAATTTAGGACGTCCAGCTTGTGTCAGGGAATTGGTCAGCATGGGAACAAAACCCCACATACATTTGGTGTCGGAAGTGGTGTTGGAAGTAAAATTAGATCCTGTTAGGGTCTCCTATGTTTGGATTTAGTTTGTTTACAAGTTTTTTGTAATTATAAGTAATACTGAAATTGAAAGAATTTAAAAATACTCACTTCTCAGACTAGAGAGTGAAGTAGCAGATTAAAGTGCTTACGTAGCAAACCGTTGTAAGGGTTATTGATTCCCCATAGGGCAGGCATGGAAATGCATCTTATATTGATGAGATATATTAACTAATAAACTTGAAAGACAGGAAAGTTTTGTTATGTTTACATTTTGTCAATGCACCAGAGACTGCAGCAGTGGTTACGATGGTTATAAATGATACAATTCAGTCAGTTTTCGATCAAAGAACAAAATCTTTAAATAGAATGTATGCAGGAGAGCCTTGCTGGATGTCTGGCAGAGTGGCCGTGCAATGTTGGCTAATTTGGAATCTCAGCCCTGCCTCTCTGCGTCAATGCTCCGACCTGTGAAATAAAATCAACAATTACCTCACAGGGTTGCTGTGAAAATAAAATTGAAGATAGATATATAAAAGTGTCTTATGCTCTCTAGAACATTAGGAAAATACGTCATCATTATCATTGTTATTCTTACATTCATAAACAATATGATAGTATTTCATATGTGTGCATTTACTTAGTTGAATTCCATAAACGATCTCTATCAGTGGGTTTGGGCTGTACGGAGGAGGAGGGGCAGCAAGAAATGACATGTCCCCCTCAGTGAGTCCCTGTCTCGGCCTGTTCTGTGAATCAGCTGTTTCCTTGGGATCTCGTTTTCTATGTGCTCCTCATAGGGTGAATGCTTCACCCAGAGAAAAGAGAGATAAACAGCCTTTACTGTGGCCCCTGAATGTAAACTCAAAGAAACAGATCTGTTCTATGCTGGAGATTTTCAAGGGCAATTTTGATTATACACGTGTTTTGCCTTATGTACAGAGTGGAACCTGACTCCCTGGCAACCTGTCTTAGAAGGGACTCCACTGTATTATCTTCACTCTATAGAGGAGAAAACTCACTCCTAAGTGACTGCCACTAGTGAATAACGCACTCAGGACCACCCTGCTGACTTCGAGTTCAACTTAGCTGCAAAATGGCAGCATGCACAAAGACTCGTCATTCTCACCAAAGGGGGCCCTAGAAGGTCATGAACCATAACGTCTCACTGATGTCAGGGTCCATCTTCCTCTTCAGCACTCAGGGAATTGGTCAGTGGGTGAAGGTGCCCATGAGAAAAAGGAATTCACTCAAACCAAGAGAACAAAAATTCAGTGTGAGAGAGACAAAATGTCTGGTAAATCCATGAGCTGGTAGAGGATCATTTGTCCTGAGTAAGAATTTACCTCATTGTCCTTCATCTGACCTGTGAGTTTTTTTTTTTCTCTGTAAGAACTATATTTAATTTAATTTAATTTATTTATTTATATTTATTTATTTATTGAAATTGAGGTAACGTTGATTTATAACGTTATATAAATTTTAGGTGTACATCATTATATTTCGATTTCTGTATAGACTATATCATATTCACCACCCAAAGACTAATTACCATCCATCACTGTACAATGTGCCCTTTTACTCCTTTGCTGTCCCCCCACTTCCCCTCTGGTAACCACCAATCTAATCTCTATATCTGTTGTTTGTTGTTGTTGTTATCTTCCACTTATGAGTGAAATCAAAGGGTCTTTGACTTTCTCCATCTGACTTATTTCGCTTATCATAATACCCTCAAGGTACATCCATGTTGTCGCAAATAGCAAGATTTCATCTTTTTTTTATGGCTGAGTAGTATTCCATCGTGTATGCATACCACATCTTCTTTATCCATTCATCCATTGATGGGCACTCAGATTGTTTCCAAGCCTTGGCTACTGTGAATAAAGCTGCAATGAACATAGGGGTGCAAATGTCCTGAATGAGAATTTGCTTTGTTGCCCTTCATCTCACCTGTAGGTTTCTGAAGTGTTGGGGTGGAGGAGGCTGAGTGACATCCTGTGGGGAGAAAAGCATTTGCAGAGAGTATTGGTGGCTGGGCTGAGGGTCATATCTCTGAGATCCCACTTGGCCACCAAGAGGACAGTTGGGCACAAAGAAGACGTAGTTTTACCTTCTGTTTGAGGATTTGAATGATTTTTCTCCTTATTTCATTGCAAAAGGGTTAATGTCTTTGTGTTCTTGGCTTGTGGGAAAATTTCTCTGTGGCTGACAATTTTATAGGCATTGGCAGATTTGGTCGGGATAACATTTTACCATGTCACAGGTAAACCATGGCTTTCCTCCTCCAAATGGGAAATTTGGTGTGAAACCAATTTAGCTGCAGGTGAAAATTGACTGTGTGTATCAGAGGCAGTTTCTCACCAACAAAAAAACCATGTCCTGCATGGGAAAGAAAGCACCAAAACCAAAACCGCTTTTCCTTTTCATAAGCAATTTTCAGCTAAAAGGAGAAAGAGTTTTATTTTTTGAGAACCCACAAAAATGTGATATTCACCAGTGAGGAAATCACACTTGTACAACTGTATTAAAGATGTTTTTCTCATCCAGGCAAATGGGTAAGTTTTACATGAAACTGCTTTTGGGAGCAAGTATGAGGGGTAGTGCTTTTATATAAAGAAAACAGTCTTCCTTGCCTTGGAAGTAGAAATTGCTCTAAAAAGGAGACTTGGAAGTGCTCTCTAGTCTCTCCACAGTTTTAGTCCATTGCTGATTCAGGTTCAAGCAGGTCTCCTATAAACCGTACTTTGAACTATTTTAGCTAAACATTTTTAATGGATTTAAGCTGTGGCTTGAAAACATACATGACAAGACCACTTTTCCAAAGGACTCGAGGATGTCAGATGCCTCCTCAGGGAAATGGGCATACCTTCTGAGGCTGTTTGCCTGTAAGGAGCAGGCCACTCTGACTCCCAAGCCTGCTCTATCCCAGAGTCTGGAGCCATGCCACTCAGCATTCCCAGTAATGTCCAACTCTGGCTCTGGGTCCTTCCTGGCAAACCTGTAAATTGGCAAAATTGTGTTAGAACTCATCCTGAGGCAGAGACAGAAATCTCTTGAAAACAGTATAACTGATTATGCTAAGGAGGAAAATAGGGAGAGAGGTGCATGAGGTTTAGAGGTGTGTGACTTCAGAGGCTGAGCCTTCTCCTCCTCAGAACTGTAAAAAGGATGTGCAGGGAGGCAAGTGGCAAACGGGAGGGCCAGGGACAGGAGGACAGTCCTGGGGCTCGCTCGCCAGGAGGTAGCCCAAGGCGGGGCGGGTAAGAAGTCTCTCCCAGCAATGGCAGGTCAGACAGAGCTTGGCAGACCCCTGGTGTGTTTCAGCATGGGGACCCGGGAGAGCAGGTTGGGATGGTGGGAGGATGCAAGTTGGGAAATATTAAGAGGGAAACCAGACCAAGAGGCTTCCAGCAGATAATAGGAGAATGTGGCAAAGCAGAAAAAAAGGAGGCAGCTCCAATCACATGACAAGTTAATTATAATAAGTTGCAGATCAAATCACTTTAGATTCTGAAAACTCTTCCAACATTTTTAGTCACTGTTGGGATGGGATACCTCTAGGGAGATGTTTCTCAAAGTATGGTCCCCAGATCAGTGGAATCAACATCACCTGGGACCTTTTTAAAGCAAATTCTCAAGCTCCACTCCAGACCTATGGAATGAGAGACCCCACGGGAGGGGCCCACAATCTATGTTTCCACAAGCTCACCAGAGGATTGTGGTGCACACTAAAGTTTGGAAACCAGCTCTCTAGAGCAGTCTTTCTCAGATTTTTGAGGTGCATGGGAATCACCGAGTGAACTTGTTAAATAAAAATACAAATTCAGATTCACTAGGTCTGGGCTGAAGCTGAGATTCTGCATTTCTAACAAGTCCCTAGGGGATGTTAATGCTGCTGGGCCACAGAGGATATATACTGAGGTCCTGTGATCAGGATACGCAAAGCATCTATGGCCTGTGTCCCAGGGGCAAGATGGGATGCTTTCCTATGTGGCAAGAAGAGGACTAGAAGCTAAGTGTTACCTCCTCTGGGAGTGCCTCACAGGGTGACAAAGGCAGGGCCTCAGGTCACAGCGCTGCCTTCCGCTGAGGGCAGGTACTTATGGCATATTTGGGAGAGGCTGAGTTGTTGGGTAATGGAGTTGAGAGCAATCACCTTTGGCAAATATTTGCTAGATCTGGTCTTGTATGGAAGGACCTCAGGGTATTTCTACTCAAATTCCTCCTGGGGCTTTCCATGGAAGTTTCATTTTTGTTCTCTGGGCTGTGTTTTAAAATTTTTTCTTTCCTGGAAAAAAAAAGTTAGAGGAAAATCACCTTGAGAATCCCACAAAAAATGTTTACTTGGTAGATTTAATTGGAAAGGAAAGGGTTGAAGATGGAAATATGTGGCCAGAATCAGACCCTTTTTACATCAACTTCTGATCCATTAGCTGCTTAATGCTGTACTGAAAATGAACAAGCCTTAGTGAAGCCAAATGGGAAGACTTCTAGGCAAAACCCAAATCCACATCCTACTTTCTTTTGGCCAGGAGATTTTCCTTGCAATGAAATAGGACAATAAATTAGATGAGATGGTCCAGAATTAACCCTAGCAGAGATAGTCCAGAGACCCCTGCAGCTCAGTAAGTGACTGAGGAAGGGAAGATATCAGACTCCTTGAGCGACTGCGGGAACAGAATTGCTATGTAGTTAGATTTATGGTTGTATAACAGAGAGAATGTTCCTTCAGTGTTTAATGCTACACTTGAAAACAAGGAAGCTTCTTTGCTTTCTCCATTCTGGTAAAAGTTAAGTAGGCACTTTGTTCTTTCAAGGAAAAATGAAGACAAGAATGTCATTCTTTTGCCCTCAATTTTTATGACCGTGGAAGGAATGTCTCAGACTATTGAATTATACAAGTCTAGAAGGAACATAGATTCCTTCTAGGATGTCTATGGAGGCTTAAAAAAACAAACAACAAAACATAGACTCTTCCTTAGGCTAACTTAATACAAATGAAAATGAGTTGCTTAAATTTATGTCATGTATGTCAACCTTGCGTGAACTTAGTCTTTAAAGCACTATGATTATTGCTAAATAAAAGCAATATTAAGAAGTCTGACTTCACATAGGAGAGTTCTACAAACAAATAATTGGAGAGCTACAATCCCAGGAACGAAATTATCTTCCTTTTTCATTGCTTCTGACTGTCTCAAAAATAATAAAAATAAAAATAAATAGAAAGAAAATGAGTTCTTGAATTTCTGATTTTTTTTTTTGCAATCTATATTGTATATGTGAATTTCCACATTCCACAAAAGGTAGCAAAGAATGAACATGGAAATGAATTTTAAAAGGCAGCCTAACTCAGAGCTTAAAAAGAACAGTCCTGTCTAAATAAGTGTTGGCTCTACTAATATCACCATGAGACACAAGTTATAATTTGGACCATGTGCTCCACATTGAGCTACATAGCTAAGTCACCCCCAGCCTTCAGAAGGGCATAAACAGAACTAATTAAAGAGTTAAGTTGTAATGACACATGTACACAAAAACGTGTGTGTTTTTGTGCATATGGTAAAAAATTTATACCAGTTTGTAGTCAAAATCTATGTTGAATGGATCTGAAATACCAGGAAAAATAAGAACAACAGTAATAAATTAAATAAATATGAAGTGGCAACAAATTGGATAACTTAGAAGAAATAGAAAAATTTCTAGAAAAACACAAACTATTGAAACTGACTCAAGAAGAAATAGAAAATCTGAATAGACTTAAGTAAAGATATTAAAATTGTAATTAAAAAACTTCACACAAAGGAAAGCTCAGGCCCAGATGGCTTCATTGGTAAATCCTATTAAAAGAGAGCTAATTAATCGTTTATAAACTCTTGCAAAAAAAATAGAAGAGGAAGGAACACTGCTCAACTCATTTTATGATTACTCTGATACCAAACCAGGCAAAGATAGTGCAAGAAAAGAAACTACAAACTGATGTGAATATAGACACAAAAATTCTCAGTAAAATACTAGTAAACCAAATCCAGCACCATGTAAAAAAGATTATATACCACAACAGAGTGGAATTTATCCCAAGAATGTAATCAATGTGGTAAACTATATTAATAGAATAAAGAGGAAAAAAACCCACATGATCAACTCAACAGATGCAGAAAAAACGTTTGACACAACCCAATACCTTTCACGATAAAAACACTCACCAAATAGGAACAGAAAGGCGCTTCCTCAACTTGATAAAAGTCATCTATGGAAAATCCTCAGTTACCATCACACTTAATCGTGGAAGAATGGATGCTTTCTCCCTAAGATCAGGAACAGGATAGGAAAGTTTGCTCTTGCCACTTCAACTCAACATTGTGTTGGAGGTTTTAGCTAGGGCATTTGGACAAGAAAAATAAGTAAAAGTCATCCACGTTGGCAAGGAAGAAGTAAACCATTTCTATTCATAGATGATGATCTTATATATGATAACTCCTAAGAAATCTACTAAATAATTATTTGAACTAATAAACAAGGTCAGCAAAGTTTCAAGATACAAGGTCAACATATAAAAATCATCTGTCTTTCTATATACTAGCAACTATGAAAAAGAAATTAAGAAAACAATTCCATTTAAAATAGCATTGAAAAGAATGATATACTTAGGAATAAATTTAACAAAAGAAGTGCAAGACTTGTACATTGAAAACTGTAAGATGTTGAAAGAAGTCCAAGAGGATATAAATAAATAAAAAGATATCCCACGTACATGGATCAGAAGACAATATTGTTAAGATAGCAATACTTTCCAAATTGATCTACAGATTCAGTGTGATCCCTATCAAAATCCAAACAGCCTTTTTTGCAGAAATCCTTTTGATCATAAAATTCACATAGAAATGCAGGGGATCCAGAATAGCCAAAACAATCCCTAAAAAGAAGAACAAAGTTGGAGGACTGACACTTTTCAATTTCAAAACTTACTACAAAGCTACAGTAATCAAGACAGTGTGGTGTTGGCATAGGATAGACATACAGATCTATGGAATGGCATTGAGAGTCCAGAAATAAACCCTTACATTTATGGTCAATTGATTTTCAACAAGGCTGCCAGGACAATTCAACATGGAGAAAATAGTTTTTCAACAAACCATGTTGGGACAACTGTATGTTCCCATGCAAAAGAATGAACCTCAACTACTTCTTTATGCTACATGCAAAAATTAACTCAAAATGGATCATAGGTCAAAATTTAAGAGATAAAACTACAAAACTCCTAGAAGAAAACATACGAGTATATCTTGATGACCTAGAATTGGGCAATGGTTTCTTAGCTATGATGCCAAAAGCATAAGCAACCACAGGAAAAAAATAGGTAAATCGAACTACATCATTAAAAAAAAAATTGTGCTGAAATGATACAATCAAAAAAGTAAAACCACAACCCACAGCATGAGGAAAAAAATACAAATCACATATCTAATAAGGGACTGGTATCCAAAATATATAAAGAATTCTAAAACTCATTAATAAAAAGACAACTCAAAAGGTGAGCACAGGAGGGGATGGCCTGGTGGCACAGCGGTTAAGTGCACTTGCTCCGCTGCAGCAGCAGGGGGTTCTCAGGTTCGGATCCTGGGCGCACACCAACGCGCCGCTGGTCAAGTCATGCTGAGCAGCGTCCCATATAAAGTGGAGGAAGATGGGCATGCATGTTAGCCCAGGGCCAGTCTTCCTCAGCAAAAACGAGGAGGATTGGCATCGGATGTTAGCTCAGGGCTGATCTTCCTCACCAAAAAAAAAAAAAAAAAAGTGAGCAAAGGATTTGAGTGACATTTCTCCAAAGAAGATATACAAATGGCCAATAAGGGTATGAAAAAATGCTCAGTGTCATTAGTCAATAGGTAAGTACAAATCAAAACCATAATGAGATACCACTTCACATTCTCTAGGATGGCTATAATAAAAAAAAAACAATATCAAGTGATGGCAAGGATGTAGAGAAATGGGAACCCTCATAAATTTACTGGTGGGAATGTAACATGGTATAGCCATTTTGGAAAACAATTTGGCAATTCCTCAAAGTGTTAAACACGCTATTAGAAATGAAAACACTCATCCCCACAAAACCTTGTACATGAATGTTCATAGCAGCGTTGTGCATAATAGCCAAAAACTGGAGACCACCTCAAACTGACAAATGGATAAATATGATATATCCATACAGTGGGATATTATTCTGCAATACAAAAGAATGACGTACCGATACACGCTACAATATGGATGAAACTTGAAAACATTATACTAAGTGAAAGAAGCCAGTGACAAAAAAACACATATTGATTCCATTAATATGAAATGTATACAATAGACAAATTTATATACATATAGAAAGTAGATTAATGGTTGTCTAGGCTGTGGAGGTGTGAAGTTAGTGGGAAATAGGGAGTGATTGCTAATGGGTACAGGATTTCTTTTGGGGTGATGAAAATGTTCTTAGATTGTGGTGATGGGGCACATATCTGTGAATATACTAAAATATATTCAAGCATCTGTGAATACACTAAAACTATTAAAGTACACACTTTAAATGGATGATTTTTATGGTATGTGAATTATATCTTAAAGATATTTAAAAATAAATATTATGGCTTTAGGTTTGGAAATCTAAGCTGTACACTATATAATAATTTATTTTCCCTTCCTGTTTCTCCCTGTTTAGTTGACAGTAAAACAAATGTATTATTTTTTCTACCTATAGGTGGCCAACCTCATGTGGTTAGTTCCCTTTCTCATGCAGAGCCTGCTTGTGTTTAGGCAAAGACTAGACCACCACAGGGTGAAAAAGAATGGGTCTTGTTCTCTAAACACCTAAAGCTTGATTCTAGTATATGCTTGATGCCTGCTGTCCCAAAATAAAAGAGACTCCCTGTCTTCAAGAAGTTTGTTTCTTTATTTATTTCCTAATACATTGATTATGTCTAATCAGCAATAGGACCTTGACAGTTTAATACAGGAAGATAAATATGATTTTACAAAGAATTATAAAATAAGACTCAAATCAGGAATGTTGTAAGGGAGAGGTACATCTCATTCCATAGACGTGTTTCATTGAAGAGGCAGAGCAACAATAACTCAGGAAAAATAATTACAAACCTTTGAACCACTCTTTCCAATTTGCATGTCCCCTTGCCCAAACATTGCCTTGTTTTAATCCTCCCAACATCCCTGTGAGGAAAGTAATTCCACTTCCAGTATACGGAAGAAGCAAGAGTGGTTATACACCAAGGTTTTCTACTCAAACTCTGAGCTGTTTTCACAAGTGCATGGAGGTCTGTGATTCTGTGAGATTTTACGTGGGAGAATTTTGGAGAGAACGTGGGAGACAATAAAATGACAGTGGAGCAGAAAAACATTACTGAAGCAAATTCAAGTAACTCTGCCACCTCCAAGAAACGGGTAACTCTTTCTGCCTGTAGCTTATAAAACCGTCACTGAAGCACCTCGTGATAGAGATAGAGGACTTCATCTCTATGGACATTTGGACATTTGCTTAATGGCTCATTTTGCTCAGTGTAGAGCCCTCGTTTAATTTGTTATTTTCCTCAGCACACAGAGGAAGCAATAAATGGAATTGCTATTTGGTCTTAATTCTGAAAAGTGATGTAGATTAAGGTGGAGTCTGGAAATAAGAATGATAGAAAGGTGTGACCATGTTATCATTGAATAATTCTGTCAAGAAATGAATGTTTTGGGCATCAACATAACCAGTGATTTGGGAAAGCAGGTTTCAAAAAATTCGGGAAGAGTTTGGATAATTCTATAGCCAGAGATTCTAGAAGGAAGATGCCCAGAAGAAATGGAAGGCTCTAAATAAGCAACATTCTGACCCTAAAACTTTAGTAAAAAAAGAAGGAAAGATTCAAGAAATCATTATGTCTTCCCAGGGTGCTCTTCGGGGAGCTAGGAAAGGACTCATTCTAAAGGTAGAAGGAGGCTCCCAAATTAAGGAGGGTACAAAATCATGGCCTGGTTTATGACAATAATGCAGATAGGCACAGCGTCAGAATGAGCTGACGTTTTCTGAAAACACAGGAGACATTGAAAAGTGATACTTTTAAAAGTATTGACTGAGTGAGAAGAACAGGAAGAGAGAAGAAACACAGAGACCCAGAAAATAGAACCTCTCCTCTCCTATTCATGTTGCTATTCTCTGTGAATAAGAACATTCAATGAAATAGGTAACCAGATCCAGTGGAGATGAGACCACTGGAAACTCAACACAGACAGCTCAGAGCCAGAAGAAGTGTTTAGGCCACCTTGTATCCAACTGAGGTGGGTGCTTGTGGGAAATGAGAAAATAAGGAAATAAGTAAATGAATAAATAATAAAAGGTTAATGTGTTTGTTAACTGGTAGCTGCATATGAGGCAACAGCACAATGAGGTAACCACACAATGAGTGGGCTTAGGAAGTAGAAAAATTGGAGCTTTGTTAATAGACTTAGAGTGTTGAAAGCAGGGGGACAGGCAGCCCCACTCTTTGGCACTGGCCAGACCAAATCCGGAATTTTGTGTTCCATTCTGTGACCTACACTTTAAGGGGCAAAATGAAGAACTAGAGCGCTTTTTTTTTCTTGATAGAGAAAGAGTTGAGGGCAGATGGACAAAATAATCTCGAGGCCCTTCTAATGCTAAGACCGGCCTTGGAAATTCCCTCCCCCTCCCTAGCACTGTCCTTTCCCCAAGTCCTATCGAAATAATTGCCTTTCCTCCAGGGCTTGTCTCCAATAAAGAGGTGTGACTGGGGTCTTTCCCAAGATGGAGGGACTGGCTTCAGGCCTGGACTCTTGTATGAAACAACAACCTAGCCGGTCTGAGAGAGTCAAAGCAAATCTTGCCTACCACTGACCTCTGCTCCACTGCATGACCTGAGGCAAGTTGCTTTTTTCTGCACTGCATTTTGCTAATCTGCAAAGTGGGGATAATATTTACCTTAGAGGACTGTGGTGAGGAATAAATGGGACAATGTATATAGAGAAACTAGCCCGGTGCTTGACATATGGTAAGACTGTAACCGGGGAACCACTGGAAGCATGCATGGAGGCATTTTGTTTTGGAAACAGCCTACTGTGAGCTAGTCTACCAGTGCATAATAGTCAGGCAGCCAAACACCCTTCTTTTTTGGATTGTCTCTGCATCCCACTCCTTTCGGAAACACAGTTGAATCCAGGTGGGGCAATGCATCCAGAACAAAATGGGGAGATGGCTGATCAAGGGTGCCTTTGCTGCTTACTAAGCCATTTCAATTCACCAGGTCTGTATTAACTTTTCTAGAGGGTTGAATCACTCCTCACCACTAAAGAAATGGAGTCAATGGGGACATTCTCAGCTCCAAATCACCTCCTCAGTCTCAATTTTGATATTTAATAAGGTCGTGTGGGCTGCAGCTTGGCCCTTAAATCCTCAGCATTATCAAGATTCATGAAGGTAGGTATGAAATCCCCAAACACTTAAATTCTGACCAGAACACTAAAATGTCAAGGACCTTCCTGGCTTACTAACTGGCCTGTGTGCACAGCAGAGGTTGACAGGGGACTATGGCACCAGGGCGTGGGCGCCAGTGCTCCGAGCCAGGCCCTGTAAGTCCTGGAGTCCATGGGCTCTGGGAAGGAGCTGAGCTGTTCCAGATGGCAGTCCTTTTGGGGTGGGCACAACACACCTACCGGTTCAGAGCAGAAGGGCTCCTTGGGCCTCTTGGACGCCGAAGAATGGTTATAGAGTAGCATTTTAATGAACTGAGTGTAAATGCATTAAAAACACATGGAATAAATGCTCCTTGAAATAAACAGTGGTTTAAAAAAAATGAAGAAGAAAGCAAATGTTTTGGCAAAACACATTTTGGGTTTTTTTGAATCCCAAATATTTGAAAACTGTTCAGGCAATCTTACTCAATCCAGAGTGCCATTTAGCTCTCCCGTGGTGACTAATAATACATACAAAAGGGAGAAAATGCAGCATATTTCTCTAGTCATGGCATTTCCAGAAAGACACAGACCAACAAGAAGGCTTTCAGAGAACAGTTTTTAGAATACTTAGAAAATGAAGGTTTTGATGTTTGAAGAGAAATGAGAGGAGTTAAATGTATGTGGATTAATTGATGGAAGACAAAAGAGTAAACAGCTACTAGATTATTAATTTAAATGCTGAGGTGCATGGTTGGGGCCCAAACACTGGACATTAATGCTTATCACTCAAAAAATCATAACCAATCTTATACACAAAAATAAATCCCCCCAACCAACCAAACAAACAAACAAAACAAAAATCAAACCAAACCAAACCACCACAACAAAAACCTTTATCAGTAAGTTTTCTATTCCTAGTCCTATGTGCAATGGGACTTGATGAGAAAGTGAAACTACCTGTAAGGTTGGGAGCACTCATACCCGCCATGTGTCCCACCCAGGGCCTTCACCTTGACCACCAGGCCCAAGAGATACAGGCCCCTAGAGCCTTGTCTATCACCTGATGAGCTCAGTCTGTTCGCTTACAATTAAGAGTCCCAACCCACTCCTACAGGGGAATCCAGCCCTGGGAATCTTGTGACACTCCGAATCTAGTCACCCTAAGGTCCCAGCAGTCCTCCAAATGCCCCCACAGCCATTTCTCCACCTTTCTGAGAACTGATTTCCCAACAGGCACTTGCTTTCAGATGCCCATCATCTCAGGTGCTAGTTAATAAGCAAGGTGTTTGCTGACAAGGGCTTAACACCTCCCAGAGGAATTTGCATTTTAGTAGGAGACTGTTACAAGAATTCAGAGCCCAAAGGAATGAAGCTATGATGGTAAAATGCCAGGAGCCAGTGTGGGTATTTTAGAGCAGGGAGCCCTCTGCTTAGATCCTAACACCTGTGAGCTAGCCCTGTCTGTCTACAGCTCTCCGGAGTGGAACATGAAATCATCCTTTCCGTTTATCCTGCCTGGGCTGGAGAGCAGCTCCCAAAGTGAAGCAAGCACCTCCCAACAGTAGAATCCAGAGCCCTGAAATCCTGGCTCAGCAGGATGGGATGTCAGCATCAGCTTCTGGAGAACTAAAGACCATCACTCATTGAGGCCATCATGGTATGTCTCTGGGCCAGACTCCGAGTTGGGTGCTGAGCACATGCAGTTCCCAGCCTCAAAGAACTCACTGATTAGTGGAGGCAGATCCCAACAGGTAGGGGAAGACAAAGGAAGGAGAAGGTGGTTCTGCTGGGGTGGGGAGGCACTCATTTTTCTCCCTGCCCAAGCTACTTACCACCCACCGCTGTGTCTCCTCCCCGCCTCTTGCACCACCCCACTCCCTCATTATACACACATTTGGGGGCTTTTTCAAATTATAAAACTAAAGTAAGTTCATTTTAGAAGTTTTCAAAACTCCAGAAAACCACAAAGAAGGAACAAAAATCACTGATAATGCCACCATCCCTGGAATCACAGAGCTACCTACTATTTTATGCTCTAATCTTTAATCTACACTTACGAATCTAGTTTTAGTAAGCTAATGATTATATATATATAGAATGTGTGTTTTTCCCCCATTTATCATGTTACAAGAATTTTCCCATGTTGTTAAACATTCTTTGAAATGTTATGTTCTGTAGTATAAAGGGTAATAATCAACAAAACAGAACTTTGTGACTTGTGTACGTTTCAGCAAAGTCTCCCTATCCTTTTTATTAAACACTCAGCCTGTTGGGAAAGAGAATTGTAAAACTGCAAAAATTGTAAGCACAAGGAGCTTGCACTGAGCAATATATAGCATTTTATATGTTATGTCACGCATCTTAAGGAAGAAGGTTTGAAAGTATTGCATTTCATTGACATTAATTCATATAAATTTGAAACATTACCAATTTTCACACTGGTCATTGTTTTGTGATTTATGTTATCATCTAAACAGTGTTTTGCAAACCTTGAGGTTGTTTTAGGTTAGAGGTCTTTAATAGGTATTGCCTAATAGGGAAAAACTAACAAACCTTATTATCTTTAGGGGAATTTTTATCTTTTCCCCCTTGGATGTCAGGATCCTGGGGCACAGTGAGTATAACGCAAGCAAAAACATATTTGCTTTGAGATACCCTCTAGCTTAACATATTTACCCCATAAGTGTCTTACAGTAATTTATTATCTGAGAGAAAAACTCACATTTCTGAATACGTATTTTTCTTCTGAAGGGGGAGCTATTTGGTTTTCTCTATAGTATAGATGTAGCCAGTCACTTTTCTAAGACAAAACTCGTATAAATTATATGCTTGAAAAACTTTCTTTGACTCTTCGTAGTATCTCAAACATGAATATAAACAAGAATCGCCTGGAAAGCTTGTTAAACAGGCCCAGGCCCTGTATTCCAATTCATTAAGTCTGGAATGGGCCCAGGGATCTGTATTTTTAACAAGCACCCCAGGGGATTCTAATGCCCAAGGGCCACGCTTTGAGAAACACTGCCATACAAATAAAGGTCCACCTCTTTAACATATGATAACAAGTCTCTTCTTAATCTGGCTCAACTCTGAGTGCCACCAGGCTCACCTCCTGACACTAAACCCATCCATTCTGTTACACCAATGACCCAGTCTCCCCCAACACTCTTCTACCCCACGCCTTCATCCTTTGGTCAAGCAAGGTAGCTGTCCTTTCCCCTCTGGGCTTATTAACATCTTTGCAATCGAATGTCTCCTCTTCTGTGAAACTTACCCTGTTCTACAGGTAGAATGAATCAATTTCTTCTCTGTGGTTTTGGAATCTTGCTGCTCTTATATACTTATCACAGAACTACTTGTATGTTTGTTTTTCTGCTAATTGGAAATTCCTGTGGGTACAGGGACCATCTCATCCTGTTTTGTGCCTGGTGGTTTCCTAGGGCTGTTCTAAGCACTTTATATATATCAATTTATTTCATCCTCCCAACATCTCTTTTATACTATTATTATTCCTATTTTGCAGAGGAAAGTACAGCTGGGTTAAATTAGTAAACAGATGAATGAATATTATGAATATTTATTGAAAATAAAAATTGAGCTGGAGTGGCAGTGGGAACAGATCCCACTTCCTAAACCTGACACATGAGGGACATGGGGAATGTTGTCTATATTTCATGGGATTATGAAGAAAATAGATCACCAATAATTCAGTATTTGACAGGAAATTATTTTCAAAAATCTGTTTCAATTTTTTTGTCTATATTATATAGAAATTACAGTTTAGACATACAAGTCTTTTCATAATTTTTAAAATACCTACTCAAAAATATGCTATGGAGAGCTTTCACCCATGGGTACCTAATATGTTCCTTTCCCAGGATGCTCTTCGGCTGCCCTGAACAGCTCTTCAGTCAGGCTACAGTGAGAGTCTCTCCGTGTCCCAGATACAGTGGCTTCCTTTCAGTTCCTTAAACACATCATTTTCCTTCCCACCTCAGAGCCTTCACCCATGTGGGCCCCTCTGCCCAGAATGTTCCTCCTGTCCTTGCCCAATCAATACCAACTCTTCCTGCAAAGCCCAGATCAAATGGGACCACCCCTAACATTTTCAGGGCTCAAATCAAGAGTAAAAATGGAGATTTACATACCATAGACAGACTTTAGACTTCTCAGACTCCTTGGAGTTCCACATGAGATTGTTGTGGTATAAGGACAATGACTCCTGGTTCCTGGCTAGTGGCCAAAGCCTCATCACCCTTCTTTCTCATGAGAGGACTTGTGAACATCCCAGTGTGCACATCAAAGTCCATGCACGCTCACACTCCGCAAGCCGCCCCTCCTGGTTACCCCTGAAGCCTAGGGTGTACATACTTGCCTATAGTCCCCCTTAGGATGATAGACCCAGGGAAGAGGTCCACATAAGCCTTAGAACCAAGCTTGAGGATGTTTAGATAGGGATTTAGAGGTTCACTGTACCCTGAAAGCGTGGTCTATAATGAGGGGTGTGGGCTCCTTTAAAATGCAGGGTCTATGGGTGACACTGAACTCAAATATCCCTTTCTCAAAGAAATCTTCCCTGAGTCCCAGACTAGGCCAGATTCTCCAGTTACCTCTCATAGCACCCTCTAGTTCTCTTTGAAACACTTACAATGATAATCAACGAATTCACAGTTTAGTGAATTATTGTTTAATTGGTGGTATACGATCTAACCCCCTTACTAAAAAATCAGTTTCACAAAGATGGAACGGAGTTTTGGTTTTGTTCACCTTTGTATTTCCATTGCCTAAAACATGTCCAGCACATGAAAGGTGCTCAATATGTATTTGTTGAATTGATGAATGAAAGGAAGGCTCACTGAGACTTTTGGAAATAGTTGAGGACTTGCAAAAAATGTTATACAAACTCTGTTGTACTTTGTCTCGCATATCTCTATTATCACCATCAACAGCTTTAAAAGATAAAAGTTTAAATATTGCAAAAGATTTTCCAGCGCTTTGGTTCCAAAGATAAAGTCCCCATTGGGGTCTGTAGGGATGAAGGATTTAGATAAGACGCCCAGGCACAGGGCCGTGCAAATACGTACAGTGTAAATCCTGTAGCATAATGCCAATATCACACTATACACAGCTTTTCTTCCTGAAAGATTACAAAGTTAGCATTTTAAAAATCAAACTGAAAGTGAGAAGAATGAAATGTACCCCTTATAGGATTGCATGCAATTCAACTTAGTGATCTCCATAAAATCTTGAGGGAAAAATCCTTTTTGAAATAAAAACAACTCTGGGGTGGTGCTTGAAAATTAGGAAGGCAGCTAGAAGCTTTGCCAATGACAACTGCAAGCAATAACATGGTATTAAATTTTATTTTCCATTTTTAAGACTGGATTTTTTAAAAAACCGGCAGGTATGTGGAATTATATTTCTAACAGACATTCTGAAAAAAAATTAAAAGTTTTATTTATCTTGGATGATATGAAAACCTCGACTTTCAAGGGTAAGGTTTTGATTCATTGAGAGATGGGATCCTTATGGACAGAAGGCCTTGATGCCACAGATTTGGGCTTTAGCTCTTATTTCCAAGGTTTTTGTTCTCTTTTTCCATCTTGCTGAAGAGTAGGCAAAAATTATCATCTAAATCTGAAAATCTGTTCTCACTTGAAGGTTCTTCTGTGATTCTGAATGATCCAGCAGAGATAATATGGAAATATATTACTCTTCCTCCAAAAGACACTGAGAGATGACAAGGCATCTAAGCCTGGAGGCCACTTTGGACAATGACCATCATAATTCAACGAAAACTGCATTCCAAACCCTGGAAATTCAGAGTGCTATTGAAACAAGCTCTCTTCCGTTAGAACCTGATGAATTTCCCAGGAGCTTAACAAACTTCTGTCCTGTATCCTCTCTGGGAAAGAGCATACAGAAACACTCAAGTTCTAAAAATAAAACCAGTCGAATCAATACACAATGTAGCAGAATACTGTCACTCATCTGTCACACATCCTGTAACCCAGGGTTTCTCAACCTTGGGGTAATTGACCCTTTAAGCCAGATGCCGTAACACAAATTTTTTCCTTTGGCTCCTGCTTTTTTTTTTGTAGGAGTCAAACTTATACATAACATGAAATTTATCATTTTAACCATTTTTAAGTGTACAGTTCAGTGGCCTTCAGTATATTCACTTTGTTGCGCAACCATCATGGATGAATAATGGTTATCCATCTCCAGAACATTTTCATCTTCTCAAACTGAAATTCCATTCCTATTAAACACTAACTCCCCATTCTGCTCTGCCCACAGTTCCTGGCAACCACTGCCTTTTTTTTTTGTAATCTAAAAGTATCCAAAACCTTGAGTTGAAAGTGAAGAGGTACGTGAGTGTGTGTGAGCATGTTCAAGGATAATGTCATTAAGTCAAAAGGCCCATAATCAGGTGTTTTCCTCCCCATGTATGAGAGTTCTGTGGGGCTCAGGAGACCAGGCTATGCTGTCACATCGCCTGGCTTCAGTCCTGCCCCCGCCATTTGTCGACTATGGAATGTGAGGCAGATTGTTGAAAGTTCTGCCTCCATTTTCTCATCTACAATGCAGGGGTGATCATAGTACTATCATGTAGGATTCTTGTGAGGTTTAAATGACTTAAATAAACAGAGTTCTAGGACTGCCTCATGCTCCATTAAGTCCAAACTCTGCACGATGATGAGAGCCAGCTCAGCTGCTGCTATTTGGCCTAAAATCTCCCGGCAGCTTAGTTTGTGAGATAGAAAGAATAGACATTTAATCCCATTGTCCTCTCCTTGTTTCGGTCTAACTGTCTCTCACTTGGAGTGTAATATATAAGCTACGTGAATCTGGATTTTGTTTCCACACTCCAGGATCAGAGGGCGAAATCAACAGCAGACTCGGAATGTGATGCAAATGTGTGCCGTGGGTATGGACGTGATCGCTGCCACTCTCAGCCGGGAGACTCAATGCACTCGAATCAAGAGATGTTTCTTTTGTCCTACAGGCACTAAAACAGTAACTCCAAATTTCACCGAGCTCACCTTCTTCTCTCTCCATAATGTGAGCCTCAAGCACATGGTTCCTCTTCTCTACCCTCTAAATAGTGTTTTCCCTTCTACCACATAACTTAAATAAGTTAATATAGGGCCTGACAGGTACTAAGCTGGTGATTATTATCCAACGTCAGATTTTACAGATTTGAAAGCTGCTTCTCCCACTTAACTGCTTATGTAACCTTAGGATTCTTAGCCTTGGTCTCTTCATCTGTAAAATGGGAATAATCATGGTTCCTGCCTCATATGACTTTTGTAAGGAATAATGAGGTACCAAATGCAATGAGCTGGGCATGCAAATACTGCCTTTCTTATCTATGGGAATACAGAAGCCTTAGCAGACTAGACAGGTGTCAGAGGAGGTCAGAAAAATCAAGGTTTCTCAAGGAAATGTCTGCTGGTGAATTAGAATGATGTATCTGTGCTGTGAACCAAATTGAATACTATTCTAGAGAGAAGGCTTCTAGAGTTAAAAAAGAAATAGCTGTCAATAATTGTTTTTTATGTGCTATGCTAATGATTTTGCAAATGTTTCCTCATTCAGATCTTCATATAGTCTACCTAAGAGAAGGTATTATTACCCCCATTTTGCACATGAGTAAACTGAGGCAGAGAGAGGTGAATTAACTTGACTGAGGTGACAGAACTAGTAAATGACAAGACAAAATGCAGTTTGGTTGTGTTCTTATTGCTATGTAACATTACCTCTATGCCAAAATGTTAACTGATGAAACCTGATGATGCAGTAAAGATAAATGATGAATAATCATCACATCACATAGTACTATGCTATACTACAGCACATATTCTAAAATTCATACATGGTCTGTTACAGGAAATCTATTCATATGGGTGCTTGTAGACCGAGGCTAATTTTATTTTTTCATGTAGAACATAAAATTAACTGTAGTAGTTGGTCAAAACTAAAACTAAGTATGTGAATGACATTAGCCTTATTTTTTTGCCTTTAAATTTGGTGATTATCAAGTTGCTCTTTGTGAAGCTTTAGCTTGATTTCTGCTCACTAGTTCAGGCTTGAAGACCTAACAAATACCTATATTTATTCATTGTTGGATAGAACTGCACATTTTGAATAAGTGAAACTGGTTACATTTGAAAAGTCCACTGTTTGAGATTGGCTTATAACCAAATTATAGCTTTAGGAGAAAAAAAAAATACCTGATTGCTTGCTGCTTTCCAAATTCTTGACATGTTTTCGATGTAGAAAGCTGTTCTAAAGAAAAGTTGGGTAGAGGAGAGAAACCTTGAAAACGCCACAATATACAATCTGCGTCATTTGCTTTTCTAAATTGCTGTTTCTTGCCAGTGTCAATAAACTGCTTTAAGTGGTTTAGCATGTTTGGTTGGCTCTACCTATGCATAAAATAAACAATGCATCTAGCATTCTCTTTACGACTGAGGACCCTGGGTACTCTGTAGCTACCCTATATAACTCTTAATTGGGGAATAATGAAATGTACCTTGCAGAGGTATCAAAACACAAACATGTTTTTCTAGTGCCTGGGTCCTGGACTAATTTCCCAGTTGCTATGTAAGAAGTTTATATATAGGATGTCTTAAATTCCAATCCCCCACTGCCAAACAAGCAGTTTAAAACCTGTGTTCATCTTATCTGGAATGACAGCAGAGTGATTAATTCTTTCAGCCTTTTAGGACAGAGTCAGCTGAGACTCAGAAATTAATCAAGGACGCTCAAGGTCTGAAGAAAATACGAGCTGCTGAATCAAGACAAGAAGTCTGTACTGAGCGCTAACAGGAAGGAGGTGCTATATGTAGTAAGTCGTTAAAAAATGTTATGTACTGAGGTATTTACATGAATTTTCATTGGAATATCTAGTTAGTTATATTTTTAAATTATACAATTAAGTCTTAAGAACAACAGGCAGTACATTGTGCAAGAGTTTGTCAGGAGAAACCTCAGGTGGATTGGGAAGCACAGGCAAACTCATTTTTTTAAATTATGAAATCCAGTATCAAAGGGATAGTTTTAATTTTATTGCTTTTTAAATGGAATAATAGTAAACTGAAGATGCCAATACACAGTACATTTGGGTTATCTTAAAAATAGGTTTTATTCCATGAAAAAAATTGCAGAAGTTAATTATTGTGTGAGAATTTTTGATTCTTAAGAATGATCAAAAAAAGGGAAGGGATTTTTAATAACTAGGTTTGAAACGCCAAGTTCATGGTGTCCTTCCAAGTTGGATAAACCAGGAAGAATGCTCTTTACCAAGAAAGGGATGGTCTTTTGGAAGAAAGGGTAATCAACCTAGATTCCTTCTACTCGGCATAAACATCAAAGTTCTTGTGGCAGTTCATAGAAGAGGAATCCGCTTCCATACATTTGGCCAGATTTTTGGCACCTGGTTAAAAAGATTGAGCAACCATAAGCCTGGCTGGAATTTTATTAAAATTGAATATTCAAAGCATACACTTACAATTGGAGTGGACTGAGTCCTTTGGTTGGGATGGGCCCTTAATAAATGCATGGCTTGGAGAATTTTCTTAATTGTTTCATTGGAAAACTTGCTGTTTTCATCTCTCTGTCCAGCCATGGTGCTTTCTTTCCACAATATTCTTTGAAGAACATATAGCTCTCCATAAAACATCTAGGAAAGGAGAAAAAAAAAAAGACCATAGTTTCACAAATACTTGTCAAAATTTTAAAAAAGCAATAGAATTTCATACTAAGTCTTTGTTTCCTCTTACACCTAAATTTGATTAGATGTGATGCTAATGATTAGGTAAAAATGAGTGATGATAAATGGTTGTTTGTTAAAGTAATTCATGGATGGAAATGACTTCCCAAGGCAATCTCACTGAAATCCTGCTGCAGGTTTCCAAGGACGCCTGTGCTTTCCATCCATTCCTAAGGAATTTGAGGGGAGCCACCATTTTTGCCAGTGGTTTAGCTAGAATTAAAACTAATAACTTTTTGGCCCAATGGCTTTGCTCAAACCGCTGGCAAGCACAGACTTCTGTTGTTCAGTACTGCATTTGTCTTCCAGATTCTCAGTTGGAGAAACTGCAAAGTCTGCACTCTGGTCTTGGGCAATGGAACCCTAAGCGTGGAAATCAGTGCCTTGGGTTTTCCTAGCAGCACCAAAGCCCGCCACAGGTCAGCAACCTCAGAAGCCAACCACTTTCTCCCAACCGCAATACAGACGGCATTGTTCAATGTGGCGCAAATACAACTCTCGGGCCTTTGCTTCATCGACCAAGGCAGCTGTTTTTTCTTTTCTTCTAACTTTTTTATTTTGAATAATTCCAAATTACATAAAGGATAAAGACCAGTATAATAAAAAATATCCATATACCCTACATCTAGATTTATCAGTTATTCATATTTCTCTCTTATTCATCTATTTATGTATTTTTACTGACCTATTTGCAAGTCAGTTACAGACACTATGACACGTCACCTCTATGGACCTTATCCTGCATCTCCTAAGCATAAGGACATAACTGGAGCACCACTATCATACATCCCCGAATTAAAAATCAGTCCATTATATCATTTAATATGAAGTCCATATTAAAATTTCCCCAATTGTTTCCCAAATGACTTTTGTTCTATTTATTTGTTGATTGATGTAGGATTCAATCATGGTTGATGCCTTGCTTTTAATGCATCTCTTTTAATCTAGAATAGGTCACCTATATTTCTCTTTGTTTTTTTTGTTCTCATGACAATGACTTTTCTGGAAAATCCAGGCTAGTCTTCTTATGAAATCTTCCACACTGTGGATTGATTTTTCATTGTTAGAGTCAGGTGCTTTGGCAAGAACATTACCTGGTTGTATATTTCTTAATGCTTTACACCAGGAGGTACATGATGTCAGACTGTCGCACCACTGGGGATCCTAATTTTGGTCACCGGTCAAAGAGGCAACCCAGCGTGATCTCTCCCTAGTGAGGTATATTTCCACCTTTGGGATTAGTAAACAATCTGTGGGGGTAAAACTTGACCATGTGACTAATCTGTTCCCTAACAACCTTTCATCTTATATTTTCATGATCCATTAATGATTCTTGCCTGTTACAATTATTACTTGAGGATTGCAAAATGGTATTTTTTCCAATACTATTATTCCTTCATTTATTAGCTGGTATTCTTCTTTAAGGAAGAGATTTTCTTATTTCTCAATCTTGCTCCTTTTCTATTATTATTATGAACTCATTTAAAAAAAATTCAGGGGCTGGCCCCGTGGCACAAGCGGTTAAGTGCGTCCTCCACTTCCGTGGCCCAGGGTTCGCAGGTTTGGATCCTGGGCACGCACCAACACACCGCTTGTCAGGACCTGCTGTGGTGGCGTCCCATGTAAAGTAGAGGAAGCTGGGCACAGATGTTAGCTCAGGGCTGATCTTCCTCAGCCAAAAAAAAAAAAATGGAGGATTGGCCTCAGATGTTACCTCAGGGCTAGACTTCCTCACACGCACGCACACACAAAAAAAAAGACAAAAAAAATTTCAGTGTATTATAATTCTTTGCCATCATTGTTGTTTTTGATACTCAAATGTTCCAATTTGGGTTAGTAGAAGGTGCTTTAAGAAGGCTCCCATATTTCTTTGATATGGTCCCACTAGTATTTGAGCACTTCATGGTTTTATTATACTATACTTTCCCTTGTCTTTTCTTGCCCTTGACCTGGAATGAACTGTTACTGTAACAAGCCATAGTATCTTATGGTGTGGAATGTGTTTAGAAATCAATAGCTGAACATTAACTCTGCTCATTTCTTTTGGAGTGTCTTCATTTATAGCTGCTTTAGGTAGACAATGCAAGGATGTGTATAAATTAAGAGTTCATATTAATTCTAATTAAAAATGAAAAATTATAAGATTTTTAAACTTTCTTTAATTTTATATTAATGTGTCTTTTCTCTTATAGTTCAAATATCAGTTTCTAACAATATTAATATATTTACTTATTTGCTTTAGCCTATACTATACATAAAATAGTTTCATAATTACAATACCAATTTTACTGCAAATACTAAGCACATTAAGTTTAAAATTTCATTTCAGTTCTTTTTGTCCTTAGAATATAACCCACAAAGGGTATAAATCAGATGAACTGTATTCAAAAGTTAATTTGATTAATTATTTTCTCTGATTGATTATGTTTACAATTTTTAAGTGGATTTTATTATACACACAGTAAAATTCACCCTGGTAGAGTTCCATGAGGTTTTTACAAATGTGTATAGTCATGTAGCCACATGTAGCCACAATCAAGCTATAGAGAATTTCTATCACTCCACTAAGTTTCTTCATTCTCCTTTCTATTCAATCCCCTCCCCCAACCCCTGGCGGCCACTAATCTGTCTTCTGTCCCTATGGTTCAACATTTTGCAGACAGTCATATAAATGGAATCATACATTGTGGAGTCTTTGAGTCTGGCTTCTTTCACTTAGTATTACTATAGTGCAACCGGATCTATTGTGTGCAAATCAGCAGATTACTCCTTTTTATTGATGGGTAGTATTCCAGTGTATTGATGTAACACAAATTTAAAAAATCTCTTCAACATTTGGACATTTGGCGTGATTTTATTTTATTTTATTATTATTTTTTTAATTTTATTTATTTATTTATTTTTTCCCCCAAAGCCCCAGTAGATAGTTGCATGTCATAGCTGCACATCCTTCCAGTCACTGTATGTGGGACGCGGCCTCAGCATGGCCGGAGAAGCGGTAGCGTCAGTGTGTGCTGGGATCCAAACCTGGGCCAGCAGCAGCGGAGCGCGTGCACTTAACCGCTAAGCCACGGGGCCGGCCCTGGCATGATTTTAAATAAAACCACTATAGACATTTGTATGGACATAGATTTTCATTTTTCTTAGGTAAATAGCTAGGAGCAGAATGGTTGATTTTTTATTTGAAATATATTTTTAACTTTATAACAGACTACCAAACTAGTTTCCAAAGTATCTGTATCAATTTGCATTCCTACCAGCAATGTATGACAGTTCTAGTTCTCTTTGCTCCACTCATCCTCATCAACACTTACTATTGTCAGAGTTTCTTTCTTTCTTCCTTCCCTCCTTCCTTATTTCCTTCTTTTTGCCATTATGATGGTTATAGAGTAGTATCATATTGTGGTTTTCACTTGTTTCTCTAATTTCTCTAAAGACTAATGATATTAAGCATCTTGTCATGTTTTTATTTACCATCTGTATATCTTCTTTGGTGAAGAGTCTCTTCAAATATTTTACCCAACATTTTAAAATTGGATTGTTGGGTTTCTTACTATTGAGTTTTGAGAGTTATTTATATCTTCTGGATACCTGTCCTATATCATTTATGTGTTTTACAAATATTTTCTCCAAGCGTATGTTTTATGTTTTAAACAGCATTTTTTTAAAAACAAAAGTTTTAAATTTTAATGAAGTCTAATTAATCAGCTTTTTAAAAATGATTTGTGCTATTCATGCCCTATATAAGAGTCTTTGCCTAATCTAAGGTGGCAAAGATTTTCTCCCAGATTTTCTTGTAGTAATTTTATAGTTGTAGACTTTATATTTAAGTGTATGATCCATTTTGAGTTAATGTTTGTAGAGGGTATTGGTCAAGATTCATTTCTTTGAATATGGATGTCAAATTGTTCCATCACCACATGTTGAAAAGAATATCCTTTCTCCATTGAATTGACTTGGTACGTATACCAAAAAGCAGTTGACCATATATGTGAGAATCTATTTCTGAAATCTTTATCCTTGATACGTATGTCTATCCTTTGCCAATATCATACTGTCTTAATTATTGTAGATTTACAGTAAGTCTTGAAATCAGATAATATTGGTCTTTTGGCTTAACGGTTTTTCAAAACTGTTTTAACTATTCTCTGCTTTTCTGGTTATTCATTTCTTTGCCACAATATTTTGACACTCAGCTTGTCAATTTCTATAAAAACAGCCTATTGTAATTTTAGTTGGTATGACTTGAACCTATATACCAAATTGAAGGAGAATTGACATCTTTACAAATTGAGTCTTCCATTCCATAAATGTCTCCATTTATTTAGATCTTTGATCCACATATTTTGCTAGATGTATACTTAAAATATTCATAGTTTTGGTGCTATGGTAAACAGTACTGTTTTCCTAATTATAATTTCTAATTCTAAAAATAAGTTATATAGAGATATACAATTGATTGTTGATTACTAATATTTTTAAACTCATTTATAGTTCTAGTAGCTTTTTTGTGGACTCTTTGGGTTTTTCTATGTAGACAGTCATATTATCCATGAAAAGAAACAGTTTTATTACTTCTGTTTTAATCTATATGTCCTTTATTCCTTTTTCTTTCCTCATAAGACGGCTAGGCCTTCCAGTGATGTTGAATAAGAGTCATATGAGAGTGTATCCTTGCCTTGCTCCTGATGTTAAGGTGGAAAACATTCAGTCTTTCACCATGAAATATGATATTAACTGTAGGTTTTTCATAGATGCCTTTTATCAGGTTGAGGAAATTCTCTTTAATTTTCAGTTGCTTTAGAAATTTTATTATGAATGGATTTTGAATTTTGTCAAATGCTTTTCCTACATCTATTGAGATGATAATATTGGCTTTTTATCTTTAGTCTGTTGGTATGGTGAACTACATTAAGTGATTTTCAAATGTCAAACCCACCTTGCATTTCTGTGGTAAACTCCCACTTGGCAATGATGTCTTATCTTTTTTATGTATTGCTGAATTTGACTTAGTAATAATTTGGTGAGGACTATTGTGTGTATGTATATGAAGGATAGTTTTTCTTTTTTATTGTAATATCTTTGCCTGTGTTTCATTTTGGTTAATTTCTACTGAACTATCTCCAACTTCACTGGTTCTTTCCTCAGCTGTGTCAGGTCTACTGATGACCACATCAGTAGAATATTTCATCTTTTATATATATTCATCTTTGATACCAAGTTTTTATTTATAGCATTTCTACTTGAGTCCTTCTTTTATTTTTCATTTCTCTGTTGAAATTTCCCATCTATTTGTACATTGGTACATCTTTTCCATCAGACCTTTTTAAGTATTAGTTATAGTTATTTCAAAGCCTCTGTCTGATAGTTCCAACATCCAAGTCATCTCCAAGTCTGCTTATGTTGATTGCTTTGTCTCTTGAGAATGGTTTTTTTTTTTCCTTGCCTTTTCGTGTGTCTCATAATTTTTTACTGGATCCTAGACATTTTGTGTAAAACAGGACACTAAAGTAAATAGAATATATGTCTGGAAATAGGCATACCTCCTCTCAGGCAGTTGAAGCAGAAAATTGAGTCAGTTCACTTAGGACCTGAACCAGGTTTCAGTTTTTTATTGTTTTTCTTGCTTTTAATTTCCAATGCTGACACCTTGTGCTTAGGATGCAGATTGGAGTGACGGAAGCTTTTTCTCAATATTTTCCTCCACCCTCAGTTTTCAGACATCTCTGTCCACCTGCACCACAGGGGATCTCTTTCCATGGTCTTGCCCCTCCTCCACTGACAGACTACTTTTTCTTGTTAATCATTTCTTGCTAGGCTAGAGTTGAGGGCCAGGAGGGTTCTCTGCTATCCTTAGTCTTTGGTAGACCCAGTGCACCTGGGCCTGAGGGGTGGGATTTTCTACCCTTCCTCCCTATGACAGTCAGCTAAATGCTACTTCTATGTATGTCAGATCTTGTCTGGGAGAGTATCCTGACCCTCCCCCAGAGAGAGGAGTGCTATAATAGTGTTGATATAGGATTCAGGGCTGGACTGTTTCTTGCCCCTCTGTCACGGCTAGAGGGTTTCTCCCTTTCTCCTTTCCACAGCAACAATGCATCTTTACCTGTGCCCTAGGGCAGGAGATTTTGCTGCCTCTCCCTAGAGGCTTAAGGCTTTTAAAAGAAGAATCCAAGCAAGGGAGAGGGCTTTGTGACTTTTCCACAGTAGTGGCTGACCCACTCCAGGGTTTTCCTGGCAATTCTTGTACATTTATTTCCCTTAAGAACTTTAGAATCAACCTGTCAAGCTTCAGGGAAAAAAAACCTGTGGTGTATTTATCACTATATCTTTACACATTTACTTGGACAGAAGTGACATTTTTATGATAGTGACACTTTTTATCTAAGAACAAGGTATATCTTTTTATTTGTTCAAATCTACTTTTATGTCTTTCAGGCATGTTTTAAAGTTTTTCTCATAAATGATTTGCACATTTTTGTTAGGTTTACTTTAAAGTACTATATATATATAGTTTCTTATGGCTTATACAAACAGTGGGGGTTTTTCTGATGCAAATCCATGTCAGAATAGGGCTGCAATCTCTCTCTCTCTCGAGGCTTCAATGATGACATTTTAAAAAGTCCTTATTTAGGAAAAAGTTACTGATAGAGACTAGAATCCCCTGAATTCATCTTATTCTCCTTAATTGGCTCCTCTTACAAGTTCATCTGTGAACAGAGATGGGCTACCAGGCAGGATTAAAGTGAAGGGAGTTCGTCATTTTCTGCCTGGTCAAGAATCCTAATGATGGCAAGCAGAGAAGGGATGACAGTGCTACAATCTAAATATGAGGCTGGCCCCAGGGGATGAAACATGGGTAATGTGTCCCCTGGGTTAATCCCATCTGTAGCTATCCACACCATTACATTCAGTTCATATATACATTGGCAAAACATTTTTGGTTTAGATGAATTGCATGAGTCCCTCCTTTCCTCAGCGACTCTATAGGACACCTGGTAACCAATACCTCCAGGAATTGTTATGGCCTAGATAAAATTAAAAGATCATCAGAGTGTTTCAGACAACCAGAAGGCACATTACACCAGGTGCTGACCTAGTGGTTGTGGTTAAGGAAGTTATTTACATGTAGATGTACAAACAGGAGAAGGTCCAGGAATGACCAGCAGAGGTTGGGGGGTTGAGGAAGTGGTACTAAGGGGAAAAGCCAGAGGGGCTCTATAGTGAGAATTTTCTATGGTCCAAAGTTTGACCTTCAGTTTTGCAGGCTCTGATGTAGGATTGCTCAGCCTAGAGAGGGAGCAGGACTCCACCTCTTAAAGACAGACTGGCATTCCTTGGATCAAAAGACTGACTATATGACCAGAACACCAGTGTGTTAATCTGTGCCTGCTGAGAGCCTGAGCTGCTGTTTCCACAACGGAATTAGGATTCATACATGTCCTCCACATCCAGCAGTGCAGGAATGTGGGGAAGGAATGGGAAAATCTCTTTGTAGAGGCTTGTTTCCCCCTCCCCAGCAGAGGACTGCTCTTTATTCATGAAACATAATATGTAAAGTGAGTGCCAGTTGGTTACTTGTAAGTAGACAAATCCAAGGGTGAAATTATTCATGTTACAGAAAGATTTCTTTCATTACAAAACAGCAAAATGCCCTCAGTGTAGTGTAACGGGTAAGGATTTCAGAGTCACAAAAGGAAAAATCAGGTATAACAGCACAGTAAATTTCTCTATTTCTGTAGAAACTTTCTATTTCTGTTAACTCAGTCCCCACTTCCCTTGATGACAGATGTCAAACTTGTCAATTCAAGGTAGTCAGTTGCTTCTGAGTTAAAGTCAGCCTCTTTGAGTACGTAGTCAGCCGATTCTCAAGTCTTCCTTTGCTGCTTTCTTTCCTTTTCCCCTGGGGTGACTTTTTTCTCCCCCTGCAATCAGGGGACACCTTCTTGTCAGCCCGCTGTGCCTGGCCTTCCTCACCCAGTGTCAGCGTCTGCTCCTGCACAGCTGCCAAGGAGACACAGGCCTTCCTCTACCTCCAGGCACCTCTAGCCATGCAAAGGAAAGGGTCTCTGTTTCCTCTTTCTTTGAACCCGAGACTCCCTTGAGGATTATCCCCTTCTTTGCTCTGCCCGCCTTCAGGGGTGTGGAGCTCTCTGTTGTTGGCGTACTTGGGATGCTTTGAGGCCCTCCTGATTCACCAAGGTACCTCCTGTGCCTATGACGAACTCAACATTGAAGCTTCTCTAAATATCCCTTTATTCACGTCTTGTTCTTCTGTTAAGGTTTTTTATTTTTTCATATATATCTTTAATCATTTTAAAGCAGACTTATTTTAAACCTCTCTTTGATTGCCCTCCAAGCCTTTGGTATTGCTTGTTCTTTTGCATTGTCTCTCAACGTAGTGGTTTGTATTCTCACCATGTTTTTTATTTTTTTTAATTTTTTTTTATTGTGAGTGCATCTTCAGTAGAGTCTCTCCCCCTGCCCATCCCTCCTCCACCCTCCCCACCTTTAACCATGAACTTTTTAGCTTGGTGTTGTAGGGCTGTGCAAATCATGTCAATTTGGGCTCCATACCCACACATGGGCAGATCTAGGCTTTTTATTTCCCATGAATGACATTTTTTTTGGCATTAACTTACAGAAAGAGGAGAAGCTTCCTTGTCTTCCTTGAGCCAGTGGGTAGGACTTTTATCTTTTCCTTTCCATGGCATGGGCACTTGTTCAGGGCTCTGAGCCCTATGCACCTGCGTGCTTGCAGCACTTTGCATGAGATGGAGCTGTCTCCTAAATACGAAGATGCCAGCAAAGTCACGAAGCTCTTTCTATATGTTTCTTAGAATTGATCTCACAATATACAAAAGAGATAAGTGGCAACTAGGTAGTCTATGGTTCCTTCATTTGACAAATATTTACTGAGCAACTGTGATATTTATGCACTTCATTAGACTCTGAGGTTTCAATGAAGAGTCCAGATACATGGAACATAGAGCCTTGCAAAAGACAGACAGTGCCTAAGTCACCGTATCACTGATCTACTGTTACAATCTGAGACAGCCTCTGAAGGAAGGACACACGGATATATTAGGGCTCATAAGAAAGGAAGTGACATGAGCTGTCATCTAAAGGATAGGTGAAAGTGAACCAGCAGAAGGTTGGAAATGTTCCATAAGGGGGAATATTCTGTCTAGATTAAGACTGTGATTCCTAAACTAGTGGCTTTCTACACTGGCTGCATAATAAAATCACCTGGGAAGCTTAACATAAAAATGCCTGGGCCCTGTCCCCAGAGATTCCTATTCAATCGGTCTGGGGTGACCCCAGGAAACTGTATTTTTTGGTGAGGAAGATTAGTCCTGAGCTAACATCTGTGCCCATCTTCCTCTATTTTGTATGTGGGACACCTCCACAGCATGGCTTGATGAGTGGTGTAGGTCCGTGCCTGGGATCCGAACCCACGAACCTGGGTTGCTGAAGCAGAGTGTGCTGAACTTAACCACTACACCACTGGGCCAGCCCCCAGGTAGCTGTATTTTTAAGAGCTCAGCAAGTGACTCTGTTGTGTATTCAGAGTTGTAAATACTGGATGGTCAATGCCAGCAATACCAGCAGCACTAGGGAAACGTTTAAACATGCAGATTCTCATGTCTATCCCAGACCTACTGAATGAGAAACTCTGAGAGTGGAGCCCAAAACAAAATGATGGTGCCCTCCTTCCCAACTACCCTCCCGACAGCATGTGTTTAAAAAGAAATACTTAACTAAATTGAACTTTCAAATAACGTAGGAAGACCAGCAAAGTTATGATCTCTTCCTATGATAACTATTTTAGTGCTTTCTTTTTAATTTCCAAATATACTCTAAAGGTTTTTCATTCATTTTTTGGTTGCCTGGGCTTTACCAACTATAAGAATATGCTTAGTTTCCTGATTGGCAATAAGCATTAGGGGAGCAGCATGTGAAAATGTCCTGGGGCAAGGGAAATAATATGGAACATTCAAAGAACTGAGGAGGGGCAGGCTGGAGGAGCACAGTGTGACTGAAGTGGAAAAGGGTGCCAAAGAGGACCGAGACACAGGAAAAGGCTGCACCATGCGAGGCCCAGGACAGGCTCTAAGTAGTCTATGTAGATTTGTATTTGCAAAGATCAGTTTGGTTGTGTGGACAATGATCTATGTGGGCCCAGAATGGATGCTAGTCTGCAGGCCGTTGCAGTCGAGATGAACAATGATGGGGACTTGCTGAGGTCCTTAAGCATTGAGGAGTGGGATCTATCTCAGGTAGGATGGAAGATTGAGGCTTTATGGAAGAAGGGGGATTGAATAGTGAGGGTGGTAAAGTAGCACAAGGGAGATTGGCCAGCAACTAGAATGGAAAATATATCTGAGAAAGAGGAATAAATAAATCATTGACATTACCTGGGACATGTCAAATATTCCCAGCCCCGTGTCCCCAAAATCCCAACTCAGTATGTCCATAATGAGGTCAAGGAGCTGTACGTTCACATGCTCTCATGTGACTTTGCCAATCAGCCAGGTTTGGGGACCGCTGAAGTAGACAGACCTCAATGTGGGTGGGAATGAGGCTGAAAATGTGACTGGTGACCAAACTGGGCGGGCCCTTCTGGTCTTCCTAATGGTGAGTGATGAGAACACTACTAAACTGGGGGCGGGGCTGCTAAGGGAAGGGTCTGGCAGTGGCAAATGGGTGCAGATGTTGTTCTCATTCTATGCTTCAGAGTAGAGTGGGAAGTCTACAACATTTTGTAAAATAAAGCCCACGGGTTTGTCCTCTGGGCTGACTACATTATCCAGACATCTTGGAAAAAGTTTGTGAGAAGCTCTGAACTAGAAACAAAGCAGGCAGTTCTTGTCTTTAGATCCTCCTCCATAGCAGCTGACGTCCTGAAGTTCTCCTGGCGTGTTCTCCAACTGACCCGCGGGAACTAGAAGAGCAACCTCCAGCACTGAGTGATGCAGAAAGTACCTCCTGCCCCTATCTCTCCAAACGCTGGTGTTCTCACTTTTAGATATACTCCTTTAGAATTTCAGGAAGCTCACTAATGACATGGTTGTATGGTTAATTGATATAGTCTCGAGTTTAGTCAGGTAATTTTTCGTCACATAGTAAACTGTGGATAGCTTTTCAGGCCTGACCTAAAGCACGGTCCCGGAGGATGAGCTGGCACAGGTGAGTATTGATGGGGACAGAGGCAGAGAAGAAGGGAAGCAGGGTGCAGGTGACTGTGTTGGTTTCTGGGCTGTACTGGAGTGACACTGAATGGGGGAGGGCAGGCAGGAAGCAGAAACCAGGATTAGAGATGCGGGGCAAGAGGGATGAGGATGTCTAAAAATAAACCAGTACAAGTTTTTCCAAGGACTGGCCCAGCCTGCCTGCCGTCACAGGAGTGTAGAGTTTCATCCCTGGCCCCAGGGCAAATCCAGGTTTTCTGGGGCCTGAGGCTTGTATAATTTGGGGGGCCCTCTTTGAGAAAAAGAATAAAATTATGAAAAGATTTGATATGGAAGTGAATATTATTTTATAATGAGGTGGACAGTCACAACAAATTACAAAATTAGAAAACACAATTACCACATTATGAACTCCAAAAAATCATATATATTTTAATTAATTAACTTCATTACACACACTTCTAAAATACTTTTTCCTCCATTTTTTGTCTGCATACTCTTTTTTAAAAAAATTTTTTGTTTATTGCAGTAACATTGGTTTATAACATTGTATAAATTTCAGGTGTACATCATTATACTTCTATTTCTGCATAGATTACATCATGTTCACCACCCAAATACTAATTACGACCCATCACCACACACATGTGCCAAATTATCCCTTTCGCCCTCCTCCCTCCCCACTGTCTGCATACTCTTTGGTCACCTCTTCCTATAAGAGCGCTTTTGTTATATCACTTTTTATTGAGAGAAAAGAAAGGTAACAATATTTCCTCCAGCATAGTTACTCGAAATTTGTTTTTTATTGTTGCTTACTAACATTCTTTCAGCTTCACAACTTGTTAATGGTATTATTATATAAATATTGAAGATTCTTGTCAAACTGGGAAACATATCAAGTCTCTGTTATATGAGAACTGTAGATTTCAGGTTATTTTAAGTTTTATTGTGCAAGGACTGACCATAAATTCTTTTTGAATTGATGGCATTCAAAAATCAGTTTGTTACTGTAGCCGTATTTTACTTTTTCAAATTTTACAAGTATATGAACATCCTGCTGCACTGCTGGGACCCCTTTCAGCTGAGAGAAAGTGCCAGTGAGGGACCCTGAAGCTTAAGCTTTTGAGATTCATAGTAAAATCATCTCTGATTGGCTCATATGCTTGTTCCTTACTGCTGAGGGGTCGTGAGGGAGGCGGGGAGAAGATAATAAATACTAACATTTGCTGAGCAGTTTAGCTAAATTACCAGATTTAATTTTGACATTTTGTGACGTACCTATTCATGTCTTCACTTTACAGATGAGGAAACCGATATTCAGTGAGGTTGACTTTGTCCAAGCAAGGACCTGGAATTGACTAAAACTTCCTAGTGATCATTCCCTCCCTAGATCCTTTCTTCCTTGATTTTAACTTCATTGCTTTCCATGAACTTTGTACCATTCTTGCAAACCAAACCAAAATCTCCACAGAAATCCCTAGAAGTCGGCTAAGAATAAAGCATAATCACAGCTATTTTAGGGATTTAGCCAGATGAAGAAGGTACGTGCTTCTTTATAAGACACTTTCCACATCTTGACTTCAAGTCTCCGTTTTTTTCTGTAAATGATAGGAAAGCATCCCAGATTCAGACTCCGGAAGGATCACAGAAGTCCTATCAGGGTCTCAGCAATTTTCAAGTCCAGAGAAGTGAGGCCAAGAGGCTGGGGGTGCTTGGCAAATGTGGTGTCTTCATGGGCCAGAGCTGTTTGGTGGGATTTGTAACTAAAAAGAGATTTCAGACCATCTGACTAAATGCTAATGGATTGGTCTGAGGCAAGTTTTAAAAATACACAGTTTTATCTACTCATTACAGAGTTAACAGGTTCTGATGACTCTGGCCCTTTCTTTTCGCTGTGCGTGTGTTACCAGGCCAAATAACCTAGCTGCGTTGGAAACTGGTTTCAAATTACTTGCAGATGGCTGGAGGCAGATGAAAGCCGCCATAGAGGTGTTCCTCACTCTCTTCTCTAGTCCCCAGACTACAGGGCCATGTGCTGACACTTGGATGCTTGTTTTACAATATCATTTGACAAGTGGGATTTGTGTGTCAAGATTTCAGCTAAAGCCAAGAAAATGTCAGAATAAGCAAAGAGAGGCAGCATGAGAAAAGAGGGAGGGGGCTGCTTTTGGAACCTAGGGGCTGGACGATGCCAAGTCCTAACTGTACCAAGCACACAAGGAAATTAACCTGGCCGCCAAAAGCAGGGTTGTTTTACGAAGATTTCCTTGGCGTGTTTTTGTTAGTGCTGTTACTGCCTTTATCACGGGGGAAACAGTGTCAGAAAAATGAGACCTTTTCCCTGCATGCATTAATAAAGATAACTTATTGGTTCAGGTCCAGAACCATTGGAACCACATTTAATTTGCTGTGTTCATTGTCCGGGGATCTGGTATACAGAGGTGCCCAGGGCCACGGCAGCATCAGTGGAAACCCTGACAGTACGTACAGAAGGAGAGATCCCTGTTCTTTCTTAGAATCTTCAAAATGCTCTAGAAACTAAACATTCATAAATCCTCCTAAACTTGGTTGAACTTTCCCCAAGGTTTTCATCTTGTGGCAGTTTTAAAAAAGATAAAACACGCACAAACACACACAAAAAATCCCTAAATTCTACCTGAAACTGTTAGAGTTTCCTATTAACTCCTGCGTAAGATAACTTTTCCTAGTCTGTCTTTTTTCTTTTTTTGGTGTAGGGGAGGGAGAGAAGGTGAGAGATTGAATGTTTAAGTTCTCCCATGCCCCATGCATTTCTCACCATATTAAGAGAATGTGTGCATTACTTCATAAACTATCAGATGACGTGCATCTTTATTTAGACTCAATAAAGAAAAATAATGAGTTAGGCAAAGTTATTTCTGACACAGGGCAAAATAGCTTTGCAAAAAGGCACCATTCATGGGGACCAGACCAGCCTGGCTCAGGGACCGTGATCCATTAGCTCCAAATAAATTCAGGAAAGAAGAAAAGCTGTGGAGGCCATGTCATGTGCCAAGTATAATAAGTAGGTTAGGAATAAGTCATGATAAAACATAAAGACAAATGCCCTTATTCTCTCCATTCCACCCCTCTCTCTGGATTAAGGGCCTCCAGGGTCAGGATCAACTGTCTAGGGAAGCCTTAGGAGGTCTGAGTGTGTGTCTTCCCCAAATTTATGAAAGAACATTGCAATGGCCATCAGCCTGGGGTTTGAAAATACCTAAGCTGAAAATGCTGAGATTTAGCCAAAGTATGTAAGATCTCCTTCCCCCAATATATAGGTTTTTTGTTTAATGGCATTATAGATGTAACCTAGATGTAAGTCAAGAAGCACTCAAGGGAATATTTATGTTTATTTGATAACAAGGGACAAATACTGAGATTCATTTAGGGGATGTCATACCTTTGCATTTTCTCTCAACCTTCCTAGGTGAGATACAGAGTGTGTTTTCTGCCAGGATCCTGGGCCACCAAAGGACCCTGTCCATTTTTCTGATGTGCAGATGGCTAAGTAATTTCTCCCAGTAGAAATAGTATTCCTGGGGGAAATATCACGTGTGCAATTGCTGCTTCATTAAAATCCATTCTGGGAAACATACCTGGAGCTCGTAGGTATCAGAAGTGCCTTATAAAGTGACCACAAAGCTGATTTGTTGATTTAGAAATTTTGGAAATAAAAAGATTGGGATTTTCCCACTTCCTATGATGTCAGTAGATTAACTATGTGCTGTTAACTGCTGAGAATCAGCATTTCACTACTGGTGGAACTAATCTGAATTGCCCACTAGGAGATTATGTAGAAACACAATACACAGGCCTAACATGCATCAACATTTATTTTTCCATAAGCTCTATAAAGATGATCCACTGCTAAATAAGGACATTAATTTTACTGGCTTATACAGACTTAAATTCACGTGTGTGTATGTGTGTCTCTTGTGTGTGCATGTAAAACAGAGAAAAAATAGGCCAAGACATTCAATTAGCAAGTAAAAAGAGGGAAAGAGGAAGGCTTAGCTTCTTCCAGTGAAATAGTTATTTTTAATGTTTCCATGCAATAAGTAGGGAAAGAGGATGTGGGTGAATGGAGAAAGCACAGGCATTTGTATCTAAATGGCTCCATATGTTTTGAGAGAAGGTCAAAGAAGGTAAGTGTAGGTCAAGATGTGTCTGTTTGGAGATGGGAAGGTAGAAGTTGAAGGAATTTACATCAATGCATCCTTTTTTGGTGTCCTAGGAGATGAAGTCATCTCTGAGAGTCATGCAAGTCAAGTTAAGGAGCTAATTTGAGAACTCTGATATCCTGATATACGGGAAATAAGAAAGGCCGAGAATAAAAAGATTGATGAGCTGTCATGAGGGCCCAAGCGAGGGTGGATATCATAAATATACACAAGTGGCTAATTGTTACAACTTTATTTTCTTCAATTGAACTCAGCTGGTCAGAATCAGAGACAATGAATGTGATGGGGTCAAATGAGGGTTATCAACACTGGGAGATCATGGGGGTGAGGGACTCAAAGATGCTGGCAAGGATATGGCTGAAATTACTGACCATGGGGTCCAAGCTGGGTGAGAAAATTGAAGCCAAGAGAAGTTTGGGAGGGTCAGGTGGCATGGTGGGACTGGGAATTTCACAGAACAGACATAACTAGTGTAAGAATGGAAGAATTGGAAATAGAAATTAGAGAGTGAAATTTTACTGACACTGGTAGTGGCAATATCTGGACTAGGGGCCTGGGAGTCTACCGAGCATAGTAGAAGAGAAGGCCAAGGATCTACAAGGCTGTGAAGATGGCTGAGTCAACATATGTATCATCTCATCTAGGATGATGTTAAGACTCTGGCTGAAGAAAAAAATCTACATATAACGTAGCCACTTTAGCTCCTGAAAATTTTGTTGCCCTCTTTGATTTTCTGTGAAAGTGTTGCTAAATTGTCAGTTGATTGTGCTTTTAAAGATTCCTAACAGACAAAAAGGCCCAACAGAGAAGCCCCTCATGCTAATACTGAGCAGACTGTATCCTGGAAGCATCCTGAGGCAGCATAGACGTGGAACTGGAACTATGGAGTCCTGGTGTAGTTCTGCTGTTGACTTACTCATGTAACTGACTAAACAACAACCTCTCTGGGCCCCTTATCTGTGAAATGAGAGGTTTGGCTTATGTGGTTTCCCGGGAATTTTCTGGCTCTAAATCACATTCAGTTGCAGCAGAATATTTGTTTCTAACCTTTCCCATGTTGCTGTTGAGTTAGCCTAATTGCTACCTCTTCTCTACTGATTTCATTCTGCCCCACCTCACCCTCAGATGACTCCTTCTTTCCACTCAGAGATAACTGTCCCAACTAGCTGAGGATAATTTCCCCAACTGCCAAAACTATTTCCAAAATGCAAACTTGTGGCTGCTGATTCACACACTGCCTGAGAAGCACTGTTTCTTTCTGACTGATTTCACATGTGTTGCCATTACTTCCAGGGACCAAGTCATTGGTGAAAAGCTGGGATAATCATGGAAAATGGCCACTTGAGATGTTATTGGGAGACTCAGAGATGTAAGCAAGATGAAGCTTTTAAATCACCAACGTCATCATTACCGAGGAGCAGAGAGTTAGTTAAAAATGCCTCTGCCCTTGGGTACCTTAAAATTGAAACATTCCAGCTTAATGCCAAAGACAAAAACACACAAAACACCATGCAGACATCTTGTTAAGCAAATAAATAAATAAATAAAGGATTTAGGAGGCAACAGATACTACCCAAGGGCCCCTGATGAGGCCTCAGGTCTCATTGGCAATGTATATTTGGAATTCATATGTGTAAGGCCTACATCGTGGGAATGACTGAGATGACAAGCAGAAAGAGTGTGGGGTAGAATGAGAGACATTCTCAGCACAGTACCTGAAGGAGCTCCCCCTTTTATGGAGCTGGGAGACAAGAGGAAGCAATGAAAGCACAGGAATTGATGAGAGAGAGAGCTAGGTCAGTCAAGTTCTGCAGTATCAAAGAAAAGATAGTCCTGAGCAGGAGAGGCTGGTTTACAGAGGAAAATGACACGAGTCAAAGAAGATGAGGACCGAAATAGGTTATTGGATTTGCCCATTAGGAGACCATTAGACAACTTTATCATGAGAGTTTCCATGGAATTATGGGGCAGGATCCAGACAGTATGAGTTTACATAGGAATGCTTGGAGTGCAAGTGATGTTTCTAAGATCAGACTATTCTTTCAGAAAGATTGACAACGAAATTTGGTACTCAAGGGGGTAATGGAGAGAAGGAAGAAATTTTGGGGAAGAATAAAGACTTGGCTTGTAGCTAAAACAAAGGGGAAGAATTAATTGGAAGCAAGGACACTGAAGATACCTAGAAGAAGCAGGGTACAACAGATGAAGCAGCAAGCAGGGGAAGGAGAAGAGATCATAATCACAGATGAAGGAGGGAGGGGAGACGAAGATGAAGAGATTTTGAGGTAGAAGGGATGGAGGATGTCAGCACAGAGACAAATATAAAACCTACCAGTAACTTATATTTTATGTGGAGAGTTGCTTGAAGATTTCGAACACAGGAAGAAAGGAGAAGCAGAGTGACATGATCCAAAAGGTAGACTTAGAAATTTCCAGAAGCAGAAGAATTACAAGTCATTGGCCTTATCTCCAAATATGCCCAAAGCTGAGACTAAAGACATTGCCTCACCTGGCTAACAGAGAACAATTTCCTAGAAAGCAAGAAATGATTGGTGCAAAGGTTGATTCCCTCACCTCTTATTACCATTGCCTCCTTTTCTACTGCTAACATGTTGGAGGACCAAGGAGAAAAAAACATTGCTGATCCGAGGGAAGATTCCCCGCCACGTGACCGACTGCTCTCAGGGTAGATGTTTGACAGTCAAGAGCCCTGCTCGTGTGACACACACCATTATGTTAGCTAAAAACCTTTCATCAGCTAGAGAATTTCACCTACTTATATCACAAACTTCGTAAATATGCACTAACATTTGGCTGACTTGAGCCCTACATTGGGAAAGTATTAAAGATATACTTTAGGTCCACAATCCTTTATTGAAACAGCGCCTGAGTAAGGGTGCCTCCTCTACTAAGTTTTACACACTACGGTAGTGATCATCAAACTTTATTCTCAGTTATCTACAAAAAGATTTTGAAGAAAAAAAATGATATACTCTCTTACAAATTTTTAAGTTAACATCTAACATTTTTCACTGAAACTGTAAATACTTGCAAAGGATATCATTTTACAGTGTGTTGTAAATAAATACCATTTAAAAATAGAACCATTACTTCATTCTTTTAAAGATACTAATGGCATCAAAATACCATAGTGATTTTTTTTACAAAGGGAACGTTTTATTGAAGTACAACATTCATTCAAAGATGTACACAAATTTTAAGTGTACAGCTCACTGGTTTTCACAGAGTTAATGTAACCAGCAAACAGACAAACATATCAAGAAGTCCTCCTTTGCTCCTCCCAAAGCCATTTGCCTGCCCCAAATGTAACCATTATTGTAACTTTAGTATCATAGTTTTTCTATTTTTAAATTTTACATAAATGGAATTATTCAGTAGGTATTCTTTTAAGTATGGCTTCTTTTGCTCAGCATCTTTCTTGTGAGATTTATTGGTGGGTGTAGCAATGCTTCATTCTCTTTGCTGTATTGTAGTTCATGGTAGGAATATACTACAGTTTACTTATTATGCTGTTGATGAACATTTGGATTTTTTCCAATTTTTGGCTATTATGAGTAGTGCTGCTATGAATATTTTTGTGCATGCCTTTTTGTGATGTCAACATTTATGTTGGGTATACATCTAACAGTAGAATTGTTGGGTCATAGGGTCATTCATATATTCAGCTTTACTAGGTAGTGATAAACATTTTTCCAAGGTGTTTGTACAAATTATATTTTTACTATAAGTGCATGATGGTTTTAGTTGCTTCATATCATTTGGTAGTCTGTCTGTGTCATTTTACCCATTCTGACGGATATGAAGTTTGAGCACTTTTTCAAATATTTTTGGCCATTTGGATATGCTTTTTTGGTGAAGTGTGTAGTCAAGTTTCTACCCATTTTTCTATTGAGTTTGTCTTTTTCTTACTTATTTGTAGGTGTTCTTTATATTGTCTCTAGATGAGTCCTTTGTCTGATGTACATATTGCAAATATCCTTTCACTCTTTGGGTTTCATTTTACTCTACTAGTGATGTCTTTTTATATAAAAGTTCTTAATTTTAATGTAGACCAATTTTCAATTATTTCCCTTTAAGTTACCTTTTGTGTCCTGTATAAGAAAATTTTGCCCACCCAAGAACATAACAATACTCTTGGAAGTTTTCTTCTGGAAGCTTTATTGATTCAGCATTCGTATCTAGGTATACAATTACTATTGTATTACCTAATTGATTAAGTAAAAGTCAATTTGAATTGATTTTTATGTATTGTGTGAGGTAGAGGTAATATTAATTTTCCCTCTATATGCAATAGACCCAGCAACATTTACTAAAAAGACTTTTATTTCCACATAACACTGCAAGGCCGTTTTTATCATAAATTAGGCGACCTTATATGTATGGCTGTGTTTCTGGATGCTATTCAGTTCCATTAGTCTATTTGCCCATTCTTATGCAGATACCATACTCTCTTTATCACTGTTGATTTATAGTGTGGTCTAGTGGTATAAATTCCCCATCTTTATTATTCTTTTTCAATATTACTTTGACTATTCTTGACCATCTCCATTTCTTTTTTTTTTTAAATACTTTCTTTAATTTTATTTATTTATTTATTTTCCCCCAAAGCCCCAGTAGATAGTTTTATGTCATAGCTGCACATCCTTCTAATTGCTGTATGTGGGATGCGGCCTCAGCGTGGTCAGAGAAGAGGTGCATTGGTGTGCGCCTGGGATCTGAACCCGGGCCGCCAGCAGCAGAGCGCACGCACTTAACCACTAAGCCACGGGGCCGGCCCTCGACCATCTCCATTTCTATATAAAATTTAGAATCTACTTGTCAATGTACAGACGCAAACACTTACACACACAAACACACACACCTACACACACCCCAGCTTGGATTTTGATTGAGATTACATTGATGTATATTGTGATATATATTAGATATTAGATTAATTTGAAAATATATTTCCAATACTGAATCTTCCAACCCATGAATATGGTATGTCCGCTGTTTACTTAGATCTTGTTCAATTTTTCTCAAGAATGTTTCATAGTTTTCTGTGAGAGGAATATGTATAAACATATTCCTTTATAACTAATAAATTATATTATTTTAAGATTTAATTTCTCTTTATTGTTGAAATATAGAAATACATTTTTTGTATATTAATCTCATATTCAGCAACCTTGTAAAATGCTTTACTTATTAATTTTTAAATTTGGAGGGTTCTATGTATGCAATCTTGTCATCTTCTAATGACAGCTTTCTCTTTCCATTTATTAAAACTTTTTATTTTCCTTGCCTTATTGAAATGGCTAAGTTTTCAAATACAATGTTGAACAGAAAAGGTGATAGTGGCTACCTTTGACTTATCCTAATCTCATGGAGATAACTGTCAGTATTTAATAATTAAATATGATTTTTTAATTAAATACTCTTATCAAGGAAGGATAATTTTTGTCAACACTCCCTTCTATTCCTGGTTTACTAAAAGTTTTTATCATGAATTAGTATTAAATTATATTGAATATTTTTCTGCATTTATTGAGATGATTGTATAATTTTTCTCCCTTATTCTGCAAACAGGTAAATTATATTGTCATTATATATGTATGTGGGTGTGTATGATATATATCTGGATTTAATTTGCTAATATTTCCATAGATTTTAAAAATTCATATTCTTAAGAGATTGGCTTGTCTATTTTGTCTGTTATAATGGCTTTGCTGTATTTTGAAATCACAGTTTTAATGCCCTCATTAAATAAGCAATTATTCTCTTCTCTGGAAGAGTTCGTGTGAAACGGTGTTGTTTCTTTCTTAAACATTTTGGGGAATTTACCTATAAAACTAGGTGGGATTGGAGATATCTCTTTCAGAAGATTCTTAATTACAGATTCAATTTCTTTAATGGTTATAAAAATATTCTGATTTTTAAAATTTCTTCTTGCATTAATTTTAGTAAATTGTGTTTTTTGAGGTATTTGTAGACTCATTTAAACTTTCAAATGTTTTGGAATAAACTTATTCAATGTCCTCTTGTCTTTTTTATTAATAGACTTTACACTTTAGAATAGTTTTAGATTTACGGAAAAATTGAGCAAATATTATAGAGCACTCCCATATACCTCCACATGTGGTTTCCCTTATCATTAATATCTTACATTAGTATGGTACGTTACAATTAATAAACTAATATAGATTGTTATGTCTCCTTAAGCCCCTCTTGGCTGTAACAGTTTCTCAGACTGTCCTTGTTTTTGATGACCTTGACAATTTTGAAGAGTGTTGGTCAGATATAGTGTAGGATGATGTTCCTCTATTGGAATTTCATTATGCCCCAGATATTTTTTATTCTTATTCTCTCTCTCAAGAATATCAATTATTCTACCTTTAAGTTCACTAATCTTTTTCATGGCCAATCTGCCGTCAAAATCATCTATCGAGTTCTTTATTTAAATTGTTGCATTTTTTATTTCTATAATTTCTACTTGATGTATTAAAATATATTTTAGATTCCTACTGAAATTCTCCATCTTAACATCTATTTTCTTAAATACATTGGTCACATACAGTTGAAAGTCTGTATCTAATACTTCGATAATTGAGTCATTTATAGTTCTTTTTCCTTCTTATTTTTGGTTCCATTTCTTGGTGTGCTTGACAATTTTTAAGAAACAGACTTTATTTTTATAGTAGTCAGGTTCATAGCAAAATTAAACAGAAAGAACATAGATTCCATATACCTCCTGCCCACCCCACACACACACAACCTCCCCTACTATCAACATCCCTCACCAGAGTAGTACATTTGTTACGATCAATGAACCTATATTGACACATATTTATCACCCAAAGTCCATAATTTAAGTTAGAGTTCACTCTTGTTGTTGTACGTTCTACAGGTTTTGACAAATGTATAATGACATATATCCATCGTTATAGTATCATACAGAATAGTTTCACTGCCATAAAAATTTTCTGTGTTCCACCCGTTTATTCCTCCCTCCTCCCTAAGCCCTGACAATCACTGATCTTTTTACTGTTTCCACAGTTTTGCCAGTATACTTAGCAATTCTTGAATGAATGGAAGACTTTACATATGAAGAAGTATGGAGGCTGTGGATGATGCTACCTTCTTCCTGAGGGTGATCCTTTTATTCTTTGATAGGCAGCTGGGGTGGGACAGATCACTTCAATCCAAACAGTGACTGAACTGACTTGAGGCTGAGTTCCAGTTTTGTGAGGTTTGGTCACCTCTTGTTTTCCTCTGCTCCTAGAGTGTAGATTCCTAGGGGTTGCACTAAGAATCTGAGATGTTTACTAATGGTCTTCCTCTTTAGAAATTTCCAAATTTCTTTGTCTCTTCAGTCCACTGAGACTGCTGAAAACACCACTCTGCATTTCAGAAGCTTTTCGCTTAGTTACATACCATTTTGCCCTGAGCAGATTAATATTTGGCAAATTCTTGTGAGGAGACAACATTAAGTATTGGGCTTATTTTTTTGTATTTCCTTTCTCTAAGATCTTGGCCCCTGAAGTCCTAGATGGCTTGACATCTCTAATGATAAGTTTTTTTTTTTTTTTTAAGGAAGATCTGAGCTAACATCTATGCCAATCCTCCTCTTTTTCCTGAGAAAGACTGGCCCTGAGCTAACATCTATTGCCAATTCTCCTCCTTTTTTTCCCTTTTTCTCCCCAAAGCCCCAGTAGATAGTTGTATGTCATAGTTACACATCCTTCTAATTGCTGTATGTGGGTTGCCACCTCAGCATGCCCGGACAAGCAGTGCATCAGTGCGCGCCTGGATCCTAACCCTGGGCCACCAGTAGCGGAGCGCATGCACTTAACCGCTAAGGCATGGGGCCGGCCCCCTCTAATGATAATTTTTGTCTTCCAAGCCCATAGAATTGCCTAAAGTCCTACTGGCTTCTGCGCCTCTTCAGCATGATGCTCTACTTGAGTTTCAGCCTCTTGTCCAGAGCTAGAATCAGCAAATGCCTCAATTTGAAATTTGTTTCAAAGAATGTCAGTTCATCTTTCTTTCTTCTCTCTGAGATCTTGGCCCATCAAGTCTTGGTTACCTTAGTAGTTCTTGGATGACCTCCAAGAGAATTTTTGTTTGTATTTTATCCAGGTTTTCTGGTTTCCTCATCAGAAGCATCATCTGCTAAGAGCTATTCCATCTTAGCCCAACATGATAAAGATTTGATAAATGTCATTATCCATTTTTAGAAAAAGTTCTGTAATGTTGGAAATTTTACATCGTTCCTTTTGTTCCTTGAACTGGCTTATTTACATATTTTCATTCTACTTTCTCTGTAGATATCTTATGTAATATAGGATCTGTCTGTAATATAATTTTAGACTTAGAAGTCTATTAATCATTGTATAATATTTTTCTTAAACAAAATGGGCACATAATTTAAAAAAATTTAATTTCCTGTGACCAATATTTTCTAGTTCTCTAAGTCTCTAACTCAATAGTTCTCAATTTTGTCTGCATTTTGAATTACCTAGGGAGCTTTAAAAATTGCTCATGTATAGGTCCTGTCCCTAGGGATTCTTATTTAGTTGGTCTTGGGTGTACCTTTGGCATTAAGATACCTTTAAATCTCTCCAAGCAGTTATAACGTGCAGCCACTGTTGGTGATCACTGGTCTAAATGTTAAAAAAATTTTTCTCTGCTTTGAGTAACCATTGCAAATTTACTAGTACACAATTGATCACAATAAATTAAATACATTATAAATTTTGATGAAAGAGAGTTCACAGACACCAATGTTTCAAATTGTACCTTTGTTTGTCACTTCAAAGGTTTTCATATTTCGTGATAATACATCAATATGGATAAGTGGTATATCTTTCTTTCTGGATAGGTAAGATATGCCTTTCTTTTTTAAAGCTTAATAAGGACATTTATGAAAGGGGAGATGCGAAAGAAGTAGCCTCAACCAAATGCACATTCTCAGGCAGATCAATATTAGAAAAGAATACAAATGTAACTCAAGGATCTAGAACTTGATGGTCTTAAAGCTATTCTTGCCACATACCTTTAAGAAAATCTTCATGTACCCCTCAAATTAGGTAAGAGGGGTACCACTTTGAAAACCACTGTTCTGTAGTATGCTAGATAATCTTCCTTTTCCCCTCCAGATTAATTTCCCGCCCTTCTCCACCCTGCTGTGGACCTCTGGAGGCTGATCTAGATGGATAATACTATCAGTCTTTCTTGCCCTCTGGCTTCTGGTTAGTTTACTCAGTGAGTTAGGGAGGAAGCGGATCAGGGTGTTTATTTTCCAGGTTCCCTTTCTACTGATTTTTCTAGAGATTCAAGGTCACAGTTCCTCCTAGGTGGCTATCTCTTTACGTCTTTCTCCTGTCAGTGTTTAGTAGTTACTCTCTCCTCTTGTCCCCTTGGGCCTAGAGCAGGTATTTCACTACCCCATGTGATTTCCTGACACCATTTGAAAATAGCCCCTTTATTAAATCCTCCTTAAATTTTCTTAACTTGAGTGTGGTTTGCTGATACACACAGGGACAGAGAAGCCCTCTGTATGACTTAATCGCTTCCAGAGAAGTTGACTAGGATCAGGGATGTCACTGAATAGCACTTCTAGTTCCTTGTTTTCTCTAGTTAGAGAGCACAACAGCTATTTCTGAACCAAACCTCAACTGACAAACCTGGTATTATGGCTCAGTCAACAAACAGATCCCAGAGAATGAATGCTTCAGCTGACATCATTTAAATACAGTGAGAACATGGATATTCTGTTCTGGATTGTTTCCTGCCCACATCTTCATGCTGGGCAAATAAGAGATAATTGGACAGACAAACACCAAAGGAAGAATGTCAAACATACACCATACGTACATTCTTTCATCACTTTTCCCCATTTACCCCTTGTTTATACACAATTCTGTCTTTTGTTGTTCACAAATTGTTTCTTGGATGTCAGTCTCCTCTTCTTAGCTAGACTGTAAGTTTGATGGGCACATAAACCACATGCTTACATTTCACTGCAGCTGCTATAGCCTGGACATTCTCTGCTCAGCTCTCTTCCAGTTCACCCACCTTTTGCTTGTCCAATCTCAGGTCAAGCTCATCTATGGAGTTCTTAATTTTAATTATTGCATTTTCTTCATTCGTTCATTCAACAAAAATATTTATTGAGTGCCTAATTCATGCTAGGCGTTGGATAGGTTATAAAAATGAACAGAAGACCCTGACTAGTGCTAATTAAACAAGAATATAAAAAGATTGATTTAAAAAGATTGACTGGCTTAAAAAGATTATATGCCCCTATTCATCTTTCACAAAACTCCATCCACCCTCACTGTGACTGTCAGGTTTCTTAGTTGAAAACAGTACAAACCAGTTTTGGGTAACTTACGCAGAAAAGAAATTTTTTGGAACAATACCTTGTAGATTACAGACTCAACCAAAACTCTGGAGAATCAGTTTTAGAAATAGGGCAGACACCTAAGGAGGCTAGCAGGATCAGGTAAGACTTTAGGCAGAACATACATGGGGAACATAATGCTGTCACAGTGCTAATGATGGACCACTGGCTGCATTACTGGGCTGTTGATGCTGATGTCTCTCTAGAGACTGGAGATCAGAGGCAAGCAGTTTCCCTGCCTCTGAAAGGTGTTGTCAACTGTCACTGCTCCTTACGTCATACTCACTTCAGACTCCAAGACCCCATGGTGATTATCTGTGGAGCCAAGTTTAGGTCCCTGCCAATTGTTAAGGGTCTGAGACAATCAGGGTATTCAGGGCTTCCGAGAGGTGGCACTCCATATCTAATTAAGGCCCATACACTGGAAGATTTCCCAAACATGGGAAGGAGGCCCACATGCTGGAAGGCCAAAAAATGCTCATAATGGTTCACTCTATTCATAATGAAGTTTGCAGCCAACACACTGGCAACGGTATTAAGCACGGGTAAACTACTTAGGAAGTGCTGAATATTTCAGACACTCATGAAGCCAGCATTTTCAGGAGAAATATTAATGACTTCCCCAGGAACTGAGCTATTCAGCACAGAATTTGTCATCGTTAGTTCCCTCAAATATTTGTAAGGACAGAACAGAGCAGGGCTAATTCATTCATTCATTTCCATAATACTTATTTACCACATGTTAACGGTAAGAGGTGGGAGGTAGAGGAAACATAGCTGCCTGCCTCCCACCGTCCTGCTTCAGCTTCTATCTAGTCTAGTCTTGAGGGCCTTGCAGTTACAAGGATCTCACTTTACTAAACTTAACCCTGTATCTCTCTCATTCTCTCTGTTTACTTAGTGCTTCTCTCAGTGAAGACTAACAAAGAAAAAGAGGTTAGATAACTGGTAAAAGGCAGAAAGTGACCCAATGCCAGAAAATTTACTATTAAAATTTTGGGCAAGGGGCTGGCCCCGTGGTGTAGTGGTTAAGTGCGTGCGCTCCGCTGCTGGCGGCCCAGGTTCAGATCCTGGGCGCGCACCGATGCACCGCTTGTCAAGGCCATGCTGTGGCGGTGTCCCATATAAAGTGAAGGAAGATAGGCACAGATGTTAGCCCAGGGCCAGTCTTCCTCAGCAAAAAGAGGAGGATTGGCATGGATGTTAGATCAGGGCTGATCTTCCTCACAAAAAAAAAAAAAAGAAAAGAAATTTATAAAACTTTGGGCAAAAAGCATTAAATAAAAGAGCATCTGGCAACGAAGGTAATGATATAAAGATACACCTACTAAGCAAAAAATCTGAAAGCCATCTTTAAATTTCCTTGTCCCCTACATCCAACATCCACTATATGCCAAACTTAAGATAATTTCATATGAACATGACTGCTGCAGCTGCCAATTATGGAGATGCTACTCTGTACTGTGCACATTACTAGGCACTTCCTGGTCATTATTTCACTTGGTCTTTACAACAATTCTATGAAGTAGCAAGGTATTATTATCCCCACTTTATAAATTAACAGACTGACTCTCAGAGAGGATAAGTAGCTTACTTAGTCACACAGCCAGTAAATAACAGAGCTGGGAGTCAAACCTGCTTTACCTGACTTCAAAGCTGAGCTCTCAAACATTGCTCTACACAGCTTGTCACTTAAAAAACGAAAAGGAAAGTTTAAGGGATATACAAGTCTGGGAGATGTTTCTTGGACTTGAAATAGACGTCTTCTCTGTAAGTGGCCCTGGTTTGGTAGGAGGTGGTGGTTGGGACATTTTTTTGGTTGGGCATATTTTTGAGTTCCTTAGAAGAATGTTGATGATATTATTTTTGGCCACTAAATGGTCATTAAGCATGTGGAAATTGTGGTGAGTCCTGACTGCTATCTTAGACATCTTTATATAACTACCTGAGCTTGGTAAAGACGCAGCCAGGAGATTTTTGTGACTGTCTGTGGCTGTCTGTAGGATGTACAAGGTAAACTGTAAGCAAGCAGGCCCCTGATCCTTTCTGTGAGGCTGCTTTTGCTGTGGACTCGCAACCTCCAGTCTTTTACCATATAAATATTACTGTTTTATTTGCAAGAATTTTTTAAAAATGAAAGAAAGACTTAGTCTTGGACTTGACTTTATAGAACACCGCACGTGCCAAAGCCCTTCCAAATCTTATGTCATTTCAGAATGCCTTTGTGGCTGCTTTTATTTTTCTTTTCTTTCCCTTATTTTCGATTATTATAACACATTTTATAGATCAGCGTCAAACAGCAAGACTCCACCAGCGTAGGGACTGTTGCTAGAAGTCACGCCAGAACACACAACTGTAATCCACTAAGTTAGTGGAAATGTAACATTATGGCTGGGATTTTACGTACGTGGAAATCATGAAAACTCACGAACCAGTTCCCGCAACACACAGAGCAAAGCGAACTGCCTTCTTTGCTGTAATCGGCCAGCCCGCACGCCGTTAACGACTCCATTTGTGGGGTGGGAGACCCTTGACAGTTCATGTTTCAATAAACCATAAACTTTTACATGCACACTAAACACCAGAGGGCTTGCTATCATTTCTCTATTATCTAGATCCACTGGATATGCGTCTATGCCATCAGAGACCATAGAGCAAGGCAAATGCTGCTCCTTGAAAAACCTGACATTTTGATCCAATCAACACCTCCTATGTCCCAGGAGTGTAGAAAGACGGAAAATAAGGTTTTTTAGTCCCCTTTGGGTTTACTGGATGTTCTATTTTACAGTTACAGTTTTCACTTGCATAGAAACCTCACACCTTTTTTGCTAAGCAGAGTTAGCAGGGACAAAACTGTAAAGCAGTTGTTCTCAACTTTGGCTGTATGTTAGAATCATCTGGAAAGTTTTTAAGAATCCTGATACTTAGGCAGCACCCAGAACAATTACATCAGACCCTCTAGTGATGGGATACAGGCATTCATATTTTTTAGATCTTCCCAAGTGGATGTGCGCCCAGGATGCGGCTATACCATGTGACCTCGGTGGTCTTTCTATTTTCCCTTTCTGGGTCTCCTTTCTTTATTCTTTACCCCATCTCCTCCCTCCCTCCTAAATTCCCTAAACTCCAAAAGGATTTTTGCCTCTGCATAAACTATTCCACAATAACAAGGAAGTTCAACGTTTCCCCTAAAGGAAAATGGCCTCCTAGGAGAAAAAAGTGTTTCAAATGTAATGCCTGATTTCCAGCACCATGGCAGGCCAATATCAGAGAGGTTGTGGGATGGATTTTGTACTTCCACTCAACCTCAAAGCACTTCATGAAAGAAATGGTGTGTTCCGAGGATTCAAGAAAACTCAGTTGCTATGGATATCCAGTGGTTATGAATAAGAGCAGCGTTTCTTAATGTGTGGGTCTTGGGCCATTTGCTCAAGTCATCTGGACTCCAACTCCAGACCACCTGAACGTCTGGGACAGGGCCTGGTAATTTACATTCTAACAAGTTCCCCAATGATACGCACATTTTGGAAACTACTGAAGCAGCATGTTGTCTCTCCAATAGCAGTGCCATCTGCATGACATCAGTTTATTCAAGAGATTAGAAATTTGAATTTGAAGAAACGTTGAGTCCTATGCTAATACAATTAATAGGTGGTAATGAATTTTTATAAAGAGTTAAAATACAATAGAATTATCTAGTTATTTCTGAAGCCATTGGGTCTCATTGATATCAAATATATTTGACTCTGTCTTTTTCAATGGATAAATAAAAGGCTCTTGGAGGGGAGGCAAATCCCAAGCACTAAAATTTCATACTTCCACATCAAACAATCTGTGTTTTTGATACAACCTTGGCCACTTCCTAACTGTGTGACCTGGGAAAATCACCTAATCCCTCTAATTATCATCATCTGTCAAATAGGGACTCTGATGCCTTACAGACTTTGTGAAAATTTAATGAGATGATAACTGTGAAAAGTGCTCTGTAATCTGTGGTGCATTACACAATGCTGGCCATCACTAGAGCTCCTGTTGTCCAGGCCAACATCTTCATATGGCACAAAGCTCATAAAAGTTGTGTTCTCACCAGGTACACATCAATCAGTTTAGTGGCTGGGCTGGGATTCCAGCCCGGGAGTCCCAACTGGACCAAGTCCTCTTTTCATTTCACTCCAGCATCTAAATTGAGATGCTTGACTCAAATTTGTATCATGCTGAGCAAGGAACTCAAAGCAATGATTTGAATTCCTTATGTGTCAGGGAAAAATAAGTTTTAAGTGTGTAAAATCCTTCCCTTCTCCTGCTTTATAAAGAGAAAGGACACTTTGTCATGTTAGGTACTTGAAGTTTGTTATGGTAAAGAGAGAGGTGGTAGGTAGAGAGAACTGGAAAAGCTGAAAAGGCCAAATTGTGCTATGGGAGAGAAGATGAGGCCAACAGCAGAAGACATCGTGCAAGGAGCAAATGTGGAGAGGGCAAGGGGGATGGGAAGAGAGGAGAAACAGGTGAGGAGGGAGGTAAGGAGGCAGGAACTGCCTCAAAGAGTGGAATTCCTGGAGAGAAAGAAATGTACAAGAGGGGTTATTAGGAACTTTTGCTTTCCAAAGATTTGCAGTACAATCTGTTTCTCCTCTCTCCAAGACCCCTTCAGGGAAAATCTACATTGCTTTTAAATATTTTAGACTTCAATTTGGGTTTGTCTCCATGTTTGTTTTTCAGAATATGTTGGTGTATTGAGTCTGGCATAAATAAAGAGGAGAAATTAAAATTGTTACACCTATTTGGGTGAATATTTTATCACTACTTTTTTCTCTGGGGTTTAGAAAATTACAGAAGCTAAGTAAACCACCATCAAAAAACAAAATAAACAACCCACAAATCTTCAGGTTTGTTAAATGGGTCAGGCCCTGCCCCTGTGTCAGGAATTCCCTCTCCAGACTAAGGCGCTGTTTCCAGGCTGGACCCCCAGAGCAAACAGAGCCTTACAATTCCTTTGCCAGTTAAATCCTCACTTCTAGCATGATGAGACATCCTGAGACCTTCGATGCTCATCCAGGGACACAGCTTCTCCACTGCTGGTTCCTTCCCACTGCCTCCCAGCCTCATTACAGTCTATATCCTCAATTCTTTTGCACTGTATTCTATTTTTAAAATCTACATTGTACCAGTTTTCATCTGCACCTAATCTCCTCAGCTCCTGATCCTTCTCCTGGCCTCTGTCAATGCAAACAATCCATAATCAATCTATAAATCAAAATTGGGGTGAGTTTGTTATGAGCCAGACTTAAGGACCATACAGCCTAGGAGAATACCTTCATGAAGAAAGGAAGCACTTCAAAGAAGTGGGGTGTACAGAGCGGTTATATACAGTCTTGGAGCAAAGAGCGTACATCACATATGACAGGAGTATCTCTTTTACAACAGCCACAGGATACTTTTGCTGGCACAGTAGGTCAGTGGTCACAAAGTAAACACAGCACGTTGGTAATTAATCCTTAGTTTCTGGGAAGAGATGCTTACCCTTAAAGAAATGCCAATATGGGGGGAAGCCACATGCCTATCTTTAAGGGCATCATTCTTGTCTTTGAGACATTGTAAATGTTTAAAGCAGACGTACAATGCATGCTTAACAGGCTATGTCAGGCCTTTGTGGAAAAACAAGGTCAGGCCGAATTAGTTTTAAACCAAATGGCTTCCTCATATACTCCAATATATCCTATTGCTTGTCACTTATTCATTACCTCCTATTTATAGTTTGTACCAATTTCTCAAACTCAATTCCTAACTCTCATCCCAAGGACTGGCTTCTGGCTTTCCTCCTTGTGTTTGGCTCTTATTTGTCTCTTTGACTCCCTTACTCTCAGCCATTTCTGGAAACATTTCCCCCCATTCAGCATCTCCCACAAGGCCAAGACCCAGAGGCTAGGTAGCAGCCTCTGTTAAGCTCACTCCTGCCCCAAAAGGCACCATGGAAAAAATCCAAGTCCTTTAAAAACAAAGCTATTGTATTCTCTATCCATGCTTTAGCAACCCAAGGATCTGACTTGTGTTTGGACTGTGGGCATCTACACACAGGATGGCCATATCATCATCTGTTGTAGCTCCCTCACATTTCTGAGGCAGTAATGAGTCAACAAACAAACTAACATCAGGGAGCTCCTTCTGTGCCTCCACACATAAGTATGCCTGTGTGTGTGTGCGTGCTGGTGCACGAATTGATCTAGACCTCTACATTTGGTGTTTATTAAGTTTTTTTAGAGATTTTAATTAGGAAACAACACATGTGTTCCATACTATTTCCATTTGTTGATAAATTCTTTAATTCTTAACCAATTCTATTCAAGCTTAGCAAGACGACTGAGGATACATTTTGTATTTTGTAAACCCCATCTGTTTTCCCATCTATTGAAATGCAAAAAAAAAAAAAAAAGGAGGAAAACCTCACTTGTACTATACACTTTTCCCCAGGAGATCATATCATTTTCACCTTTATTTTCGAATTGCCTTCTGAGAGCACAAACGTAACACGATTTAGCCCCAAAGCTAATTGGAGCAAAACTATTTACAGTCTGAATAAAATATTTTTATAGACTTAAGTAGCATAAACGTCAACAGTAAACAGCTGTATTTTTGTGAGAAATAAGAAGTGAGTCCACAGAACTCTAACACGGATGCTCTTTACTACCTTTTAAAATCAGCACATTTTCACCATGAGAGTTGCTAGGGTCTTTCCTTGAACATCTTACCCCACATTTCAGCTCTGCTCCCTCCCTGGGGAACACACGAGGGGGGGATGCAAAAGAAAGATAATTGCAAAAACGTGGTGCTTTCTGCTTCAGTTGTCAGCTTTCCCACCCCAAATCATACATTGGAATCTCAAGTCATGTATAATTCTTTGTGAATAAAGCATAGAATTATTTTGAAGGAAAAAGCACAAAGAAAAAGTGATTTGTTTGAAGGGGAAAACAAGCTTCTTTTCCTCTGTTGTCAGGATTATTATCAACCCTTTTGTTTTTAACCTTTTTTTCCCCAGAATGAGATAAAGTGAATTCATTCAACTTAAGTGAGTTTTTTTATGGGGCATAGGAGGGGGAAGAGTGTTAACATTTCATCTTTGGGTCTGCCATTATTAACTCCAGCACGACGTGGCTAGGCAGGGCTGCCCAAGCCCGGCTATCCGACTCCTCTCTCCCACTTCCTCTCCTCAGATGGTGGTCACAGCAGCCACATGCCAATGTGCTGAGGCTCACATTTTCCATCAGCAGCGTTTAGATATTTGGCAGAGTCCTCAAGCAATTGTGCCGGCTGCCTTGGAGTTGCCTGCAGTATGGCACATGTGTTCCTCACGGATGGCCTGGGAAACTTTGTGATTCTCAGAGGCATTTAATTATTAAAGGTTTAAAATAAAGATATAAGTTACCTTTGTCTGTCAAGTCTGTGCATTCTGTTTCTGAATATGGCTCTGAATTACTTTGGGTTTCAAGATAGTGCAATGATTCTGTTAACGATTAATGAAAAGTGGATTTGGAAATGAAATACTACTTGTTCCTACTTCTGCCCTTTTCTATAGAAAGAGTTCTCCATTGTGTAATTCAGTTCTCATACGTCGCTCTTCTAGCCCCATTTTTACACCTATTGGGATATGGTATACTCAGAAATTTATTGTTTACCTGCAAACATCTTATGTTCACAACTCAACTACAGCTCAGTACGTCTGCTGAAGTATTTTTTGCTCCGTTGCTGACATTCAAGTATGGAAAATGGTTAAAACCATTTCTAAACATTGACTTTCCTTTTTTTAAATTTCATTAGTTCAATTTTCACAGTAATAAATGCTTCCTATTAAGTGTAACATCTTTGGGAAGTCTTATGGAAAACAAAAAGTATAGAGGGGCAAATTGACCCTTTTTGGTAGGGAGTGGGGGCAGGAGCTCAATTTCCTCTTTCTTTTCTTTTATTGCAAACTAGTCAGGCTCTGCAGAAGTGGCCCCCAGGGAAGAGTGTTCCTAAGCATGCCTGTGCGACAGTTCAGAGGTTCAGCTAAGGTGCTCTGAATCTCTAACGTCCTAAGAGAAGGGATGAGCACATCGTCACCACTTGGCTAGAAATTTATTCTCCAGGAATAATCTAAGCATTGGGGAAAAGAGAATTAATTAATAGCAGATATGGAAGTTTCCTCCCAAACTGGTACTTAGCTACTGAAATCAGTCACTCAGCCACCCCAGGGACTCTGGAAGGGATGTACATGGGATCAGATTGAAATTATCCACATGTCAATGGAAGTGTTTCTATTCTATTTGGCATTATCTCCTACAAACCCATCAAGGAATTTTCCTTCCATCAAATGTCCACATTAAGTATACCAAATAAAAAGTTTAAAGAAAGTCAGAAGAGAAAAAAATTACAAAGAGTTATCAAGAATATTTGGTGTAGGGCCAGCTTGGTGGCATAGTGATTAATTTCACATGCTCTGTGTCAGCAGCCCAGGGTTTGCAGGTTCGGATTCCAGGTGTGGACCTACGCACTGCTCATCAAGCCATGCTGTGGCAGCATCCCACATACAAGATGGAGGAAGATTGGCATAGATGTTAGCTCAAGGCTGATCTTCCTCAGCAAAAAGAGGAAGATTGGCAACAGGTGTTAGCTCAGAGCCAATCTTCCTCACTAAAAAAAAAAAAAAAAAATAGAATATTTGGTGCGGGAGGTCCCTCAATATCTGTGAGGGAAATGCATGACTTGTATGGAGAATAGGACCCACCAGAGAGAACCTGCTGAGCAGTTCCATTTGGTCAATAGCTATGACTGCTCAAAACACTGAGGAACCACCCCAGTGAACCGTGAGACAACGCTTTGTGGCCAAAAGTGGCCAGACTGCTCAGGGACTTCAGTCAGAGAGGTGTACTGCATTGTATATGGGGGCAGTGGGGTGCACAGAAGACCTCTACTACTAGCTGTATCTTTCCTCATTCCACAGTGATTTTGTGAACTGGGTAATTAGTTTTCCTTTGGAGATGTTTGCAGGTGTTCAGTAATGAGTCTCAATATTCAAATAAACCTGTATTTATCTTAGAGGAAGGTGATCCTTTTGCTAGCTGGAAAAAAAATGTCTTTGGAATTGTTTTCTGGTCCTTTTACGTTTATTTTCCTAGGCCACAACTAATGACAGAAGAATTTCCAGGTGGATCGAGAGTCTGTCTATTAGCATCCATAGAAATGACATCTTTTCTTTCCAAAGCACATGCATTCTTTGCTGGTGAGTGAACAACGGGGATGTGGCATCCTTCCTGCCGCCCCTCATGTTAAGACACATTCCTTTCACTCTCTGAATAACCTTGACACAGAGTTCATTTATAGAAATTCTAAATACATGTAAATACACTATCATGCCAATGAGTTAAAGAAGAGAAACAGAATTTAGAAATAAAGCTGCCAGGGTAAAGCTCCATGAAGACCACCCTGAAACGGTGTAGAGATTCGAAGTCTGTTTCCAATCATTGGCTTCTGGGAGGAGAACGAGTGAGGTTTACAGTGGCTCCAAACCAGGCGAGGATGGAGCGGTCATCTGTGGTGGGAGGGGCAGGTCAGTGCGGCTTGTGATAAATTGTGACCCCTGCTTATAACTGAAGTCTGATATGTTTGCATAAAAACAAAAAGCGATGTGTCTTTGGGTACAGTGGCTGCAGTTGGGCAGACAGGATGGAGAAGTCGAGAAAGGCTTCACTAAGACTCGGGGAAAGAGAGAGAGGGGCAGAGTTGTGTGATGGAAACATCTGGAGTGGGAAATTCTGGCTTTGAGTCTGAGCCCTGCCTGATAGTTGCTTTGGGCAATTTGTTTCCACTCTGTGGGCCTCAGCTTAGTCATCCTTAAAATGGTGCTATTAAACTAGTGATTCTCAAACTTTTTTTTTTTTCATTTTTTGTTTATGGGAGTAACATTGGTTTATAACATTGTATAAATTTCAGGTGTACATCATTATACTTCTATTTCTGCATAGATTACATCATGTTCACCACCCAAATACTAATTACAACCCATCACCACACACGTGTCTAATCATCCCTTTTGCCCTCCTCCCTCCCCCCTTCCCCTCTGGTAACCACCAATCCAATCTCTGTCTCTATGCGTTTGTTTGTTGTTGTTATTATCTACTACTTAATGTCTGAGATCATAGGGTATTTGACCTTCTCCCTCCGACTTATTCAAACTTTCTGATTTAAGGATCCCGCCCACTCTTAGAAATTGAGGACCCCAAAGAGCTTTTGTTTACATAGGTTCTACCTACCGATGACATATTAGAAATTAAAACGAGCAAATCTTTAAAATATTTATTACTTCATTTAAACATGACAGTAACAAGCCCATTTCATGTTAACATAATATGTGTTGATGAAAATTAACAATATTTTCCAGAACAAAAATAAATTCAGTGAGAAGAGGAACATTGTTTTATATTTTTGTAAATCTCTCCACTGTCTGACTTAATAGAAGACAGATTCTCAATATCTGCTTCTGCAGATGGAATCTGTTGCAATTTCACCTATCGTGTAATTTACATAAGAATGCCATGTGAAAAGAGAGAGGCAAGATTATGTGAAGAGACAGGGAGAACATCATGTGAAGATGAAGACAGAGATCAGTGTGATACTTCTATGTGCCAAGGACTGAAAAAGATGGCCAGAAAACCACCAGAGGCTAGTGCAAGATATGGAACAGATTCTTTCTCATAGCCCTCAGAAGGAACTAATCCCCCAGTACTTTGATCTTGAATGTCTAGGCTCCAGAACTATGAGACAATAAAGTTCTGCTGTTTTAGCCACCCAGTTTGTGATATGTTGTTACGACAGCCCAGTAAACTAATATTTCAAAGAATTTGTCCATTTTATCTATGTTATTGAATATATTGGGTTAAAATTATTCATAATATGTTCTCATAGTTTCAATGTCTGGAGAATCTGCAGTGATGTTCTTATTCTGATCTCGATATTGGAAACTTGGTTCTCTTCTCTTTTTTCCTGAGCAGTCTGGCTAGAGATTTATCAGCGCTATTAACTTTGTCAGAGAACCAGCTTTTGGTTTTATTGATTTACTGTATGTGTTTTCTGTTTTCAATTTCATTGATTTGTGCTCTTACCATGATTATTTCTATACCTCTACTTCATTTAACTTTAATTTACTATTATTTTTTTCTAATTTGTGATGTTGGAAGCTTAGGTCATTGGTTTTCCTAATGTAAGCGTTTTAGTGCTATACATTTCTTTCTTATTACTGCATCAAATATAGTTTGATATGATGTGTTGTTTTTTTTGTGTGTGTGAGGAAGATCAGCCCTGAACTAACATCCATGCCAATCCTCCTCTCTTTTTGCTGAGGAAGAACGGCCCTGAGCTAACATCTATTGCCAATCCTCCTCCTTTTTTCCCCTTTTTCTCCCCAAGGCCCCAGCAGATAGTTGTACGTCATAGTTGCACATCCTTCTAGTTACTGTATGTGGGAGGCTGCCTCAGTAGGGCCAGACAAGTGGTGCATAGCTGTGTGCCCGGATCCGAACCCGTGCTGCCAGTAGCAGAGCACACGCACTTAACCACTAAGCCACGGGGCCGGCCCCTGATATGACGTGTTTTTATTTTCACTCAAATTAAAATGGTTTGCAGTGTCCTTTTTGATTTCTTCTTTGACCTATAGGTTACTTAAAAATGTATTGTTTAGTTTCTAAATATTTGAGGTTTTTTCCCCAGATCTTTTTCTATTGTTGTTTTCTAATTTAATTCCTCTGTTGTCAAAGAATATATTTTGTATGATTTTGATCCTTTTAAATTTATTGAGGCTTATTTTATAACCCCAGAATATGGTGTATCTTGGTTATATTTTTTGTTCATTATCAAGAATGTGCATTTTGCTGCTGATAGGGTGTTCCATAATTAATTAGATCAAGCTGGTTAATAGTGTTTTTCAAGTCTTCTCTATCCTTTCTGATTTTCTTTATGTTTATTTTATCAAATATTGAGGGAGAGATGTTGAAATCTTTGTCTATAATTGTGGATTAGTCTATTTCTTCTTTCAATTCTATTAGTTTTTTGCATCATATATTTTGAAACTCTATTAGATATATAAATATTTGGAATTATTACGTCCTTTTGTGGAAATGATCCCTTCATCGTTATGAAATGATAACGTTTTCTTATGATTACTGATAACATGATGATCTTTACTGTCCCATTGCTTTGAACCTATTTGTGTCTTTACACTTCAAGTGGGATTCTTATAGGTAGCATGTAGTTGCATCTTTCTTTTTTGTCTAATCTGAAAGTCTCTGTCTCTAAATTGGAGTGTTTACATTTAACGTTATTATTATGGTTGGGTTTAAATTTATAATTTTGCTGTTTTTTTTATATTTTTCCCATCTGTTCTTTGTTCACTTTTCTCCCTTTTTCCAGCCTTCTTTGGGGTTAATAGAATATTTTTTATTATTCCATTTTATCTACTTTGTTTATTAGCTGTGTTAGGCTAAATAATGATCCTGAAGAATTAAGATGTCCATGCCGTAATCCTCAAAAATCTGTGGATATGTTACTTTATATGGCAAAAGGGATTTTGCAGGTGTGATTGAGTTAAGGATCTTGAGATGGAGAGATTATCCTGGTTTATTTTGGTGGGCCAGAGGTAATCACAAGAGTCCTTATAAGAGGGAGGCAGGAGATCAGAGAAGAGATAATCCTATGCTGCTGGCTTTGAAAATGAAGGAAGGGATATGAGCCAAAGAATGTAGGCTGACTCTAGAAGCCAGGAAATGCAAGGAAACAGATTTTCCCCTAAAGCCTCCAGAGGAAACCCAGCCCTGTGGACCCATTTTAGAATTTGACCTCCAGAATATAAGAGAATGGATTTGTGGTTTTTTAGGCCACTACGTTGTGGTAACTTGTTACAGCTACAATAAGAAAATAATACACTAGCTATACTTTTTCTGTTTTTCCAATGGTTGCTTTAGGGTTGATAGTATATGTTTTTAACTTATAGTCTACCTTCAAGTAATATATAAATTCATGTACATTATAAGAGACTTAAACTATCTACTTCTATGTTCCCTCTCTCAGTCTGTCTTAATGTTGTCAAGCATTTTAATTTTACATTTGTTACAAATCCCACCACACGTTGTTACTAATTTTAACATGATTTTGAAATTTAGAAGAATGTATTTTATATTTACCTACAGATTTACAATTTCCAGTGCTATTCGTTCCTCCTTGTAGATCCACATTTCTCTCTGGTATTATTTTCCCTCTGCTGAAAGGAACTTGATCATTTCCTACAATGCAGATATGCTGATGATAAATATTTTCAGGTCTTGTATATCTAAAAAAGTCTTTATTTTGGCCTTATATTTTCTCTCAGCATAGAATTATAAGTTGCATTCTTTCTGATGAGAAATATGCTGTCATCCTCAATATGAATCACGTTATCCTGCTTTATTGTATGTCTAATCATTTTTGATTGGATGCAGGCATTGTGAATTTTACCTTGTTGGGTGCTGGATATTCGGATATATATATATTTTTTTATAATTTTTATTTATTTATTTTTTCCCCCAAAGCCCCAGTAGATAGTTGTATGTCATAGCTGCACATACTTCTTAGTTGCTGTATGTGGGACGTGGCCTCAGCACGGCCAGAGAAGCGATGCGTCAGTGCGTCCCCGGGATCCGAACCCGGGCCACCAGCAGCAAAGCGCGAGCACTTAACCACTAAGCCACAGGGCTGGCCCTCTGACATATTTTTAAATATTTTTGAGCTTTACTCTGAGACATAGTTAAGTTGCTTCAGATAGTTTGACCCTTTTATGGTGCACTTTTCAGCTTTGTTAGGTGGGACCAAAACAGCTTTTGGCTAATTTTGCCCCACTACAGAGACCACGCACTTTTGAGTACTCTACACTGCCTTACATATTACAGGAGCCTTCTCACTCTGACTCACGGGAACACAAACTCTTCCTGGCCATGTGTGAGCCCTGTGGATTACGCTGAGTGTTTGTTTCAGGTAGTTCTTTCCAGCGTTGTGTAGTTTTTGGTTACGCATGCCCTCAGCAATACTCAGTTGAAGACTTGAGGGGGCTCTTTGCATATTTGTGATGCTCTGTCTCTGTGCAGCTCTCTCTTCTCCAGTACTCTTCTCTGTGAAGAGAAGTAGTCTGTAGTCACCCTGGCCTTCCTAAACTCCCTGCTCCACTTCCTCTACTCAAAAAGATAGTGGGGCTTCATCTAGGTTTCTCCTTCTCTGCCTCAAGGCCTGGAAACTCTCTCAAGGAAGTAAGCTGGGGATCACAGTCTTGTGCTACTTGCTGTCCAATGTCTAAAACCATTTTTCATATATTTTTGTCTTTTTTTAAAAAGTTGCTTAAGGTGGGAGGGTATATATTGTTACTCCAACTTGGAAGGAAGTAAAGTTACCCCACATTAGAAATTAAAAATGAAGAATTTTTTAAATGTTTAATTTATTTAAATATAACAATATTATACCTGCTGCCTACTAACATATATTTTTATAGATCTTAAATCTTCTTAACACACACACACAATGGTAACTATGTAGAGAGGGTGAATAAGTTATTTAGCTTGATTGTGGTGATCTTTTCACAATGTACACATATGTCAAAACATCAAATTGTATGCCTGGGCCAGCCCTGTGGCTTAGCGGTTAAGTGCGCGCGCTCCGCTACTGGTGGCCCGGGTTTGGATCCCAGGCGTGCACCGATGCACTGCTTCTCCGCCCATGTTGAGGCCGTGTCCCACATACAGCAACTAGAAGGATGTGCAACTGTGACATACAACTATCTACTGTGGCTTTGGGGAAAAAAAAAGGAGGAGGATTGGCAATAGATGTTAGCTCAGAGCCGGTCTTCCTCAGCAAAAAGAGGAGGATTAACATGGACGTTAGCTCAGGGCTGATCTTCCTCACACACACACAAAAAAATTGTACACCTTAAATACATACAATTTTCATATGTCAAAGTTATCTCAATAAAGTTGTTTTTAAAAAACGCAAGCAAGTGGGAAAAAAGGAAAATAACTATATTTTCCTAGACAAAAAGACCATTTAGTAGACTTCTGCTTTCATACTAGGATATTATAAACTGTAAGAAGTGTGCTCCCATCGTTCTCATGAAAAACAGCCATATTGACTTCTAAAATACTTATGTAAAAATTAACTCAAAATAAACCATAGACATATGTAAGATCCAAAATTATAGAATTTCTAGAAGAAAACGTAGGAGAGAATTTGTGAGAACTTGTGTTTGCCGAAGAGTTTTAAATACAACACCAAAGCACAATCCAAAGAAGAAAACAATGATAAATTGGACTTACACAAAAACCCGTATGTGACTGTTTAGAGTAGCTTTATTCATAATTGCCCAAACCTGGAAACAACCCAGATGTCTTTCAATGGATGAATGGATAAACTAACTGTGGTACATCCATACAATGAAAAACTCTTTAATAAAAACAGCAAACTATTGATTCATGGAAAATCATGAATACATTTTGTTAAGTAAAAGAAGCCAGACCCAAAATATAACATTCTGGAGAAGGCAAAACTATAGGGCTGGAAAACATATCAGTGGTTGCCAGGCATTGCAGTAGAGGGAGGGATTGACTATAGAAAGACAGCGTGAGGGACATTTGGGAGGATGGAACTGTTCTGTATAGTGTCCTGGTGGGGGATAAATGATTCTATGATTCTATAACTGTACACCACAATGAGTAAATTTTATTGTAGGCAAACTAATAGAAAATCAACCAGAACGTTGGGAAACTTAAGGTGGAATATAGACTATGATAACTATATCTAACTATGTTACAAATGTATGACATAACGACAATGAAGGGAATAAGAACCAAGGAACTGATCTAAGGAACTTGAAAACTGTGTTTACTGAACACTGAGGCTGAAGACAAAAAATTTTATGCAAGCACTGTACTTTAGTTGGTAAATTTGTTTCTCACAGAGATCTTGGTTAGAAAGTCTGAATTTTCCTTACATGTATACTAGAGTTGAACAAATAAGTAAATATATTATAGATAATGAGAGCCAGATTTCTCACTCTCACAGAAAAATGTTATAAATAAGCAAAGAGGGGATTCTAGAATGAACCATGTGATGCTGGATTGGATTTGGAGGTATTCAGATGAACTCATGTATTTTAAAAAATAGATATAGACAGATAAATAGATAGATATATAGATGGATAGAGAGATAGATAGATAGGTAGGCAGATAGACATGAGTTAGTATACATACATCTATCTTTGCTCTAGGGTCTAGAAACAGTGCTGCCCCTGTAGCCATGAGCACTCCCAGTGCTCAGAGATCTCGGTTTCTAAATACCTTCTCTAGTAAAAAGGACCAGGGTTCCTTGGAGAACTGGTGGATTCTAGGACAGGGGCAGAAAAAGTGAAAAATAAGGCTGGAAAATTTTGTGTCAGAAAGTAAGGAAGTCTCAAAAGGACACATGAGCCAATATGAAAGATGTCCCAACGGCCAAAGGTGGAATAATTTGAGAAATAAAATAATTAATGATAATATTGTATGCAATCCAAAGAATAAAAGAAATATCCATGAGTCCACACTGACATAAATGAATAATTTAATAAATACGTAAGTGAGGGATAAAGGAAAACATAGAATTATTTAAATTAATAATGTAGTTGGAATGAGAGAAACAGAAAATCAGCAGAACACTGCAATAATAATTGCTTCAGGCAAGATTCACCAATGAATGCTAAAATTGGCACAAGTTATCGAGAAACAGAATATTTGCAGACAAACTATCTATTGATTACAAACAAAAAAGTAGTAATTTCACCATGGAGAAACTTGATAGATGCAATCTTAACCAATCACATTTAGTACTAGCAAAAACAAGACATAATAATAGTATTCCCAAAAAAGGGCTCATCACCATCTCTGTGGCATTCTTCCCCCAAGCATATAACTCCAATCTAATCATGAGAAAATATCAGACAAAACCAAACTGAGGAACATTCTACAAAATACCTGACCAGCATTATTAAAAAATATCAAGGTCTTGCAGGCCAAGGAAAGACTGAAGAACTGTTACAGATCAGAGGAGACGAAAGAGAGATGACAACTAAACGCAATGTAGAATCCTGGATTGAATTCTGGATCAGAGTAAGGATATTAGCGTAAAAACTGGTAAAATCTGAATAAATTCTGTAGTTTAATTCATCCTATTGTACCAAAGTTAATTTCTAAGTTTTAATAATTGCGTCATGGTTATGCGAAATGTTGACAGAGGAAGTTGGATGAAGGATATACTGGAACTGTTTGTGGTATCTTTGTAACTCTTCTGTAAGTTTAAAATTATTTCAAAACAAAAAGTTTTTTAAAAAGTTAAGGAAACAGTTTAGTGAGAAAAGTGATATTGTTTTACATTTTTCAAAATCTACTTAATGAATGCCTTAACGAAAGTCAGCTGGATTCTGGATTTTGCATTCAGTCTGTTGCAATACTGTGTGTCATATAGCTTCTGGAAAACCCCACTCTACACTTGTGAGAAAATGAGAGTGAAAAAGGCAAAAAATAATATCATTGCCAAAGTAGTTTTGACCTTGTGGATTCCTGAAAGGGTTTATGGATCCCCCGGAATGCGTTTGAGGAGCACTGCATTAGAGTTACACTGCTGAGTTCTCTTTACCGCTTACGGTGATTGGTGTGTTTGGGAGATGGAGTTGGACTTCTGCTTTTTTGTGGAGGAGACGCTTGCCTGCAGAAAGCTTACGTTCTGGGGGTGAATGTTTAATTCAGAAGAACCTTATCAAGCCCATTTTTGGCTATACCTAAACTATAATGAACAAATAGCTTTATTACTACTAAATCGGACCTTTGATCTCTAGCCACATGAGTCCTACCCTATTTTTAAGTTAGTTCAGAACTCGGACTGGGATCAGAGTGTGTTATTTTCCTCCTAAATCCACAATATGAGCCTTGTGTGACTCAGTGAATAGATGTAGCCCTTAATAGAAGGATAAAGGAGGCTGAAGTGGCAATAATAAGGAGCAATGGGAAAAAATTGCCCAGAGTATTCAGGTCCACCAGAGAAATCTTTGGATTCTTTCTCTGAGCTCATTCCAGCTCACAGAATGGCCTCTTCTTTGTGTGATATCTGTAATGCTAGATGCACTTACGTTCAAAAGCATTAATAACAAAGTAAATGACTATCATATGTGTCCAGTTATAAATCTTCTCTTTCTCCCATGACGAAAGTTTGGCTGTTCATTTTTACTCTGAAGTTCAAATTCATCTTCCTCTCAAACTAATTCTGGGAAAAGATTGCTAAGCCATTTCAATATGGCATCCTCTGAGAAATGAAGCCCTGGCAACTCAGATGCTCAGCTCCTTCCAAACTCAGAAGACAACCACTACCCACATAGTCAATAATCACGATGTGTTCCAAATCCTGCTTTGTGGCTGAATTTTTGAAGTACCTCTAAAACTAAACTTGTACAATGTTTCTATTTTACTATAACTCTTCTTTAATTTGTACTCCACTAATCCAGAATTTTACATAATTTAAACACCACTCCTATGATTCCTACTTAATAGAAAATTGAAAATTATTGCCTTATTGAAAATGTTTTGGACACTTAAGAATAAAATATTTAATCTTCAAAGCAGTTTTTTATTCTTTCAAAATAAGAGCTGAAAGATTAAAGATTCTTTTGGTTTTTCTTTCACTTTCAGATCTAGCAATTCCCTTTCTTATAAAGGTCTTTGAAATTTTTAGCGTAAGCCTGTTGAGAACTGTAATTTCTCCACTTCATTCCTTTTATAAATATTCAATACTACTTTATATGTACTTTGGAAAAGAAAAAAAATCTAATTTCTTTAGGAAATATTCTGTGAATTAAATTCTTTATAAACTAGTCTTGTGGTTTGACAATTTTTTTCTACAAAAGAAAAACATTTGTAAATGCTGCTTATAATTACATAATCATAAATAATTATAAATGAATAATGTACATGTACAGCTCAAGGGACACTTAGATAACATATCTGTACCTCCCAGATTTTGGTGACACAAATAAATGTTTATGTCCTCACATCTGAGGCACAGGGTTTCTTACATAGTCACTTACTTTGAGATATTTAGAGTATTTTTAAATTTTGTGCCAGTTGCAAAAGGTACCATTTTAACATAAGCCATCAGTTTAATTAGAAGAATTTGGTGTAAAACAATATTACTGAGATTTTTATCTACAAAACAAAGATGCTTCTATATGCCCTTTCACATGTCTAAAATTTGTGGTGTCTAAGAATGATTTTAGAAATGATCTGTATCAGGTTACAAAGCCACTTGGAACATGTGTTAATCAGTAGTCTTCTTCCTCTTTAACTGTCAAGTTGATTCTGAAAATCATGGAATATACATACACACCATACTTTTAGTGACTGCATATGTCGGTTTCTAACTATTTCATGAGGATTTTTTCAATTTTAGCTTTTTCGGTACTAGCAAATACTCTCTTCCCAATACCAAATCCCTAAGCACAACATTGTTTCATTATCAAAGAGAATACCATCTTTTGGGGCTCTAAATACTCTTCGAGGACAAATGGCTTCACTAATGGAGACTACTAGCCATGTGTTAAATGATGGCATTTCAAAGCACTTGTTTAATTTTTGGTCAAAAACAGACTCAAAGTTAAACAACTTGAGCAAATAATATACAATTGAAGTTGACTATTTTAAAATAGAGACAATGAGCATGAAAAATCAAGATGAATGCATTGCTTCAATTTCATGGGTAACGTGAATTAGAAGCAGGCCACTGCCATTCTGCTTTAATTTAAATGAATAAACTGTTTTCATTGTCTCAAAATCGGTTTATTTTCAATAAAATTCACAATATATTTTTCTTGGTTTGTGTGGCTCTTTGGAAAAGCATCAGCAAGAGTTGTTGGCTATGAAAAAGACAACTCACTTAGCCGTTGACTAGGCAACAGAGGTGGTAGAAAACAGATTTGTCCAGATAAATTGCCGTTGGCCATTAGAAATATATAGTGCTTCTCCTTAAACAGACTAAATTTATCCAGCATATTTGTATTCCAGAATGAAATGGGAAAAGTGATGGATGGCAGGGAAACAGGATAAGATCTATTTCACACCAGATTTGTTATTCAAGTTAGCTTTAGAACTAAATATTTCCAAGAGTTTTCATCAACTTAGATTGGACCAAGGATTGTGACCACAGACCACAGACACTCTGCTAACCAGCTGGCTTCTCCTATCAATTAGTGCAATGGGGCTATCAAATTTTAGCAGGATCAGGTGGCCAGGGAGTGTATCTGCTCCATTGTGCCTCTATTTCTATCACTTCCCACATTGGCTCACCCTAACTCCCACCAAAGGCTAATAAAGCGAACGTCTACAATTGAAGTTATTAATGAGGAAGCCTAACAGGTAAAAAGAGACCTATAGGAAGCTGAGCAAAGTCATGCTCTGCAAAAGGAGCGTGTCTGCTCCACCTGAGGCAAGCCCGGAGCTTCCTCATACTCAGCACTACTTCGGGCCCAGTGGAAGCCAAATGTGAGCAGTGCCATGAGTGACCTTGAGTGCAAACTTGATAAAGGTAGAGAAAATGGATTGTAAATATTTTCATGATAACACAGCATCTTGGTCCCCTGAGGCTTTGTGGAAGGTCAACAAGGCAGCTGACAAAAGACAGAATATCTTGAGAACAGCTTGAAAGAATTTTTGGATGCTTGTGATAAGAAAAGAAGCCCTTTTGGGAGTGTTCAGTGGTTGTTGCTTCCACATGGAAGCAATGAGAGGCATAGTTTGGACTCGTGGGTTTTCCAGAACCTGGGGAGGGTCACAGCTACAATTGACACTATGAGAAGGCCATGGAGGGAAGAACAATACAGACAACAAAATAAATTTTCGGCCTTCTATTCCTCAGCCTCCTGCCCGTGTGGGGCTCTTTGCCTTCCTCCTTACTAAACCCCACTTTCTCTCTGATTAATCTGTCTTTTCTTTCTGTCGAATTTTTTTATGCACCCCTCAGGGATAGTAACTAACTCTGAACTTGAATAATTATTAGATGAAGATTAAACAGACAGAGTAGATATGGTCAACTTCATTTGAGCACATAAAAATGATGACTACTTTTTTCTCCCTCAATCAGTTCAAGTCATCCTAGCTCTCCTAGCGATAAACGTGAAAGATCTCAAGAGTTATGAAAGGAGAGAAAAGCAGGAAAAACAGTACCAGGAAGTGTAGAGGTAGGCTGGGGAGAGTGGCAGGGAAATAGAAGTTGAGAAAGTACACAACTCAACAGACAGATTTAAACCCCCCTTTGTTATTAGTTATATTACATTAGACAAGTAAAAGTCCATACCCCAGTGAGCTCACCTGTAAACTGGGCATAATCTCACCACAGTTCTTTTCTCTAAAAGTTATTCACAGAGTTAACTGAGACAATATTAAAAACACTTTGGAAATAAGAACCTAACAAATGCAAGGTAGGCATAAAATGCTATTTCCAAAGGAAGGCAGTCACACTCTAGAAAACATTTTTTAAACTATATTTTTCAATATTGCTATTGTTTTCAGTGATTTAAAACTTCAGGAAACCAAAAACAAAAACAACTCCAGCTTATCTCCCACATAATTGATTGTGAGGACCATGTGATGCCCCCTCTCAACACATAGATAGCTTGCTTTCATCAGTAAGAGCTCCTGCTCTCCCACCTTTACTTTCAGATGTGCTTTTGTTCCAAATATTCTATGTGATTAATGCAGGCACTTCTAACTACATCTTCTCACTGTGCCTGTTATATTTTTATCTAAGCTGAAGAGAGGATTACAGTCTAAAAACAGAGTAGGCAATTTCAAGGACTTGGGAATGGGAGCAATGGAAAGGTCATGAAATGCTTCTGTTTCAACTCAGAGCATTACCAAGTAGAGTGCTAGAAGGAATGTTTACGGAAAGAAGAAAGGAAAAGGACTCCACTATGGGAGAAATTATAAATACTGGGGCAGTTAAATAAGCCAGTTAATTGTAGAAAGAAAAAATAAATTGTGAAGAGATAAAGGAAAATTATGAAGGGGAGCAGAGAAAAAGCACCATAGGAGGAAGCTTGTAATTAAAAACACAAAGAATGAAAACAAATCACAACTGGCTAAGCAGATGAAAAGAGAAGAATGGAAAAATAAAATCATTTTTAAAAAAGGAAATGATAGATGAAAAGATTCTTCCAACAAAAAGCAAGGTTTAAAAAAAGGAATAGATATCTCAAGAGCAAAAAGGGGCCCAAGTGGATGCCTCAAACTGAATGACAGAAAAAGAAAACTCTATCCCAAAACAGGAAAAGAAAGAGGCAAATCATGTGGGGCAGGTAAATTCAGCCAGAAACACATGAAAAAACATGATAAAATATGCCTGTTTTATTTGAACATTAATAAAAGAATTAGGATCTGAGAGTAATAAAACAGGATTTATTATCCTACCACACGCTAGTCTCTCTCTGCTGGCAGCCTCAGTATTCTACTTTTTTGAGTGACAACCTCCTGTCTTTGCCATTTCTCCCACTTCTTAAAGTTCCCCTTTCGCAGGGGGGAAACTTACATTATTCTTATAGAACCAGTTTAAACAATTGGTCAAGAATCTGTGTGTTTTGAAGGTTTACTGAGTGAGAAGATGAGCAGTTCCAAAATTTCTTTCAAGTTGAAAAAAATTACAAGTATTAGATCAAATGGTGGGCAATACTTAGGATGTATCCCAATAGATTTATATCTGTAAATGGGAATAAAGGTAATTTATAGGGTTATTGGAGGACAAAATGAGATCATACATTTAGAACATTTTCTGGCGTCTAACACATGAACAAGAAATATTAGTTATTATTAGTAAAATAAATTTACTTTAAATCATCAATTTCAGATGGCACTCTTAGAGTAACTGAGGTATGAAACCAGGGATGTGTGGCCAAAATGTAAATTTTGACTTATTATGACTCCCATGCCAGAAGACTAGAAGATTACAAATGTAATTCAGTAAAAAAAAAAGAAAAGAAAAAACTCCAAGGAGAATCCAAAGACTTTAAATCATTACACTACATTTCTATTCCAGACAAGCTAATATTAGGTTATAATTAATAAAGGATTGGACTATCAGACTCTTAAAATAACCCATGAGGCAATTTGGGTTCTCCAAAGGAACTTTTTAAAAATACGTTAGCCATAAATTATTGCTGTCCTTAAAGAGTTAAAAAGGTGTGAGCATAAACAATTAGTTGATACAGTCTGCTGAGAATTTCAAAAGGCTTTGACAAAGTTTCCCACAAGCTATTTGCAAAATCTGGTTACGGTATAGTAAAGAAGCTATTTTATCTTGTAAGGAGTTTAGAGATAGGAAACAAAGGGATGTAGATAAATGAACTATTCTCTGAATAGAAATTCATAAATAAGAGAGTTCTGTAAGGACTTCATGGATTAATAAACAATTTGGAGGAGAGACAACAAAGCAAAATATTCACATTTGGGGACAACACTAAGTTGTTTTGGGTAGTTGAGATCAGAATAGACTTCTGAAAGATCTTACTAATCTGTGAGAATGAAAAGAAAAATTATTGATGATGGACTAGTATAAGGCATTGTATTTGTATATTAGAAGAACACAAGCCACAGCAAAGAGATTCTAGTTTGTGGTAATGGAGGAATAGCTCCTATTGGACCAAATACTCTTCAAATAACAACTATGAACTCTGGAGAGCATATAACTACCTGAAGGCACTAGAGAGCAAACGAAAACAGGCAGAAACTCAATAATAGTCTATACTTGGAAGGAAGAAATGGCAGGGAATAAGTTTCACATTTTTTCTCAATTTTTTTTACCTGAGAGCAGAACCCAGTCCATGCCAGATGGGGTGGCTAAAACTTGGCCAGAAAATCCACAATCCTATGGGCTTGAAGAATCAGAGGACAAATTTCAGGGGGACCATAGAAGTTGAAAAGGAAATCTCAGACAGGAGAGAGCCATGAAGGAGGAGACCTATATTCCGCATATAAATTCTGCTCAAATCCTTGGCTGATCCCTGAACTACACATGCGTGGGGCAGGCTCCAAGCAGCTCAACCAATGCTAGAGGAAATACACTAGGTTTCTGCTGCTTCATACAACAGGAAAGATAGTTTGTAGTTTGAGTTCAGTCAAGAAAATTGCCTGATAAAACAAAAATTCAGTATTCTAAAGAGGGACATAAGAGAATCCAAAGCCTGGACAGCATATTATTAGCAATGCCCAAGATACAACCCCAAATTACTAAATGTGTGAAGAAATAAGAACATGTGACCAGTGCTCAAATAATAGGCAATCAATGGAGACAAACCCGAAGATAACCGAGATGTTGGAATTAGCAGACAAAGATTTTAAAGCAGCTTTTTAACTATGCTCAACACTATAAAGGAAGATACGCTCAAATTAGTGAATAAACATGGCATGTCGGAGAGAAACAGAAAATGTGAAAAATAACCAAATTGAAATTGTAGCACTGAAACATTAATATCTGAAATAAAACATCCACTTGATAGGCTTAACAGGAGCTTGGAGATGACAGAAAAAAGTATTAGTGAATTTGAAGATAGTTTCATATAAACTAGACAATTTGAGGAAATAAGAAACCCACTTAAAATATAGAGGCATAGGGGCTGGCCTGGTGGTGTAGTGGTTCAGTTTGTGTGCACTGCTTTGGTGGTTCAGGGTTCATGAGTTCAGATCCCAGGCAGGGACCTACACACCACTTACCTAGCCATGCTGTGGCAGGCGTCCTACATAAAGTGGAGGAAAATGGGCACAGGTATTAGCTCAGGGCCAATCTTCCTCAGCAAAAAAGAGGAGGATTGGCAACAGATGTTAGCTCCAGGTTAATCTTCTTCACACACACATACACACACGCTATATATATATAAAGCATAAATAGTTTAAAAGTAAAAAGACAGAAAAAAGCTATAAGATGCAAAGCTAATTATAGAAAACTTAAGTGGTACGTTAATATCTAACAAAGTAAATTTCAGAACAAAGAATATTATCAAGGATAAAGATCATAATGATTAATGAGGTAAATTCATCAAGATGACAAATTCTAAATGTGTATGCACATAATAACAAAAACTTAAAATACATGAAGCAAAATTGATAGAAGTAGAAGGAGAAATATACAAGTCCACAATTATACAGATTGTAACAATTCTCACCTATTAATTGATAGAACAAATAAACAGAAAATTTGTAGTGCTACAGGAAACTTTAAGAATACAACCAACTTGGCCTGACATTTATAGAATACTGTGCCAAACACCAGCAGAATACACAATTTTTCAAATGCCTATGCAACACTGACTAAAGCAGACCATATTCTGGGATAAAAAGCAAAACAAAACAACTGTTGACTTTTTAAAAATTGAAATCATAAAAAATATGGTCGCCACAATGAATTTAAACTAGAAATCAGTAACAGGAAGATATCTGACAATGTTCCCAAATAAATTAAAGAACACACTTCTAAATAACCCCTGAGCTATGGTCTGGATGTTTGTGTTCCCCCAAAATTCATGTGTTGAAAACCTAATGCCCAAAGTGACGGTATTAGGAGGTGACGCCTTTGGGAGGTGATTAGGTCACGAGGGCAGAGCCCTCATGAATGAGATTAGTACCCTTATAAAAGAGGCCCCACAGAACTCCCTAGCTCTTTCAGCCGTGTGAGGACACAGCCAGAAGTTGGCAGTCTACAACTGGAAGAGGGCCTTCATCAGAACCTGACTGTGCTGGCAACCTGGTCTTGGACTTCCAGCCTCCAGAACTGTAAGAAATAAATTTCTGTTGTTTATGAGCCATCGAGTCTGTGGAATCTTGTTGTAGCCACCCAAACAGACTAAGACATCCGGGGTTAAAGAATAAATAAAAAAGGAAATTATAAAATAATGTGAACTGTATGAAAATGAAAACACAACATATAAAATTAAGAAGCAGCAGCCAAATCAGGGCCAAGAGAGAAATATATAGCATTGAATGCTTATATTAGTAAAAAAGAAAGATCTTAAACTAGTGAAGCTAGAAAAATTAAACCCAGAGTAAACAAGAGGAAGGCAATTATAAAGATAAGAGAAGAAAACAATGAAATAAAAAACAGATTTTTAAAAAACTAATGAGATGAAAATCTACAAACATCTAGCCTGATGGTTCTTAACAATGGGTGATTCCACCCACCCCAGGGCACATTTGGCAATGTATGGAGACATTTTTGATTGACATGAATGGAGAGGATGTAGTTGCTACTGGCATTTGGTGGGTAAAAGCTAAATCATGCTCCCAAATATCCTCTACGTACAGGACAGCTCCCGCAGCAAAGAATTATTTGGCCCAAAATGTCAATAGTGCCAAGTTTGAGAAACTCTGCTCTATCCATACAATTCAAGGCAAAAAAAGAAAGAGAGAGAAAAGAAAATTAACAATATCAACAACGAGAGAGAAGACATCACTACAAATCCTGCAGGCATTAAAAAGATAATAACAATTTTATACCAAATAAATTTTACAACTTATATGAAATGGAGAAATTCTTTGAAAGAAGGAACAAACTACCAAGGCTCATTTAAGAGAAATAGATGTGCTTTACTAGTTCTATACACTGAAAGGAGTTAAATTCATAGCTTAAAGAATTTCCATAAAGAAAACTCCATGCCCACATTGCTAAACTGGTGAATTCTATCAAATACTTGAGGAAGAAATAATGTCAGATCTATGTAAACTCTTTGAGAAGAGAAAGGAGGAAGAAATATACTACAAGGATATCATTACTGTGATACTCTAAAACCAGAAGTTTACATTAAAAGAAAACCAATATCCTTCATAAATATAGACTCAAATTTCTTAAGAAAATTTAGCATACTAAATCTGGCTATATATAAAAAATGATAATATATCATGATCAAGTGGGATTTACCTTAGGAATGCGATGTTGGTTTAACCTTTGTAAATCGATCAGTGTAATTCACCACAGAAACACACTAAAATAGAAAACCACGCGATCATCTCAATAGATGCAGAAAAGCATTTGACAAAATTCAACACCCATTTATGATTTAAAAATACACTCAGGAACCTAGATTTAGAAGAAAACATTCTCAATATGATAAGTGGGCACCTATAAAAAAACTTGCAACCAGGGCGGCCCAGTTGCATACTGGTTAAGTTCCCATGCTCCGCTTAGGCGGCCGGGTTTGCTGGTTCGGATCCCGGGTGTGGACCTACGCACTGTTCATCAAGCCATGCTGTGGCGGCATCCCATATAAAGTGGAGGAAGACGGGCATGGATGTTAGCTCAGGGCCAGTCTTCCTTGGTGAAAAAGAGGAGGATTGGCAACAGATGTTAGCTCAAGGCTAATCTTCCTCACACACACAAAAAAACAAAAACTTGCAGCCATTGTCATACTTAATGATGAAAGACTGAATGCTTTCCCTTTAAGATCAGTAACAAAGGCAAGAATGTTCCCTCTCATCACTTTTAAACAGCTTTGCATTGGAGGTCCCAGTCAGTGCAACAAAGGAAAAAAAGAAAAGAAAATTCACATAAATTTGAAAAGGAGTAAAACTACTTTTATTCACTGATGACACAATTGACAACATAGAAAATCTTAAGGAATCTACCTCCCAAAAAAGTGAGTTTAGCAAAAGCATATGGAAAAAAATCCATAAAATTATTCACCAAATCTGGAAATTAAAGGAGGATGAAATCTTTGAAACTCAAGGAAGGTATGTTTAAGGCAATTTAAAGAAATAAGTACAAGTAAATTTAAAAATTAACAGATTGTTGACATGATTTGGCGGTTATTTTTCAATGATATAGAAAAGATGGCTATTAAGGGAAAGTTAGGTATACCTTGAAGTTTGATTTCAGAAAGGGGATCAACGCTTACTTTTGGAATGGTGCTAGTTAAACAAACCCAAACAAACAATCCACCTCCACCAACAACAGCAATAACAAAACTGTGAGCCGGAAGGGCCACTGGTTGATCCAGCAACAGAAAAAGAGGTTTAGGGAAGTGATTAAGGGAGCGTTTGGGCTCCGAAGTTGGCCTTGCATGCATTCAATTTTTCTGACTTAGCCACTTACTAGCTGTATGACCTCGGGTAATGTCACCTAACCACTCTGCCTCAGTTTCATCACCTCTAAAATGGAAACAGTAATAGTTCCTACTTCATAGGATTGTTAGGAGAAGTAAAAGAGTTAATACATGTAAAGTATTTAGAATAATACCTGATACAGAATACCCACTAAATAAACATTACCTATGTAATTTATTCTCTATAAATGTGGCTGTTTTCATGTTCCTAATTTTTTGAAATAAGTGGCCAGAGTAGAATTAGTTGAGGTTTCATTTTGATATATAAGGGAGAGGGTGCAGTGGCCCTCTGATAGTGTGGGGTATATTGGATACGAGTGAGGGTGTTTTAAGTTGTCGCAGAGCTGGGAGTACACAGGCGTCTAATGTATGGGGACCATGTATGCTAAATATCCTGTAATTATGGAAGAGTCTTGTACAACAAAGGATTGTCTAGGTTAAAATGCTAAAGCGGTCTGGCCCCTGCCACCATTGAAAATCACTGAGAAAGATAGGATAAGTCTGCTTCTCCTTCAAATAAAACTATGAGAGGTCCTACCACCCAAATTGTGTCTTCCCTTAATCTGAACCTGTTTTCTTATCTGCAAAATAGGAGCAACGATACCTTCCCTGAAGTGTTTGAGGATTAAATATAACATATGCATCTTGCTCAGTACTCTGCCTAGCACATAGTTTTTGCTCCAGATATGGAGGTAGTCTTTGCTACTATTAACTGGCACATACACTTCCTTTGTCTAAATTTCCCTTAACTCTCAATGTCTTCCACCATTTTTCCAGGCCTTGAGAATTGCCTTCTCAGTAAATTGGACTAATGCCCTTGACCCTTCGCTGGGAAACAAGCCTTGGTTTTGGGATCCCACTCCATTATGACTTTCCTGCTCCAGCTATGTTCCATTTCTTGAAGTTTATGGCCCACTTTCTGGACCCATTACTTCCATGTGATGTGTCTATCTCGGCTCACTTGCTGTTCCTGGGTCCAGTCTCCTGGTATTCCTGCTGCCAGGACCAGGCTTCCTGGACCCTTACCCAGCCCAATCTACTAGACAGGAGGCACTCTTGAATAATAGAATAATAGAAATAATAGAAAATCAAGTATAAAGGCTACTCAAGCACCTTCTGCCATGCAAGGGAAAGAGCTTCAGATCTACCTTTATTTTACAATTCAGTAAAAAGCAGGTGACTTCTTTTCAAAACTTCTTCTTGGAAGCCCTTATCTTCCTCAATGATGGCCCTGACTCCTATGCTCTATTTTTACCTTCCATCCCCATGATAACTAAGCCAAAGAAAGAGGAAGAAAGTGATTTATATGAACAGGAAAATGTACTCATCTCCATTATCAGCAGGACGATTACTGTGACTCCAGGATGAGCTCTTCCGTGCTTCTTGTCCAGCGCAAACTCAAGTTGAACAGAACCCTCTGATTCTCTCCCTTTCGTCTCTAAAACGTCTCATGCTTTGTCCTCATTTCTACACACTTGCACTTTTTTTGTATGCATGGTGAGATATACATAGCGTAATTTACCATTTTAACTGTTTTTACGTGTACAATTCAGTGACATTAAGTACATTCACGTTGTTGTCCAATCATCACCACTATGTTGTGTTTTGTTTTAAAGAAAAGCTTAGAGCACAGAGCCCTCTAAGACCCACTTACTCTTGTAGGATCCTTTGTCATTCACTTCCTCTCCATCCTTATCAAGCTAGTACTATAGGAAATAAACATGCCTGCCTACTCATGACTCAGCAGGCAGCGATCAGTTAAGAAAAACCATCCTGTCATGCCACCACTTTTTCTAGATATCTCAACCTCGGCAGGACCATCACCAAGTGGTACCTTACCGCTTCTCTTAGGCTTTCTTACCATGCAGCCTTTCAATTCAGTACCCCTTTCAACCCAAGACCCTTGTCCCTTTTGATAGTCCACTCCCAGGGAGCGCTGCGGAGAAACCCAGCCCTTCCTCTCTGAGATGTAGCCATGTCCTGAAGGCCTTGCAGGAACTGGTCTACACAGTGTTGCAGTGCTCTGTGACTGTCTTGCACTTTATGCCGTTTCAAAGCTAATTCTCACCGTGGCCATCTGCCTTGAAAGTTGAGTTTATATGGACTCCTCATAAACAGAGATGCTTTTAAAATCTACTTGGCTACCATTACTTGGAAGGGTTGATGTGAGGGTGAGGATGGTCATAGTACTCGAAGGCCTTCCCAGATGTGGTGGGCTGTGTGCCCAGCAGTCATAGATAACTTGGAATGGAGAGAAGGGAAAATAGACCCAGGCTTACAGAGAGCCAGCCAGATCCGGGACACTTGTGCCTTATTGAAACTGGCAACTCTTGCTCCTTGGGAGATTTGCCCATTGTTTAAGCAACTCCTTAGTTCAACATGTTTGGAAGTTGCATCATATAGTATCCAGTAGGTTAAAAGGATGAAGTTACTGGTCAGTGTTGATGCTGCCCATGTTATACTGTTTAAGGGGTTTACCAACTTTTTCAAAAGACTTCTGGATGTGCATCGTTAATAAAGAGGCTTTGGTAAATCTCTCAGAATCATATGTTTTCTCCCCACACCCCCCACCACACGCACACACTCCAGAGATCAGCCCAAACGAAATCATCTGGTTTTGACGCACTTGGTTCCATAATGGGATTGGGAACTATTCTAAAAATCTCCTTCCTTGAATACAAATCTCCTATTGTTGATTTGTGGTTTATTTTCTTACACAGGGTGGCAGGAACCCCCCAGCTGGCTTCCACGTGGGATTCGGTCCCTATCCCAGCCCTGGGGAACAGGCAAAGGAAATATAGGGCGACCTCTGTTAGCAATGGATCTAAGAGCTGACAGATGCCAGTCTAAATTGTGGACAGTCTCCCTTCCATCCTGCCCCGGATAATTGTCCTGAATCCTATGCCCTTCTTCTGTTTTCCACCTCCACAGTAACAAAAGGCAAAGTAAGATGAAGAAAATGATTTATGTTAACAGCAAAATGTATTCATCTCCATTTTAAACAGTACAACCGTTGTGAGCAAGGACACTCACTTTCATCAGGTGGTGGGTCAGACCCTGTCAGACTGTGACATATTTATCATTTATTCTTGGGTCCCTGGATCCAAGTGAGCAATGAGCAAAGAAACCGTTTATGAAACTCTCTGAGTTTTTAGGACCATAATCAGATCAACTAATCCTTTTTTTGCTCTGTTACTTCTCACAAACAATCCAAGTTACTTTTCGTTTCTGGAGTTGTGCCCTGTGGTCAGGGCCAGACCAGTTTCTATGCTTATTCTCTCCCCATCCCCCATCCTGTGGCCACCAGGGACAGACAGGCAATAGGTATGGGCTGAGTGTTCAAGAGGGTGGTGCCCAGTATGCTCGATGGGCTGGTGTCCATGGCAAGCCCAAGCGAGATGGGCATGACCATGCCCCTTCCCAGGCCCTTGTTGGGAGAGGTGAGAATTTTGTCTGGCCTTGATGTAGATGTGCTTTGCTGGGTTTATCTACACGCAGAGGCATAGGAGCTCCAAGTTCTTGGACCCCTCTCTCCTCAGATACCTGAGAATAATGTTAGGAACAGGGTTCAGAGCATCTTTGAGAGCTCTCCCTCGGGTCTGACCACCTTCTCAGGGAACGGGAAGGGCCTAACGACCAAGGTGCCCTTGGAGCTGTGCATAGAAGTGGGCAGAATGTGACCAAAAAAATGAACAAGAGCCTTACCATTTGGACATCTGGATGACTGGCCCAGGAAACAAAGGACCACCTAGATCACCAAGCCCATGGAATGGAAAGAGGAAAGAATGGGCAGAATCAGGAAGCAGAACTAGAAAGACACCCTGAGATTCTAACACCCAATTCCAATGTGGTGGGGAAGTGGGATTTTCCATACCACCAAGCAATGCTCTAGACACCAGCTGTGTGTCCTACTATTCAACTCAATTCTGACACTATCTACCTGGACATATCAGATCCCACAGGTTAACAGTTCAGTCCTACAAGACTGCCACCCACCCTCTTCAGATGCGAATCACAAGTCCAGGTTGTCACCTGGGCTTCTGACCTACTGGCTATAGATGGGAGGCTCCCATGAATAATTTACTAGAGTGGCTCACAGAATTCGGAGAAACATTTTACTTACTAGATTACTGGTTTATTACAAAAGCATGCAACTCAGGAACGGTCGGATGGAAGAGACGCATGGGGCAGGGTATGGCGGAAAGGGCACAGAGCTACCATGCTCTCTCCAGGCACACTTCTCTCCCCACATCTCTACACGTTTACCAACCTGGAAGCTCTCTGAACCTTGTCCTTTTGGGTTTTTACTGAGGCTTCTTTACATAGGCACGATTGATTAAATAATGGGCCACTGTCATTTGATTCAACCTCCAGCCCCTTCCCCTCCCCACAAACCAGGGGCTGGGACTGAAAGTTCCAACCCTCTCATCACATGGTTGGCTTCCCTGGCAACCAGCCCCCCTCCTTAAGTGTGGTCCAAAAACCACCTCAGTAATATAACAAAAGACAACTTTATTGCTCTTATCACTTACAACCAGGAACTTATCACTTTGTGCCAGAAACCGGGACAAAGACCAAATATGTACTTCTTATTATAAATCACAGTATCACACACTCATACACACCTCACCCTCCCTCGCCAGAGTGCCAGTCCCTGGGCTCAACACTGCCAATGACTTTCCTGGCTGACCCTCTGACTCACCTATCCTCACTTTCTTCTTGTGTAGAGGGGTAATTTTATAACTCATTTGTCAATCTCTTCCTGGGATAATATTCAAAAAATGAGATACATAAATATTTTGCAAGCAGATGAACTAAATAAATACATCCAAAGACCTGGCAAACTCTATTGCTCCTTCCTACTCACTTGTTGGCTAAGTTTTGGAAGAGGAGTTGTGGGCAAACATCCTATTTTGCTTCTCCCATCTGGGGACAATATATCAAATGACTTACAACATTCTAATTGTGTAACACAAGTCTACTGTTGAATATTTCCTTTAAAGGGTGACAGATTAAAAAGAAATGAAAATGACAATGCTCTCATTTAACAGTGGAAGATCCTCCAAAGAAGTCGGACAAAGCTCCAATCTCAATTATTATCATGTTTGTTAAGCAGACAGTGTGTGCTATGTTCTCAAGAAAGATGCTAAACAGACAAAAAACAAACAAACAAAACCCCTCAAACCCCAGAACTGATCCTGCGGTTGAAAATGCTTGGGGTACACGTGGCTTTTCAGGAGCCTCTGATGACTCTGAGGCCACAGATTGGAATTCTGGCCCTAGACTGTTAGCATCTCCAGACAGGACAAATTCCTTACTTGTTAGTGTACCCTAGCCCAGGCATCTAATAGATTTGCAGGGCTAGACTGATTGTTATTTATGATTTGTTATCAAGGACCAGACAGCTTTGCACCAGGCCTTGGAGGGAAGTTGACAGTAGCTGAAGGGTTTGAGAGGCAAGGTAAAAGCACATTTACCCAAACTGCTGGGAAGTGACACCACTTCCACCACAAGTGTGGTGGACAGGGACCAACCCAATAGCGGACTGGAACTTAGGAGAGCACCCGAGGACAAGACCTTCATATAGTCATTGGAGCCGGGCTACGAGGTGAGGTGTGACCATGGGGAAGCCACACAAGGGCCCACTTACAGAAAATGGGTACAGATCACAGAGCATCAGTGTTCCCAGCCCCCAGGCTAGTGTGATATGGGGACTAGGAGACAGGGACCGCATAAGGCTCTCTCCTTAACGTGCCTGGAACTTGAGCAGGTCAGTCAACTTCTCCGATGTTACCTCAGAGAGTTTGAAAGTTTCCAAAGCATCTTTAGGCCCACTTTGAAAGGTTCATAAATATAAGGCAGTTTTTCAATTGTTTCTACCTTACACTGTGCATACTGTACTGCAAAAAATGAAATAGAGTACATAAAAATAATCAATTCTAAAAATAATCAACTGTTGATATTAAAATGTTGCTTATCCTTATTCATCCTCCCATGTGATATAGCCTGACAAAAGTCATTTAACCCCAACACTTAATCATCTCCTCTTCAAACCCTGGGAGTTATGCTCTATTATTCTAAGAGGCTGAGGGAATATTTGAAAAGAAAGACTTAGGAGAGGGGCTTCATAATTGGGTGCTGGGCTCCATCTCGTACAGATTCAGTTACAAGGACAGAAACACATTTCAAGGGGAGATATAAATGATTCCCATATTAGCTGATATAGAGCAACTAATTAAGACAACTTCTAAAAATAATAAGTTTATAGAATGCTAACATTGGAAGGAATCTTGGAGATTGCTACTTTCCAACCCCTAGTTTTAAATTGAAAAACCAGGTTTAGAAGTTGAGTGACTTGCCTAAGGCCATGAAGTTAAAGGAAGGGACTAGGACAGAAATTTCCTAACTCTCAACCCAGTCTGTGCTTCTTCCAAGGATCTCCCTGGCTCAAGGGAAAGGAGTGAGGAGTAGGGAGGGCCTGGACGAGGGATGCCTAGATTGACTGTTTCTCCCGCGGGTCCGTCAAATAGAAGAAGTAATTTTGTAAAATGGGGACACTGTAGGATAAAATATATCTTTAAATTCCCTAATAAAAATTGGCATCACATATCGGGTTTCTTCTGTAGCTGTTTCTAGTAACAATTTTATTTATTTACTCCCATAGCATTTCTTGCTTTTTTCCCAGGAAAAGGAAGGTTTTTGATAGTAACATTTTTGAGATGGAAAAAGCTGGGAGATCAAAAACTGATAAAAAAGTGAACAAAATCATTTAAAAAATTGTGTTTCTTTCTGAATTTTGTTACTTTTCTATAAGGTAAAGCCAATGGTGAATATTTGAAACTTTTTAAAGTAGTATTAAAATATATTGATGAGATTCTAATTGTGGCAAAAATTAGCTTTTGCTTATATTTCAAACAATGACTATTTCTGTTCTTTGTGAAATTTGCAACTCTCTAGAAACTTTCCTTACATCTCTTCTTGAATGTCTGTAGTTTCTGGTTAAAATTTATTAACTCTAAGGACGTGCTTTTCCTAGATGAAAGAAGAGATTCAGTGTCTTGCGCTTCCTCTGTAAATGTATTTGCTCATGGAGTGCTCCCATGTTACCAGATGTGGACAAAGTCTATTCACAGGCCTGTGAATAGCTAATTGACAATTACCATGGAAAGTCTTTTGATAGGAGGCCACTTGACATTTATTAAATGTCAAACTTCTTTAGACCCCACAGAAATCACTTGCTTCTAAAGTGACTTGAATCCCTTGAGTGAAAGAAATCAGGCATATACGGTGTCAGTGTTCATATAGATTTTGAGCTGTCTTTACTTCTACACTTAAAGTCAATGCCCTTTAAAGAACATAACAGCTAACATTGATGGAGCACTTATGTGCAAGGCACTGTCCTAAGTGTTTTATATGAATTAACAACCTTATCAGGAAGGCATCATTATTGTTCTGATCATACTATTCAGGGAATTAAGGCACAATGGCTCTACGGACGTCTGGGTCCAGAGTCTGCTCTTTTACATTATACTGTCTTTTATCAGTAAAAATTCCATACATTGTTATCATTGTTTCTAACAGATAATGATTTTGTATTATTAACTAATACTCTACTAAATGAAGAAAATGTGAATCCTTATTATCTTAAATTAACTCATTATCTCTAATTGTCTCCTTGCAATGAACAGTGATAGCAACAATAGCCATTGTTATTACAAACTTTTAAAATGATCTTTTATTTCCAGTGAAAATAAATTGTCAACACCATTGTTGTGGTCTGAATGTCTGTGTCCCCCAGATTCATATGTTGAAAACCAAATGCCCAAGGAAGGGTGGCCTCAGGAGGAGGAAAGAATGGAGGCCACGGGCCGATGGGAAGCAACATGAGTGCTGCTCTAGGGAAGATCGGCCAATGGGCGTGCGGAGAGATAAAACACATTTTATGGTGTTATTTTGGCCACATAAGCCTTGAAGCAATGGAAATTAATATTTAAATTAATAGTTAAATAACCCCAGTGGGAAACTAGGGTACAGTACTGGGTACAAGAGACAATCCCTCCTACTATTGCTGTCCAAAGGTGTTGTCCTGGAAGAAGTTGAGACTGACTGCATCGATAGGAACCTGCCTTCACTCAGGGGACTTTCTATGTTCTTAGCCTTGACTTAAGGGAAGCCTTTCCTGTGTTCTGTTAGGTACTAGCACTCCTGAAGTACCAACCTTCCCTGAATCCTGATGCATTAATTTATGTCTCAATTAAGTAAAAATGACATCATTTTGGAGAATGGGTACTCTCAAGGAGTTAATGAAGTATATGAACTTACACGATTAAACTGGTTTGTCAAATGGCATAACAACACACTTCACAGGGTACAGAGGTGAACAATCCTTTCCTCTCGGATTCCTCCTTCCCTGGTCCACCCCAGGCAACTTAACGCTTAACCAGCATTACCAACTTTCCTCTACACACACTCTCTTCCTGGGAGTGCAGAATGTTTTACCACTTATCATTTGTTTTCCTTTCTTTCATCTCAAAACAATCTGCTTAATTCTTAGAAAAGAGCTTCTCAGGAGGCAGGCCGCTAGGGTTGATGTGGAGGTGATGGTGAGGTCAGGGTGGGGAGAAAATCAATCAGCAGAGCTGCTTGTGAAAGTGAACACAAAGCACGTATTCAGATTTTTGGCTCAAGCTTTCGTACATATTTTGGTGCATGCTGGGTTTACAGAAATAATTTTTAAAAGCAAAAGAAATGGGGAGTTAAGGCATGTTTCATCTATAGGGTGCTACATCTCAATCTAAGCTGGGACTGACATCACGTGGGGCTCCAGAGATAAAAGTCTATGTAAAATGAATTTTTGTGGTCTTGTTTAATGCTTGAAGTCAAGCATTAGAAATGAATATCACCACTTCTAATTGAAGCAGAAATGCCAAGAGTCAGCTTTTCTCTGCTTTCTCCCAAAGCCACACCTGTGCTATGAATGACCATCAGCCCCATGGGTCCACCAAGGACATTGGTATTGTGAATTGTAAACGTATGATTTCAGGCAAATGCGCCCGCAGAGACATTCCAGTGATAGACTTGGGGATCACTTATTCTACAAGCCCAGTGGTGCTGCAGGCATTTGTTTGCAGGTGGAACCAAGTTGTCTCTGCATGCAGACTGGTATGCTGAATTGAGGATGAGCTATTCCTCTATCCGTCCCAACGTACTTGTTAGTGCATGGTTATGCTTCTGGAATCACACCGGGTACACTGGGAACCCTCTGCTTGCCAGACACTGATTGCGGGCTTGTGACAGTTCACCCTTGGGAGAAAATTGGAACTTGCTTGGCCATAGTGAATACCATATCCATTCTTTCCACCCACCTCTCCTTGAAGGAAACCTCATGCTCAAAAGAGCCAGTGGCCATTAAGCATCTCTTTTCCTTCAAACGAAAGGGACATGGAGTTACGCAAATATGACTCTTCTTACTTCCAGGATGATTTTATTACACTTGTAAAACAGCTTTCAGCATACAAAGCATTGTCATATACATTTTCATATTTTTCAACTTCCTTGTATTATTCTGGAGAGATGTAAATAATGATTGTGCTAGGATAAAACATCTGTATATATGAAGCGATGTTAAGGAGCTAGACTCTTAAAACAGCCCATGTTATTGAGGACACAGTTTAGGGAGAAGTATCAGATTAGCAGCATTTAGGTAAAAGGACAAATCCTTGGTTATAGTTAAAATGCCCAGATGATATGAAGGCTCAGCTTTTTCCTGGGAGGACTAGGGTAGCTAAATAATGAAATAAATATTCTGCTGGTATCCATATCAAACAAATCTCCCAAATTTGTATTGCTTTGGAGACTTACCTCCTCTTATTCATTTTTACACAGGGCGAGTAAAAATGCAGACATGATGGAGAAATGAGAGACTCAGCTTCCAACAAATGCAATTAGGGCCACAACAAAACTACACTTAATTATGAAGCTGGACTGTGACACGATCATTCCCTGGGTGCTTTCTATGGGTCACTTGCCAATCAGAAAATGCCCTGTCGCATTTATCACAAAAACAAGGGACTCTTTTGCTCAAAATTAAAATGTGTATTTAAAAAACCCTGGCAGCTCTCAGATTCTGTGGTTCACCTCTAGTAATGCTGTGCAGTTACATGATTGCGTTCACTCTTCTGGCATTCTTTGTGATGTGAAAGAAAAGAAAAATCATTGGCAAAAGATGCTGATTAAAGCATACTGCCTAAAGAATTTTCCACAGCCCTGAATGCTTAGATTCATTGCCACAGTATGCATAGGGAAAGCACTCTCCTTAGAAAACAAATCAGTTTTCCTAAGTTAGAAGTAGAAGTGTGAACTCAGATGAAGCCAAGTTTTTAAAGTAAAATCCTCTTGTGTGATATCGATATTTGTAATCAGTACTATATATTTTTAAATTAAAATTTTTACTGACAGCCCAGCTCTATGAAAGTTTAATATTTTGCCAGATTTGCTTCATATTTTTAAGAGTAATAAAATATTACCAACACATTTTAAGACCCCATGCCCTTCTCTTAATGGCAAGCACCATTGTGAACTTGTTTATTTTCCTAGGCATGTATTTATACTAATGCTACATATATACCACATATATATATATTGATAAAGAATTTATACAACATTGTTTTGCATGTTTTAATCTTTTTGTAAATGGTATCATATGGTATATGTTACTCTGCAATACAATATTTTAAAGACACCCATATTGATACAAATAGCTCTGGCTTATTCAGTTTAACTACTATAGCATTACGAATATACTACAAAGATTTATCAAAACTTTTGAAGGACAATTATATTGTTTGCAACTTTTGCTTTTAGAAACAGTACTGCAATAAGCATTATTATACATCTCTTCTTATATGCATAAAGGAGCTTGTCTCTAGAGAATATACCCAGAAATGGAATTAACTAGGTTGTCAAGAGAGAATATCTCCAACTTCACTAAATATTGCCTAATTGTTCTCCAGGATGATTCTAACAACTAACAGTGTATGAAAACTAAAAAATTCCCACAAGCATCATATGAAAGTTCCTGATTATCTACAATCTTACCAACATTTAGTATTGTCAGATTTTTATATTTTTGCTAATCTGATAGGTATGTAATAGTATATCTCATTGAGCATATATATGTGTTTATTAACCATACAAGCTTCCTTTTCTGTAAGTTTCCTTGTCCATTTTTCTATTAAGCTATCACTTTCTTATTAGTGTTATAAGTTATGGATATTAAGTCTTTTTCCATGATCTATATTGTAAATGCCTTCTTCTAGATTATGGACTCTTTTATAATCTTGATTATATGGTGTCTTTGTTTCAATATTCATGCTCAATTTTAAAGTAATTTTATTCATCAATCTTTTCTTTTGGTTTGTGTGCTTTGTATCTTGTTTAATAAATTCTTCCCTACTCTAAGGTCATAAAGATATTCTCCTATATTCTTGTCTCAAAGTTTAAACGTTTTAATTTTCACTTTAATTTTGTATATGTGAGGAAGACATCCAATTTTACTTTTTTATACAAATAAATTATTAATTTATCACCACTTATTAAATTATGCACCCTTTCCTAATTTAGTAAGCCATCTTCATACGAGATTTCCATACATATATTCATTTCTAGGCCTCTCTAATCTATTCCATCTCTTTATATCTGGTAGGAAAAATGACTCCTCCCTCTCTATCTTTTCTTTTTCTTCAATGTTGTCTCCATTATTCTTGAGTCTTTTCTCTTCTGTATAAATCTTGAAATAGCATTGTCCAATTCTACAAAAATGCACATTGGCCTTTTGATTGAATTGCATTGAATTCACAGAGAATTACCATCTTCAAATTATTGAATATCCCCTTCCACTATATACCTTCATTTAATTAGATCTTTTATTTCCTGTAATAATATTTTTAAAATTCTCCAAAAGGTCTTCAAAATGTTGTTAGATTTATTCTTAGGTACCTTATTGTCCTCATTGTTATTGTGAATGAGCTTTTCTTCTATGATATATTTCAGTTGATTATTGATGACATATAAGGATGGTAATGATATTTGATGCTGATCATGTATTCACAAACTTGCTAAATTCTCTCTTAGTTCTAATAATTTACACATAGAATCCCTGTTTAGAGAGAGGCATTGTCAGCCGATAAGGACTGCTTTGTCTCTTTCTTTCCAAGTGCGTCCATCTTATTCCTTTCTTCTGGTCCTATTGCATTATATACAACTAAAAGTATACTTTAAAATAGCAATATAAGAGATCTTTCCATTATTCCTGACATTAATGGGAATGCTGATTCCAGAACCAGGTCTTATAATGACTTTCAAAGGCTCAGTAAGATTGGGATGTTGTAGGATAATCATTGAGTCATGGACAATCAGTTTAGATCTTGTTCATGAGATTGAGTATTTACCTTTCAGATTCTCAAGTTCCCCAGCTTACTAATGGCCAAAGTCCCAGGTGGTCAGCAACTTGTCTTTGTCCGTCCTTTCATGGGAGGATGGAGCTCAGTAGCCCTACGCAGCCCTTGACTTCAAGCACTTAGCCTAGCTATGGCTCTCACCCTACATAGAACCTTTTTAGCGCTTTCCTGCACGTCCATGTGTAGCTCTGCCTACTTTCTGGAGTAGCGCCAGCCCAAACTTCAGCCATGCACATTGCATTAACTTTACAATCTATTCCTGTTCAATATCATGGGATATTTTTCTCTAGCATGTATACCTAGAAATGGAATTAACCAGAATCTTCAACTTTAGTATATATTGCCATGGAGATGATTATCTTGTTTTTGAACCTACATCATTTTTATTTTTGCTTAAAACATTTTATCTCTTACTGCTCTTTATTTGCAGCAGGGACTGAAGCAATGTGAAAACTTTCAGAACGTTTTGGCCAGAAATATTATTGGTTCCATTTTTAAAATAATTTTCTTTGTATGTAAGAAAAAGTGAGAATCAGAAAAATTATACTTACTATATGTCTGTAGAATAATCCTTAAATTATGAATTCCTGTGACTACAGATCCCAATTCAAGAAAAACTACCCATCCAGTTGCCATATGGCTTGTTTATCATCTGTTGAAGATGATCTGTACATATTAAAGGATTTTTAAAATGGTGCCAATAGAAGTTTATGATTTAAAAAAAACTTAGACATTCTTAAGGAACTTTCAAGTGTGAGGCAACGTAGTGAAAGGATTAAGAGAAGAGTGTCTAGTAATACCACTGAGTTGGATTCCAGGCTCCACCAATTACTAGCTCTTTAAGCTATGGTTTCCTTATTGGTAAAAAGGGACCGCATTAGTATCTACCCTAAAGGGTTACTTTGAAGATTAAACAAAATATAGTACACATAAAACATTTAGCACAATATCTGGCACATAATGAACACTCAGTAAAATTTAGCCATTATTTAAGTTCACAAAGGTTAATATATTTCCCTTTTACATGACATATAATTGGACAATAACCTGAAGTCTTTTATTTTCATTACTTTCAATTTGTCCATTTCATAAAATTAAGCAGATATGCTTTCAGTAATTAGCACATAGTATAGGGATTTCCCAGAGTTTTTAGAAAAGAAGTAGAAACTATACTTTTAAATAAATTAAAACAGAAAAAGCAAAACTCTATAAAATAATCAAAGTCCAATGAGTTTTGTCTCATTATTGAGAACCCTTTAATATTCTAATACTAGCAAATTATTTCCATTACATTAGCTGAAGAGAAAAATGAATTATGGATTAGAAGTGAAGGAAAAGGAAATAAAGTAAAAATGAAAAATAAAAATCCAAGTTTAGAGACCAAATGAAGATTCAGTTACTAACATTATAAGATTTCAACCTTCTACTTAGTATACAAGCAAACTCCGCTCTGTGAAACAGCACTTAAAACTCAAAAAATTCATGGTTTAGCTAATAAGGTATATTTACAAATTAGTTTTATTAGTGAACATGCAATGTAAAAAACAGCATCTAATTCATGGTGTTATGGTGATGGACATCTGTTTATTTCAGGAATTGGTCTTTCTCCACCAGGTGCTCACTAATCACACAGCCCTCTCTCTCTTACCATAAGGTTAAACAAGGGCCCAGAGAACCCATCCTTCTGAACATTGTGATTGGTTTAGAGATTTTTTGCAATGCAAAATGTTTTTTAGTCAAATTTATCACCCATTTCCTTTCTTGCTTCTGGATTTTGACTCTTGTTGGAGAATTTTCCATTTCTAGTTTATAAAAGTATACACTCAGGTTTTCTTCTAGTATTTACTTGTATTTATTTCTATGGATTACCCTGATGTGTATTACGAAGAACAGATCAATTTAATCTTTTCTCCATATGGCTCTCCGGTAATCCCAACCCCACTTATTAAAAAATTCTTCCTGTCTTCACTAATTTGATGTGTCGCCTTTATCATATGTTATACTTCCATATGCACTTAATTATTTGAAGATAATGTGTCATTTCTCTTTGAATGTTTTAAATATTTTTCCTTTCGTTTTATAGAAGTTTTACAGTGATGTGTCTGCTTATGGTTTTATTTTTATTTGTCATTATTGGGGTTTGTAGCAAACCCCAATTCGTTTGTTGATGAATTGTGTTTAATGTCAGTTTTCGAGGAGTTTCAGCCATCATCATTTCAAATATTGCTTCTGGCCTATTCTCTCCATTCTCATTTTGAGATTCTAACTATACGTATGTTAGGCCTTTTAAACCATGTTCCACACATCTCTTATTCTCTTTTTATATTTTCCAAACACCTCTCTGTGTGTTAGTCAGTATATTTTCTTTTGTTTTATCTTCTAATTTACTAATCCTCTCTTCATCTATGTCTAATCTGATGTTAAACATATTTATTGAGTTCCTTATTTCAATTATTGTATTTTTAACAACTTTATTGAGATATAATTCATGTACTATACAATTTACCTATTTAAAATGTACAATTCAATGGTTTTTACTATATTCACAGAGTTGTACAACCATCACCACAATCAAACTTAGAATATTTTCATGACTCCTAAAAGAAACCCTGCACCCATTAGCAGTCACTCCCCATCTTCTCCCAACACTCCTAGCCCTAGGCTGACGATGTGCTTTCTGTCCCTATATATTTGCTTATTCTGAACATTTCATATAAACAGAACCATACAATATATGGTTTTTAGTGAATCTGTTCACTTAGCATAATGTTTTCAAATTCATCTGTGTTGTAGCATGTGTCAGTACTTAGTGCCTTTTAATTGCTGAATAATATTCCATTGTGTGGATATACATTTGGTTTATCTATTTATCAGTCAATTGACATTTGGATTATTTCCACTTTTTGGTTATTATGAATAACACTGCTATGAACATTCATGGATAAGTTTTCATATGAACATAACTTTTCATTTCTCGTGGGTATTTACCCAGGATTGAGGTTGCAGGGTAATTATGGTAACTCTATATATGCTTAACTTTTTGAGGAACTCCTGGACTGTTTTCCATAGAGACTTCCCTATTTTATATTCCCGTCAGCAATATATGAGAATTCCAATTTCTTCCCATCCTCACCAACACTTGTTATTATCTGTATTTTTTATAATAGCCATCCTAGATGGTGTGAAGTGGCAGTTGTTTTTTATAATTTAGAATTTCCTTTTCATTTTTTTATAGTTTAAAAATAGTTTTTTATAGTTTTTTCATAGTTTATAGTTTTTTTTTTACAGTTTATCTTCCTCCTGAAGTTCTCCATATGGTATCTAATTTGTCGAACAGTTATTTTAAAGTCCACAAGGGATAATGCCAACATATGGATTTCCTGCATGTTTGTTTCTATTGTATTTTTCCTTTTAGCTTTGGTCATGTGGTTTTTTTCCTCAGTACACTTAGCCATTTTGGATTCAACACTGGATATTGTTATGAATAATCACAAAGGTTCTGAATGATTTTATTCTCTATAGAGGACTAAATATTACTTTTGGCAAACAGAGTAGGGACAGATCACCATACGCAAATATGTGGTTGATTTTACTCAAAACTTAGCTACAGACTTTGTGAGGGCTTATCTTTTGTAGTTTACCCTAACTCCTGGGGTAGCAGTCTAAAAGTTCCAATTTTTAGGGTGGTATATTTACCAGAGCCCCTCCTCATTGACAGGTCTTTAACGCTAATTTTTGTCCCCATGAAATTGCCAATACCTCTTTTTAGCTTCTCACCCTTGCAGTTGACATCTTCCCCTCAGCCTCAAGGGGGCTGGGCACAATATATCAGGTATTCCTGTCTGTTTCTGTTCCCTCCAGGGTCATAGTTTCTCAAGTTTTCACTGCCTTGGTAGTTCTCTGATGCCTCTCACACGTATACACACACAAAACTGTTTCTTTGTCTCCTTCTTATTCTTATTTAGGTTTTTACTTATTTTCAGCAGGACACGTGGTATACAACAAGCTAATCCATCGTTACAGGAAACCTTCACAGGCACTTGGATTTGTTTCCGCATTTTCTATTCTGTTCCATTAGTCTATCTAGTCATGCAACAATATCACTCTATTTGAATTATAGAGAACTTTATGATATATTTTTATATCTGGTAGGGTTAGTGCATGTGCGCACACTTGCATACACACACAAACACAGACACACACACAAACACACACACAGACACACAAACACAGAGCTGGTACTTTTTTAGCGTTTCTTGGCTATTCTTGCTTGTTTATTCTTCCAAATAAATTTTATAATCAAGTTATTTAACTCCAGAAAAAAATTTGTATTGGGATCAAGTTAAATTTGTAAATTTACTTAGGAACAAATGACATCTTTTCAGTATTGAGTCTATTCAAAAACATCTATTTAAATCTCTTCAGTGTCCTTCAGGCGATATTATAACTTTCCTCATATGGATATGAGACATTTTTTTTTTGTTAAGGTTTTACATAGATTTGTTTTTCTATTATAAATGTGGTCTTCTTTTCCGTTCAGTCTCTAACTGTTTATTTTTCATATATGTGAAGTGTGTTCATTTGATTTTTGCATATTAATGTTTTATCCTACAACTTTACTGAATTCTTTCACTGTTTATAATGGTTTTCCATCAATTATTTTGAGTTTCCTGGAATTATAATAATATAGTGTACAAATAGAAATAGTTTTACTTTGTTATTTCAAAATCTTATCTTTCTAATTGCTTTCTTGTTTACTTGTACAGACTAATTTCTACAATATCAGACTTTTGGTGGAGGTACTAAGCATATTGTCTTGTTCCTAGCTTTTGCAGCAAAGGGTCTAGAGCATCTCAACTGTGGAAGATACTGGCATTTGGGTTAGATATCATTTTGCCATTTTAAGAAAGTTTCCATTATAAAGAAGTATCCATTAATGACTGGTGAGTGTTTTTCACATGATTGGATGCTGTATTTTGTCAAGTGCCTTTTTGCCATTTAAGAAAATGTTCATATTTTTTTTTCTCCATAGCTCTATTACTATGATAAATTATATTTATGGATTTATTAATATTTAATCATCTTTGTACTTCTGAAATAAATTCCTCATGTTATGATGTATTATTTTCTCATGTGCTATTCTTTTTGCTAATATTTTATTTAAGAATTTTGCATACCTATTTATAAATCGGAATAGGCTGTAGCTTTCTGTTTTGCGCACTATTTCTCAGGTTTTGATATCAACTGTATATGTTTAAATAACATTTGGATGATCTAATACTTAAAAGCCTGGTAAAATTTCACTATAGAACTATCTGTGGGGGAGATTATTTATATCCTTATTTCATCTTCTAAATTCATTCTGTTTAGACTCTCTGTTTACCGAAGTCAATTTCGGTAAATTATATCTTCCTAGAAAAGTATGTATTTCTTTTAGGGTTTCAAATAAATTAGTATGGAGTCGTGCAGAAAAGTTTCTTTTGATTTAACTTCCTTTCTTTTGACAGCTATCATGATTCCTCCTTTGCTATTTCTTATTTTGTGTATTATTTTCTTATTTTATATACCATTTTCTTATTTTGTACTTTCTCATATTTGACCGATTTAATTTAACTGATTTTTTAGAACCAGATTTATTTATTCATAAGTTCTGTGGGTTTCTTTTTGTTTGTTTTCTAACTCATTAATTTCTATTTTTAACTTTAGTTTCTTCTTTCTTCTAGTTTACTTTTAATTTCTTCTAATTTTGCTACTTTTTACTCCCAGTTAGCACCTAAATGTAATTAGCAATCATTCTATTTCCCTATACTCTTCCTCCACTTATGTAGTTGTAACTTATTTACATTGTCAAGGCATCTATTAAATATATACTATTCTATCACCTTTATATCCACCATCAGCTCTGCGGTTAAATATATTTAATGCCCTTATGGTGAACCTTCCCCAGTATTTCTTGGTTGTTTGAATTCATTCTCTAGTTGAGAAACTAGAAACATTCCTTGAGGTCTTGCATATTCATAGCCTCATTTGTGATATATATACTTAAAGGTAAGTTTAGGTAGATATAAAATTTTGGCTTATATAATCTTCGAGTATCTTAAATACCTCACGGTCTTCTGTCTTAAAATACTGTTGTTGAAAAGTAAGCCCATTTTACATTTATCACCGTGTAAGTAACTGGGCATTTTTTACCTGGAAGCACAAAGGATATATTCTTTTTCTTTAAAGCTCAATAGATTTTTAAAATTTATCTTGGTACTAACTGCTCTGTGTTGATTTTTACATGGTACACCTTTTTAATTTGTAGATTCAAATTTTGTTTTATGTCTGGAAAGTTTTATTGAATTATAGTTTTATATTTGTTCTGTTTCATTTCTTTGGTTTTCTTCTTTAGGAATTACATTTACACACACGTTGAATCATTTTTTCCAGTCTGCTAAATCATCATCTCTAAAATTCTTTTTATCATTTTTTCAATTCCATTTGATTTTTTTTCATTTTTTCCTTTCCATTTTTAATTTCTCTTACTATAGTTTCATTAATGCCTATTAACCTTTTGTTCCTTCTAGTTTAGTCTTCTGAAATTTTCCTTTTATTTTTAATTATTCATTGAGCTCTGTCTTTCTTTTAATATCCTCCTCTTAGCTAGTCTTTTCATCTCTGAACTTTTCTGACTGATTATGCAAACTTTATATTTTTTATTGTTTTCTTAATTTCCTTTTGCTAGTTTTGAAATACGAGTTCACAATTTTCCTTGGTCTTTTTGCCATACTTTTCTAGTGTGTCTTCACTGTCCATTGGCATAGCATTCAGAGAATTAGTCTTTTTGCTTACAATATATTTTACATTGCAATTATTTTCTGTTGCTCATGTTTTATTGATATGTTTTCCTATATTTTAGGAAGTTACCATATAGAGGTGGTGGCAGACCAGAATAGCTTTCCTAGATTCATGTCTCTAGGGCCCCCTCTTCTCTTGTTTCTACAAAGTATTTATAAATAGGACCTTTTTGTACCTTCTACATTCTCTGATCCCTTTTTCCTCTTTAGATCTAGGACTTCTCTCCTTTTACTAGTCATATGAATTTGAATTCTACTTTCAATAGATTTTAATTAGTGTGGGGTTCTGTTCTTTTAGAAGACAATTTTGGTTGTGTATTTTTGGAAGCTCTGGAAACATGGACATACCAGCATAATCTAATTTCAGTTTAGTCTTTTTGCACTCATCTACAAAGTGGGTGCTCTGTTGCACTTCCCCAGTTTTGACAGTTATTCTCAGACCTGCCTGCTATGTTTCCCCTCCAAGGTAGACCGTTCCTTGAGTAGATGAGTACTTGTTGGTGATTCCTTGTTCTCTGGCTCAAAGAAAACTAGAAATTCCTCCTTTTCTCCCCTCTGTTACAGCCAATAGTTGGTGTTTTTGCTTGCCTGCTCATATTCTAGAATTTGTAGGAATGACTTCACTTTTTGTTGAAAATATTTTTCATGAGTTTTTACTTTCACTGTTCTAGATGCTCTGACTATTTTGTAAGGTGATTTGGGAAGATTTAAAAATCTACATTGATGTTGCCATCTTGCCCCAACTAGAACCTAAACCACTTTCTCTACTTGGCTTTTGGGATATCAGATTATCCTGCTTTTCTATTCTAATTCACTAGTTGTTTTTTCTGAGAATCATTGGCTAGCTCTTCTTTTTCTTTTTGACCTCTTGCTCAGTGCCCAGGGGTCAATCCTGGGATCTTTTCCCTATTTATACTTACTCCTCAAAGATCGCATCCAATTCCATGACATAAAATATTATCCATAATCTGATGACTCCAAAATTTCCCTCTATAGCCCTAAATTCTCTCTTAAACCTTAGACTCATGTCTAACTTTCTCCATACCCCACATCCAGTTCACTATCAAGAACTAACAACACTATCTGCAATATATATCTTGATTGTTCACCTCCACCTGCAACACTCCGGCTGAGCTACAATCATCCCCAGCTGAGATTACGTCAATCGCCAATTAACTGGGGTACTGTTACTGCACTAACCTCCCCCTCCTCCTATGTTGGTCTATTTTCCACAAAACAGCCAGTTGGTCTTTAAAAATATAAGTCAGATAATATCATATTTCTTGGCAAAAACCACCAGTGAGGGCCGGCCCCGTGGCTTGGTGGTTAAGTGAGCGCGCTCCACTGCTGGCGACCCGGGTTCGGATCCCGGGCTCGCACCGACGTGCTGCTTCTCCGGCCATGCTGAGGCCGCGTCCCACATACAGCAACTAGAAGGATGTGCAGCTATGACACACAACTATCTACTGGGGCTTTGGGGGGAAAAAATAAATAAATAAAATCTTTAAAAAAAAAAAAAAAAAAAAAAAAAACCACCAGTGACTTCCCATGACACTTGAAACAAAAGCTGAAGCCTTTCACCACAGCCTACAAGGCCTGACATAATCTGAACCCTAGTTACCTTTATGATCTTATTTCCCACTACTCTTCTCTCACACTAGTTCTAGGCCACACTGGCTTTATAATTCCTCAAACATTCCAAGTGGCTCCTACCTCAGGGCCCCCATTCTTGCTGATACGTGTACCTTCAATGTTTTCCCCTCAGATCTTTGCATGGCTCATTCACTTCATTCAGTTCCAGTAGCATCATATCAGAGACATGGTCTCAGAACAATCAGTCAAAACAGTACTGCCGAGTCCCCCACAACCTTGTCAATCTCTTCTTTGTTTTTCTCTATCTCCTTTTTTAGTTTCCTTCATATCATAACACTTACCATTACTTGAAAGCATATTTTTATTATCTCTTTCAATGAAATGTAAGCACTATAAATGCACTGGCTTTATCTCTTCTGTTCACTCCTGTATCTCCAGACCCCAGATGCATGCCTTGTCCACAAAAGGTACTAAGTAAATATTCATTGATTAAATCTATGAAATACTTCCCAATTATAATTTCTTATAATTTGTTACAGTACTTTTTACTGTCATAGCTCAAATTTATCACACTATCTTTGCTTTTACATTAAAAAAGGTTTTTCTTACCTTTATTCTATGCTTTTCTTCCAGTTCCTATGGTTTCATTTCAACCTTTGCTCATTAATCGAGCTAGAATTCATTTTTGTTTATGGTATGAGGAGAAATAAGTTCATATTTACCCCCACCCCCAATTCCCCAGTATGCATTTATTAATCTGTACTTGTTTAAAATATCACTTTTAACATATACTAAGTATATGCATATGTAGAACATCCTTCATAAATTCCTCATATTGTTTTTACTTTAAATTTTAATAAATTTTGATGTAAACATTCTAGGCATATCTATTGAACTACAGTCTCTTCTTATGAATGAAGTTCTCAATAGAATTTCATTCTGCTAGCCATAGAGCAGTCATAGTTTATTACAGGATCTGAAATTAAACTAAACCAATATCCTTGGTCATGTAATGTCACTGTCTCAAACAATATGCTTCTGAATTTCATCTATAATTTTTTTCTATTATGTCTAAAACTTACAAGAAATGTATGTATATTGTAAGGAAAGGTGAGAGAAAGAGAAAACAAGCCAGATTACAGAAGGAATTTCTAGTCATTTGACTTTATCCAAGATATTCCGTAATATTTTGATAGGGTCTTCACACTTACTTTCTCTTTGCCTTGTGATTGGCTAAAATCACTATGTTAGAATTCACACATAATGGGTTCAAGGCGTAAGTATCACACCCTCACATTAAAGCACACTCTGCGCCCATTCACATATGTACTCATTCATTCTAGGAAACATCTGTATTTCATAATACAATTGGAGACCAGGCCTTTGCCCTGAGGGTTTACTATCTATCAACGAAATCCGTGTATTTAGCTTTCTAACCAAAATAATGCTTTCTCATTCAAGAGATGCACTTATGCATCTGCTATTTATTTGGTACGCTTTCCCCCTTTCTATTACTCACTTCACAGTTTTGGTTTAGCAAATATATTGGGTGAAATGAGGAAAATTCTGTAGACCAGAACAGTAGGAAGTGCTAAATTGTCATCAAATAGTCAAGTGCTGAGTTTACAAGAGAAAGGTATAGTTTGGTACTCCAGCCACTTTGGGCTGGATCTTTCTAAGACTGCTATAATTTTGTTCCTAATAGACAAATTTCTTTGATCTATATGGAATCAAAATAATTTATGTCACTAGAATGCAAATAGAATTGACAACATTGAGAACAAACTGTACACTATGCCTGTGGTTTAAAAGTTATATAAAATGTAATATTTTAATATAAAATTACAACTATATAGCAAGCACTCATTTTTCAAAAAGATGAGCTACCAGAAAAAAAGACTAAGTACTAATATTCCATATTCTGTCCCAACTGCCTCTGAACTTGGTATATGTGTAAAATTATGGCGCTCTCAATGTCAAATTTATGTAAAGTGGGAAATCAGGTAAGGTAACCATTCCAAATTTTTTATTCTATAATTCACCAAAAAAAGGTCACAAAAAAATCAAGTTTTCACAGTCAAATGTTTTCTAGTTCATTGTCGCTTACCTTTAGGTTCACAACTTGATAAACAGAATTTTCAGACAAATGGAGGGAGAGACTTGAAAGGAACAGAAAGGAAGAAGGAGAAAAGAGATTCCTCAAAAAAAAAAGAGAGAGATTTCTCAACTAGATGAACCTATGAGGGGCAAATGACTCAGCAAAATCTTTACACTTAAAAATTATTTTTTTGCAAGTGTTTACCCTTGTTTGCCTGGTTGCATTTCTCTACTCGTGCTCTAAACTATTCCTTTTTCAGATTTAATCCTCTGTTTTCTTTTCTGTCCTTCATTCCTTCTTTCCTTCCCCCTTCTCCCTCCATCTCTACAATGGGTGAAAGCTACCTTCAGTGACTTACACTGGAATGCCCCATTCTGGTCATAAGCAAAGCTTCTGAAATTTCACCGATCCTGGTATCCCTCCTGGACAGAATGATTTTCCATACTAACTAACTCTCCTCAGCTGTGACCAAACAGATGGTTCCATACTTTTGAGCTCAACTAAAACATACTGTGAAAATCAACCCAATGAGCTTATCCATAATACCATGTGAGAATCCACTAAGCATATTCACTGCATATACTTCATTGCTTTGAAGTGGATCATCATCTTAGATCCTCTTAGTTGTGTCTTGTTTTTTTTTACTTAAAGTTAAGGTCTGTGTATAATGGCAAGACAAAACGAAAGTAACCAAACATAGGTTTGGATGGAAATAATTTTAAAATTAAAAATTAATTTTCATCACTATAACTTCTGGAAAACACAGCAAGGAGGGCTCTGAAACTGATGGTAAAGATGCTGAGAAACATAGCTCCTGTCTCAACTGGACATCCATTATAGACTAAGTATGTCTACATGTAGGCAGCCAGTAGTTTATAGTGTATTTTAACATCTTTAAAGAACAGTTAAATGATCAAATCCCTAAAGATACAGCTTTTTTCCCTTTCTTTGCCCAGGAATCTGTTTTGGAAGCCAATTCAATGATTACTACTAGGACATGGAATTTTGATATCCATTTGGTACTGATTTACACCAGTGTTTTTAAGGTTGCCAACAAGAAAGTCCAGAATTTCAAGCGGCCAAAATTCCACAAGACACAACTGTCTTTTATTTTATAGCTTATGAATTTGGGGCTTAATATGATTTTCCACTAACAAGTTCTGTACCCCCTCCAGAGTGCTAAAGCCGGTGTGTAGATCAGCAAAGTAACACAGAACATATGAGGCAAGTTAATATTAAACTTGAAGGAAAACTGTATAAATTATATTGTTTACTTAGGAAAAAAGCACTCTAGTTGAAAGAGTTGACATGTGATTTATTGCAAACACTTAACCAGCATGTTCACATTTTTACTCTCAACTCCCCTTGTAGCAGTGTTTTGGTTGTGGTGTGGCATTGGATACAATATTAATAAACTCATCAATTAAAAATCCACTAGATCTTGGTAAGGAGTAGCTCTAAATACTTCATGTCTTCCGTTTTTATTAAATGCCTAGAAAAAATGCAGAATCATGTTCAGAATAAGTAGTAAATCACAGGCAAATAACTTAGGGAAGAGTTTGATGGATGACTCTTTTTAAGCATAAGTAAATGAAGAACCTGTTTAATTAAAAACAAGAAAATGTTCTTGGTTCCTAGAAATAATTCTGTTGCAAAACAAAATTTCCACTTATAATTACAAAAAAAAAATCAGTATAGAATTTCTTCATATGCTCAAAGTAATCTTTTGAAGGAAGTCAAAGAGAGAATAAATACTGGAACACTGAAATGATTAACTGTTTTCTTTTTTTAGAAAAACTGTGAAATCTTCTTCCCCAGATGTGATGAAGAAAAGGAGAGCCATGCATCCATCCTTCAATTTTTAAGTGTTTGATGCCTAAATGACTTTCCATAGGATTCCAGGTTTGTCCAAAAATCTTCATGTTTCATACAATTTCTAACGTGGTTTTATACACTTGTGTTCAGTTTGAGTGAGCAAAGATATATAATTGATAAAATCAACACAGGAAGCCTTAGAATTATTTACCTACAATATTATCCAATTATTTATCCAGATATCAAGCATGGCATCCCGTGATGTTTTTCAGTAAAGAGAAATTAGTTATCTCACATAATTTTACAGATGAAGCCTATTGAAAAAAACATAAAGGAAATCTTCTATAGCAGAAGCCCATACTAACTACTAACAAAACCACACCAGATGCCCTCTACACTTGACATGAGAATCCTAAACTCTTATTCCAAAGCCTAGCCATGTTGCCTACTGTGGGTGACTTCTGGACCAACATCATCAGGATGTGCTCTGCTTTCCTAGAAGGGACAAGAGTCTTTGATGGATTCTCAGGCTCACCAGAGAGAAGGCCATAGCATTACAGGTGAGTACCACACAACACCACTATATTTCTGAAACAGTAGCTGCACAAAACAGAATTATTTTAACCATGTTGCCAAACTGCTCCATCTAATGACAGTCAAAACTAAACACGAACATGAACAAATGGAAGAAAGACTCCTGACATCTGTTCTTAGCTTTTATAATAGAAATATTTATATAAAAAAATCTTCATTTAAAAATATATTGCTAAATTACTCTATGAAATTTATTATTAGCTAATAACATAATTTTATCTACTCAAACTTTTAAAACTGACATTAAGTGGATAAATTATTTCTTACCAAAAGTTACTGCATCTAGAATAAAAGAAAATGAAGAAACATCTACAAATTAATCTTCAAAGTTTAATGTCTGTACCCATACCATGTTACAAGACAGAGCATTGAAAAAAAGAATCATCCTTCTATTTGTAAAGAAGGCCAAGGAAACACGTCTTAGGTGGCAGCCAACCACACACTTATTGCTTTTACTGATCCTGGCCCTCTATCAAGAACATGCATTTCTGGGTCATTTAATTAGGAATAATTTTCTTATTTGGCATGGAGTTATGACAAGTTTCATTCTTAATTTCTCATTAGATTTCCAAAAGACACCACATTAAAATTCACATTATGGCTAAACTCCACAGTGTGGCATTTGGGGAAAGTGGAGAAATGCATATCTAAATACATCAGATCTACAGAAAATCGCTTTACTTTAAAACTTAAGTTTATCCTTCCAAATTTCCTCTCTGTGTTACCTTCTGTCATATACTCCTTCTTGACTCAATCTTCACTAATTTGTTTTAGATATAGCAGTGCAATCAGTAGTGATTGACCAGAGTGCACCACACTTTATTTCCATTTATTTTCATATAAACATGTTGGTCGTCAGTCAAGTTCATTGTGTCCTTTGGAAATCTAATCATACAGAAAACTGGGTATCTCGGAATATGTGTTACTTAATACAGACAAAGTTGAGTCCTGAGAGCAAAACATAAAGGTTAAAAGAGGGGGCAACTTCTCATTAAGGCTGGAAGAAATTTGAGAAACTTAAATGATGAAGTTCTAAAAATCCTGATGAAATTATATCACTCACTCGTAGATAAGATGAAGCCGATCTCGAGAAGCTTGCGTAAGAATGTTTTGTTCAATCATTCATGACCAATGGTGAGCAGGGGCTGACATCACAGTCATTCTATATTTGAACTTCATCTTCTGCTTTGAGTTCATGGCACGTACCACTTGGATGTGTTCCTAATAATTCTCCATCTGACAACAGTGGAGTCATGGCAGGGGTCTGTGTGGTCAGTAAGAAAAGAGATGGAGAAAAACTGGGAGTCATGGCTTCTGGCAGAGAATTGAGATGGTAGAGAAGGGGGCAGTGTGGGTATTTCTGAAGTACTTGTCCCGGGGTTATGGCTGGCTTTCTTGGTGGAACTGCTTTAATCCCAGGATGGGCTACTGCTGTAATCAAAGGTGGTGGGAAAACAAAAGTTTTCTTCTCTTTGGGAATGCCAGGCATATGTAAGTGCTCGTCCTTTAGTTTTGCAATATCATTAAATACTGAGGCAAGGGGTTGGAACTTGGGTTCCCAACTGAGGAGATAATCCCAGTGATAGTTGCCTCTCACATCATGATCAGAGGTTCTCTGGGTCGAAAGAGCTGCACATCTTGCTTCCTGAGCACCTGAAATAAAGATGGACTCTTTTCTGACATCAGCCAGGATGCCCTCTTTTACCTCTCTCTTCTTTAGTGTCTGGGATAACACATTATTTTGAACATAGGTTGTGCCAGAGCCTTCTCCTCGATCTCCTTCTTCAAATGTATGGCTGGTTTCTGCTGTTTCGGCAGTGACCACCACATCAGTTTCCCCAGACAAGCAGGAGAGCTGGTCCGAGTCCCTCGGGATTCCAGAGTCTGGCACCCTGGACTCGCGATCACTCAGAGCTGAGCCAGACTCCTTTCTGTAAGGGTGCTCATTTATCCTCTGGATTTCCTTATCTTCTGCAGTTTCTCCTTCCACTGAACAGTGGCCACTGGAGTTTGAGTGCCTGTACAGATTTACAATGTCCTTCTCCATAAGACTCATTAAACTCAACCATTCAGGCATGGAGGCCATGGGCATCACCTCATTACTGCACTCATTAGTTTTCTGGAAGGGCTTGAGCATGCTGGCATCCCCCGTCAGTCTCAAATTGATATCTAAGGATGACGAGGCTTTCTTTTCTTCATAATTATTTATTGTGTCTTTTTGTTTATGTCTTAAAATCAGTACAATTAGAATGAAGATGAGTAACAGAAACACTAAAAAGGAGACTGCGAGGCTGATTGAAAAACTGCTGGCTGATACTGATGAGTGTTTTCCTTCTGAGGAAGAAGACACATTCACAAAAACGGTACAAAATGTGACCTTGGAGTCTGGTTTGGGGCTACGAGCGATTATTTTCATTTCAATGGTGTCTTCTTTGCTGACTTGACTTTTTATTAGGGGAAGGGCTCTAGTCAAATAAATATTTCCATTAGTTATATTTACTGAAAAGAAAGGAGATGGAGTTTCAAGGGAGTAAAGAATAACTCCATCGATACCAGCGTCTGTATCTGATGCTTCCACTCTACCAATCAACTGTCTTAGGTTATTCTTTTCTGGGAGGTTGAAAAAATATTGATCTTGAGTGAAAATGGGTTCAAACTCATCTACCCCTTCAATATCCACCCAAACCATTAAGGAGGCTGTTGAGTCACCTTTGTCTTTTGCCTGAACTGTGAAGCAGTATTTATTGTCATTTTCATAGTCAAGGACTTGCTTAGCATAAATATCCCCTGTTAAAGGGTCAATGAGGAAGGCATCATGGTCATGAGGCATCCCATGGGTGACAGAACAGGGTGATAAAATAGAATAGGTCAATTCTCCATAAGGACCTGCATCAAAATCCAAAGCATTTACAGAACAGATGGTGGAGAAAACAGGCAGATTTTCAGGAACAACACAGTTCAAGCTGGGGAACATAAACTGGGGTGCATGGTCATTATCATCTAGGACATTGACAAACACAACTGCAAAAGAAAAATGTTTCTTTTCTTCATCTGAAGCTTGGACAGTTAAAGTGAATTTTATCGTTTCTTCATAATCCAGAGGTTTAATCAAATAAAGAACTCCAGTTTTTTCTTCCAAGTGAAAATGCCCCTTCTCATTTCCAGAGATTATACGGTAGATGATTTCTGCATGAGAACCCACGTCATGGTCATTTGCTGAGACCACAGTGATGTGACTCCCTAGAGGGGTACTTTCCTTGACATGGGCATGATATTTCAGACTGTTGAATTTAGGTGGATTATCATTGACATCAAGCACTTCTATTGATACAATGGCTGTGGAACTCAATGGAGGGCAGCCATGGTCAGATGCCAGAATGACAAGCTTATGACTGGCAGTTGCTTCTCTGTCCAGATTGTGAACCAACACCAGATAACCAACTTGCTTATAAGGATATTCTGAATGAATGAAACTAGTTTCCAAGTGGAAATTGTTCTGTGAATTACCACTGATGATGGAATATTCAACGTATGTGTTTTCACGGGTCCAGTCATGGTCAATGGTCGAAAATGTGACAAGCGTCCCTCCAATTAGAGCATCTTCACTCAAGCTAAGATTATAATATTCTACTGCAAACTCAGGGGCATAATTGTTCATATCTTGTATTTCTATCTCCACTAAGGTAAGAGCCCTCAGGTCAGGAATTCCACCATCACTGGCTTCAACAAGCAATTGAATTGTTGATTTTTTATCCAGAAGTAATAAAGGATTGATAGTAAATATTGTGCCTGAAAAACAAGACATAGCATTTCAATGTTGTGAAATTAAATTTTCATGATCCATTTAGTTAGCAAATATTTATCAAATATTTACTAATATGTTTAGTTGTTAGATTTAAGTTACAACCGAGAGTAACTCCAACCAGAAAATTATTATAGTTATTTATATTTATATTATTATATTTATACTTTTGTGACACTTAAGATCCAGAAATAATATTCACGACATTCACTCTACTAAACGTGCATGCTGCCTGAAGATGACTTTGCCACAAATTTCTCTTAATTTTATTTTTATAGAGTAAGTTGTTCCATTACTTATTTTTTAAAGGAAAATGTATTCTTATTTGAAAAATTTATACCCCATTCTACTACCCACAGACACATGTATAGAGACATTTTAGCATAAAGATATTTATTCTGGAAATACTGGTTGGCACTCACTCTAGTCAAATGAAGATAGTAAATATGATAATGCAGAGTTACAACTATTGCTTAATTATACAGATGTCTTTCCTAAAGCTCTTGGTTAATTCAGCAAGTGGATTTTGCGCTTACTGATGAAATATTTAATAAATTTTGTCATTTTAAATATAGAAATTTGTATTTTTATAAGTATGTATGTAACTATATTTTTCTAGGATAAATGTGTTTTAAGTATGGTCACTAAAAAAGAATACAAAATGTTGTCATTTAAATGCCACACTTCAGTTAGAGTCCCATCATGAACTAATTGACCTGTTAACATCTAATATTTTAAAAACATTCTAATCAATATCTCATTGTAAATTTGTTGATAACACATGTCAAGCAAAAGTGTTGCTAGGATTGAGAGCGCAGAGGGAACACCTCGCACGCCGTGATGTGCTGTGGCCAGGGCAGCAGTTGCCACTGTCTGAGGCAAAAAAAAAAGAGACTGAGAGAAGAAAAGGAGAACCAAATTCCTGACATGTTTATATCATACATATTTGAATGTAGCCATTCATCCATTGGTTGTGTGGCAACATCACCTACTTCTCTCCATGTTACAACATTTCGTGGGCCTCATATGGGTATTTTGTGACTAAATTCTCCTTTCAGATAATGCTGAGGTTAAATTTTTTAATTGAGATATAATTGATATATAACATTATATTAGTTTCAGGTGTACAACTTAATAATTTGATATATGTATATACTGCAAAATGATCACCATGATAAGTCTAGTTAACACACAATAAGTCTAGTTAACATCCATCATCCTGAGGTTAATTTTTACATCAGCTCTCACTCGTGAAATGATGCCCTGATGGGTGGAGATGGGGAAAACACACTGTAATGTGTCCCCAGTCCTGTTCTTTTCTAGACTGAGCCCTGCTAGGGAAAGTGCATTGCTAATTATTCATCTTTATTGAATTTAACTTTTAAAGTTTACTCATCGTAAAACTTTCTCTATACAGTGCTTAACTATTCTAATCTGAAATCACTTGACTGAATGCATTTCCCAACCACAAATGTCTTGCTCTCTGATAAAAACACAAAGAGCTTTGGAAGGCATCAAAGAAACCAGAACACCACAATGGTTTTTACTTAGTAGAGATGCTTGAATAATTTTCCGTTTTCAATTTTTTTTTTGTACTTATTGAATATATGATGTTATTACTGAACTTTTTGTACTTGGCTTAGAAAACAAAGTTTCCAAACTCTAGTAACATGAAGTCTTCAGTACTAAATTAATCCTTTTGACTTGATTTTGATTCTTTGAGGCCTAGGATGACTACCTGAAATGCACTTGGTTGGACTGATGAACTGGGTGTTTACTATATTGGGGTCTCTGAACTTCTGTGCATTTGCCAGAATTTAATAAATTCCTTTTGCTTTCCAGCCATTGAGATGTTGGGGAAGAGAAATAACACTGGGATTTGCTACCATGGCATTTGATGTGAAGAGAAATAAGAAGGTGCTGTCTATAATACCAGGGGGTAGGGGTGGAGGGCTATTTTAGGAGCGTTTAGGAAGGATTATTTCAGGTTTCCATCCTGTAACTCAAACCTATGAACACGAAAGCCACTATAAATCACTCACCATTCACAGGATCAATTGAAAATTCCTTAGAAGAGGAAAGGATTCTGTAAGAAATGTTCTGATTGCTTTCTAAGTCTGTGGCTGCCACAGTCAGCACAGAGTGCCCCAATGACACAGATTCAGGGATGGTGACCTGAGGGACAAAGAGAAATGGACATCGTGCTTAAAGGCTATAGATATTTTCACCATCAGGGCCAGAATGTGAGATCATTTTATTCATTTTGTTCATGGAAATACACAGAAAACTTGACTTTATTAGGCAGATTAATTTATAGAGTTGACATATTAAGAAGATTGTGTTAGTCCCAGAATTCAGAAAAAAAAAATTTTTTTTTAATTTCCTTCAGTTTTTATTTTTACTATGGAAAAAATTTCCTTCTAAATTATTTCTGTGTGGAAGAGGATAGCTAATACATTCACTAATATATTGTTACATTGTACATTGTATAATTATGTACATTGTGTAATTTAGCAAGCCTTAGCAGAAGATCATTGCTTGAGTTAGTCCTATGTTGACTCATAAACCTTGCATTTGCTACATTCAAGAGTCCTGGAGCCCATTTCCAATTACTGAGTTGAATGCTATCATTGTCCTTCTTCTATAAACAGATACTATGCTCTAAAAACTAAAATTTTCACTTTACAGTTTTGTTCATGATTTGTTTCTGCAAAATGTTAATCAGTATATTCCAAAAATACGCCTAGGAAAGAAAAAATTTTCCCAAATTAACTGGAGATAACCCAAACTATCTTATTGTCTTATCTGTGGCAATTTGTAAATATTAGGCAAGTTCCAATTGTTATGAACAACTGGATCCTAAAACTAGATCCCTAAAACTAGAAAAATGATGACATACTTTCCTATGATGACATATGATACATACTTAAGAAACTGAATTGAATGAGATATTCAATTCCATATGTACTTCTATCCTCCATGATATTAAATATAAAATCCTCAGCATCAACTTAGGCACAAAAACAGTGAATACTGTCTGCCTAAATTAGTCTTTCAACAATGGTAGGCTTACATTATTCTCTGTTCTTTCTAGTTTTGGATGTGGTTTCAGCATCTCTTTAAGCTCTTTACCTGGTAAAAATCTTGAGAAAATACTGGTGGGTTATCATTGACGTCCAACACATGGACAACGAGTGCTCCCTCTGTGTGGTGCACCAAATCAGAAATTTGGATGAGCAGCTCATATTCAGTGGCTTCTTCAAAATCCAATGTTTTCACTAGCACCACTGTTCCAGTGGTCTGATCAATAGCGAACTTGGTTCCAGGATTACTCTCTTTGGCAAAACTGAAGATGAAAGCTGGATTCAAATCCTCGTCATGAACTGATATCTGAGTCACAAGTACACCAGGCAAAGAATCTGAAATAGTCATGATCGATGTCAGTCTCCATTAAAATTCATCCTTTGAAATACTTTTCTTTAATAGTTCAATCCAAGCATTTTTATGTAAGTCCAACATGATTTGCTGTTTCTTGGCATGGTTTCTCATACAAAGCCCGTTATGAACTGAACAAAAACTCTGAAGAATTTACGAGCCCAATAAAAGTGAAAATTTACCATTGAGTAGGGAATCGAGGAGGTAGATATATTCAATTTTTTTATTACACTTTTCATCATATGCTTACAACAGAATTCCAGGACTAAGAAACATTCTATGCCATTTATTTGTACTATAAGGTTTCTGTATCAAAATCATATATTCATGGGGGATGTGAGTGGGAAGAAGGTTTACTACTCAAAATGTTAATACAAAACACAAAATTGGGAAAAGTAGGCAAAATTTAAATGAAAATGCTTGGATACTGAAATTAGAAATAGATAATTAGTTCCTTGTACTTATTTTTGTAAAATTATTTCTTTTGGAGTGGCACATATACTGCTGCCTTCTCTTTACATCTGACTCACAAAATTATCAAGACTAAAGAAAGTATACATCATACTGCGATGAAAGCAAATCTCTAATATTATTCACCAAAAAAAATCACAAAAGTAGATGACATGCTAAGTATCTCACACACTATATGTGTTCTCTAGCCTAAACTGCCATGAAAGGGACTTTGGTTTTAAGCTGATAGGTATGTACAGGTAGAAAGAAGATGCCAAGATCTTCAGAATAGTTCCACTGTATACGAGACTCATAATTTTCATATTTCAAGCTTGAACATTCTTGATGTGCACCAACCACACTTCACCCCATCAGCATGTTTTGATTTATGCAGTTTGTTCTTGTGATATATTTATACTTGGTGCATTGCTGCATTTTGATGTTAATCCATGTGCTTTAGAAGAGTACCTTCAGTAAAAGCAAATGAAAATATATCAAATAGGTGAGAGGCAAAACTGGACAATTTTTTATTGGTAGAATATTTCATAATATTTAGAATATTTGTAGATATCCCTATATGCAGAAGTTTCTGGAATATATCTCTCTGTGAGCAGTGATGGTTTTAAGTTGTTTGGAAAGTAAACATAACAAAAAGTGAGAAACATTTAGGAATGAGTTGGGTATTAAGAGTGAAAGGAGAGAGGTAAGTGAGGGGGCACCAATATTTGCAACTTCAATTATAAAGAATTGGTTGGGTTTTACCAGTACAGCCATAGACCACAGTCAACTTTGGGACTATAGACTATGGAATCATTGTATAACCCAGAGACCCAAACAGCTAAAATTTATCAGCATATCACGTAAAATTTTATATTATCAACCTCTATCATTAATGCGGTAAAATTTTTCTGCAAATGTTGGAGTTTAGTTAACACTAGAGAAAAATGATGACTTTGTGTGACAAACATCCAATTCCCTTCACTTATTACTTGTCATTAGTATACTGCAAAGACTGACAAAGTTAGTCTAAGAACATTGCCTCTTCTCAGAGGAGCTTCAGGATGATCATCACAGTCAACAAAAGATACTTTTTCATAGAGTAGATTTCAGTTTTAAGAAATGTCTGTACACAAAAAGAAGCTATGTGGAATTGTGGTTTGAACATGGGAAATTGGCCTGCTGATCTGAATGCAAATCCCAACTTTAACATTTAACATCTTTGACATTCGATATTTAACTTTTGACCATCTGTTTTCTATTCTGTAAAATGAAGATAAAAAATCTATCTATGTTGTATGGTTGTTGAGGATTAGTACTCATATTTAATACAGCACCTGGCTGAAAAAATGGTAGATGACACTATACAAGTTAATCAAAACCACTATTTCAATTCACCACACTTACTTTCTGCAATTTCCACTGCTTCAGAGGGGAGAAAAGCCGGGGCATTGTCATTTATATCAGTCACCTGTATCTTGATCACACTTGTACCAGAAAGTCTGGGCATCCCTTTATCTGTGGCTTGCACAATCAAGCTGGTTTGGAAAAGAATCAAGGAATGTTATCCATCATCCAGAGAATAAGAAAAACAACATAAATATCAAATATCCAGTTGAAAATTTAAAAATGAGCTGACTAGCTACTTTTATTTCTCCCCCTGGATTTTCTAAATGGCATCATTTAAAATTTATTTCATAAGAATGGTAACCTGAAATTTATTTATTTTTGACACATTTAGAGAATCAAATCCAGCAAGCCACCAGGCATCATGAGGCCCTTAAAACAAATGGGCCATTCCCGGAAAACAGACTGTAAAATTCACTCCTTTCCCACTAAAAACAACTTGAAAAGTACAAATACCAATATCTATTCTTTGGATAAGTAGATGGCCTCCACCTTGTGCCACACATGGCCTGGATATTGCTACATATTTCCATTTTAATGCACCAAGAAAAGACAGAGCCACTAAAAGATTGCTTTGTATTGATATTTTTTTCAGATCCAAATTGCAAATCAATCAAAATTGTAGAATTAAGAGAGGACACTGTCGTGATTAATACATGTATGAAAGATGCATGATTGGCTAGGACTATAGAGTAGAGGTAAAAGTCCATGATCTGGAAGAATTTACATGCAGTAATTCAACCTCTCTTGGATGATAATACAACTAGCTTCTCCTGCAACCAAGTTAGAAGCCTTATTAGTGTCTTCGACTTCTCCCTTTCTGTCACCACTCTTCCAACATCCAACTAATTATGAGTCTTATAGGTTTTACCTCCTGAATATTGCTTGGATCAAGTGTTCCATCCATTTCACCCCTACCTTCAGAGCCTCAGATAGACCCATCAACCATCCTACTCTCCAGGGACTGAAGGGCTTCCTGGGATATGGGACTTTCAGTTTTTTTTTAAAACTGGGACAGTCCTGGGAAAACCAGGACAAGTCAGTCTTTGTAGCCTCATCCCCTCATCATCTTTACCTGGAATTCTGGATATTCATTATATCCTTTCTCAACTGGAGCACTTGCTACACACCAATCTCCCTACTGCAAGTCTCATCTGCTCCTATCCATCCCCCACATTGCAAGTCAATTGCTGTTATCTAGAATCCTAATTTGAAAACCTGACTGTCTTATTTAAAAACTTTCTTTGGCTGTCCATGGCTACAAGAAGTAGTTCAAGCTTCAGCACATGCACATGACCTTCTATGATCTGGCTTCTGCCTGGAATCCTGTCTCTACATCCTCAAAGCTCACATCTCTGGTAAGCTTCACTGATCTCTCAGCTGATTTGGATGTCCCTTTCTCTATCCCCTAGCACCTTGTACAGTTGTCCTTTCATATCCGTGGAGGATTTGTTCCGGGACCCCCTGCGGATACCAAAATCTGTGGATGCTCAAGTCTCTTATATAAAATAGTATAGTATTTGCACATAACCTATGAACATCCTCTCATATACTTTAAATCATCTCTAGATTATTTATAACACCTAACACAATATAAATGCATATAAATAGTTGTTATACTGTATTGTTTGGGGAATAATGACAAGAAAAATAAGTCCATACACGTTCAGTACAGATGCAACCACTGCAGGCCTTTCCATCCGAGGTGGGTTGAATCTGCGGATGCAGAACCTGCAGATACTGACAGCCAACTGTATATTCTTCTGCCATAGCAATGATCACCTTTTGTTCTTAATGATTTATTTGTCTGCCTCTCCCATAAGTTCCTTAAAGACTTACCTTATTTGGTTTTCTTTAATACATGTTGAGTGCTGTTCTCTCAAGATTTGTCTAAGATTATAAATGTATAATAGGACAGAGCCAGGATTCAAGCCCAGGTCTTGGTGGACTGGAAAGCTTGTGCACTACTATACGAGACTTTCCACATGCCTCTCTTACTGTGTATATATCACACCCCAATGTATAATCATTAGTTTTTCACTCTCCTCCAAACACTGTGAATTCCAGGAGGGTAGCTGAGTAATAAAGTGAGTTGTCAATCAGAAGATGATCTTTATTTCAGAAGTGGTATCAGTCTTAGCTAGTTGTCGACACTACCTTTTAAGAAACAGACTTGGAAGTTGACACACTTCTACTTTCTTTTCCATTGTTAGCTAACCTGAAAAGTGTCTATCTTTCCAACCTTAAATTTTAAAATGATGTAAAATAAGAATCAACTCTTTCTTGGTTTAAAGTCCACTTAATAGCAAATGATCTCTGCTTATCTACTGTTCCCAAAGCACACCGGCTGCCTTCTACACTATCAGAGTTGGGACATCAAGTAGAACAACTACTTGAATTTCACACTTCTGAAGCCTACGAATAATTCCATATAGAAAGTTTGTTTTGTTAACATAAACGTTAAGTCAGGTACATATGGAAAAATTTTACTAAAAATAATCAACTCATAATGTTCTCTGCCCCTGCTGTCTGCCCCTCCCCTTGTCATAGTAAAGTCTCAGCCAAGACATCAAAGCTATGGCTCTGTCAATTCTTCCACTATAACCATAACCACCCTATTTTCACAATGTTACAACTTCAGGAGTTCTATGTAATGCCTATGTCAGGTTAAAAAAATTGTGATTATTTGATATGGAGGGAAATATTCAGTTTCAAAATAAAAGGACAAGTAAAAGGTTTTTCAATGGTGTGAAGAACAAATGAAAAATTATGAAGGCAGATCCACTGAGATTCTACACATAACTCCTGCGAGACCTCAAGTTTTCTATGATTGCTCCTTGGCAGTCTTTGTAAAACTATTGGTTGTAGCCAGTCCAGCTGGCTCCATGTTCCAGAACTGCTGCCTTGATTAGTTTATCAGCAGAGACTATAAATGAAACTGACCAGATTTAAAACAGGCCCATTCTAGTTCAGAGCATATTTCCCCTATTTCACCAAGCATGGGAAGCTTCTTTTGCCATGCAAAACTTTAAATGAGACTTTAAACAGGCAGGATCTTTTCTGATTGTCTTAATAAATACTGAAGATGGTGGTAAAGGATTTTTCAACTCTCTCTCAGCAGTGTCTTAAATGTCTACCGAGAATTAAGTGTTCCTTCTGAAACTCTAAGAAAAACAAAAATAGCAGCCAACATCAGAAACACCTACGAAAAGAAGAGCTATGACTTCTGGTTATATCTATACAGGTTTATCTCTTCTTCCTTCTGAGAACCTACTATCATGATAGTAAAAGAAATTAAAATAAGGTATATGTCCATAAGGCTAAAAAGAAAATGGGAGGAGATATTAGTGGGTGGAGTGAGTGAGAGGTCTCTACAAATTTCTGGAAAATGCAAGCAGATTAAGGAATGGTTACAGATAAGTGGGTCAGAGGAAATCACAGATTAAAATGCATGATGCAAAGGGAGATAAGGATGAGTGAGAAGTAGATGTGCCTCCAAGTAACCAAGGAGAGGCTCAAGACAAGGCAAAGGGTGGGGTGAGATATCAAGGTAAAAACAGCTTGAAGATTATTTTAAACTCAAAATACAGAACAATCAAATCCCCTTGCCCATTGTTCTTCACTCCCAGGCAAAAGTATGATGTTCATATTCAGGGAAAGTAATATTGAGAGACTGTCCCTACAGAAATGAAAGCCCCTCCCAAAGAAAAAAGAACTCTCTATACACTGTCATTTGTATGTCATCCTGCAAAGAAGTCAGTTTCCTCTCTGGTTCATGTGAAGGTGAAGTGTGCTGGTCAATAGCTCTGGCAGCCCACTCAGGGATTCTCACGACTTTGCTATCTCCTCATTCAGAACCAAGGATCATTGGTTACTTACAGAAAGCCTCCAACATGAAAAAAGAGAGTGCAAAACACACAAAGAGAAGAAGTGAACCCAAAGGAAACAGAGATCTTCAAAGAACAAAAGAAAATGTAAAAACAATTCTAATTAATGTCCTTGGAGAGCTATCAGAAGGTAATACATGTGAAGCTGGGTATCTGAGGATTATTGTAAATATTCAATAAGATTACCTTTCGACCTTGTTATGAAAAGAAGTTAATCTTGTCAATTTGCCGTTTTCCTGTTTAACTTGAGTGGTAACTCAAGGGTCACAAGGATTTATGAGCTTGTTTTACAGAAGAAAGAGAACACCTTCAAGGATCACCAGATAGCCAGCCCCCAGCTGCTATTGACGCCCAGAAGTCAGATTGCCCAGGGGCTTATTGGGAGTGAAAGATACATGGATTACCCCTTTGTTTCTCTGAGACTCCTCTTGACACATTCTTTAGCTCTATAAAACCCCCAGCTTTCTTCTCTTGTTAAAGTGGATTTGAGAGAACCCACGCTCCTGCCTTCTCCTTTTGGCCAATTCAAATAAACCTTTCTCCATCTCGAAGCACTGATGCCTCAGTGTTTGGCTTACTGCACCTGGGGCACACAAACTTGGGATTAAGAGGTTCCGTAACACATGCATAAAACAAGAACAAGACACTGTGGAAAAGCTCAAAGATCAAGGAAGAGCTTTTGGAAATAAAAAAATATATAATATCCCCTGATTTTTTAACTAGAAAACAAAAAAGAAAATTTAGAAGGCTAATGTTAAGGAAATCTCCCAGAAAAATAAAACAACAAAAATCAACCAACACATAAAACAAGAAATGGAATGCAGTAAATAAAACATTACTGATGAAGGATCAATCCAGGCAGTCCAATGCTTGATTGAACAGGATCCAGGAAAAAGGAACATGGCAAAGTAAACAAACAAACAAAACAAAAAACAGAAGGGAGCTAATTATCAATGAAATAACACAAGAAAATAGAAAGAAATATTTCTCCTTATTTAAAGAGCACACCAAGTACTCAGCACAAGGAAAGACCCACATCAAAGTATTTAATCACAAAATTTCTAAATATTATGAATGAAGAACACAGTTTGAGAGTTTCCTCAGAGAACAAAAAAACAAATCCTATACCAAACATATAATTGGAATGACATCAGACTTCTCAACAGCAAAACTGGGTTGTAAAAGATAACAGAACAATGCCTTCAAAGTTCTAAAAGAAATTTTCAACTTCTATACTATCCATTGTATAAATCACATGTGAGGATAGAATAAAGGCATTTTCAGATAATACAAGTACTCAGAGAATTTACTTCCCTGGTACCTTTTCCTACAAATCTACTGGAAGAGAAAAACTAAGAAAGAGAAAGACATGGGATCTGGGAGCCAGGGGCCCAACTTGGGAAAGCAATAAACCAAAGTCATGGGACACCAGCTTTGCAGGAGGCTGAGAGAGCCAGATCCTTCATGCTAGATCAGGAGGGCGGAAAGCAGCAGGAACGAGCTCTTCAAGGAACCAAGAGGACTTGATGGAGTATTTGATATGAGAGGCATTTGCGGGGAAAAAGATGGGTGGGCAAGACAGAGCTAATGGAGAATTTACAAGGAATTAAGTACATGTTTATAGCAAATTGGGTGAGCAAAAAAGAAAGATAATCATTAACTCAGGGTGAAGGGGAGGGTAAGAAAGGAAATATAATCATACAGCATGACCTGGCTCTGAAGTGAAAATTTATATAACCATATAATGTAAACAGTGATTATTGATTAAATGAAAAACAGTGATATGAATATAAAGAGAGAATTAGATATGTGTAGGTAAAAATATTAAGCCACATCTATTAAAACAGGAAGTTGAGAGATAAGGTTTAAAATTATAAATTAAGACATATCTTAAGTGTTTATAATAACAGAGAAAACCAATTAGAAGTGTCAGCCTCTGGAGGCTTTAGTGCTGGGACAGCGGAGGCAGTTCAGCTAAGCCTGTTGATACTCTATGATACTATCTGATATTTTTTAAATGTATTACTTTAATAACAATAAAAAATTTAAAATAAGAAAATGTACTTAGCTCCAAATCTTTAATCTATCTATTAAATACTTCCTTTCTTCCTACAAACATGCTCAAGTCGAGCCAATCCTAAAACCATACCCTACTCTCAAGCCTGAATCCCACTCAGTTCCCACCATCTGGCATTCCTTCCTTCTAACTTGACATTGCTAGAAAAGAAAAGCAGTCCCTCATAATTGTCTCTGCTTCCTATTTTAGTCACTCCTCAACCCACTATAAACTGCTTTCTTTCCATCACTTTAGTGGCTCTCCTTTGGAAAACAATATCAAGAGTTTCCTAATCACCAGACATTGGTCTCTTTCCAGTTCCGACATAAACATCATAAATCTCAAAATGCTTACTCAGCCTTGTTTGAAGTGAAAAGAAATTCCAGGTCCCAGTGGTATTCACTGAAAAGTCTACAGAGGAAACAATCCTGCCGTATGTGTTTTGAAAACTAAAAGTACTAAGCTAAGACATCAGCCCTTGTTTATGCGCAGACAGATACAAGGTTGGAGAATATTTGCATTCTGGTGACACAGGAGGAAAATGAACAGAAAGCACTGTTGGGACACTCGCCAAATGAGGCAAAAATTTTATTTAAGTTTCAATCTATACATAGGATGTTTCTTACTTTCACAAATTACAATTCCTCTCTTTGAAGTTTACAGAAGCTCTCTAAGTTAGTAATTCACAACCATGAAGTATTTGTTGTTTGAGCTCCCAAAACTTGTAGTGTTTGTAACATGTATTTGTTATAGGATATTGTATTTGCTCACTTAATCTGTAGAATATTTTCATTAGTAAAAATCAATCTGTTGACTTGAGTTTTAAATTAACTTTACAGCTCTGTATTAATTAACCTACAAAAATAATAGTGTGTAAGCTTTTTTGTTAGAAAATAATTTGCGACAAGCCTATTCCTTGCAAACTCCTTAAAATAAGGAATACTTTTAGCAGATTCTAATCCAAACACATTCGGAAACGTTTTTCTTCTATGCAGTGCAACCTTTCTGCTTGGTTTCCATGAAACCATCTTTTCCGGGTTCTGTTCCTATCTTTCTACTTCCTGAATCTATTTTACTGGCTTCTATTTCTCTGCCTGGCACTCAAGTGGTAATAATCCCCCAAATTCTCATTTTACATATTCTCCCTAGGTAATTCCATTTTACACATTTTCCCTGGATGAATCGCAAATCTAAATCTTGAATAAAGACCCCTTTCCTGAGCTCCAGATCATTATTTTTAATTGCCTAAGGAGAATGTATCTTTACTTTTGCTCTTGCACTGGCGCTAAAAATGCTCAGAAAAAAATCACAATCCCAATCGATTCTTCTTCCTGCCTTTCCTATGTAAATCTCAGAAGCATTTTCTATCTCCCTCCACGTTCCTATGGATTCCATATCTGAATCAACTGGTAAGTATGCCCCCTCCTTCTATCGCCTCTACTTTATCCACATAACATACCTTTCACAGCTCTTGGGCTTAACTAGTCCACCTGGTGCTGGTTCTCTGTCCTGCAATGCACCCATTACTAGTTGCCTTTTAAAAATAAAGATTTGAACATGCACTCGATTCCCTACGCTTCTATATCACCTCAACAAGACAGAGCACAATTTCCATTATATATGGCATAAAAAGTCCTTCAAAACTTGCTGCAACCTATCAGTGTCTTTGTTGTTGTTGTTTTGTTTTGTTTTTCATATCATTGTGCGAGGTTCTTTTCCAGTTTTACTGAGATATGATTGGCATACAGCACTGTATAAGTTTAAGGCGCATAGCATAATGACTTGACTTAAATATATTGTGAAATGATTACCACAATAACTTTAGCTAACATCCATCACCTCATAGAGACACACACACAAAAAAGAAGGCATTTTTTTCCTTGGGATAAGAACTCTTAGGATTTATTCTCTTAACTACTTTCCTATGTATCACACAACAGTGTTAGCTATAGTCATCATGTTGTACATTACATCCTAGGACTGATTTACTTATTTATCTTATAACTGGAAACTTGTACCTTTTGACCACTTTCATCCTACTCCTCCGTACCCCAGCCTCTTTTGTATTACCCCAGACTCAGCTGCTTCTCAGGTGCACTGTACCACTTGTTACTTCCAAACATACCAAACACTTTTGCACATCCATGCCTTTCCTCATGCTTTCTGCCTGGAATGCCTTTCATACCCTTTTCCACTGGAAGACAACAGACTGGGGTTCCAATCCCAGCCCCACCACTGATGAGTCATGCATTTTGGAAAAGATAATTAACATCTCAGCCCATTTCCTACCTCGTATATACAACTGCTTTTTAAAATTTCTCTCACAGTCATACTGAGCATTCAATGGAGAATATGATTTTAGCATTGCTCCTGGCAATAACTGCTCTTTGACCTTGAATATTTATGCTATAGAAATTGAATTTTTAAACACTTAAATTAACTCTTATTTGCCTATGACTTTTACTTGCTCATTTTTTTTAGGGGGGTGGGGTGGGTAAGGAACATTGGCCCTAAGCTAACCTCTGTTGCCGATCTTCCTCCTTTTGCTTGAGGAATATTGTCCCTGAGCTAACATCTGTGCCAATCTTCCTCTATTTTTTGTATATGGGATGCCGCCACAACATGGCTTGATGAGCAGTGTGTAGATCTGCGCCTGGGATCTGAACCCTCGAACCCCGGGCTGATGAGGTGGAGTGTGCAAATTTAACCACTACATCACCAAGCCAGCCCCTTGTTGCTCATTTTTATTTAAAGTTCCTCAAAAGACTAAAAATCTTGGTCCCAAAGGGTTTTAAGGCTTACATGGTTATCAATCACCAGCTTAAACAGTGATACGTCTCTCCATGTCACTTATAAATTAAGTAGTGGAAAGCAGTGATTCACATCCCATTATTGCACGCTCACACCTAGACAAGTGTTATTCCACAATTGCAAGCTAGAACTTACTTGTTATCATGATTTTAAGTTTCTGAAGTTTTTTTTTTCCGTTTTGTGTTTTATAAATACACAGTTTGTACTTTTAAGATTCATTCACACGGTTCAACAGGAAGCCCTGCTACGACCACTCACACGGGCAAGTATCTCAGTTCTACCATTCACTAGCTGGGTACTCTTGGCAAACAACTTTACCTCTCTGAACTTCAACTTCCTTATCCTGTAAATCTTAAGTCCATTATGAGAATTCAACATGTAAAGTAAGTGTTCCATAAATGGCAACTATTACAATTATGAATATACTTTCTGCCATGGGTTATAACGGACTCGATTTCCAAGCTCCCTAAAAACAAGAATTGTTTTGTGAGTCTTTATATCCCCAGCCTCAGGCTTGGTTAGCTTATAAAATTCAGAAATATCAATCAGACAGAACTGAAGATCTATTTTATAATTTGTCATCATCTTTCCACTGAGTTTTTGTATATGTGGCTTAATATGAGAACTAAAAATTATTTAATTTTTATTTATTGCATTTAGATTGAGTAGAATTGTAAGTGACAATATCTTTTTTCCCCTCATTTTATACTGGAAAAAAGAAGGCTAGAATTAGAAATATTTTCCTCAATCAGACAAAATAGCAATACCTCAAAAGTTAAGAAAAGTTAAAAACTAAATGACATCGTTTCCAAAGCATTAAGGAAGGGTGTAGCAGGATGGGGGAAATCATCCTGTTATTTCCCATTGCCTTAAATGTTGAGGAAAGCACTACAGAGGAAGAGAAGCCACAAGGGGGCGGAGGAGGGGGAGAACCTAGAGAGGCAGGTTTAAAATATTTCCTTGCCATGGTGATACTGGAGATAGTCTCTGTGTGTGTTTGTGTGTGTGTGTGCGCGCACATGCGTGTGTGAGTGTAGTTGTTTCTGTATCTCTCTGCGACAGTGTGTGTAGATTTCAACTTCTCTCAGTTTCTGCTTCTCCCAGCCTTGAGTTAAATTCTTCATGAGCAATTGGAGAGGGGCACTTTTAAATATTGGGACCAATTTAAATGTTGGGAACATTGAAGCTATGACGCAAATAGGAAAAAGCTGAAAGGAATTAGATTTAATTGCTAATTAGACTGCATTGAGTAAGAAGAACATTGTAACAGAAAGTCATTACAATCAGGAAATGCTTAGTTCCTAGAACGTGGTAGACCTTCAATAATCTCTGAATTTGTAATCACTCAGGTGGCAACTAGGCTGAGATTTACCTGCAGTCATCTTTGGAGAGAAAAAAAAAAAAGCTTTTACACTTAAAGTTACTACAGAAACAGTGTAGCAGGAATAGGTTTTAACATTGGTTATACAATTGGTTTTAATATATTTATACAATAAGTATTGTAACAATTGATTACACTAAAATATTACTGAAAAAAAAATCCTAGAAGTTAGTACAGAGTAAGGTCTTGAAAAAACTTTTAAAATACTTTTGAAGTAATATTTTGAAATATATTAAACAAAAAGAATTAAACACTTACACTTTTAGAGTTGGGGAGTTTTTCAGAGCTTAATTAATCCAATCCACCCAGTAACAGACCCCATTCTAATCGTCTCTCACTGCTCAACCACATGAATATACTGCCCTTTCCTCATAAAACATGAAAGTAATCTGGTCTAGGAGAATATTGACACTTGGGTCTTTTTCTCTAAACGGAAGGTCTGCTCTGTAGCTTGTACAGTGGAAACCGTGTGACTTAGAACCGGAATACCTAAGTGCCAGTCCATGCTCAATCATTGAATGGTTCTGGGACCCTGAGCAAGCCACTGTATGTCTGTTGTCTTATCAGTGAATAAGAACATGCCTAACTTACTTCCTCGGGAGGTGATTGTTGGAATTAAATGATATATTGTATGTACAAGGCCTTTCAGAAGAATATACAAAAATATGACACAAATATAAAGCACACTAAAATGCACACTAAGAAAGTCAAGCTTCTCTTTGAGCACAGCCTTCCCAACCACTTCTCCAGAGACAAACAAGGTTAACAGTTTCTAGTGTGTTCTTCCTGAAGTAGTCCAAGTGTGTGGGTGTGCTTCTTACTCAAACAGGCCTGCAGCATAAGCACTGTAGTGCATCTTATTTCCTCCATGTAGTCACATATCCTGGAGCTCTGGCCTCATTGGCACATACAGATATACCTCTTCCTCTTTTAAAATCAGTTTCGTGGTATTCCACGGAAGGCTGGGCCATCATTCTTGGAGCAGTCCCCATTCACGGTCATTTTAGGTTCCATAGAGTCTGTTTCTTTTTCTTTTACAGACTGTGACACCATAAATATCTCTGTACATATGGCTAGACTTTTGTAGCACTGACTTTTTAAAATACCTAGAAGACCTGTGACACTATTATTCTCTCTTTTATAGAATTCTGTATAAGACTGGCATCTCTTGAACTCTAGACCAAAATACGTTTAATGTTGAATGTGTGTTTTTAATAAGATCATTTCTATTAGAACACAGCACTGCAGCAAGGACCTGATGGCAGGGTTGTACTTCCGAACACGTAAGAAAAGAATAAAGAATTAAAAAGAGAAATGTCATTCAGTCTTCACTGTTTTTAAAAACAATAACAAACATTTGCAGAGTGCTCTATGGTTCAGTAGGCATTTCACAAATATTGTCTTTCTTAATGTCTCTCATTTATTACTTAATAGCATCAAAAATCCATAAAATCTTAGAACTAGAAGGGATCTTAAAGTTCTTCTAGTCCAATCAACGTTTTCAAATAGCAAATAGTTTCTAAGCCTCCTTCAATGTCTCAAAAGGGTGATCATAAATTGGACCAAAGGGGAAATATATTTTACAAATAAGCTTACATACTAGGAAGTCACGCCCAAAGTAACACTGTTGTCAGAAACAAAGCAAAATAGCTGATCAAATGGATCTGAATCTGGCACAAACCTGTAGGAGTTGGTGAACTCGTAGTCCAGAATGGTATTTGCTGTTATCACACCGCTGAGTGCATCAATCTGGAAGGCTTCTCCTTGGTTGCCAGAGAGAATGGAATACTCAATGAGGCCATTCACCCCACTGTCCAGGTCTCTAGCAAAAACCTGTGAGGAAGCAACTCTTCCATTAGATAAGGATTTAATCTGCAATATGAGTGAGGCTTGTTTTTCAGAGAAATGTGTTATGAAAGGATCACAGATTGTCAAACACACTTTAAAAACAATGATCACAGGATCCCAACACAGGGCTGAAGCTTCCATTTATAATAAGGTGGATAATGGGTGAGAAAACTGTTTATTCTGCATACTCATTCAAAGGATTTCCAAGTAACTTCCAGTAAAAGTAGCACATGTTTTAAGCTACAATTTTAGTCAAGAGGAAAAAATACTTGAAAAAAAATCTGATTTGTCTGAATAGAAGATGTCCAGTACTGTACATGGATTTACACTAGCACCAGAAAAGGAAAGAAATCTCCTCATAGTGAATGGTTGTCTTTCACCTGCTTTTCTTCCTGCTTAAAGTATTGCCTGTAAAATAGGCCACATGTGCATTTTTATATTGTATTCAAAGTCTCATTTTAAAAGAATCTTTAAACAAATGAAACAAAGCCTAGATTTAGTGCTAACAAATTTAGATCCTGATCATTTATTTGATGCATTATCACAGTAGTACTGAGGACAAAACAAAAGTTTGCATCATTCTCCATGGAGATATATTATTTACTCTGCATTACATTTAAATCACAAAACTAATCCTATTAGTGGATTCAAGATCTTGTTTAAGAACAAGTTGACAAATTAATTAAAACTTTTTTCCACTGATTTTTATCCTCTATGCCCCTCAACTTCGGCTCGAGCTCACATCCCTTGTCATCTCGCTCCTGGGCGATTACACTGATGTCCTTGTAGGATTTTGCTTCTAACTCCCTACTCTCTCAACCCATCCTTCACACTACTGTCAGAGTTCTCAGGGGACCCTGAGTGGCCCGGATGGGACATCCAGGACCTCATCAGGAGGGCACACAAGCCAGCTATTTGGTATAGAAAGGCAGCAATACAGAATTCCCTTTAAGATCACCAGGAAGAGAAGCTCATCTGCTTCTGGGCTGAATGAAGTCAATCACGTCCCCTGGGGCCACATACTTAAAAGTGTTACAGAGAGGAGGCCTCCCAGGAGGTATATCACTTAGGGTTTTAGGATGCCAGCAACTTGTATCCACTGTGGCTAACTTCACAAGGAAAGAAATGTATCAGAAAGATAGCACCCGGGTGAAGTACAAGAACCTGGATAGCTCTGGGAAACAGCTTCCCTGAGTTATTGCCCTCAAGATGAACCAACTCTATTTTTCTCCATCCTGGTGTCCTACCACTCAAGGTTCCAATTCCAGGAGAGAAAGTCTGTATGAGACTGGGGCAGTTGGCAACACCTCTGGTAGGGTGGGCGCTGGGGGGGCCAGGTCACTATCTTGATTGACAGTCCCACCAAGACTGCATCTGACAGAGGAGGGTCAGTTCCTAAAGGAAGTTCGTGGCGATGTAACCAAAAGGGGGGTGCACGGGCAGTGTGGTGGCAAAAAGCAAGAAGTAACTACCACATGGTGTAACTGCAGAGCGTTCTACATTCCTATTTATCTGAGGATGCAGGGAAATGGCAGTTCTAGTTTCCTGGAAACTAAATGATCTAAAAATGTGAAGAATAAAGTTCACTGTATCCATCTCTGACTCAGCCTTCCCAAAGTTTGACGTAACTTGGCTCAGGCTCGCTTGGGTGTACCTGGGCTTTAAAGGTGCCTTCACCTTCATAGACTCCACACTGGGCAGTCTAGCTCTATCCAGGTTAGCATGTGTGACAGAGAAGTGCAGTGCAGCAGTGCCCCAGTAGGGGATGCTCTGTGACAAAGTAGGCCCCACAGTGGCCCTGGAGGCATCTGTCATCCCCACTGAACAGGCATCATGGGCAGGGGTGATAAGATTAGAAAAGTGAATGCCCTCAACCTTCTTCTTAAACATCTCAGTCATGGCTGAAACCACAGTAAAGACACAGCACTTCTGGAACAAGCTGGCTGCCGGAGCTATTAGGCCCCTATCATACAAAACAAATCTGCAATAATAGCGTAGGAAATCCTGGACTGTGTGGGCGCAGGGCTGAAACTCCCAGACTGCTGAGACTCTGCCGGTCTAGCAAACGAGAGGGGCACACGCACGTCTGGAGCTGGACTGGAAGTCAAACCGAGGTGTCTATATATTCAGTTGAAGGGAGCCACACGGTGAAGAATTGTTGGAAGTCTTGTCCAGAAAGTGTCCTAAAATGTCATCTAGAGACCTGACCCCTCCAGCCCAGAGGAAACCGGTGTAAGAGTCATGAGGTACTGGATCACAGCAGCGGGGTTACAGAGGCCGAAGGCAATGTCCTGCTCTTCTGTTGACTTGCTCAGGAAGGGGGTTTTATGCTGATTTCCTGTGCAGATTCCCAAGAGGCTGTAGGTTTCCTGATCTCCAGGTTCTCGAATTCCAAGCATCAATTAACCCATGAAGGGAAAGGTAAAAACGGGCACTAGTCCTGAAGCAGGTAGAGAGACTATCAAGGATGCGTGGGTTTTAGAGTCTGAACAAGAATGCCTGGTGAACAGATTCTCTTTTTCAGGGGTGGGGGTTTTTTCTGAGATGAAACTAGGCCTGAAAACAGGAAGTCTGTGCCTTTCACATGAAACGTCTGCAAATCTTGAATCCAGGGAGCTCTCCCACGTGTCCACGCTTGTCTGGCTGCAGCTCCACCAGGCAAATGCCGACTTGCCCTTTAAGACTTAGTGCAAAGATCACTCTTCCGTGAAGCTTCATGCTTTTCCTCCAGGAAAAGCATGTGTCTCCTCTTTTCTCTCATGATATTAAAGATACACTTCTATTATAACATGCATTTAAATTATGTGCTTACTTTTCTGACCTCCCCACTAAATTGTACGCATTTATATGTTGAGCTAATTTTTGTGTCCCTATAGAGTCCCTGCTAGTGTTCACAGGGTCCGTAGACAAACCAGGGGCACTAACTGAGCAGAGAATGAAGACAAGAAGAAGAGTGGACTCAGAAACTCCAGACTTCCTTCAAACTAAGGTTTCCTCCAGTCCATCAAACATTGTATATGCCCTGGAAACGTTTAAAATTTCATTTGTGTCCTGGAAAAAGGCCGTAGATATTTTGATGTACATTGATTGATAATAATTCACACACACACACACACTCACGCACAAGGTGCATTTCTGTTACCTGTATGATGTGCACATTGTAGAACTGGCCTTCAGACACTGACACGTGGTAAAGGCTTTGCTCGAAGCATGGTAAATTATCATTCACATCTTCTATTGAGACGGCTACTTTGCTGTAGGCTCTGCGCCCCCTACTTTCAGCTAAAACGATGAGTTGTACTTCATGTCTGACTTCAAAATCAAGAAACTTGGGTTCTTTCACAGTGAGTTCTCCTATTTTTATTCCCAGGGAGAAAAAAAAAAATAAAAGAAAATGGCGTTGTAGTTATTATTTCAAAAGTCCCAAGACACCCTTGACTCATATGCTCACACCCTCTCTTGTCCCTCAAAGCCTCCATTGGCTGGCCTTGCTTCCCCACCGACTGGAGTCACTGTGAAAAAAGTTGAGAACATGCAGATATTTGCAGGGTTCAAACATGTATGAACTATCTGAAATCTGGGAGCTATCTCTTAAATCAGCCTTCTCTCTCCACAGGTAGTCCATCGCCATGTCTGGAAAGTCTACTTTTCAGACATCTCTTGAGTCCACTTCTCTCCGTCTTCACTGCTGCTGCTCTCCTCCAAGCCATCAGCATTTCCCACCTTGTCCCCTGCATTAGCCCATTTAACTGGTCCCATGGGAGCACTTAACTGCTCTCCCCACTAATCCAGTTCCCGCTCTGAATTAAATAATAAAAACGACACTGTCATTCTCGTGCATAAAACTCTTCAATGGCTTCCCACAGCTACTACGATAAAGTTCAGCATTTTTTCTCCAAAGGGACCCACTTCCTGAGGGCTCTCGCACCTCAGAAGTCTCAGTCGTGTCACTCTCCACTTTGGTCTCTCTGCTCTGGTCATAACACTCATAAACATTCTCTACCTCAAATGCTCATTTCAGAGTTGACATGCATGCTTTTCCATCCACCTGGAATAGTCCCCACTTCTGTGCTTCCTCAACGATCTTTCCAGACCACTCACTCTGGTACCATTACTATGTCAGCCCTCAATGGACTCTCACAAAGTGGCTGCACATACCTTGTCCACCTATTTCAGTCTACTTATTCCTCTTGATTTAGAAGCTCTAAGGCGAGGACGGTGACCTGTCTCGTACACCATCGTGTCCCTCAGGGTCTGGCATACAGAAGGCACCCAATAATACTGGTTATACCCTCATATAAAAAGTAGAACAAGGGGGCTGGCCAGGTGGCCTAGCGGTTAAGTTCGCGTGCTCCGCTTTGGCGGCCCAGGGTTCACAGGTTCGGATCCCAGGCATGCACCGATGCACTGCTTGTCAAGCCATGCTGTGGCGTTGTCCCATATAAAGTGGAGGAAGATGGGCACAGATGTTAGCCCAGGACCAATCTTTCTCAGCAAAACGAGAAGGATTGGCATCGGAGGTTAGCTCAGGGCTAATCTTCCTCACACACACAAAAAAAGTAGAACCAGGTTAGAGAAACTGACTCTTGGAGGTTTATGCCTTGCACAAGTTTCTCCCCCAAATTAAGAAAATTCCTCCCCTGATATAATTTCCTTCCCTAGTTTCTACTCTGTTTTCTCCTCCCCTTCACTATCAAATTTTTTACTGAATTTATTATTATTGTTATTTTATTATCATGATTTACTTAGTTCTCACTGTTGGAAATTCCGTCCAAGAGAGACTTGTTGAAGGAGCACTGACGTGGAGTTTGAGAAACCTGAAATCAAGCATAAACCCCAGCCCTGGCTACTTAATGTAGGCAAATTACCAGGCTCCACCACTACTAAGTTTGTGACCTAGAGTAAGTTATTCAGGTTCTTTAGAGCTGAGTCTCCTCCTCTGTACAATGGGGGTATTAATAATGACTTCATGGAGTTGCTGTGAGAGGTAGTATAGTGCATGTTTAGAATGTTCTTTGCGGTAACATGATATAGATTCCAGTGTTCTACCCACGTCTCTCATACCCTCCATTATCAGATACAGATTTATTATCTGAATTTAGAAAAAGAATATTTAATAGCCATGGACTATTAGAAGTTTGATCAGCTGGTGAAAGAACCTGTACTGTTTCTGGAAATATGGCCTGGAAGCCACAGTTCTTATTGCTCTATCTGAACCTGTTTCCCTAGATAACCAACCTAGTTCAAGAAAACTTCAGGCTATCACATACTTACCTGGATGCTAATGGGAATCATATCCGGTTCTAATATTCTAACTTTGGTACTGAGTGCTTTGGAGGGATTTTAGAGCTTCTATTCTGTTATTAAGAAAAATTAAATATTCATATTCTATATGAAGAACTCACTATACTACCAGACTTAAAATCTCATAAACTCCTTTCATTTATTGTCATCAGATTTAGTTACCAATTCAAAAAACCAAATTACTTTCACAAACCACAATCTGATGTTACCAAGACTCTTGACAGAAAATTTAGAGTAGATCTAACTATTGGTACCTGGAGAATCATTTCAATTATTAGAATGCATTTTGATGAACTCGTAATGAAAGAAACTGGTCTTTAGAAACCTCTGTGACACAAGGGCTGAATCCATGCCCCCAAATGGCAAAGGAGCCCCGGTCTGAGGTGGGTCCAAAGCTCTCATCTGGAGCACTGTCTGCACCAAACAGAGCATTCAGCGTGCTATCATGTTCTGCTACTATTCGTAAAGGAAAAAGAAAACAGAAATGCAACACTAAATTGCCAGTGTCACTTAGTAGAAAGCATGCCAACTGTAGCGCAGATCAAAGTGGAGTTTTTAATAAAAGGCTTGTGTTTAGGCTTTGATAATTGGAATTTTGCACTTGGAATTGATCTGCAGTTCTAATGTTTTCCTTGCTTGCATTTTATTTTTGGTATAATAATTGGCATATGCTGGGAAAGCTGTGCAAGCAGCAAAGACAATCACCAGCCTATGAGACGATTCAAGGCGGGCACACCTACTAGACCCACATTTTGCCTTGGATGATATATGCATATTTTTCTCAGAGACATCAAGGATTTACTGTTACCAGCAAGATGAAAGTACTCCTGGGCTCTGTCTAACAGTATGAGCAGAAGTCCACATTCTCCTTCCAGTAAGAGCCTCACAATATCAGCTTCATGTTCATTCTTACATGTCAGTGTGCCAGTTACATAATAACTTGAGAATGAAACTGAGATAGTAATATTTTCCTTCTGATATATGTACATTTCCAGCTTTTGTCCAAGTTATAAAACACACATCGAAGTGAGATTAAGATTCTTCAAACGCTAAATGCTTGATAGCATAATCAGGTTACTCCAGCCAGTTACAAACTATGCATGAGCATATGTACACACCCAGAGCAGAATGTGATAAATATTTATGTTAGCCAAAAGCTTTTAAACTCTCTCCTGTTAAAACTATATCCTCGAGTCACTGAAAGTTTGATCATTTTTGTTTTATGTCAATCTACCAAATAATGGAAAGAATACTACCATCTGTTATTTACATACACAACATCAGTCAAACTCCAAAATCCCTGGTGGTTTAGACAGTGAGTAGTAGACGTTTTTAAGCTAAAGTGACAGGAAGTTTGGATACAAAAGTAAACCTCTGGTTTGTGACTATGGAACACAGGGCAAACTCTGGCACAAATGGACAGAAAGCATAGTTCTCATCAGAGATCTATCTAACCTAACTTACTAAACCAATAGTGAATAAAATGGTTTTCTCCTATTTTTACCCCTAAGAAAAGTGACCACAACCTTAGAGGTCAACTTTATTGATTTATCATACGTACTAGTTTTCTATTTTAACTGGTATGTGGTTTAAAATACATACATTCATATAACCTATATCAGGTACCTTTAGATACAAGTTTAATGATTATATGACAAAGGTGGCAGGAAAGATGAATTTAAAATCATAATTAAAGATTTTTAAAAAGGTTTATTGACAGCTGTATGGTAAACTATATACTGGAACAATCCTCCTGATAAAAACAACTAAAATGCTTGACAAATTATATACGTGTGCATGTGTATTGAGATGTATTATTGAGTTGGTATAGTAGTAAGGAATCCTCAGAGGACAAAAAAACAAATGAAAACAGTAATCCAGGGAGGTAAGCATGCACTAAAAGCCCATTTTTTTCTCCAAGGGTTTCTAACATAACCCTCTTCCTTGAGATTCTTCTCCAATAGCTGCTCAGGGTATGGAAAACAAGAGAAAAATCCTGAACCCACAAAAGGTGAAGGATCTAGTAGGAAAACCAGAATAAAGCTGGAAACCCAAAGGCTACCTAAGGTCCAAAAGAGTGATCAATATTAAAGAAACAAAAACGAATTAAAAACAGATGTGCAGTAACCTGCTCCTCTTGAGCTTGATGTTGGTTGGAAGGGAGAAAAAGAAGTTTCTGCTGAGAATTCATTAGCTTAAGCCTGAATGTATGGTAGCCATGCTATCATAGCTAAATTTTTTTAAAACCTTCAATAATTAAATTTAAGCTAGACTTTGGTCAATGATGTCTCTGGGTGACTTGCAGAAGGGCAAGCAAATCCTCTCTAAAGGGCACAAATTCAACCCAGGCTTCAAAGAATCTTCAAAGAAAAAGTTTCAAAGACAACGAGCAGCTCATAGTTAACAACCACAAAAAATCACAGAGAAATGAGACACTGTGAATGAGAGCTAGCAAATCCATAGATAGCAGAATAAATCTTCAAGGACCAAAGATGCTGAAATTATTGGACACAGAATATGTAATTATGATACATATTTAAACATATATAAAAAAAGAACCTTGGAAATATGAGCAAGGAACAAGAAATTACTCTTTTGAAAGACCAAGAAGAGTTTAAAAAGATCTTAAAATTAAAAATGTAGTTCCCTAGACTGAAGAGAAAAGGGACAAAGAGATGAAAAAGAGATGTAGGAGAGGGTGAGATGGCCCAATATTCGTCCAATTGGAGTTCCAAAAAAAGATCCAAATAAATGGTATTTAGATCAACAGCTGACTTCTTAATAACTATGAACCTAGAATTCTAAACCCAGTAAAAGTATCTTTTAAAAACAAAAATTAAATAAAGACATTTTTAGACAACCAAAATCAGAAAATTTTCTACAATAGACCCTCACTAAAGGATTACTTGAGGCAGAAAGACAATGACACTAGAGGAAAATCTGAGATGTAAGAAAGAACGGTTAGCAAAGAAGCAGATAAATCTATTTAAAAATATTAATAATGCCTAATTTGAAAGAATTAAAATTGTAGTCAATAAAAATTTATAAATTGAAAAAGGGATATTTGGAAATAAAGAATTCTGAGTCTCATTTTATTCAGGAGCAGGATATTGACTAATGTAAGACTTTAATTATATATGTTAAAATACACAGGGGAAAATGGTCATTTTCAGATAATGATTTTATATGCTGAATGTACAGAAAGATATCAGAGTCAATAAGAGTTTATAAGTTTGCTAGATACAAAATCAAAATATAAAAGACAACTTCAAGTGTACACACCAGCACTGTCAGATAAAGCACTTTTTCACTTACTTTAGCAAGAAAAAGTATAAATTATTTAGGCTAAATCTAACGAGAAGTATGCAAGCCTGCTATAGAAAAAAATTGAAACTTTATTAAAATATATTAAAGAAAAAAATTGGTGCCATTTTCTCTATTATCTCTGGATTAGAAGGCAATACTGTAAAGATATAGGTTTTCCCCAAACTGATATTTAAAATTAATATAATTCCAGTAAAATTTCCAACAGCCTAAATGTCCATCGATGGATGGATGGATAAAGAAAATATGGTGTATACATACAATGGCATGTTACTCAGCCTTAAGGAAATCCTACCATATGTGACAACACGGATGAACCTTGATGACATTATGTTAAGTGAAATAAGCCAGTAACAGAAACATAAATATTGCATGATTCCACTTATATGAAGTATCTAAAATAGTCAAACTCATAGAAGTGGGGAGTAGAATGACGGTTGCCGGGGCCAGGGGGAGGGTAAAATGAGGAGTTGCTGTTCAACAGGTATGAAGTTTCAGTTATGCAAGATGAATAAGCTCTAGAGATCTGCTGTACAACATTGTGCCTATTTAACAATACTGTATTGTATACTTAAAAATTTAAGAGAGTAGATCTCAAGTTAAATATTCTTACCATAATTTAAAAAAAAAAAAGAAAACAAAACAAACAAAAGAAAAGTTTTAGTAGGTGATTATTATCTACAATGCACAGCTATAAGGGGGTTTGTGATATTTGAAAGGAGGATATTTTGGTCTGATGATTAAGTTACTTAAATTCTAGATTGGAGCCATATGATTTTTTTTGACATTTTCTTTGTTAATTTGGGTGAGGTTTTACCTGAAATCAAATGTGCATGCCAAGGGTATGTGGGTTATATGCATGAAGGTGTGGACAGTTGTACATCACCCAAAAGTTTATGAATAAATCTCTTTTCCTTGGGAAAAAAATCCCAGGGCCGGCCCCGTGGCTTAGCGGTTAAGTATGTGCGCTCCTCTACTGGCGGCCCGGGTTCGGATCCTGGGCGCGCACCGACGCACTGTTTCTCCGGCCATGTTGAGGCGATGTCCCACATACAGCAACTAGAAGGATGTGCAACTATGACATACAACTATCTACTGGGGCTTTGGGGAGAAAAAGGGAAAAAAAAAAAGGAGGAGGATTGACAATAGATGTTAGCTCAAAGCCGGTCTTCCTCAGCAAAAAGAGGAGGATTAGCACAGATGTTAACTCAAGGCTGATCGTCCTCACACACACACAAAAAAATCCCAGTAGGCTTGTGTGTGTGTGTGTAAAACTTGACAAGTGGATACAATGATTTATACTAGAGCAAAGGGCCAATAACAGCTAATATACTCATGAAGAAGAAGATGAGAATGGTGTAAATATTGGGAGAGGGCTGTTTCCCTGATATGAAGATTTATTATAAAGTCAACGAAATTAAGAGAGTGTGGTATTGGTGTGTGGGTAGACAAAGAGACAAATGGAAAGGAGTCAAGAGTCTGGTAAAGAGTCTCAGAAACATAATATATGACAGTGATGGTACTGCAGATCACAGGAGAAGGTTTTTGCCATTGGAATAACTGGCAATCCTCATTGAAAGAAAAAGAAAAGGAAAGGAAAGAAAAAAAAAAAAGAAAAGTTATCCCTAACCCACGTAAAACACAAAAATCAACCCTAGATGCACTAAACATGTAAATGTGAAACATGAGAAAAATATAAAGTTCTAAAGGACAATGTAAGAAAATCTTCATGATCTCAGGGTAGGGAAGAATTTCTTAACTTACAAAAAGGGCAAATCATAAAGTAAAAGACTGATTAATTCTAACTCATTAAAATCAAAACAGGCCATTAAGAAAGTGAAAGACAAGTCATAAACTGTAAAAAAATTTGCAACAAGAAACAGAGAAAGGATACATACTAATGAAATATATTAAAAATTCTCACACGTCAGAAAGAAAAACAAACAACCCAGTAGAAAAACATACAAAAATATCAATATGCATTTCACATAGGAAAAAACAGGAATGCCCAATAAACTATGAAAAAATGCTGCAATTCATTAGTGATAAGGAAAATGCAAACTACAGCCACAGTGAGACAGCATTTCACACCCACCAGATGGCTCTAGAATGTAGGATGTGAACAACCATGATAGCTCTCATTCAGTGCTGGTGGGATGTTAAGTGGAATGGCAAAGATAAACCATATGCCCAGCCTAGACTCTAGGGCCTAGAGAACTCCTTACATTGCACCAGAGACACATATGAGATTGTTCCTAATTGCACTTGTCATTATATGCCCAAACAAGAAAACCTCACTATCCATCAACAGTAGAACGGATAAATAAGTTGTGACATAGGCTTACAACAGAATACCATAAAGAAATGAACAAGAAAGAGCCCCAGCTACATACATTAACATGAATCATTCTAATTTTTTTTGTGTGTGTGAGGAAGATGAGCCCTGAGCTAACATCTGCCAATCCTCCTCTTTTTGCTGAGGAAGACTGGCCCTGGGCTAACATCTGTGCCCATCTTCCTGTACTTTACATGGGACGCCACCACAGCATGGCTTGAGAAGTGGTGCATCGGTGCATGCCCGGGATCAGAAGCTGCAAACCCTGGCCCCCTGGGGTGGAGCGCGTGAACTTGTCCTATGCCACTGGGCCGGCCCCGAATGATTCTAATTTTGAATAAAAAAATCTAATCCTAATAGAATACATAGAGTATAAATCCATTTATATAAAATTCAAAAATAAGCAAAATTAAACACTTTTATTGTGTAGGAACACATTTTCTATAAGTCACAAGGGAATGATTATCCCTGAAGTTGGGACACTGGTCAGCTTGGGGCAGTGGAGAGAAAGGATGCAATCAGAACAGGGCACAAAGGGAGGGCCGATGATAGTGATCATGTTCTGTTTTATAACATTGGTGGCAGGTACATATTCTTCGCTATTCCTCTTTAATGTGTACATAATGGTTAATGCACTAAATCAGAGTAATAATGTTGAGCAAAAGAATCAAGTCATAGAAGAGTACGTTAAGCATGATTGTATTAAGATGTTTAAACCAAGGTAAAACTAAATAACACGTTGTTTAGGGATTCAAACATGATGGGAAAATTATAATGAAAAAAAGGCAATGATTAACACCAAATTCAGATTACTGATTACAGATTACCAATGGGGTGAAAGAAGAGAGACATGAGAGGGAGGGGACACACAGGGGCTTCCTGAGGTTTGAGAAAGTCTCATCTTTGGAGATAAGTGGTAATTACATGGGTTTTTATTTTACTATTTTCCATTAAACAGTTTTATAAGTCTTAACATTTCATTTTGTAGCAATTCCACAATAAAATTCTGAAACAAATTTCAACATAAATAAATAAACACTTACTGGAAAAATAAAGAGTTTTCTGTGGATGACCTATTTGGACTAACCCTAGGCATATTTTATCTGCATTTTAATGAGAGACTCTAGAAAAAATAAGGCCAAGCCTGGGCCATGTTAGGAGTGAGGTGGCGAAGGATTTGGGTAGCCTGGGAAATGTGCAAACTCTGCTACTCTCCTTCTTCCTAAAAGTTCTAATTTCAGCTCCTTTCCCAGAACCCTCAGACATCTGGATTGCTAGAAACAAAGCTTGGTGGTGTTCACAAATGGTCCTCTTGCCAAAAGGCTTCCTGCACCACCCTTTAACCAAGTGATGCGGTGAAGAGACGAAGGTGTCTAGCAGGCTACCTCAGAAAGGTTCCTGACCAAAGCCTGTGTGGACCAAAAAGTCGTAACACCACCCTGGAAGAGAAGGCATTTGCTTAAGAAATTACCCCCTCTCATTTCTTCCCATGTGCATGTAGTACAGATTATACAAGGAAGTTGTATGGTAATATAGAAATTATTAAAAACATTCTTCTTGAGGTCTGACAACAAAGCAGTAGATACGTATCTACTACATAGTTGTTAGTCAAAAAAGTATGTTTCAAATAATCAATTGGTATTCATTTAAAACATAATAATGGTCTTATTAAAGCTAAATTTAATACATGCAGTATTTGGAAGTAATTTCTTTACCACTACATAGAAACCTTTCCAGCTGTCCTTTTTTGTTGCATTTTTGACATTCAGCGGGGAATTAGAAGATTCTCTGATGAGAATTCCCTAAGGCTAGACATGTGCTCATTTTCAACTCAAACTCAATATCGATGATCTCACTACTATACCTCCAATTCTCCCAAATAGGTGGGTAAATTATAAGTAGAAACCAATTTATCTTCAAAAATTCAGAGTAGGATACGAACTGTCAAATTTGGAAATGTGAAGAGTAGAATTCTTAGCAAGTACATGTAAACAAACAAATAGTCTTGATATCCCACAATTTCTCATCAGCTCCCATAAAAACTCTTTCTTGTTTACCTTTTATATAATTTACGTCTAACAATTTCTGCCTTTCAAATTTTGAGTTTCCTTTGCAGAAGTATTTCTTACTAGTAACATTAAATGGAGCAGGAAATAAAGCCATTATAGGGTAAAGAAGGATTACCTGAGTTGGAGCACAGAGAAAAAACTCCATCTTCATTTCCACTAAAAACTGAATACTTAATGCTGTCTCCTATTGAGTCAGGAGCAAAAGCTTTTACAGTCACAATAGAAGTACCTGTAGAAATTAGGTAAAAAAAAAAAAAATAGGAATTTAGTGAAAAGAAAATTTCAGGGGAAAACAAGATCAAACACTGGGTATTTATTATTTGCCTACTACATTTTCATTTGTTCAGTAATTCAGTGATTACTTATTGAGTGTCTTCAACAAGCCAGATTCCATGCTAGGTACTAGAGATATAGCGACAAACAAGATAGAAAAGATCTCTGTATTCATGGTGGTTACTAAACTGATGGGAGGAGACAGACAATAAAACATTAAATAAATACATAATCAAGGTACATTTCAGATGTACTAAGTTTCCTGGAAAGAAATAAACAACGTTATGTGTTAGAAAATGCTTCTTTTGAGGGGAGGCGAACAATCCCTTACAGAAGTCTCAGAAGAATGACACTCCAGTTGAACCTTGAAGCATGCCAAGCCATAGGAAGAGCTGGAAGAAAAGGATTCTAGAGAAGGAACAGCAATTGCAAGGCCCAGGGCTGGAGAAGTCTTGGTCTGGTCTAGCACAGTGAGTAGTGGAAAGGTGGAAAGTGAAGATAGCATCTAGGGAGGCAGGAATCAGATTCTATTCTAAGTGCAATGGGAAATCATGGGAGCATTTTAAGGAATGGAGTAAAATATTCTGATTTACTTCTAAAAGATATCAATCAGATTGCTGTGTGGAGAACAAAGAGGAGTAAAAATGGAGCAGAGAGGCCAAGTAAGATAATACTGCAATAATCCAAGCAATGACCCAGGATTGTGGGAGGAGAGATGGAAAGAAGGGGATAGATTAAAGTCATATTTTGACACACTTCCCTGAACATTGGATGGGATGCAGGAAATGAGGTCACAGGAGTATATATATAAGAAATTTTTCCTGAGCCAGTTTCCAGTATAGTTGTAAGTAAAAGCAACCCAACGAGAGAGTAATGGAGATCTTAACTGCATAATACTGACTCATTCAGGAATTGTTAAGATAGAGAAGGAACAGGCAAGAGATAACTTGAATGAAAAAATGGAAATTGAGTTAGGTATAGGAATTAGGGAGGAAAGAAGGGAGTCATGTCATTTTATAGGGAACGGTGATTACTATCATGAAAAAAGACTTAATAAGACTGATAGTGGCAATACGATGATTGGTGTAATTAATTGGGATTTCACTGAAAGGGTTTCCAAGAATATATATAGGCCCCAAGTTAGCACTTTGCTATCTTCATTTGTAACGTCTTGTGCCCTTTCCTACTCATCTCTGCTTTGCTCTGTGTCATAGCTGTCCATTTGTCTCCCTCCTATGACTACCTGTATCGTTTTTTTAAAAGTATTTTTTACTTAAACTTTATTAAGGTAAAATTTATATACAATAATATACACATATTTTAAGTGTACAGTTCTATGAATTTTGACAACTATATACACCTGTGTAACCACCATCATGATCAAGATGTAGAATATTTCTGTCACTCCAGAAAGATCCCTCATGCCCTTTTGCAGTCAGGTTTCTCTTACTTCTGGCCCCAGGTAATCACTGATCTGCTTTCTACAACTCTAGGTTAGTTTTGACTTTAAAATGTCATACAATTGCCAACCATACAGTATCTGGCTTCTTTTGCTCGGCATAACTTTTTTGAGAATAAAGCTTATTAGTCTGTGTATGAAAAGTTTATTCCATTTTTATTGCAGAGTAGTATTCTACTGAATGGACATACCACAATTTGTTTACCCATTCATTTATAAATGGACATATTAGGACCGTTTTCAGTTTGGGGCTATTACGAATAAAGCTGCTATGAACATCCATGTAAAAGTGTTTGTGTGGACACAAATTTTCATCCCTCATGGATAAACACCTATGGCAAGTGTATGTTTAACTTTATGAAACTGCCAAACTGTTTTCCAAAGTGGTCATATCATTTTACATTCCTGCTAGCAACATATGAGAATTCCAGTTGCTCCACATCCACTGGTATTGTCAGTCTTTTTAATTTCAGTCATCCTAGTGGATGGGAGCAGTATCTCACTGTGGTTTTAATTGTAATTTCCCTGATGTCTGATGATGTTGAGCATCTCTTCATATGCTTATTGGCCATTTTCACCCTCTTTTTAAATTCATCTTTCTTTTCGGCTTCTTGTTCTCTACTCAGTCACCACTTTTGAGAAATTTTTTTCATAGTTCTTTCCTGGCCCTAGCTCTCTTGTGTTAGGCCTATAACTTCTGGCATCTACTTTAGACTCCCACTCTGTCAATGACCCTGCCTCTCCTCTTACTTTCATTCTGCCCTAAATGATGCCAGCTCTCAGCACAGGTATGCATGTTGTACTGAGAGGGGAGAGATGCGAAAGAGATGGACTCTGTAGGAGGCTCTCTGGCTGCTGAGTATGCAGCAATGGGGACATGATATAAGATGTTGTCAGCAAGACACAAGAGGAAAAGTAAAAGGAAACATTTTATAAGGAAATAGGTGCTGACATGGTGTCAGAGATGAGTAAAACATGGGCTCATTACCTCAGGTGCCTTTGGGTAAAAGCAAGAAGCATAGAAAAATGAAGGAGCCAGATGGGTGGAGGAGGCCAGAGACTGCCTGATACTCCTAAGGCACTCAGCTTCAGCTCACCACTGCCAGCGGGGAAGGCAGGCTGTAGGATGCTCGAGATTCTGGTCTTTTCACGAGAGGCTCAAAAATTCACATTTATTTTCATATGAAATCTCCCAATTCCTAATGTTGGAAAATAATTCAGGGGGAAAAAAAGCCACCACATGGGCTGAACAAAACACAGCTGTGGCCTGACTACAGTTCTGAGTCTGCTCATTGACCATCTGTTATGGAGGAGATAAATCTCTCCTTTTTGTTACCAGCCCTTCTGGCACTTACATGGTGGTCTAATACGTCATCCACGGACTTGTACTGAACACACTTGAAGACTGACCTCATCACTCTGCTAAGCTGGACTAAACGCCATGAGAGCAGAGGAGGTTTTCTATATATTTGTATTCTATATATTTCTATAACTCTAGATTAGTTTTGCCTTTAAAATTTCCTAGACTTGAAAATCACATAGTAGCTGTCTTCTTTTGCTTAGCATCCTTTTTTGAGAATCAAGCACGTTGTTGTGCGTATCAAAAGTTTGTCCCTGTGTCCATAGTAGGTGCTTAATAAGAATGGGGAGAAGGGAGGTAGGAAAGGAGACAGAGAGGAAGTAAGGGAGGGAGGTGGTCACTGGCGTCTTCTTGCTTGAGAAATTAGAAAAATGCTTCTCTGCCTACAGGACTCTTCTAAACAACAGCAATTATTTTTAAAAAATCATTCATTGCTAAAATACCACATCTGATAGTGGGATTTGCAGTAGTTTAAAAAAAATTCACACTTATTCAAAATCTCTGCTGGGCCTCCTCATTGAATCCTACTGTGCAGTCCCCAGGGAACAAATGTGAAACCTATCTGGCTAGAGGTTATAGTGAAAACGCTCTGTAAACCAAGCCAAATTGATATACTTTTTTTTTCTGGATACTTAAAAGGGATTCACTAAAAAGGGAAGAAAGAAACAACCTTCGGACAGACAATATTTTCCCCAGAAGACTTTTCAACCTTAACAGTCAAAGAAAAATGCAATGATCACTAGAAATATTACAGGAAACAAGTATGTGATATTGTCCACAAAATTGAAAATTCGGTGAAAAAGGCGTAAAACAGAACTCATTATGGAGAAAAAATAGGAAAACCAAAACTGGGTATATTACTCTCTTTAAAAACATTATGTTTAACATAAACTGTGACAAAGTTTGAAAATCATTTATCAGGACTTCCAAATGGTTGTTCTTTTCAAGCCAGTTATGTGACAAAGTAAAGGATTTTAATCAATCATGGTGGAATCAAGATACTACACATGTTGAGAATTCTTCCAAATTGCATTATAATCTGATGCTTTATTTTATTACATTTCAGGAGACATATTGTTAATACAAAAATGTCTTACATTTTTGGTAGGACTATGCCTCCACAGTAGTGAGTATGTTTTATCTTCGGTGCTTAGTCATAGTTCTGTGCTTCCTGATACAATGTACTTTTTAAACAAAGGAAATTTTATTTCCACTGGCTTGTCATATATTCTTAAGAATGGCAGTAAGAAGAGAAACAGCTATGCAAGCAAGATGTACAATCTTGCTGATGGACTTTTCTTCATGGGTTAGGATGCTTATTATATGCCCAATTACAAAAGAAAACATGGAGATTGCTTGCATGTCAGAGAAAAAAGATGAGTACAGAATCTCAAATAAGAATCACATATGGCTTCTCATAGAAGGAACAATCCTATTTTTATTACAAATAAAATGTTCATAATATCAAATGAAATTGTAGCACACAAAGAATTTCATTCAATGAAAATGCTTCAAACTGGATGCTCAAGTCAGCAAAGAGCTCCGAATATTTATATATGTTGTTCCTCTGACAAAGTTTAAATTTGAGACTGCCTGAAAAAAGAGGAAATAACTAAAGGGCCTTGAGTCCTTCTAGGTCTCGACTTACTGTGCACATTTTATATAAAAGTCTGTCTCTGGGTATCTAAATAAAACTTACAATTACTGGTCATTTCATATCAAGGTAGAAATGGTAAAATAGGAAAGCCAACACTGTACCTTCAATTGCGAGGAGGTAAGTGAAACATATAGAAGAATTTACCTTTTACATTTTCAGGCTTTTGTGAATTTCACTTTAAGTCTAACATTGTGTCAAAAAAGGGTAATATTCTTAATTTTTTTTTTTCCTGAGGAAGATTCACCCTGAGATAACATCCATTGCCAATCTTCCTCTTTTTTTGCTTGAGGAAGAATAGCCCTGAGCTAATACCTGTGCCAGTCTTCCTCTATTTTTCATATGGGTTGTTGCCACAGCATGGTTGACAAGTGGTGTAGGTCCACGTCCAGAATCCAAACTTGTGAACCTGGGCTGCCAAAGCGGAGCGTACCAAGCTTAACCACTATGCCACAGGGCCGGCCCCAATGTTTTTGTTATATGTTCTTTACAAAAATGCACTTAAAGAACTAATACCACCTACATCAGCAATGAACTAACTTTTTAAAAGTAGAATTTTATATTAATTAATCTATATAACTACAAAAATCAATAATTATGGAAATATTTAGGTAAAATTATTATGAAAACATTTTATTCAGAGCTGTCCATGAGTAAATAATTCTAGAGTTTTGTTTTTGTTATTTCTAAGCAACGCAAGCACTTTCTTATTGATGACTGACTTGAGAGAAGCAGATTTTTTAAACATTTGGAAGATTTTGAATTATCTACTATCTCTTAAATGTCCAGTCACTGAAATGCTTTACATATTTCAATCATTTAAGAAGAAAAGATGGGAGTGACGTCAGCAAGATGGCTGAGTAGGAAGCCCTAGACCTCATCCTCCATAGAGATACCAACTTAAGAACAACAATATATGGTCCAAAAAGCCTTTATGAAAACTCCAGGCCTCAAGGGAGTAAGATGATATATTCAAAGTTCTGAAAGAAAAAAACTGCCACCAAGAATAGTATATCCAACAAAACTGCCCTTCAAAGATGAAGGAGAAATAAAGATCTTCCCAAACAAACAAAAGCTGAGAGAGTTCATCACCACTAGACCTGCCTCACAAGAAATGCAACAGGGAGTCCTTCAAATTGAAATGAAAGGACGCTAGACAGCAACATGAAAGCGCACGAAAACATAAAGCTCTTTGGTAAACATAAATATATAGGCAAATATCACATCCGGTAACACTATAATGGTGGTGCATAAATCACTTTTAGTTCTGGTATAGAATTAAAAAGATAAAAGCATAAAAAATAACTACAACAACTATAAAACCATGTTAATGGACACAAAATATAAAAAATTGTAATTTGTGAAATTGATAACACAAAGTAGGAGGGAGAAGTAAAAGAGCAGAGTTTTTGTACATTATTGAAGTTATAAGTTTAAAATAGAATGTTAAAACTATGAGATGTTTTATATAATCCCCATGGTAACCACAAAGAAGATACCTATACAAGAAACACAAAAGAAAGTAAGAAGTGATTCAAAGGATGTCATTACAAAAAAATCAACAAAACACAAAGTAAGGAAGCAAGAGAAGGGAAAAGAGAGACAAAATAACTATAAAAGAGACAGAAAACAATTAAAATACTAGATGGCAATGCTAAGTCCTTCCCTATCAGTAATTACTTTAAGTGCAAATGGATGAAGCTCCCCAATCAAAAAACATAGAGTGGCTGAATGAATAAATTAATACAAGATCCAATTATATGCCATCTACAAGAGACTCATTCTAGATATAAAGACACACATAGGCTGAAAGTGAAAGGGTAGAAAAAAATATTCCACGCAGATGGTATACAAAAGAGAACAGGGCTGGCTATACTTATATCAGACAAAAGAAAGTTTAAGTCAAAAACTGTCACAAGAAACAAAAAAGGATATTATATAAAAAAGGTTTATTCATGAGGAAGATATATCAATTATAAATATACACGCACCTAACAGCAGAGCACCCAAATACATGAAGCAAACATTGACAGAATTGAAGGGAGAAATAGATAGTAACATAATAATAGTAGGAGATTTCAATAACTTAGTTTCAATAACGTACAGATCAATCAGACAGAAGATCAATAAGGAAACAGGACTTGAACAACATTATAGACTAACTGTACCTAACAGATATACACAGACTACTCCACCCAACAATAGCAGAATGTACATTCTCAAGTCTATTACACATTCTCAAGCATATCCTCAATTGCACCTGGAACATTATCCAGGACAGATCACACGTTAGGCCACAGAACCAGTCTTAACAAATGCAAGAAGATTAAAATCATACCAAGTATCTTTTCTGACTACAATGGAATGAAACTAGAAATCAACAGCAAAAGAAAACGATAAATTTCACAAACACATGGAAATTAAATAACACACTTTTGAGCAACTAATAAGTCAAAGAAGAAATCTAAAGGGAAATTAGATAATATCTTGAGACAAATGAAACTAAAACACAACATACCAAAACATGGGATGCAGCAGAAGCAGTACTACTAAGAGGGAATTTTATAGCAGTAAGTGCCTACATTAAAAAAGAAGAAAGATCACAAATCAACAACCTAACTTCGTATCTCAAGGAACTAGAAAAAGAGGAACAAACCAAAAAAAATGTTAGCAGGAAGAAGGAATGAAGATTAGAGCAAAAATAAATGAAACAGAGAGTTGAAAAATGAGGAAAAAATCAATGAAACTAAGAGTTGGTTTTTCTTGAAAAAGATGAACAAAATTGACAAACCCTTAGTTAGACAAAGAAAAAAGTGAGAAGACTCAAAAATCAGATGACAGAGGAGACACTGCAACTGATACCATAGAAATAAAAAGTAGCATAAGAGACTACTATGAACAATTATACACCAACAAATAAACCTAGAAGAAATGGATAAATTTCTAGAAACATACACCCTACCCAAACTGAATCATGAAGAAAGAAAAGATCTGAACAGACCTGTAACTAGTAAGGAAATTGAATCAGTAATCAAAAGCCTCCAAATCAAGACGACCAGATGTCTTCACTGGTGAATTCTACTGAACATTTAAAAAAGAATGAACACCGGAAACAGAAACTGCATTTTAACAAGATCCCTAGGTGATCCTTATGCACATTAACGTTTGAGAGGCGCTGCTGAAACTTCACTGCACGTTGAAGTAACCTGGGGAGCTTTAAAGAATACTAATGCCTGAGATTTTGATTTAATCGGTATGGGAAATGGCCTAGGCATGAGAGTTATTCTAAAATGCAGCAGAGTTTTGGAGTCAAGATGGCGGCGTAGGCAGACTCTGAACTCACCTCCTCCCGTGGACACAGCCAATTTACAACTACTCGTGGAAAAATTACCCCTGAGACAGAACTGAAAACTGGATAAGAGGAACTCCTGCAACAACGGACAATCCTAACTGAGGTAGGAGAGGCAGAGACTCCCTTCTGGAGAGGAAAAACGCCACCTTCACAAGCCGCCAGCTTCACGGCCGCCGGGAGCAGCTCACAGGTACGCAGCCTCCCTGGAGGCGCGGGGCCCTGAGCCGGGGAGCGCCCCCGCTGTGGGCATTTTGTGGACCCAGCACAATCGAGACCAGCGGCATAATATCTGACTTTGCCTGCTACTAAAGCATTGGGGAGCACCCCCGGAAAAGCTGGTTCACAAAGAAACTAAAACTGGCTCTTAAAGGGCCCGTGCACAAACTCACCCGTTCCAGAAAGCATCCTAAAATCACCAGAAAGAAAGGTGCACAGTGCTTCGGTGGCAAGAGACTCACCTAATAGGCCCTGAGTGCATCTCGGTGAGGGGTGAGACCTCTCCAGGGACTGGGACATTGGCGGCGGCCATTGTTGTGGCCTGGTGTGAGCGTGCTGACACAGACGCCATTGGAGTTCTCCCTGAGGCCTGCTAGCCCAGGGTCTGCTCCACCCGCTAGAGCACCGATTTAATCCAGCTCAGCCAGGGCAGGCAGCCCACCCTAGAGACTGGCCCCACCCAACAACAAGCCCTCAGGCAACTAGTGGGCCTGCATAGATTGGTGACTGGATTCTCTGCAGCCTGGCAACTGAGCTGACTTGAGCTGGGCAGGGTGTGCACAAGGAGCGGGTGGAGAGTGTGGGGTGGTGGCGGAGTGTGTGGGGCTCCCGCCGTGGAGAGACTGGGTCCGCTTGGGGGTCGGGGCGCTCACACGGGGCAGGACTGTGTTGACTGTGTGTGTGGACCTGTGGGCAACAGGGCTTGTCAGCTGCAGAAGACTTGTGCTTCTCAAAGACCCACATAGGAGGTTTGCCCCACCTTCCAAAGCCTGAAACAATTGGGTGCTCCTGTGCCTAAGGGCAGCCCCACCCAGCTGCAATCCTCAGAGAGCTGACAAGAGAACTAATAGGCTAGAGGTTTACAGCAATTGTAAGGCCCTGAGCCTAACAACCTGCCACACTGGGGGCCTACTCACTTAAAAGAAATACTGCAACACAGATGTGGTATTAGAACTTGCAGCCAACTGTGCTGGGGCTCCCACACCTGATAAAGAGACTGAAGGGCCCACAACAACTACAAGCAGCTGAGCATTACAACAGCTGGCCAGGAGCATAACTCAGCCTCCCTGGGCGCCTATAGGGAGAGCTAACAGGCCACAATAGAAGGACACACGTAGCCCACATAGGGGCCACCCCTGGAACACTGAGAACTGAGGGAAGCACACTGGAAGCCTCCTAAGCCATCACTTACATAAGGTCACCTATCCAAGAGCAGGAGACGTAGCTGACCTACCTAATACATAGACACAAGCACAGGGAAAGAGGCAAAATGAGGAGGCAAAAGAATACATTCCAAGTAAGGGAACAGGACAAAACCCCAGAAAAGGAACTAAGTGAAACAGAAATGAGCAACCTACCTGACAGAGAGTTCAAACTAAGAGTGTTAAGGATGCTCACTGATCTGGGGAGAAGAATAGATGAACTCAGTGAGAATGTCAACAAAGAAATGGAAGATATAAAAAAGAACCAATCAGAAATGAAGAATACAATACTGGAAATGAAAAATTCATTAGAGGGACTCAAAAGCAGAGGAGAGGATACAGAAGAACGGATCTGTGAGCTGGAAGAAAGACTAGAAGAAATTACCCAAGGTGAACAGGTAAAAGAGAAAAGAATTAAAAAGAGTGAGGACAGTCTAAGGGACCTCTGGGACAACATCAAGCGCACTAACATCCGTGTTATAGGTGTCCCGGAAGGAGAAGAGCGAGACAAGGGGGCAGAGAATCTATTTCAAGAAATAATAGATGAAAACTTCCTAACCTAAGGAAGGAAACAGACATCCAGGTACAGGAGGCACAGAGAGCCCCAAACAAGATAAACCCAAAGAGGCCCACACCAAGACACATCATAATCAAAATGTCCAGAATTAAAGATAAAGAGAGAATCCTAAAAGCCGCAAGAGAATGTCAAGTTACATACAAAGGAAACCCCATAAGGCTATCAGCTGACTTCTCAGCAGAAACCTTACAGGCTAGAAGAGAATGGCACGATATATTTAAAGTGCTAAAAGGAAAAAACTTACAGCCAAGAATACTCTACCCAGCAAGGTTATCATTCAAAATGGAAGGAGAGATCAAAATTTTCCCAGATAAGCAAAAATTAAAGGAGTTTGTCACCAAGAAACCAGTGTTACAAGAAATGTTAAAGGGACTGATTTAAGGGGAAAAGAGAAGACCACAAATAGGAAAAATTATCTATTTCCAAGATTAGAACGTAATGGATACAAATGCACAAAAAAGAAGTTGGATATGATATCAAAAACATAAAAGGAGGGAGGAGGGTAGTTAAAGAGTACAGCTTTCAGACAGAGGTCAAACTAAAGTGACCATCAATTCTGTATAGAAGAAGTAAGGAACAGAGAAGGACTACTAAAACAGAGGGAAAAAAAAAAAAAAAAAAAGTTAAAAATGGCAGTAAGTACATACTTATCAATAGCTACTTTAAACATCAATGGACTAAATGCTCCAATTAAAAGGCATAGGGTGGCTGACTGGATAAAAACAAGATCCATATATATGCTGCATACAAGAGACACACTTCAGACCTAAAGACACTCACAAACTGAAAGTGAAGGGATGGAAAAAGATACTCCACGCAAATGGCAATGAAAAGAAAGCTGGGGTAGCAGTACTCATATCAGACAAAATAGACTTTAAAACAAAAACTGTAAAACGAGACAAAGAAGGGCATTACATAATGATCAAGGGAACAATCCAACAAGAGGATATAACACTTGTAAATATCTACGCACCCAATGTAGGTGCACCTAAATATATAAAGCAATTATTAACAGACATAAAAACAGAAATAGACAGTAACACAATAATAGTAGGGGACTTTAACACTCCACTTACACCAACGGATAGATCATCCAAACAGAAGATCAATAAGGAAACATTGGCCTTAAACGACACACTAGAACAGATGGACCTAGTAGATATATACAGAGCATTCCATCCAAAAACCGAAGAATACACGTTCTTTTCAAATGCACATGGAACATTCTCCAGGATTGATCACATATTAGGCCACAAAACAAGTCTCCATAAATTTAAGAAGATTGAAATAATACCAAGCATCTTTTCTGACCACAACGGTATGAAACTAGAAATCAACTATAGGAAGAAAATCAGAAAAGCCACAAATACATGGAGATTAAACAAAATGCTACTGAACAACGATTGGGTTAACGAAGAAATCAAAGAAGAAATCAAAAAATACCTGGAGACAAATGAAAATGAAAATACGACATACCAGAATTTATGGGATACAGCAAAAGCGGTTCTAAGAGGGAAGTTTATAGCAATACAGGCCTATCTCAACAAACAAGAAAAATCTCAAATAAACAATCTAACAATGCACCTAAAGGAACTGGAAAAAGAAGAACAAACAAAGCCCAAAATCAGTAGAAGAAGGGAAATAATAAAAATCAGAGCAGAAATAAATGAAATAGAGACCAAAAAAACAATAGAAAAAATTAATAAAACCAAGAGCTGGTTCTTTGAAAAGACCAACAAAATTGACAAACCTTTAGCTAGACTCACCAAGAAAAAAGAGAGAAGGCACAAATAAGTAAAATCAGAAATGAAAGAGGAGAGGTTACAACAGACACCTCAGAAATACAAAAGATTATAAGAGAATACTATGAAAAACTATATGCCAACAAATTCGACAATCTGGAAGAAATGGATAAATTCTTAGAATCATACAACCTTCCAAAACTGGATCAAGAAGAAGTAGAGAATTTGAATAGACCAATCACCAGTAAGGAGATCGAAACAGTAATCAAAAACCTCCCCAAAAATAAAAGTCCAGGACCAGACGGCTTCCCTGGTGAATTCTACCAAACATTCAAAGAAGACTTAATACCTATCCTTCTCAAACTCTTCCAAAAATTGAGGAGGGGGAAGCTCCCTAACTCATTCTACGAAGCTGACATTACCCTGATACCAAAACCAGACAAGGACAACACAAAAAGAAAACTACAGGCCAATATCACTGATGAACATCGATGCGAAAATCCTCAACAAAATACTAGCAAATCGCATACAACAATACGTTAAAAGATTATACACCATGATCAAGTGGGATTTATTCCAGGTATGCAGGGATGGTTTAACATTCGCAAATCAATCAACGTAATACACCACATTAATAAAATGAAGAATAAAAATCACATGATCATCTCAATAGATGCAGAGAAAGCATTTGACAAGATACAGCATCCATTTATGATAAAAACTCTGAATAAAATGGGTATAGAAGGAAAGTACCTCAACATAATAAAGACCATATATGAGAAACCCACAGCTAATATCATCCTCAATGGTGAAAAACTGAAAGCTATCCCTCTAAGAACAGGAACCAGACAAGGATGCCCACTGTCACCACTCCTATTTAACATAGTATTGGAAGTCCTAGCCAGAGCAATCAGGCAAGAGAAAGAAATAAAAGGGATCCAAATTGGAAAGGAAGAAGTGAAACTGTCACTATTTGCAGATGACATGATTTTATATATAGAAAACCCTAAAGAATCCACCAGAAAACTTTTAGAAGTAATAAACGAGTATGGTAAAGTTGCAGGATACAAAATCAGCATACAAAAATCAGTTGCATTTCTGTACACTAACAACGAAGTAGCAGAAAGAGAAATTAAGAATACCATCCCATTTACAATTGCAACAAAAAGAATAAAATACCTAGGAATAAACTTAACCAAAGATGTGAAAGATCTGTACACGAAAACTATAAAACATTGCTGAAAGAAATTGAAGAAGACACAAAGAAATGGAAAGATATTCCGTGCTCTTGGATTGGAAGAATTAACATAGTTAAGATGTCCATACTTCCTAAAGCCATCTATAGATTCAATGCAATCCCTATCAAAGTTCCAACAACATTTTTCACAGAAATAGAACAAAGAATCCTAAAATTTATATGGAACAACAAAAGACCCCGAATAGCTAAAGGAATCCTGAGAAAGAAGAACAAAGCTGGAGGTATCACACTCCTGATTTCAAAATATACTACAAAGCTATAGTAACCAAAACAGCATGGTACTGGCACAAAAACAGACCCACAGATCAATGGAATAGAATCGAAAGCCCAGAAATAAACCCACACATCTATGGACAGCTAATCTTTGACAAAGGAGCCAAGAACATACAATGGGGAAAAGAAAGTCTCTTCAACAAATGGTGTTGGGAAAACTGGATAGCCATATGCAAAAAAATGAAAGTAGACCCTTACCTAACACCATACACAAAAATTAACTCCAAATGGATTAAAGACTTGAATGTAAGACCTGAAACTGTGAAACTTCTAGAAGAAAACATAGGCAGTACGCTCTTCCACATCAGTCTTAGCAACATCTTTTTAAACACCACATCTGACCGGGCAAGAGAAACAATAGAAAAAATAAACAAATGGGACTACATCAAACTAAAAAGCTTCTGCACAGCAAAGGAAACCATCAACAAAACGAAAAGACAACCTAACAATTGGGAGAAGATATTTGCAAACCATACATCTGATAAGGGCTTAATCTCCAAAATATATAAAGAACTCATGCATCTCAACAACAAAAACTACCAACCCAATTAAAAATGGGCAAAAGACCTGAACAGACATTTCTCCAAAGAAGATATACAGATGGCCAACAGACACATGAAAAGATGTTCAAAATCACTAACTATCAGGGAAATGCAAATCAAAACTACAATGAGATATCACCTCACGCCCGTCAGAATGGCTATAATTAACAAGACAGGAAACAACATGTGTTGGAGAGGATGTGGAGAGAAGGGAACTCTCATACACTGCTGGTGGGAGTGCAAACTGGTGCAGCCACTATGGAAAACAGTATGGAGATTCCTCAAAAAATCAACGATAGAACTACCATATGATCCAGCTATTCCACTGCTGGGTATTTATCCAAAGAACTTGAAAACACCAATTTGCAAAGGTACATGCACCCCTGTGTTCATTGTAGCCTTATTCACGATAGCCAAGACTTGGAAGCAGCCTAAGTGCCCATCAAGGGACGAATGGATAAAGAAGCTGTGGTATATATACACAATGGAATACTACTCAGCCATAAGAAACGACGAAATCCAGCCATTTGTGACAACATGGATGGACATTGAGGGTATAATGCAAAGTGAAATAAGTCAGAGGGAGAAGGTCAAATACCGTATGATTTCCTTCATTAAGTAGTAGATAATAACAACAATAAACAAACACATAGGGACAGAGATTGGATTGGTGGTTACCAGAGGGGAAGGGGGGAGGGAGGAGGGTGAAAGGGATAATTCGGTACATGTGTGTGGTGATGCGTTGTAATTAGTATTTTGGTGGTGAACATGATGTAGTCCATGCAGAAATAGAAGTACAATGATGTACACCTGAAATTTTTACAATGTTATAAATCAATGTTACTGCAATAAACAAAAAATTAAAAAAAAATAAATAAATAAATAAATAAAATGCAGCAAAGTGTGAGGAAAAAAAAAAAAAAAAAAAAAGAATGAAAACCAATCCCTCTCAAACTCTGCCAAAAAAAATGAGGAGGCAGAAATACTTCCAAACTCATTTTATGAGGCCAGCATTACTCTGATACCAAAACCAGACAGAGACACTACAAGAAAAGAAAACTACAGACCAATATCCCTGATGAATATAGATGCAAAGATCCTCAACAAAATAATAGCAAGCTGAATTCAACAGCACATTAAAAGGATCATGTGCCACAACCAAGTGGGATTTATCTCTAGAATGCAATTATGGTTCAGCATATGAAAATCAATCAATGTGATAAACTACATTAACAGAATAAAGGATAAAAACCATATGATCATCTCAGACGCAGGAAAAGCATTGACAAAACTCAACACCCTTTCACGATAAACACACTCAAACACACTCAATATGCCCGGTAAACTAGGAATATTAGGAAATTACCACAACATAATAAAGGCAATATATGAAAAGCTCATAGCTAACATCATACTCAACAGGTGAATATGCTTTTCCACTAAGATCAGGAACAAGGCAAGGATGCCCACTCTCACTACTTCTATTCAACATACTTCTGGAAGTCCCAGCCAGAGAAATTAGGCTTTGAAATGAAAGGCATCCAAATCAGAAAAGAAGAAGTAAAACGATCCCTATTCTCAGATGACATGATCTCATATGTAAAAAACCCTATCAGCAAAGTTGCAGGATACAAAATCAACACGCAAAAATTAGTTGCATTTCTATGCACTAATAACGCACAATCTGAAAAAGAAATTAGGAAAACAATCCCATTTACAATAGCATCAAAAAATATACTTAGGAATAAACTTAACCAAGGAAGCAAAAGTCTTGTACACTAAAAATTACAAAACATTGCTGAAAGAAATAAAAGAAGGCAAAAATAAATGGAAAGACACCCTGCATTCACAGAGTGGAAGACTTAATATTGTTCAAATGTCCATACTACCCAAAGCAATCCGCAGATTCAATGCAATCTCTACCAAAATATGAATGGCAATTTTGCAGAAATAGCAAAAAGAATCCTAAAATTCATATGGAATCCTAAAGTACTCCAAACTGCCAAAACAATCTGGAGAAAGAAAAACAAAGCTGGAGGCCTCACACTTCCTGACTTTAAAACATATTACAAAGCTACAGTAGTCAAAATAGTATGCAACTGGAATAAAGATAGAATACAGACCAATGGAACAGAATAGAGATTCTAGAAATAAACCCTCACATATATTTTCAAATGATCTTCAACAAGGGTGCCAAAGCTACACGATGGGGAAAGACAGTCTCTTTAACAGAGTCGGAAAAACTGGATATCCATAAGCAAAAGATTGTATTTGGACTCTTACTTTACATTATTTTCAAAACTTAACTCAAAATGGATTAAAGAATTAAACATAAGATCTGAAACTGTAAATCTTCTAACAGAAAAGATAAGGGGAAAGCTTCATGACACTGGATTTGGCAATGATTTCTTGGATATGATAGCAAAAGTACAGGCAACAAAAGCAAAAAATAGATGAATAGGACTACATCAAAATGAAAAGCTTCTACACAACAAAGGAAAGAATCAACAAAACAAAAGGCAACCTACGGAATGGGAGCAAATATTTGCAAACCATATATCTGATAAAGAATTAATATCCAAAATATAAAGGTACTGTTACAACTCAATAGCAAAACCGAAACAAACTGATTAAATAATGAGCAAAGGACTTGAACAGATCTTTCACCAAAGACATACACAATAGCCAACACATATATGAAAAGATGCTCTGTGTCACTAATCATCAGGAAAATGCAAATCAAAACCACAATAAGATACCACATTATACTGGTTAGGATGGCCGCTATCAAAAAACCCAGAAAATAACAAGTGTTGCTGAGGATACGGAGAAACTGAAACCCCCATGCACTGTTCGTGGGAATGTAAAATATTGTAGCCGCTATGGAACACAGTGTGGAGGTTCCCTTAAAAATTAAAATTAGAACCACCATATGATCCAGCAATCCCACTTCTGGGTATATGTCCAAGGAACTGAAAACAGGATCTCAAAGAGATATTTGTACATCTGTGTTCATTGCAACAATATTTACAATAGCCAAGAAGTAGAAACAAACTAAATGTTCCTTTGATGGATGAATGGATAAAGAAATGTGACATATACATATAATGGAATATTATTCAGCCTTAAAATGAAGGGAATCTTGTTATATGCTACAACTTGGATGAATCTTGGGGATATTATGTGAGTAAACCAGTCACAAAAAGACAAATACAGCATGACTCCTCTTAATATGAAGTTATCTAAAGTAGTCAAACCATTGGAAGCAGAAAGTAGAATGGTCGTTGCCAGGGGCTCAGGGGAAGGGGGAGTTGCTCAATGTTGTTCAGTTTAGAAATCCATTGCACAATGATGTACATACTGTTAACACTACGTACTATACACTTAAAAATGGTTTAGATGGTAAATTTTATGTTATGTGTTTCTTATCATAATAAAAAAAGAAGAGTTGATTTTTCCCTCCCACTTTCCTATCATCAAAAATGACTGAACATATGTTACTAAAGCTTTCCAAAAAATTCACCCCTGGGATGAGATAAAGCATGGAAAGTGTATGCTCAAAATGAATAAGTTTCCAAAATTTGTGAACAGATGAAAACCATGCTTTAAAACGTAAATGGTATGCAATCTTGAACACATTTGCTTTTGTGAACACCTAAGGAAATAATAGAGGAAGCCATAAAAAGTGCTTATTGACTTTTTATGAGCTTTAGAATAAGAGAGATGTGGAAGAAAACCAATGTAGAATTAATGCATGCAATGAGAAGTAAACAGAATTGATTGTCTGAAATATATTTTTAATGGGATTACAGATTTTAGCCGGCAAATTTTTTAAAAAGAGTAATTATCTATAAATGGTTGCATTTAATCATTCAAAAAATGTACTCATAGCAACTTCAAGAAAGGTAGGTAATAAAATGATCCTTGGATGTTCCTACTACCTCTTTAATTTTGTAATTTACAGAAGATTATACTGAAAACAATTCTTAGTGTTGCTTCAATGTTGGATCAGATTCCAGATCTTGCCTGGGGACCCGATGCTGCTGATCTCCCCTCGCTTCCCAGCCACTCCCTGCCTGGGCTGTATCCCAGGTTGATAACCACACTTTAGATCCCCTGCATTTTCAAGAGCTGTCGTTATTCTCCTTTCCAGCTCCTGGAACCCCAGAGCCAGCCAGAACCCAGAGCCTGCACATGTCCGGAAAGAAAGGTTGCACAATTTTTCTATATGAGTGATTCTCAACTTTGGTTATGAGATGCCTGGCACATTTCCAATTATTTCACGAAACAGAGCAAATGTCTCCAAAAAAATCTTAAAATTACATTTCACTTAAAGAAATGCCTTTTAAGATGTTTTTAGCTGCCACATAATGAGTACCATAATATACTATTTTAATGATTCCATTTGATTGTCACAGCAGCTCTTCGGGGAGACAATATTGTTATCCTCAAATAATCTAAAACCAGGGTTCCACATTCACAAACAATAGATGCTAATTAAAAACAAAAATTAAAGAAAAAAATCCTGATATTTCTATTGTGTTTTATTCTGTTTTTGACTTAAATATAAATGAAAGCTCTTTATAAACTTTAAAGTGCTGTAAATCACAAATGTCCAAAACTCTTCCAGCTTTCAAAAACAAAACAAAATACTCCTCTGATCTTCAGGGTCCTTCAAGCTATTGCCACATTCCCTTTTTCACTTCATGGCCAAGCCTTGTAAAAAATGGACCAAATTCACCATCTCTGCTTCTTCACTCTGCTCTTCACTGTACTCTGGCTTCTAAAATAAAGTTCTAGCGAATTAGTTCTCTCCAAAGTTTCCAATCCCCTCCTAGGTTGCTAAATTCTGTTTGGCTGCACACAATTCCTGTAAGCAGCCATGGCTGACTCCAGAGTTCATGTTAGGGGGTTTTGGTTCCTGGTCTCTATTCCTGGCCAAATTCTGAAAAATTTCAACACAGCAAACTTTCCCCTCAGAACTTCCTCTCTGGACTCTCCCAGCCAGTTATTCTGCTAACCATGTCATTCTCTTATTATTGTATCCTTTACATTTGATGCATGGACTTATCTTTCAGACATGCCTTCCTTTCTACCATGTTCTTACCTCCTTATGCCAAGATGGCATCCTAAGACCATTTCAGGTAGCACTCTTCCCAACTCCAATGAGGAGAGGTTCTGTGAGTGCTGTAGCCCCACTCCCAGTTGGTGGCAGCCCATCACCTCCTTCACTTCTGCTTTGGGGACAGGCTCCCAATTAAGCTAGTTGTCACTTTTCAGTTCTTATCTTACCCAACCTCTGCTCCAAGTTAGATATGGTTGACCAGTCCCTGCTTCTTGAATGTGCCACTTTCCTGTTTCTTTAACACCATCCTCCCACAAACTGTCAGTAGTGTCCTGGCCCCCCATCTCAATCTCTTTTGTAGATGCATTATTCATCCAACTCCTGTAAAATATTGACATTACTTTGGATTTTCTTCTCAGCCTTCTTTCCTCTCTCACCCTTGGCTTGCATGCATAATTACATGGGAGCTTCTACCAAGTCACAATGTCTGGTCTACCTTCAAAGCCTCTCATTTAATTGGTTGGGCGATGGGTGTCCAGGTATTAGTAATTTTTAAAAGCTCCCCAGGTATCTCTATGTGAAGCCCAGGTTGAGAACCCCAGGTCTAAACAATCAACAGGTCCCATCGAGGCTGCCTTCGAAACGCTTGTGGAGCACTTTTCCTCTGGTCTTCCCTTACCGCTGTGGCTTTATTCTGGCCCTGGTCATTTATCACGTGGATTACTGCAGTACTCTCCTGAGTCATCTCTCTTCCTCAGGCCACCCTTCACAAGTTCTCCAAAGTAAGCTTTCTATCATATAAAAGTTGTTTTTCACTCTTTGGATAATTTAAAGGCTATCAATGTCTCTCTGTTCCAGCTCGTCACTGGAAAGCTCACGAGAGCCTCTGCCCAGCTATTCCAGACCATCTGCTGTGGCGGGTGGTAAACTCATCACACACTCTTGAGTCCCCACGCCTTTGTGTGGGCCATTTCCCCTGCCTGGAACTAAGTGCCTTCCCCCACCACCTTTTTTTTTTGCCTGGTTTTATTCTCATTTGGGCTTTTCTTATCTTAGAAGTCTAATGGTTAAATGGTGAAAGGATTTCAATACCTACTAGGAGCAAGGTTCCTTCTGGCTCTGCTGTCCACAGTGGGAAGCTTCTCCCAGCTCTGCACTTTCATCTCCATGCCTTACACTTACAACTGTTGGCAATAATGACGATAAAATGCTCTAGAGATTACAAAGTGCTCATTTGATCATCAAAGTTGTCTTGTAAGAGAAGGGATGAAAGAGATGCTCAAGGTTCTTTACAAGGCTGACCACGTGCTTCCTATACCTTTAAAAAATTGAATATTGAGTGTACAACATTGAGTATACAGTCAACATTTATCTTTACCTTGAAGGGTGCCCTCAAGAAAAGAGATAAGAATGCCCTTTACGAGTTAAAAATGAATAAAACAGAGTTACAGTTTTACATAGTACAACTTAGACACGCAAAGAAAAAATGGTTTATTTTTTTATGATTAATCTAGTATTCCTTATAAGCCCCAACCTGATGGACAATAGAAAAAAACAACCATCTGAAACATGCTATTTAATGTCCTCATGGTCCCTTCCCTTTAAACAGCACTTTTAGGTAACTTAGTGTCTTTAGAGTACATGCTCAGCATGAGGTTCCCTCCCTCCTGCGCTGTGCCTCTGTTAGATGACACTGGTGGCAGGGCGGGGGGACTTGCAGTGATGAGGTAGGATCTTTGGGTGCTGCCTACTGGCTCTTAGAATTTGTCTCCAGGCAATGAGTCTGCTCCATCATTTCGACATGTTCAGGCTAGGAACTTATCCTGCTGACTTGGCCCTACTATGGCTGTTTTTGATACTGAAGACCCTGTGGCGTGTTATGCAACCCTGTGTTTAGGCTGACCGCCCCAAAGATTTTGGGATGGGCTCATCTCATCCCTTGCAATAGTGGTCCCCACGGTAGGCCTTCTGGCCTGTACTCTGTGTTAACCTGTGTCCACGAGTGGAAATTCTGGGACTATGGGTTATCTTTTAGGCCTTGCAAGAGCCAAACAGGGATGGAGCACTCACTTGTGCCTTCTCTTTACCTAATCACGCTGCCCATTTTACTTTGCTGCCACTTGTCCTGTGTTAGCAAAAGGCCATGATGTGAGGCAGTGTCCTCCCAGAGTTCCAAAGTGTCCTCTGCTTTTAGCTTTTCTTTCTATCTCACTGGTCCCCTCCAGGATTATAGCTTCGGGAAAGCGAGGGGCCAGGAAGCTCCTGGCTGACCACTTGTTTCCTCTATCTTTTCTCTCTTATCCTACCTACACTCCCTAGCAACTAGAAGGGATGGGCTTTCCTTGTTTTCCATATGGCAGGCTTCCTTACAAACTATCTTCGTTTATAGTATGGACTACCTATTTTGTTTGTCAAAGGCAGAATATTCTCTCTTTGCATTTCTGCTGTAATTATTCTAATGCTATCAAAAATGAGTGGATGCCTCTTGCAGAAGAGATAGAAGGTCTTATCTATAGATAGACAATAGAGAAAAGAGTAGAAAGAGAGTTCAAAAATATTAACCCTAAGGCGAAGAACAAAGTTGGAGGACTTACACTACTTGACTTCAAGACTATAAAGCTCCAGTAATCAAGACAGTGGTATTAGTGAAAGAATATACAAATAGATCAGTGGAACAGAATAGAGAGCCCAGAAATAGACCCACCTAAATATAGTCAACTTGTTTGACAAAGGAATAAAGGCAATACAATGGAGAAAAGATAGTCTTTTCAATAAATGGTGCTGGAACAACCAGACATCCACAAGCAAAAAAGTGAATCTAGATAGAGATCTTACACCCTGCACAAAAATTAACTCAACATGGATCATAGATGTAAATGTAAAATACAAAAATATAAAACTCCTAGAAGATAACATAGGAGAAAACCTAGATGATCTTGGATATGGTGATGACTTTTTAGATACAATACCAAAGGCACAATCCATGAAAGAAATAATTGATAATCTGGATTTCATTAAAATTTAAAACTTCTGCTCTGAGAAAGACAGTGTCAAGAAAATGAGAAGACAAGCCCAGACTGGGAGAAAATATTTGTAAAAGACACATCCGATAAACGACTGTTATCCAAAATATACAAAGAACTCTTAAAACTCAACAATAATAAAACAAACAATTTGACTAAAAAATGGGCCAAAGGTGTTAAAAGATCCATCACCAAAGAAAATATACAGATGGCAAATAAGCATATGAAAAGATGTTCTGCATTATATGTCATTAAGGAAATGCAAATTACAACAACAATGACATACCACTACATACCTATTAGTATGGTAAAAAGCTGGAACACTGACAATACCAAATGCTGGTGAGGATGTGGAGCAACAGGAACTGTCATTCACTGTGGTAGGAATGCAAAATGGTACAGCCACTTTGGAAGACCATTTGGAGTTTCTTACAAAACTAAATATACTCTTACCATAAGATCCAGGAATCACACTCCTTGAAATTTACCCAAAGGAGTTGAAAATTTATGTCTACACTAAAACCTGTACATGGATTTTTATATGAATTTATTCATAATTGCCAAAACTTGGAAGCAACCAAGATGTCATTCAGTAGATGAATAGATAAATAAACCATGCTATATACAGGAAACGGAATATCATTCAGTGCAAAAAATAAATGAGCTATCGAGCCATGAAAAGACATGGAGGAATCTTAAATGCATATTACTAACTGAAAGAAGCCAATCTGAAAAAGCTAGATACTGTATGATTCCAACTATTGACATTCTGGAAAAGTCAAAACTATGAAGACAGTAAAAAGATCAGTGGTTGCCAGGGTTTGGGGTCGGGGTGGGTAGGGGGAAGAATGCATAGGCAGAACATGGAGGATTTTTAGGGCAGTGAAACTACTCTGTATGATACTATAATGATGGATGCATGTCATTATACATGTGTCCAAACCCACAGAATGTACAGCACCAAGGGTGAACTCTGATGTAAACTATAGACTTTGGGTGATTATGATGTGTCAGCGTATGTTCACTGATTGTAACAAATAAACCACTCTGGTGCAGGATGCTGATAATGAGGGAGGCAATGCATGTGTGGGGGAAGGGAGTACATGGGAAATCTCTGTACCTGCCTCTCAATTTTGCTTTGTACCTAAAACTTCTCTAAAGAAATAGAATCTTGGGGCCAGCCTGGCAGCGTAGCGGTTAAGTGCGTGTGCTCCGCTGCTGCGGCCCAGGGTTCACAGGTTTGGATCCTGGGCGCACAGCAACGTACCACTTGTCAAGCTACGCCGTCCCATATAAGTAGAGGAAGATGGGCACGGATGTCAGCCCAGGGCCAATCTTCCTCAGCAAAAAGAGGAGAATTGGCAACAGATATTAGCTCAGGGTTGGTCTTCCTCACAAAAAAAAAAGAAATAAAATCTTTAGAAAATATTGACATCTATAAACAAAACCTAATGGCTCAGAACAGAGTTGTCAAAATCGCCATAAAGAAACAGAATTGCTCTCAGAGCAGAAGCCATGACTGAGGTGTTAAGAAACCAAAAGAAGGAATGTGTTAATCAAAAGGAAGTTGATGAACAATGGAAGCCCAGGCAGTCATGAAGGCATCACAAATCTTACTTGGCAGTGCTATGTGAGTTCTTTCTGAAGAAAGGGTAACATAGGCTCATAACGTTCAACAATAGAATCACATCCTGCTCGAATTGTTCAGGTTAGCAAACAACTTTCTGATTATAGTTTGGCTTCCTGTGTCTTTTTTCCTAGAAAGAGAGAGCTGGTCATCCTGACATGACTACTACAGTTCACATGGCATTGATAGTTCTTCATATAAATAAAAGAACTGGCATTCTGGTTTATATATCAGTGTCTTTAATAGTGGTTAGTAAGTCCCAACCCTGGGGGAAGAACTCCCTGGTTGGCTAATAAAATGAGGTCTTGAGCCTCTATGGCTGAGGCCCAGATGTGGGACTGGGGTTAATTCACCAAGACGAAAACTGCCTTGTGAGGTGTTTATCTTCTTCTGAGACAACTGGACCTTGCCTAAGGTTTTTCTTTGTTTTCTCCAGAGCTATCTTAGAGTTGTAGGTAAGGTGATGAAATCCCATACTGTTTGTAAATGGTTAGTTAAATGGTACTCAGAATGAGTACCATGAATTTCATTCCAAGTATAAAATTGGCCTTAAATAAAATAATGAAATAGGAATGACAGGTAATATTTGCTTCCCTATTTTCATTATCATAAAAATTTATATGTTGGAATGGTAGCGTTTGAAAAACTGCATGTATTTCATTGTTGTTATATACAGTCATGCGTCACATAACAATGTTCTGGTCAACAACGGACTGCACGTACGACAGTGGTCCCATAAAATTAGTACCATATAGCCTAGGTGTGTGATAGGCTATACTATCTAGGTTTATGTAAGTATACTCTATGATGTTCTCACAATGGCAAAATCGCCTAATGACACATTTCTCAGTATGTATCCCCATCAAGTGAAGCATGACTGTAACTACTAAGTAACAACTGGTTGCTCTGGTGAGAATTTATACATAGCTAACCTGATAGAATTCAATCTTAAGGATTTGGGACAGAAGGAGGATAACAATAATAACAACAAAAACAATTCATATGTACATTCATATGACCCTATTTAGTCCTTACTGTATCCTACCGAGGAAGTCATTATCATCTCCACTTTATAGAAGGAGGAGGAAAGCTTGTCCATTGTGAGCAGAAGAGCAGGAGTGATCCATTCAGCTACACTAACTCCTATCACAATTTCCATTCTCCACATATATATGCCCAGCCTGACCGAGAGTTAGAGCCAGAATTTACTGGATCAATTGCCAAAGGGCAAGAAGAGATTTTCCTCCAAAATATCAAGATCAGGTTTGTTTATTACACAACATTATATATAATTACTAGTTAGAATGCCCCCATGTATCATCATGTTTTAATTTTATTTCAAGTCTTTCAAAGTCTGAGTATTTACTTTTAATCAGAGTATCAGTACAATTCATAAGATCATTTTTCCCCTCATGGTAATTCAAAGAAATGCATGAAATCGTGAATAGTCGACATTGGGGACTATGATTGCTGATTCATCCTTATCAGGATAACCAAAGCATTGGGAGTGAAACAGAAGAAATAAAAGCTGGCTTCTAGAAGGTTCATGGACAACCAAATGGCTTATCTTTCACTTCAAAAAGATTCAGAATGGTTAGATTCTCTCTCATCTGGATTGAAAAGAAACAGTAGTAAGAGTAAAAAGCAGGGAATCACTTGGACTTCAACTTTTCTAGTCATGTTGCTGTATGGCTAGCCTCTCTCTTATAGGCAACTGGAACCCTTGAGAATGACTCTACGAATAAGCGAACATTTCATGACTGATTCTTAAAGAGATTTTACCTACCAGAGGGTTGCTTTTAAAATGGGAACTATATACTGAACTATATATTGTTTTAAACAATTGATATTAAGTTTAATGTTGTTAATAGACAAATGAAATGTTAATTGAAACTTGAACTTGGGGGTTTTCCAAGAAAGAAATGTTAAACAAATATAAATACATTGCAGTTACTTGTTTTAACTTTTTACTTTCTTAAAAGAACATCTAAATGTTAAAATCAATTTAATGTGATGAAAATTTATGATAATTCATAAAGTAATTCACTCAGGATGTCAAGTGGTGCCTACCAATAGGATGTATGAGTAACCCACAGAAAATTTAAGCTCCCAATAGACATATATTTTTCATTTGAAAATAAAATTAAATTGCAAGTATATTTTGGAGGGAAATAATGCTGGAAGCTATAAATGCTATTAAATCATTTCTACCAAGGCCATTCTAACACTGATCAATGGAGTTACAATCATTTAAAACAACTGGAATTCAAAAACAAGGGAAAAAAAAATCATCTTCTGGTGTCTATGACATGATCTGGCAGTCTGTCTGTACTGAATTCATGTTCCTGGCAAAGCTTTGGCCAGCTTGAAATGTCAATCAATATTTTATGCACCTTGTCATTGTTTTTCACAGGGGCCTAGGAAATCCTGCTGACCCAGACCCAGGTGTAGATTAGTTGCATCTACTCAGATTCAAAGCCTTCTTTAACTGTCATCCTTTCCTTCTCCCTTTCTCCTTCCTGTTACATGCTACAGCTTTTAGTTTACCTCTCAACTTCGACTTTATGCCCTTCACACATGTCATAGTTACTCTTCAAAGCGAGGTCCCAACCCGTTGCTTCAGATGTCTTGAAATGTATACCTACCCGGATATTTATGGATACCATATGCTTGTATTACTGCCAGAAGTATTTCTAGCCTTCCTTATGTGTAAGATTTAATAAACATATTTTTAGAGTGTTAAGTTCTATTAAAAGATAACAGTCAAATTTAATTCAGTAATTCTACATAGAAGAGCACTAAGAAGGACAACTCTGATCAGAGGTCAAAGAAAACACGACGACGCAGATAGCAGGATGAAGACTTGCCATCCATTTATTCATCAGCTTTTCTGATCGAGTCTTAAATAGGAGGCCCAACTTCAGAGGGAAGAAAGTAATTTGGTCTTCACTGTCTTCTGTCTTAACTCTTTATCTCAGACCAGGTTACCCTTAACCATACTGATTAATCCCAACTGTGATGGCTGGGAGTAGATGGAAGGTGTACAGATTTGATGAGATAGTGCCTGAGTGATGGGAAACAGGCTAAAATCAATGTAGTTTCCTCCCATAATGGCTGCCTCCTATCAACAGAGTGAATCTGTGACATACAAATGAATGGTACATTGCAAAAATGAAAACAGCTGCAAATTTTCCCCTTCCACAGCAGTTTTTATTAGTGTTATTTTCAATCACTTCTGAATCCAACCACAAATATTATACTTACTAATCCATAATTTAATTTCATATTGAAATGTTTTCTTTGAGGTGCCTTAGATACTGACTTTTATTTAGGTTTAATTCTGCAAACAAATTGATCCTAGGTGAATTGAGAAAGGATATCCTAACAATTATGGAATGCCTAGGCACATTACTTAATCTTTAATTTTTTATTTATTTATTTTTTCCCCCAAAGTCCCAGTAGATAGTTGTATATCATAGCTGCACATCCTTCTAGTTGCTGTATGTAGGACGCGGCCTCAGCATGGCCAGAGAAGCGGTGCTTCGGTGCGCGCCCGCGATCCGAACCCAGGCCGCCAGCAGCAGAGCGCGTGCACCCAACTGCCAAGCCACGGGGCCGGCCCACATTACTTAATCTTTAGATATTTCATCTACTGATGTGAAAAGTGTGATAACGTGATGACTTCCATGCCAATTCTTTTGAGGAATAATATATTTAGTGCCTATTACTCTGCAGAATGTATATTGGATGTGAATGTTCACTAATAGTGGTTGGAAACCCTACTATGTGAAAAATAACTGAATAAACTAGAGAAGGGAAAACTATTTTGGGTAAAAGCAAAAGTCCTCCCGGTGATCTACTGGGTCCTGCATGATCTCTTAGTCCTTTGACCTCATGTCCTTGTTTACACTGCTTCAGTTACACAGCCCTCTTTACTGTTCTTTGAACAAACCAGGCACGCTCTCATTGGCTTTCTCCTTTTTTCTGAAATGCTCTGCCCCCAAATATATGAATGGCTACCTCCTCTCTTTAAGTTTTTGCCCAAATGTCTCTTACTCAATGATGCCTGCCTTTACCTGTTATTTAAAATTGCAATTTGTCCTCTCCCCCAGCACTCCCAATTCCCTCTTACCCTGCTCTGCTCTTTGTTTATTCAATAACTCCTATCACCATCTGACGTATACCATACTTTAGTTATTTATTATGCTCATTGATATCGTCTCTCTGTCCCTGCTAGAACATAAGCCTCACAAGGGCAAGCATCTTAGTGTTTTAGTTCTCTAATACATCTCAGTAGAAAAGTACCAGGCACATAATACTCAAATGTGTTGAAAGAGCAAAAAAATAGCTGAAGAGTGACTGTGTAGAGAAGTGGAGTGCTCCAGAGGGCAGAACTAGGATTTATGGATACACATAAAGGAGGCAGACCTAGGTTCAACATATGAATGACTTTCCAAATGAAGGGGTTTTCTAACTTTGTCGTGCAATCAAATCACCTGCAGAGCTTTTGAGAAACAACAAATCCCGCACCCCAGACTTAATGAGGCAGAAACTTCAAGGGTTGGTCATAGATTACTTGTTTCACACCCAAGTTCAAGAACCAGTAAACTCTCAGTCACTGAAATATTCAAGTAGAGACTGAAAGACCACATGTTATGGGTGTTTAGGAAGAAATGTTTATAGTTGTAATGCAGATGAAGGCTGGGCTCAAAGATTCTATGACTTTCTCAGATCAATTTCAAGACTGATTAATATATTGTATTTTGTGCCATATTATTTAGAAAATGTTAACTTTACTTTCCATCAGGCTCTGCTCTGGGGTTAGGATGTATGCCTTTTAAGAGGAATAGAAATATAGCTCTAAAAAGAATCTCATATTGTTTAAGATTTAATGCTTATGTGGAAGTCTCATTACACATAAGAATATAGGTTGGAAATTTCTGACTTATTTTGGAAGTCACTAATATTTCATTTAATGAAGGTAATTGCAATTTACTCTTAATTATATTTGGAATCAATAAGAGGCCTTCTGAGGAAGCAACCCATAGGATAACCATAATTCAAAAAAAGATCAAAGTCAGGTTAATAATCCACCACAGAGAACGACCCTTATATTCAATATTAAATTGAAGATTCTCTTCATAGAGAAGGCAGTATATAATGTGCAACAAAAATAATTTCACTATGAAATAAATAAATCAATTTCAGAAAAATGCAGGTTGCCTCTTAAATAGCATTTTCTGTAGGTATGGATAAAGTGAAATCGAATCATGATAAAATGACAAAATGAAAACTAAAAATGACATGAACAAGCAAACAGCACACACCAGACCTTTTGGAAGCAAACGGCTCCTCTTCCAAGGCCTGAGTCCATTATTTTTGTCCTCTGGTTGGCTAAAAGGATCAGAAGATTCATTTCTCTACTCTCTAGTTAGATATAATTACCTAGATTGAATTTCTTTCAGTTCACAGCTATCTACAAATAGGTTTTTTCTATTTTGGGTAGAAAGATCATTTAGTTTAATTTTTTTTTATGTTTCCCATTACGGCATAAATTTGAGTGGGAAAATAATTGAAAAATAATTTTACATTGTGAGGAAAAATAGTTACCATCCATAGAAGCCTGTTCTGAGTTGTGTAATGTGTGCCAAATTCTTTGAAGATCAGTCATTACTGCACTGTGTGAAAGCCACTACTGACTGTATCAAAAGGAAGTAATAACAGTAATAATAATAACAGCAGTTCCTAGTTATTACATGCCCACTATATCTCAGACACTGTTTTAAGGGCTTTACATGAACTAGCTCATTCAGTCCTCAGAATAACCTAATGTGGTAGCACGATTATTATTCCTATTTTGCAGATTAGGAAACTGAGGCTCAGAGAGATTCAGCTGCCCAAGGATGCACAGCAACAGAGTCAGGAGGTAAACCCGGCAGAGCCCAAGCACTGAACCCAATACACTTCCTCTTTCATTGTACTTCTAAGAAAGTACTTTAGGAAATGTACAGTTTTTAAGGATTCATACATATTTAAAATAAAAAGGTTTGTTTTTGAGATTGTAAACTTAAATTAACTGAAACTTCAAGAGCCCTGAATGATTTATCTTCTAGTATTTTTACTAATTTTTGCTGTCTTCAAAGGTTTGTGTGTGTGTGTTTTACAGTATTTGAGTGTATTTTTCTAATAATGTATTTTGGATGAAAATTGGCATACCAAGAATCAGTTGGACTCAAGAATTTATACCTGAATCTGCAATAGCACTCTTGTTATATAATCCTCACTTTTAAGCATTTTGCCAAAACAGGTACAATATGCAAAAAGCTTGAGGGGACACTCACCTGCATCACAATTTTCAGTCACAGTCCCTTTATACAGATGGTGGCTGAAGGAAATCTTGACATCTTCTCCTTCCATGTGAATGATCAAGAGACCAGTGGTTGTCCTAGCAGTTGGGACCCCTTGGTCCATAACTTTTAACTGCAGCCAGATTGGAAAATATTCTAAAGATGGGTTGTGCTGAAGTTGAATTTCTCCTGTATATTTATCAATAGAAAACATTGACTGAGTCTCTGCAAAACTGAAAATGACAGTTCCATTGGGCCCCAAGTCTGGGTCATTGGCTCTCAGAATGGCAGTTGTCTGGTTTGCAGGTGACTGGGAGGAAAGAAAAATTTCAAAGGGGTTCTGTTCCCAAACTGGAGCATTGTCATTAACATCAGTGACATAGACTGTTATAATTACTGTGGTGCTTCTCGAGCCCTGGATGCTACAGTCTCTGGCCACAGCCCTAAACGTATGCTGAGATCTGGCTTCTCGGTCAAGGGTATGGCCAGTTCTCAACGTGCCCGCCACAGGATCAATGGCGAATGCACTAGAAGCCTCATCCATCAGAAAATACTCAGTTTGCCCATTCAGGCCTCCATCCTTGTCCACAGCGGAGAGTACAAGAACCACTGTTCCCACTTGAGCATCTTCTCCCACGGAGGCCTGGTAATGAAGTGTGGGAAAGGAAGGGCTGTGGTCATTGTCGTCCAAAACTCTAACTTGCAGCTGCACTACAGAGCTCCTAGGTGGATCCCCCAGATCAGAGCACAGGATGACAAGGGTGAAATTGTTGACTTGCTCCCGGTCCAAAGCGCGAGTGGTTGAGAGTTCTCCTGACCTTTCATTAACAGCAAAGTACTCATCAGTATTTCCGTCTATTAAGGAAAACAAATTCAAAATTCATTTGAATTGAAAAGTAGCAGCCCTTTGCTAGCATATATATATATATATACACATATATATGTATTCAATGATTCATTTATTCAACAAATATTTATTTCCTGATTATTACATCCTAGCGCTTTTGTAAGTTCTCAGGCTATAACAGTGAACATGATAAAATCCCTACCCTCATGAAGTCTCTATTATCAAAGGATAAACAAAATAATATAATTCAATATCTATCTTAATTCAATCAATAATTAGACCATTGCTTTGACTGACTTGTGGCAGTATAGTTTTGTGTGCATTCACAACTTTTTATATTCATATATTTTTCCTCTTGAGAGGATTAAAATGTATGTTTTATTTTAAATAAAATATGGTAGGCAGGGATAAGAAGCAGCATATAATGTCCATTTTCAACCAAAAATTAACAGATTGACAGCAGTAATTTTCCCAAGTGTTACTCACTACAGATTGTATGTCAGTTACATTACTGGAACAAGTTCCTCTTCTACATTTCCATGGCACTTCGTGCGTGAATCGTAACACTCCTGTTAGACATAGTGGAATTCTTGTCTATTTCTTCCATAACACAAGCAAGAATAATGTTTTATTTTTCTCTGTATCCTTCAAAAAAATCTTCCCTTTACTATTGTCCATGTTACCAAGTGGAATAAAAATTAAAACTGAGCACAGGGACAAAAAGCTGTCAAAGACATTTCAAAGTCACCCACAAAATTAGTCAGGAAAAATGTGGTTCAATGACCTGCTGGCCATATTCTTAGATAAGGGGCATATTCTTAGATGAGGGGCATATTCTTTGATCAGGGGCACTATTCCCAATAGCGTGGGAATTTATTGGAGTCTGCCAGAGGCATATGGGGAAGAAGTGGAGCGGCATTCAGAGAAGACAACAGCCATGGGTGGTGCTGGGGGCTGAGGAGAAGGGACTCGTATTTGTATTTTGTTCATAAGACATGGTTAATTTGTACCAAACATAAGGATGATCAGAAAAACTATATTTCTGTGGCATTTGTGGTTGATAAAGCAATTCATTCACTCAGGAAACATTTAAGCAACACCTGTCATGTACCAACTATGTGCTGGATGCTAGGAATATGAGGAGAGTAAGACATGATCCCAGCCTCCGAGAGTTTACAGTCCAGGAAGAGAGGCGAGACAGTACCTGGATAGTAAAGTATAGTGTGAAAATCATACATACAGGGTGCTGGGAAGCACTGGGGAAGGGCACACAGTCCTGTGTTACGGTGGCCAGGGGATGCTTATGAGAAACAGTGACATCAAAACTAACTCCTAAAGGGGAGGTAGCCAGGCTACAAGTTTCAGAGAGAAGGAAGAGGAAAGGGAAGAGGAAAGAACCTGTGTGGAGTCCCAGGAATATGAGAAATTGATGGTTGCAAATGTTTTAGTGTGACTAGAACACAGGGTTCCCTGGATATTTGAGTGTAGAGGGTAGGGAGAGGGTTGGCAGTGGCGAAGACATGAATTGGGGAGATATGCAGAGGGTCAAATCATGAAGCAGTCTGTGTACACTGCTGTGGAGTCTATATTTTATCTTAAAATCTATGGGGGGCCTTGAAAGATTTTAGGCAGGAAAGTGTCATGAATCACATTTCTGTTTTAGAAAGAGTATTGGGCAGCAATGTCAAAGCTTGGTTAGAATATGGATATGGACAAGTTAGGAGGCTATTACAGTGAGCTACTTGAGTAACAAGAAGGTTCTGAAATAATATATGTACAGAAGATGTGGACACATTCCAAAGATATTAAGGAGGAAAAATAAGGAGAAAGGAAGGAAGGATTCAGGATCCTTCAATTTCGTTCATAGCAAAGACCTATTCAAGATTCTAAGTGGCAAATAAATAAAAATAAAGACCATTAATTGATTTTGGGGGCATATAACTCAGCAGGAGTTCAAGAACAAAGTGTTACTCCTGTAACAATAATCCTCCCATGTAAAATATGTGAACAAGGATCTTCAGTGCTTATATCTGTACCAAGATTCTTTTAAGTGCAAGTGGAGTAAAAAAGGCTGACGATCACAGGCAGGACTCTAGGAGAAGCCAGACCATGACAGGGTTGCATGAAAAGGGGGTGATGTTCAGATCAGTTTTGGAAACATTGACAATGTGATGCTGTTGGATATAAAGATCGGGTCCTTGAGGCTCTCAGGAAAAACTGTGAAACAATTTGAAACGGGAGGAAAAAGATAAGTGAGTGCCCGGGGTTAAAAAAACAAAGATTAGCGAGTCTCCAGTGTGGTTTTGCCATCAGTTTATTCCACCTTCATTGTCTTTCAGCTATTTTACCACTTTGTAAATTGTGGAAAACTGATAATAATGCAAATGATCTTGCCCAGAGAAATGCGAGGTAATCGTGTCTGGTGGACCGCCAATGATTATTGTCCTGCAGACTGTCTGCATTTCAGAATTCTTTATTTCCTTTATATGTGTGTGTTTGTTTCTTGGAATTCTCCTTGAACTGATTTTAACATCATTTTGGCTCATTCATTAATTAATAAGTAAATGAAAGTATTTGGCAGTTGTTAATTCTATATTTGTATGAGAGTCATTACTTTACTCGTAAAAAAAAGTCCTTTAACAGGACTTAGATCTAAGATGCAGATAAAGATAGGGAGATATTGGGGTACCAATGGCAGCTGAAGACAGGGACTGGATGAAATGACCCAGTAAGAGTGTGTCTACGAGGAAAGAAAAAGGATAAGCATGAAGACCAGGGAACTCCAAGTCAGAGGACCACTAGCAGAACAAGGACCTTGGGAAGGTTCATCTAGAAGGATCAGAAGAAAGTGGCTTTCTGAAGTCAAGGTGGGAAGGACTGAAGTCAAGAAGGATCAGGAGAAAGTGGCTTTCTGAAGTCAAGTGTCCAGGGTCTGGTGCACAAAGGCACAAGCAGTATAATTAAATTAAGAACTGAAAAGGATCCATTGGATTTAGCAACACCAAGATCCTTCGTGTCTTTTGTAAGGGTAGTTTTGGTGGAGTGACTTCAGTGGAACACATATGGTAGAGGGCTAAGGAATGAAAAATTGAGGCTTGCATTTTGTATGCCTTTGGGTTTTTTCCCCAGTAATTCATATTTATTGTATTTTATAAAAGTATCAGTCACAACAGATGGGAAATTTAATAAAATACAAACCCTGGTCCTTAACCACAGATAGTTTGAGAAGTTCTGGAAAATAGGTGTAGTTTACAGCGGAGAAAAACTATCTATTTCACTGCAACAGATGGGAAAGAGGTAAGAATTGGGTTTATTTATATGTTAGTTTAAGGGAGTATCATTCTTCGAGATGATAGTATGATAATACATATAAACATTTAAAATATATATTCCCTTGAATATGATAATTTCACTTACATTTCTCATAAGGAAACAATTGGATGTGTTGTTCAGTACAGCTTTTTTATAATAGTAAGCTGTTCAATATCTAAATGACCATAAAAAGGGCTGAGTGTAATAAATGATGTTATATGTATGAATGAGACATCATTAGAAATGCTAGTATATATGTAGGTTCACTGACATGAAAGATTTACACAGTATATTAGTTTAAAAAATGAGGTAACAGGGGCTGGCCCAGTGGTGTAGTGGTTAAGTTCGCATGCTTCGCTTCGGCGGCCAGGGGTGTGCAGGTTTGGATCCCAGGCGTGGACTTACACCACTCTTCAAGCCATGCTGTGGCGCCATCTCACATATAAAAAAATAGAGGAAGATGGGCACAGATGCTGGCTCAGGGACAATCTTCCTCAGCAAAAAGAGGAAGATTGGCAACAGAAGAGGCTAATCTTCCTCACCCTTCCCCCCCCAAAAATATGAGGTAACAAACTAGCATATGTAAACTATCCAATATGTTTAAAATTCACTGAGGTTCATGGAAAAGTGTTTTTCAAAATATTAAATTCGTTATCTCTGCAAGATATGAGATTTTTTGAGTTAGTACTTTTGTTTTTCATAAATTGTATATATATTCTACAACAATTACATATCATTTTTAGAATTAGGGGAAAAGGCAATAAAGCTATTTTCATTTTGGAGTAAATGAGTGACACAAAGAAAACGTAGCTTGGTTATAGAATTTTTGGCAAATAGAGAGCGATTGCTTCCGAAGCTAGTCTTAAAACCATTTTTAAAAGACCATAAAGCAGCTTCTCCTCATCAGAAGCAGTCTCTGAAGCAGTACTCTCTCTTCATCTCTTATCGTTTCATGTGCTCTCTGACATATGCTGAAAATCGGATTCTTCAATCACTTTTTTTAGGTGAATAAGATGTGGCTCTCTCAACTGACCACGCTAATGCTAAAGTTATTCTGTCAGAAATCCTTATGCCTCTGATAAGGGAGCAACATCACAAAATTATCCTCTAGGGTAGAAGTTCCTAAAGACCTCAATCTGCGGGCTATAGTTGTAGATCTGAAGGGTTACAATGGTCTTCAGATCTGGGTATTTTTTGTCTACTGATGTCCTCTAGGTTCCATTTTAGAAAGGCCTGAAAAATCTGGATCCAAAATAATAAAAATAAGCGATATGAAAGAACAAAAGTAGAAAAAAGCTGTCTGTTCCATCTGTACATCCACTGATGATAGTATAGAAAAATTCACAAGAGTTGTTGACAGCAGATTTTTAAAGAATTTGGCAGGCAGTGGTTCAGGGTGGCTGTGGGAAGGAGGTAGAGAGGAAACCCGTGGCGCCAATCAGTCCTTACTGGGTGTGTATTTTGTAGACACTGCAATAGACGCCAAGTACAGAATAATCACCACACAGTGTGTGTCAGCTCAGTCGGTATCTTGGGGGGAATTTTAATAAGGAAAATACTTACCAATTATGTGATACTTGACAGCTCCATTATTGCCAGCATCCCTATCAGAGGCCAAAACAGTGTAGACAACCCCTGGCTCTTGGTTTTCCAGAATCTCAATGTCATGACTGGGGACAATAACCTCCGGTGCGTGATCGTTTTCATCCTCCACAGTACAGCGAATTGTTGTGGTGCTGGACAATGAAGGGACTCCCCCATCTCGTACAAGTACTGACACGAAATAAAAGATGGCAGATTGTGGCCATTAATTCATACCCAAAATATATAGCCCTAACCAGACAGTATCAGACCCAACTAACTGGGTAGCACTGGGTCAATAATATTTAATTTAAAGATACCCATTTGAAATGTAAAATGTCACCAGTAAACCTCTGCTGCCTATTTGTTTGTTTGTTTAGCATAGTCAAGAGATCCCTTACCTTGAAGGGTGAAGACTTCCTGAACTTCTCTGTCAAGTGTGGTGGTTGTCACTACCTCTCCAGTGTCAGGATTTATCTCGAACAACCCAAATGAAGCACCTGGCATGATTTCAAACTGAAGCTTGGAATTGATTCCTTATGGAAAATATAAAGGAAAACTTAGCAATTATCTCTTTGGAATCCGTCTCTCTGTTTTCCTATTCTTTTTTAATCAATATGTTAGGCCATAGATGAAAAAGGTAAGATGCTTAAACAACATTCAAATTAAGGTTAAAAAGAAAACAAAAAAACAAAATAAAAACAACTCTTTTGGCTGTTCTTGCTAAATAAAAGCCTCCTCGGTTTAAATGCTTGATTTTCAAAAGTCTTATGAGACTTCCCCACTGTGAATGCTTAAGATTTTTTCCTTCCCATAAAAAATTTCTTATGAGTGTGCAACCTTACAACATATTCCTAATTACTCCTTCTAACACCCCTGATTGGGATTTAATGATATAATTGTAAGCTTGCAGGGCAAATGACATTTTCTGTAGGTGGACCCTCTACTTAAAAGCTTGTGCTCAGTTATGGTGCTCCGTTAATTCTCCAGTGCAGGAGGCGAGCGTGTAGAGTTGCTTATATGCGTATTTTGTTCATTTTGTTTTCCACTTAGTATTCAGTCTCCTATCTGGAGTGAGAAATATGGAACCACATTATCACACATTTTGAAAAGAATTCTTCCCATGTTTTTGTGGTTTCATTTCTCTCCTGCAAAAGTATCATGTCATTTCCATCATTGGTTATGAAGATCCTTCATACCATTAACTGTACTGAGTTTGTCCCATGCCATTGTAGCTTATTTGCACTTTACACATTCCTGTCAATCATTTTCCTATGTTCTTCTCTTAACTGACAAGAATCTAGATACAGATACAGTACTTTGAATATAGGATGTTATACTTTAATAAAAGATGAAATACTGTTCTTTGGCCTTAACAAAAAAAAAAAACTTCAGTAACAATTTCCATCTTACCAGTCTTAAAAAGTAAATTTTCATTCCATTATTATCTAGTAGATATAATATAGAACTGAGTGCTGGAAGGAATAGAATATAATGCTAGTTTTATATAAGAATAAATATACATGTCTTCTTACTATGTCACTTGAAAGAGAAAAGATATTTGAGATAATCTGCAGGCATTTTAATGACCTTGAGAAAAAAGTCTAATAAGATAGGATCAATATATTTGATATGGTATGGTCAGAGGTCACCAAAAAATTTCATTCTATCATTAGGCATTAGGCATATTATTTAATTAAGGATTACTTATTAATCATAGTGATTACTTTGATCTCATCACGATCACATAATCTCTTCTATAGCCCAGACCGAATTTCTAAAAATTCCAGGTTGTTAAAGTTTGTTATTCCTGCTTATCTCTTCCTACATTATGAAAATGAGAACAATACCATCTTACATCTACTTTCCTTGTTCCTCAAATATTTGATGAGCAAAATTAGGTGCCAGCATAGTGCTGTTCACCAAAGCGACAGTGGTGAATCAAACACGTATGGCCTATGCATTCACGGTGCTTACACGGAGAACAGCACCTTTTAATTTTTGAACCTTTTATTTTTAAAATAAATTCACTCATTTATTACATGATTTTAGTATACATTATACACAATATTATATATTATATATTGTATTATATATAATACATTTTTAATTCCCAACATTTGTCAAACCTAGAAAATGTCTTCAAATGTTTAAACATAAACTCAAATCTTTGTTTCCCTTCCTCCCATTGTTCCCATTCTTCTCTAATGTGCTCTACCATGGTACCCAATATTTCCAGGACTTTTTAGAAACTTTCGGATTTTATTATTTCTATTACTCTACATAGCTTTTATCCCTAAGATAGCAATCCACTCACCTTCAAACCTCCTAGTACATTATCAAGGATAAATAAGACCTTTATTTATAACTGTAGTTTGCATACATTTTCACACTCCAAGCCACACCCTTCATGACTTAAACAATGTGAAATAAATTTAAAGTGTTTTACTATGGCTCTTTTAGAATTCAATTAGTGCTTTGCTTCTTCTTCCTTATACCCTTATAATCTTCCAGAACGAACACAGCATCATCAAACTGAAGAACTAACAAAATAAAAATAAAATAGAGATTATTTAGTCTAATTCCATCACCTTACTAAGCAAACTGGAAATCTGGATCTGAAGATATTCAGTGATATACTTACGACACACACCTAGTGAAGGATGTGTGTGTATGCCCATACGTGCACACATACATGTATATAAGCTCTTAGATCTCAAGACCTACAATCTCATGACCTCTTAATTTCTCCCACTCTAGGATGCCCCTCCTCAATTCATTTCTTTCCCTATTCAGTCCAGATCCATGAACTATCACTCAGCAACCTTGCAGATTTCCTCAGGTCCTATGGCATTTTGCCAAAGATGTCCAGCAAAGCCTCAACCCGGGATCATTCCAACCCGACATCTTTCTGTCCTCCTTGAATATCCAGCAGATAACTGGGGCTGGAGACAATTTCACAACTGCATAGATTGAAGCCACTGAAACAATCTGGCAATCTTTCCAAGTCTCCTTGGTCACCCCGCTCCCATTCGTGTCTCCTACCAGACCACTTCCTGGCTCATTCTCACAGATCATTCCCCTTCCTATTTCCCAGAGAAAAAGGAGGCATTGAGAAAGAATTCCCTCAACGTTCTGCATCTATACTCAACCCCACCTCCTGCTTTCTGTCTCAAATGGCAGAAGTAATTCTTCAATACTGTCTCTTGGAATTTTCCTGTCAGTTCTAGTCTTTCTCATTAACTTTTTTTCTCAAATTATATTCTTTCTAGCTACAAGAATCAAGATTTTTTTCTGTCTAGTTACAGCCAAGCTCCTTTAAAAAATGCTATCCATTCTCTGCAACTAGCTTGAAACCACTGGCATATCTAGCTACTCTTTCTACAGTTACCAAGGACCTCTAGTTATAAAATCTACTGGCCACGTCTTCTCTGTGGCTTCAGATATTGCTGACTGATGTTACAAAAGGCAGAAAGGAAGGAATAAAGGTGGGGGGTGGGGAGGAGAGAAGGCAAAAGGGAAAGAAGGAAGGAGAGAAAAATTCATTCTACCTCCCTCCCAATCCACTGGCTTCAGTTTCCGCCCATAAGCAGATGACAACCATGTGTCTACACTGAGCTCCAGTTGCTCCGTTCATATTTGGTTATTTCATTCATTCATTTATTCAATGCACATTTGCTGAGTGCCAGGCACTGGAAACATACCACTGAGTGAAAAGTAATTATTTTGGTCTTCAGAGTTCCCCTCTAGTGGGGGAGACAATTCAATCAATGAATTATAGACAGTGTGGTAGAATATATGAAATCACTGAGGATGTGGATCAGGGAAGACTTATCACAGGTAGAAAGTTTGTTTATTAATTACCTCACTCAATAAACAGAGAGAGTGATAGTAGGTGCCAGAGTACCATGCCACGTGCTAAGAATACACCTGCTAGCAAGAAGACAAATTCTCTATCCTCACACTGCTTACAGTATGGCACTGGATACAGATAAGTAAGTAGGCAATTACAATTCCACATGGTAAGACATGACCAGGTAAGTATGAGTTGCCTTCTGCACAAGCTGGATTTAACAGGTAAGAGGGAAGAAAGAATGTTTGAATGCATTCAAAACTAAATCTAAACACCTTACCACAGTCTACAAAATCCCATATGATATGGGCTCTGCTGATTTCCCAACCTCGTCTCATGTACTCACTCCCTCACTATATGCCTGGCCCACTGGCTTCCCTTCTGTTCTCTGAACACTCTAAATTTCTTTCTGCCAGGGTCTTAGTAGTTTCTGTTCCTTCTGCCTGCTCGTCTGTCAGTTCTTTACATGATGTACTAGTTATTAAACTATTGCATCTCAGATCGAAAGCCATTCTTCTCTACTCTGCCCTGCGATGCTGGAACTGGAGATCTGCAAACCACAGTTCTCCACGGCCCAGACTCCCTCCGAGGGTCTGCCATAAAGGGATGCTGGAGGGAGACTGAAAGTCAGAAGAAGAAATGGGACATCCTTCTTCCTGTTTGCTTACCGTCCCTATCAGCAATGCCCTTTCGCCTGGCTGCAGCAACTGCTCACAGCTTTCAGTCTCCTTGGGCATTCCCAGAACCAGGTTCCACAAGATCCTTTCTCTCATTTTCTTCTGGGTTTTGATAATCTTGACCTCTTCTCCTTGTTTCTCAATACTAGGGGTGGTAGCTTCTTCCTACAGTTTTTTTTTCTTGGGTTACTTCAGGATTCTTTTTTTGCTTACTCAGCCTTTCAACACCAGTAGCGTAACATCTGGTTTTCTTGACTGCACCTGACTGATACAGTACTTGGCACCAAGAGTGGGTTCCAGGTATCAGGGATTCTGTGTTGCATTTGGTTATGTCTTTGGCCTTGAATGCATTGCTGAGTTCCTTGCCAATGGGAAATGGAATACTAGTAATTCATCACTTCAACTGATAAATCATGATCAATTAAATTATCACCTGTGTTCGATTGCGATGAAGTGACTATTAAAGGACTCAAATACCTTAGAGGATCAAATGGTGCTCACTTTGACCATATAAGAGTAAAAAGGAATGTGATGTGAAATGGTTGTTTCTGAAGGCACTAAGAAATTACAGAAAGAAAATTACAAGCTGAGGCTTTGAAATTCGCAGCTCAGTCACAGTTAGGAAACCAGAAACCTTCTGTGGGAGCCCTAAAACTAATCTCCCTGAAGATCGGACCCAAATTGAGTGGCAGATACAAGAGGTAAATTCTTGCAAGGGGATGCCTATCCGCTTGAAGACCTGTAGCTATAGTGAGATCTCAATATTTTGCAGGGAGTCACATGCAATATGACTCAGTCAGAGAGAGCTTATAGTTTCAAAAGAATAGCAAGATTTTTCTATATTATATTGGAACAAACCTGGGGAATATGTGTAGAAATCATTTCTAAGGATGTGAGACCCCGAAACATAAAATATAATTTTGGTTTAGGCTGGATTTATTGATATGGTGTGCTTATCAGAGATTCTGAATTTAATGTGTTAGCTCATATAGTTCCGTCTCTTGACAGTTTCTTTGATTGGTTGGATTCAATAGCGGCCTATTATCACTGAGGCTGAGATGCCAGATCCTCCCTTGCATGTTATAAAGAATCTAAAAGTTTAAGGAAATGGGAACGTTAGGATGCATTTAGCATGCATGACATGCCCACCACCCTCCCCCCAACTACATTTCCCAAGACTTCAGAAGACTCTTCCTTTGTAAAGACACTGGGAAAGACATTGGTTAGTGGGACATCAGCAGTCTTTAAAAACTCTATGGTAGGTGCTCTCTGTAGGCTGTGGATGATGGTGCCACTGGTCCTGGGGACCACCTTTTGAGAACCAACACTCTATACCAACTTGTAAGGACTATCAGAAGTGATTTGCTTTCACCCAGCAGGAACAACATTGCATCATTATAAAAACTCTTCCACCATTGGCCATCATCTACTCGGCAAAGATAACGATCCTCCTAGCATCCAATAGAACATTACATCAATCCACTACATTGATGACATCATAATTCAATCTGATGACCAGAAAGTAGCAAGTAACTTAGATGTCTTAATTAGACATGTGTGTTAGAACAGCTGGTAAACTACAGCCCACTGGTCAAATTCAGCCTGCCCCCTGCTTTTGTAAAGTTTTATTGAAATGCAGTCACACTCATTTCTTTATGTGTTATCTGTTCCTTCTGTCTTGCTACAATGTCAGAGTTGAGTTACAGAGACTGCATGGTTCACAAAGCCTAAAATATTTACTATCTCACCCTTTTTGCAGATCCGTGTCCTAGAATAAAAGGTAGGAGAGTGACAGGAGTTGAGGACAGAAAGGAAAGTTAAAGTCACTTCATAAAATGCCAAGTTGTTAAGCTAAAAGAGATAGAACTTTATCCTCAAAACTATGGGGAATTGATAAAGAGTTCTGACTGGAGAGTGCTATTTTCAGATTTACTTTTTAGGAAGATCATTTTTCATATAAATGATCTCAACTGTAAAACGCCCACACAACTCAGACATTTGTAACAAATATATGATCATGCCTGGTTGACTGAATGAAGGAATAAATAAATGAATGAATTCTGAAGAGTGAAGGCAACTTAAAGCAGCTTATGTCATAGTTGTTCCAGTTTCTCAGATCATATAGTCAAAAACATTTACTGAGTCCGTATGTCATAACGTGCACTATCCTAGGGACCTAGGATAAAAGTGTATAAAACATGGCCTGAATCCATGAGAAGTTCAGAGTCTAAAGGGCAGGCAGACAAATAAACAATTACACGATTATAATACCATGTATCAAATGAAATAAGAAATACATCAAAGTTTGAACAGTGTTCATCTCTGGGTGAGTGAGGTTATGTGTGGTCCTTATTCTTTTTTTCTGTTTACTATTTCATTAATTCTAAGACACATTTCCCCCCCACATTTTAACATTTCTGAGGTTAGATGCATCTTACAACTAATGGTGTCTTAGATTTGAGGAAATAAATGAAATACTGTCATGGCAGTGTTTCTCCCTTGGTCCAAGTGTAGGCTGTTGGGTGTGGTGGTATATCCAGTGTGAGATATTTTCCAGGAAATCAGATGTAGACTTTATTCCAGATAAACCCAGACAGAGATTACATTTTTGTGGAATAGAGAATAAGATTTCATTATAGAACTCCAAAGATTTCAATATAGAACATTTTTGGATGGCAATGTACTGTTAAATTATTTTATATTCACCACTATTCAGCAAATGTATCAGCCAGGAGTGAGTCACCTTCGGGGGGGGGGGTCACCCTTTCCTCCCAGGACTGGGGGAGGGGTGCCCTGGGGGTGGATCTTTTCTAACTACCAATGAAGCTCTTGTAGGTGGCACCAAATGCTGTAGCAGTTTTAATATCTTAGTTAAAACCTGGTAGTTGTTTTTCCCTTCTAATACAAGAAAATACTCCTGTTAGAACTAGTGTGAGTCATACATCATAAACATTCAGTGCTTGAATTCTCATGGGTTTTGAATGCCAAACAACACTGTAGGCTTACATTTTTAAAAACTGCATTATAGAATGCTGGAAAACATATGTCAAGCTTTCTAGTATTAAGTAATGCCATAGTATTTTTAAAAATATATACTATAAAGTAAACCATTCATAAATTCCAGTGTGATGCCAGTTATGTTAAAATCTTGACTATGTCATTTAATTCTTTTGCATAATCCTTTTTCATTGTTTTAACCCAACAACCATACAAGCAAAAAAAAAAAAAATAGATTGAGGGAAAATATGTTCAAAAGCACATGCATACACAAAAATTCACATGCATTTACATAACCACTTGCTTAAGAGATCTGGCCTCCACTGAGATTTCCAGGAAACCAAAATTCTCTCCAAAACACATGAAGGTACATGAGACTCATGAAGATGCTAATGTGTATTTCAAGCATCCATAAATGGCAAACCAAAAAAACCAGTTTTGCATCTAAATTCTCCATCTGACAAACCATACTCCCTAGAATAACGAAATTTCAATTCAGTTGTAAGGACGGTAACACATCACAGACTATTCATTCTAAATGAAAATAACAGTGACACTAGGCAACTTGACAGTAAAAATAGGAAAGTATATTTATGGTAATCATCTTTAGTTGATATATGAAAAACTTGAGAGAAATTCTTTTCTCTTTCTTTAAATATTAAAGCAAATAAATCCTTTTAGTAGAGTCCATTATAAAAAATAAAATTAATAAAATAAAGTAAGGTGGGAAGAGGAAGCATTTTACATACTTTATTGATTGCTAAATCTCACAACATCAGTGACAGGTTCAGCCTATGTCTGTGTACTTTGGGAAGTGGTGTCTGTGTGGCTCCATTTACCTCAGAGAATGCTCTCAGAGAATTTCACTGAACTAGAATTATTGTGAAACACAAGGCATATGTGTATCCTCCATTGTTTCTATCACCCTAAAAACCATACTGCCAGAAATGTGCTAAATAAATTCTTTAAGCACAGGTTGGGACAAGCAATTGTTAGCACTCTCCAGTCATGTGTAAGAAAAACTATTTGATCACACTGCCCCACTCTGGTCAAAAGAGAAAAAATTAAGTTAGCCTTGAAAGTTTTGTAGCATCACATACAAATTCATGTAAAATGCATTTCATTGAAAGATGATGTTTTCCAAAAGGGCAAAGCATCTAAATGGTATATAATTTAGTTTAAAAGCTCAAAAATGTATCTTTTACCCCTTTGATGAAGAAGTTAGGAGGAAAATGTTATTATTAACACTATTATTTCCATAGAAACATGTAATACAATTCTTGCAAGAAAAGAACAAAATATTATACTGATTATGTAATGCCACTTGGTATATACAAATGTAAATTGAAAAAGACTGGCTTATTAAACTATTCGTATTAATTCAGATGGGAAAATTCAGCATATGCTGTTAGTGGCAAATACTTCACTGGAATTTTTATAATTACTCTGTTTAAAATAAAAACAGAATATTATTAAAGTTACTGAACTTTAAATGCCAGAAAAGTCACAGCAATACTGAAGAGCAATTCTAAGAAATTTACTGCCTAGCCACATAACTGTTTACTTCAAAGTCATTTGTCTGGACACAGTGTTGATATTAGTAATATTAGTAATAATAGTACTGATGGAAGTTAACATTTATTGACCATTTATTGTGCCAGACACTGGTCTCAGCTCTTTACAGGTAGTAACTCATTCATACTCATAACAGAACTACAAATTAGGCTCTATTATTATCCCCATTTTACAGATAAGCAAACAGAGAGGACTAGTAACTTGTCCAAGGTTACACAGCTTAAGAAGTGGTAGTTCTAGGATGCAAATCCAGGCAGTCTGACATCAGCATCTTCTCTCTTCCATTATGCTACATATAGAGGAAAGAAAGAACTATTTGCCTTCCTGTACTCAATGTATCTATCTATTACACTCTGCAAACAATGTGATACCTTGTCTATACTTCTGTTTATTATCATGATCAAATCCATAAATTGTATATTAATTAGGTAAGTATCATTCTGCTATAAATATTAAAGATCAATACAAACAAATGTTATATAAAATCACACTATTATGTTTACATGTGTATGTGTTTTTATGTGTATGCTAATTTAAGAGGTATTAGAAGTTTGAGATAACTAGCAACTGTGTTTTATTTTTCTGGGCCATAAGTAGTTTAAATTATGTCCATTTTTTTATCATTAACTACCTAGTTTCTATATTTGTAAATTACCTGAGTCTCTGTCCAGAGCTTCAACCCTTGTGACAAACTCTCCTGGATTTTGGTTTTCTTTAACTGAAGCTTCATACACGTGCTGCTTAAATACTGGTGCCTCATCATTTACGTCAAGAACAGTAATTGTCAAAGTCTGGGATGAAGAAAGTGCTGGTACGCCATCATCCAGTGCCAGAAGGGTCAGAATGTGCTGAGTTTTTATTTCATAATCCAATGGACAAGTTGTAGTTAGTAAGCCTATTTTGAAAGAGAAGAAAACAATATGTACTAAATATTCTTTAGAGAAGTCACACTTACTCTACCTACGTCTAACTTACCTAACTTGATAAAAATTCAGAAGCTTTCTTTGTTAAAGAATAAATCTTACTAAACCAACTTTACATTTATATATTATCCAGAATAAAAAGAACATTTTTAGTCAGAAAAATCATCCTAACAAATTATAAGGATGAATGAGAATTCAGAAATAATCTATCATATACCATTACCTACTGAAAGGATTCCCTCAAAATTATTTATCTATCCAACATCTACCTTCATTTAAAAAATTATCTAGGTTCTAACAGTATACATCTTTATGTCAAATAACAATTCATGTTTAAAACTGACCAAGTTACAAAATGGTGAGTATGGCTACATTCTTTAAAATATTTAGTTTTTGTTAAAGAGTTATGGTCTCTTTATACTACTCTCAGTTAACTGTCTTTTTTTATGAACAAAAAATAGTAAAGACTTTATAACTCAGACAATAAACTTCATGAATAAAACATGTCTCCATCCTACCACCATTTAAGCATGTAACTCATTTAAGCAAAGTTTTATAGAGACTTGCACATATATAGCTGTTACATGATTCCAATTGTCACATTTTTTCTTTTAGGATTGCTGTTTGCTTCTCTAACACATGCTCATCCTATAAGAACTTTTCTTCAAATACTTAAAGAGGTTTATGGATTCAGATTTTATAAAATGGTTTTTCAATAATTACTTATCACTTTACACTTCACAGCCAAAAGCCACTGAAAAACTCACTATGTCTTCTTTATAAGAAAGAGGAGCCTTGTGAGAGAAAAAACAGCCCATCTCTTATGAATGCATTCAGCAATTATCATTTTATGTCTTTGAAAAATATCTCAACTGAAAGAGCCACTGCGATTGTTCAAGATTCATGAAACCTATACTACTGAAGACAAAATTCTAATTTTATGCATCTTCTTTAACAATCTGAAATAGACCTTCCTTAACCATTTTGGAAAACATTTTAAATATTGTTGAAACAGGTCCTTGGAGACCCCAGCTCTAACAGAAATCAGCAACTGGATCTGGACTATCTCTCTGTCAGCTGGGCTTTTAGTTGGTGTTCATGCATGCCTCAGAATGGAACCATATGTACAGGATTTAATAAATATTTTGATGAAATTTTCCAACAGCATACAGCCAGACTATAATCATGACTTCCAAATCTTACACATTCAATTCCATTCCAAATAATGCTCTTACTAACAGTTGGGCCAAATGGTATACATCTGAGATTTTTTTCTAAGGCTCATGCAGAAATGACTTTATTTTTTAGAGAATGAGACGGTAGTCCATCTCTTCAATATCTCCTGAAAATCAAGTTGAGGGAATTTCATTTCCAATTTCACGACACTTTGGACATGTAATCGTCCATCAAACCACATCAAAATTTTTAGTAGATGTTATCTGGCAACATGGTGACAGCAAGACAAGTGAGTGACATTTCTGCAGAGTACTTACAGTGAATAAATGCTTCTGCAAAAAATAAAATGTTACAATTGATGTGAGAAGTAAGGATCTTAATGTCCAAATCAGTCCAACCATTTAAAAACACATTATTTCCAACTACTTATAATTGTATGTTTGCATGATCTTAAAAATAAGTTTCCACACTAAGGTCTTTGAATAATGCTGCTGTTATTTTACCTTGACTCACTTTTGGTACCATCTCCTACCCTGTGAGGACCCACAATGGGGGCAAACAAGTTTACTACTGTATATTCATCCCAAGAGATGTGAGCTAGCTACAAAGCATAGTCAACATTAACAAACAGGCCAGCTACAATTGGTTTTCTGAATACAACCTCTGTGCTTATCACCTATTATCAGTTAAACAATAAATCAAGTCAAATTTCTTCAAAGCATAGGCATCTTGAGAACTATCATTTTAACAGAGGAAAATGAAAAAGATAAATTTAAGCAGGTGATCAGAGGCTTTAATTGACAATGACATATACGGTACCTGATGACTCATCTAGCATAAAGGCCATGTTTTCGTTTCCTGAGAGGATGCTGTATGTTACTGTTCCATTCCTTCCTTCATCTGGATCTTGAGCAGTTATGTGGTGCACCAAGGAGCCCACCCTGGCATCCTCTTTGATATGGGCGAAGGAGAAAGACATAAAAGTGGGGCTGTGGTCATTTACGTCCAAAATCACTACCTTTGCCATCAAGGATCTGAATCGCCGGTCTGTCACATTCACAGCCTGATCAGATGCAGTTACTGTCAGGACAACAGTCGGAACGCTCTCTCTATCAAGGGGGGATGCGGTGACTAATGTGCCAGATGAGGGATGGATGAGAAATGGATTCACTCCAGGGTGGTGGGATTCAATGAAGTATTGTATTCGACTGTTCAAAAAACTGCCATCGCCATCTTTGGCATTGAAAACATGCACCAGAGTTCCTATGGGGACATTCTCTTCTATGCTTATCACAATGAACTCATCCTGGAAAGAAGGAGAATGGTCGTTTTGATCTTCCACATCAATACTAAGGAAGACTGTGCTATTCAGGGGAGGAATTTTGCTATGGTCTTTAGTAACCACCCTGAAAAGATAATGAGATGTCATTTCATAATCCAGTTCCTTAGAAAGGAAGAAGTCCCCTGTCGAGCTGTCAATTTCAAAGTGGCCATCCTTGTCATCTGCAGCAATACTAAAATGTAATTTTCCATTATGATGTTGGTCAAGATGATCAGGTGACTTTTTTAAGCTCATTATTTTTGCAGGCTTCAAGTTTTCTGGTATAACCAAATGTCTAATACTCTGAGAAAGGATAGCTCTCCCTTTGGACAGTGGTATCACCTGAAATAAGAATAAAAAGGGGCTGTTAATTTGGGATATTTTTAAACAGTTGAATCAATACATGTTACAATATTATTTTGGGAGGTAATTCTTTCCATTTGTGTGATATACATATGTTAATTAGTGAGAAAATGTGTTTTTATATTATATAATTCCAATGTGTCTCTGAAGATTGAAAATTGCATAATATCTGGTAGATAAGAGAATAAAGAATTTTCCACTTCTCTGTTTGTCGTAATGTGTGAAATGATAGTTTGGTGAGACAATGCTATAGTTAAACTGAACTGTAGCCTTGTGATTCTTCAGTGGGAATATGGGATAGCTAGTTCTCCAAATTGCTCTAAATCCTAGAGACCAATATATCCATAATGACAACATCTGTGTACACTTTTGTATCATGTGTCTTTGTTTATCTGAAATTAGAGACTTGAGGTATTACAATATAGAATTTTCTTCTAACTCACATATCCTCAATCAGTAAAGAATATAATTTGGAAACAGAACTCTTGGGGATATATATTCTTGATTATTATGCATACTGATATTAATATTACTGATTATCATGTGCATGAACAAAGAAATCTAGCTATGTGCAGTCATGTTACTTTTGACTGGTTGGTATAATTTTTGCCTACTACGAAGACTTCCATCAACTTCTTTCCTCATTATGATTATAATATGGATCTTAAAATATGGATCTTAAATGATTTTTCTAAGTTTAAAAATAATTACAAAGCACTATGTGACTTATTATCGGCCATTTGTTTACATACAAGTTTCTCCTGCAAATTTACCAGGTCCTTAATATTTGGAAAAAGTAAGAGAAAAGACCATTTTTGTTCTTCATGAACAAAGAGACATAAATGCCCAAATAGTGATGAGGGTTAATATCTTGTCAGGAACCGTACAAAGTTAAAAAGTTATTTGAATCGAATCATTTCTCAAGTGCTAATAAAAAGGCACACATATATTTGCAATGCTTTCTAAAAATACCATTCATGCATTTAATGTATCTTCACTCTTTGTATAAAAATCAAACTAAAACTTCAGAACATCCTTCCACATTTTATGGTGATGACGAAACATTACCTGAATATTAAGAACTGCCTGTCCTTGAAGGGGAGCTGCTCCCTGGTCTCTGGCAATTACAGTCATCCTGTAGGAAGGTCTAGAATCATATGCAAGTCTTGTGGTCGTTCTTATTTCACCATTGTTGGCATCAATCTTGAAGTGATCAGAACCATCTTCTATACACACACACACACAAAATTAAGAAATTAATGTTAATTGACAATGCAGAAAATAGAGAATTAATTAATCCAAATGTCATCTGTGATCATTTGGAAGATTTATTTGCCTTAAGCACTGTGAGTGTATAAACATAAAAATACTACTAAAAATGTAGATAAGAAACATAACAGGTCCGGCCCCGTGGCCTAGTGGTTAAGTGCGCGCGCTCCGCTGCTGGCGGCCCGGGTTCGGATGCTGGGTGCACACCGACCCACCGCTTCTCCAGCCATGCTGAGGCCGCGTCCCACATACAGCAACTAGAAGGATGTGCAACTATGACATACAACTATCTACTGGGGCTTTGGGGAAAAATAAATAAATAAATAAAAATTATTAAAAAAAAAAGATGCGCTTCTTATAAAAAAAAAAAAAGAAACATAACAGATTTTTAAAGTTTTTTTATTACAGAAATTTTCAAACATAAAAAGCAGACAGAGGGGCCGGCCTGGTGGCATAGTGGTTAAGTTCACGTGCTCCACTTCAGTGGCCTGGGGTTCGCGGGTTCGTATCCTGGGTGCAGACTCTTTGCACTGCTTATCAAGCCACGCTGTGGCAGGTGTCCCACATATAAAGTAGAGGAAGATGGGCATGGTTGTTAGCCCAGGGCCAACAGTCCTCAGCAAAAAGAGGAGGATTGGCAACAGATGTTAGCTCAGAGCTAATCTTCCTCACCAAAACAACCCCAAAAAAGTAGACAGAATGATAGAATGAACTCTCATGTGCCTATCATCTAGCTTCAGTAATGATTAACTCATGGCTAACTTTTATTCCCCATTCATATATTTTCCTTTGCCATCTTCTTCTGGAGCAAATCCCAGAAATCATGTCATTTCCTCTGCATATATTTTAACATGCATCTCTAAAAGATAAGAATCATTTTTTTATTGATGTTTTAATAGTTTATAACATTGTGAAATTTTGGGTTGTACATTTTTGTTTGTCCATCACCATATATATGTCTCCCTTCACCCCTTGTGCCCAACCCCTACTCCCATTGCCCCTGGTAACCACAATACAGTTTTCTCTGTCCATGTGTTGGTTTATATTCCACATATGAGTGAGATCATACAGTGTTTGTCATTCTCTTTCTGGCTTATTTCACTTAACATAATACCCTCCAGGTCCATCCATTTTGTTGCAAATGGGATAATTTTGTCTTTTTCTATGATGGAGTAGTATTCCATTGTATATATATATATACCACATCTTCTTGATCCAATCATCAGTCGAGGGACACTTAGGTTGCTTCCACTTCTTGGCTATAGTGAATAATGCTGCAATGAACATAGGGGTGCATAAGCCTCTTTGGATCGTTGATTTCGGGTTTGTTAGATAGATTCCCAATAGTGGGATAGCTGGATCATAGGGCATCTCTATTTTTAATTCTTTGAGGAATCTCCATACCGTTTTCCATAGAGGCTGCACCAGTTTGCATTCCCACCAGCTGTGTATGAGGGTTCCTGTTTCTCCACATCCTCTCCAACATTTGTTGTTTTTTGTCTTGGTGATTATAGCCATTCTAACAGGCGTGAGGTGATATCTTAGTGTTGTTTTGATTTGCATTTCCCTGATGATTAGTGATGCTGAACATCTTGTCATGTGCCTATTGGCCATCTGTATATCTTCTTTGGAGAAGTGTCTGTTCATTTCCTCTGCCCATTTTTTGATCAGGTTGTTTGTTTTTTTGTTGTTCAGTTGTGTGAGTTCTTTATATATTATGGAGATTAACCCCTTGTCAGATATATGTTTTGCAAATATTTTCCCCCAGCTGGTGGGTTGTCTATTCATCTTGATTCTGGTTTTGTTTGTCTTGTAGAAGCTCTTTAATCTGATAAAGTCCCACTTGCTTATTTTTTCTTTAGTTTCCCTAGTCTCGGTAGGCATGTCATCCGAAAAGATTCCTTTATGACCAATGTCAAATAGTGTGTTGCCTATATTTTCTTCTATGAGTTTTATAGTTTCAGGTCTCACCTTCAGGTCTTTGATAAGGATCATTTTTAATATGATCACAGTACCATATTATACTTTAAAAAATTAATGATTGCTTAATATCATAAATATTTAGTTTTTGAATTTCCAATTGTCTCATAAATATCTTTTTATTTATTTATTTTAGTTACCTCAAATTAGGTTCAACATAAAGCCCACATTTGCACAAATCTTCAGTCTGTGCATTCCTGCCGTCCATCTCTTTACTTTGTCCTTGCAATTCATCTGTTGAAGAAACTGGATCATGTATCCTGAAGTTTCCCATTGTCTAGACTTGGCTGTTGCTCATCTCCAACGTGTACCTTAATATGTTCCTCTGTCCTCTGTGTTTTCCTTAAATTGGGAGGTAGATCTAGAGAAGTAATTAGATTCAGGTTCCCTTTTTTTGGCAAGACTACTTCATAAGTGCTCTTTTCTGTTTTCCTTCAGAAGCACATGTCTGATTTGTCTCTTTTTGTGATGTTGGCCCCCGCTGATGCGCAGCCTAGACCTGCTAATGATTGATTCACTAAGTGTTGCGAAGTATAATATTCTGAGTCTATCATCCCTTTATCATTTATTACCTGGACTATATTAATAAAGAGAAACTTCCAGGGCTGGCCTGGAGGCGTAGTGGTTAAGTTCGCGTGCTCCTCTTCAGCAGCCTGGGGTTCGTAGGTTCAGATCCTGGGCCTGGACTTACGCATTGCTCATCAAGCCATGCTGCAGTAGCATCCCACATACAAAAACAGAGGAGGATGGGCACAAATGTTAGTTCAGGGCTAGTCTTCCTCAGTAAAAAGAGGAAGATTGCCAACAGATGTTAGCTCAGGGCCAATCTTCCTCACCCAAAAAAATAGAAAATAAAAAATAAAGACAAACTTCCTCTCATCTACTTACTGGTAACCCAGCAGAGTAGTTCATTATAGGTAAGTCAGGACAAATGCTTGATGCTAAACTTTTATTTAACAGTCTTCAAAATAATGGATTGGTTCACTAACATTCTTCAGTGTTCCAACTATGATAATTAAAGGTTTGTTTAGTTTCCATTTTAAGAATCATTAATCGTGAATTTAAACATATTAGAAAGGGCTTCAATCTATTGCCATTATTATCTTTATTAATGCTCAAATTGTCCCATCTTTGGACACTGGGATCCCCTTAAAGTTGGTTCCTGAGTCTTTCTGATATGATCCTAGTAGTCTTTAGTAGTCTCCTAATATCTGGTATGACAAAATGATACAGACTCCTCACGTAGATTTCCTCTCCAAGAATTGGAATCAGACAAGGACTCCTGGTTCTTTTGGGTGGAACATGGTATTGGGAGGCCATATTCTGAATACAAGGAGTGCTCATTGCTTCTGGGTCAGTTATTGTTTGTAGGCCTTTTTCAGTGGACAGAGAATACACACATGCACATACTAAAATATGTTCATGTTGATACTTCTAATTCAAATTGATTACCATAGGGTTTTGTTAAATAACAGATTTGTATTCTTTAACAAAATGTAAACACTTCAGACAATCCAAAAAACTCAGACAAAGCCTAAGCTAGTGACTCTCTTTCATTCTTTTATTCAGTTGTTGATGAGTCATTATCATGGAACGTATACTTTACCATTTATAGGGGATATAAAGACAAATAAAAAAGAACTCCTGCCCTTAAGAAAGTCAGACTGTAGAGCAGAAAATTATGTAACATTTATTAGTTGTGATTTCTATGCTTTGATCCATTTGCTTCATTCTCATAGGAATGCTGCAGAAAACTTTCATGAATGTGATACATATCTTTGTTCCTATTATACTGATTTTCATCTTGTTACTTTATCTTACATTTTATAGTTGCCTCTATTTTGCAATTGGATGAAGTAAAAGCAAAGGTATGAACAATATATCTCACCATATTTTTTATATTGCTATGCCCCAAGTATCATTTTAGAAGCTAATTTTAACAAAATCAATACTTTAATCCTTCAGAAATATATGATGAACATCCATGCAAACATTTCCAGATTGGCCAAGTCCCAATATTTCTTCAAAATTTTTAATGAAATGACAGAAAATAAGTATAGCAGAAGACCTGTGTACATCTCCAAATCTGATTCTCCTCCTCCTTCCCTATAGATAGGCTTTTTTCCAAAGTAGGGGTTTATTTTTCTAGTCCCTATATTCATGAATAATATATAGTAGGTATTGTTTCTTTCTAAGTAATGGTATTATAGCAGGATTATTGCTCAATATATTTGTGTGTGTGTGTGTGTGTGTGTGTGTGTGTGTGTGTGTCTGCAGCAGGCTCATTGTCCCCAGACAATCCACCATGTCATCTTTAGGATATTAAACCTTCCCAAGCATGAACATGATATGCCTTTCCATCTCATTCTTCTTTTAGGTCTTTCATTAATATTTTGTAATTTCCTACATAAAGGTCTTGAATATCTTTTATTGAAATTTCCCTCCCTATGCTCCCAATCAGGATGATCCTGATTTGGGGGTTTTGAAACTTATATGATTTGAAGGGTTCTCTTTGAGAAAAATAGGACAATATTACAAATATAAATTGTCCACTGCCCCCTACTCCCATCCCAGAGGAACTTGTGCAAGTGAAGGGCCCTGAAGCTTAAACTTCATTAGCTTCACAGTAAGTCTGCCCATAGATCCTACGGTTTTCTTTGTTATGGTGAATATCTTTGAAAACCTGCTTAGTTTTTAAAATGCTAGTGCTTTTTGTATTGTTTTCAGAAATTTTTTATCTTATTAATTCCGATGGTTTGCCTGTAGCATGTTTTGGGTTCTCCATGTAGACAATTAGATTATCTGCAGGTAAAGGCAATGTTGTCTCTTGCTTTCCTGTGTTTGTGTCAGACATGACAAAGCAACAAATGTCTTTAAAAATGGTATAAAACACAATGCCAATTAAAGTTAATCACCAAATCTGAGGTCTGCGCATTCTAAAAGAAAAACATGAACATAAGCCTGTCTCTGTAAAGTTCCCACGTACACATACATGTAAGTACATAGGTGACATTTTCTAGGTACAATTAACTCTGACCTTAAGAACATTTAGTCTTCACAGACACTCACAGATGCTTGGTATTCATAATCATATTTCTTTATACTTAATACTAATTTCTATCCACTAACTACCAATTTCCTTTCAATAAAAGTTGATTTGCATTTCAGATTATCAAAAATTATTCATTTAAGGTAGATGGTTGGCTGGTTTCTATTTAGGACACAGAAAAACTATTATGATTTCACATTAAACTTTTAAATTCTTTTCTTAAAAATGAAAGTGATTCTAGACAATAACAAATCTATTTTGTTTGTAATTTGGTGTTATTTTCAACATTAACTATTTTCCCAGAAGGAGATAGATAGTTGGTAGACAAAAGAGAAAATGCTAAAAGCTCTTAATCCTTTATGGATAGTGACTTTTACCTGAAGATACTGAATATATAACTTCAGCATTGCTTCCTTCATCAAGATCCTTTGCAAACACAGTCGTAACCAACATATTTACTGGTTGACCTTCCAGAACCTGTCATTAAAACAAATGGCTTACAAATTAGTCAGTGAAATTTTAAAAAGAAATATTAATGAATCTATAAGTGAAAGAACACATTAAGCATTTTTTAAACTATTTTAAAATCCACATATAATTCAAATGTCTACCATATAAAAGTTATATCGGTGTAAAACCACGAAAAGAATCCACATTACAAGTTTAAAGCTTTTACTCAATTTGAACAAATTATCTGTGACATTTGAACTAATTTTGAGGGGAAAAAAGGGAAATCAAATTGACTAAACAATCTTAGATTTTGGATGTATTTTATGAATTCTAGCATCTTCTCATTCATCACCTTCTCAGGACAACATTTTTTAAAAGGTCCAAAATATGCTAAAGATAAACATAAACTTTTATTTCAGGAAACATGCCTCATACAGGAAACATACCTCATTAATTAACAGGAACTTTCCTGGAATATTGAAATGTACATGTGGAGTTGAATTCCATGTTTAGAATCCTTCTACCCAATTAAGCCATGAGATATTTTAATGATATAATTAAAATCATAAGGATAATATCATAATGCTTTGCTTTAGTAGAGTTTTCTTTCAATAGGGCTTTGGAAGATGAGTTGAAAGTTATTAACTTCCTTAATACCTTTTTTGAATTGTTCAATATGCATATCTGAGCACAATTTGAATATCCAATTCAGCTGTTCTGGAGTAATAGCTTCCAAACATTTTATTCATATAACCCATTCATTTTTTCAAGTTTGAATACCTCCAAGATATATTTATTAATTAGGTACATGAACTAATATGCTAATTTATTATGTATATTATAAAACACACAAAAACATGGGAATGAAAAAGAAGAGATAATAGAAATATAATTAGAAGTTTCTGTATGTGCCCAAACAGATTGAATTTCATAATCTCTGGATGCATGTCTCTCCACTTTAGAGCTACAGATTGTTCCCCCATCTTTAACTAACCATCTTAGAGATGTGTGTCGATTGCCCATAAGGAGCTCTGCACAAGAGATGTAAGCAACTTACTTGAAAAACAATCCACATCTGAGCATTACTGATAATGGGGTACTATATGTTTGTACACAATGGGCACAGCTACGTTATCATAAAACAAAAGGATGTGTGTTCCCAAATAGCACATATACCCGTTTTCTTTTTAAAAATTTGTGGTTTTTTTTGACATGTGCACAATTTCTACATCTTCTAGAAATGCATGCATTGTTACACCGACTGATTTGATAAATTCACACTTTTTGCCACAAGATGGTGCTCAAAACAAATGACTAAGAATATCACAAAATCACCGCAAGGCTACTTCACTCCACAAACCTTGATGTGCAATTCCTTTCCAGGGAGACACTGTGGGAAATATGGCCTGTTATCATTGATGTCAGTAACTGAGACATAAACCACCATGGTGGCATTTCGAGGTGGGGAGCCATGGTCCATCACTAGGACAGTTGCCTGATGGTGCACCTGACGCTCGTGATCCAGTGCCACCCAACTGATAAATTCGCCTGCGGAACAAAAGAGGCTGACGCTGTGTACTAGAATTTTCGCATTATGAACCACATCCAAACCAATTCACAGAAAGGAAAATCAGATATAGAGCTCTGAATCAAAGCATGACTTCTGAGACCACGTACATAAGTAGTTTGGCTCTACTGTTGAAAGAATTGTCCGAAGTTTCTCCTGAAAATGCCACTTTAAATTTGGCATTCTTTGTATTTCAAATCATCTACCATCAACCACTTGAACCAAAAAATGAATTCATAAAAACAAATGATAAAATACTCTGTGGGAATTTAGTAATGATTGAGAAGATTTAAAATTACAGCATATCTCTCTTCGTGCTTCTATATAGGAAAATGGAAAGCACTTCAGCTCTGACACCACAAGTTCTGGGTTTGGCTCACAGTTTCTCCACCTCAGAAGTGGAAGGATTTCTCTGAGCCCACCTCTTAGGGCTATCAGAAACAAATACAATCAAAAATTTAAAAGTATTTTATAAGCTGTAAATTATTACAAACATGGCAGCTGTTATCATTACTTTAAAGTAATGGCAAAATATCTTCCTGAAAATCGAATGCATTCTTTGGGCAATGGTTTGTCTTTTACATATACAGTTGTTTATTGTTACCTCACAAAATATATGTGTAGTGATGGCTGGTGACTTCCCAAATAACTCTTAATGCTTTACAAGGCTTATTTCACGTATTCTTGCTCAGAACTGTCTTCTAGGCAACTTCCCTCACCTCAGCCCTGGAGACTGAGGCATAAAATCATAACTGCCTCTACCTGTTGCCAAGAGCTTTCAGAGGCCCAGTGCTCTCTCTATTAGCCCATCTCCTGCTGCAGAGTTCCACCAGGCACTAATTTCCTCACTGTTTATGTAAATACCTATTTGTGAGAAAGTAAACATGAAGCACCTACCACCTAATATCGCTATTGCTAAGATTTTTTGCCCTTTTCATCCAAATGAAATGACAGAGTGTAAAATAAAACAAAAAGTGAATTCAGGAACAAAATAGAAAATTCACATTTGGGTAAGTTGCTGAATTAAATGCAATGTTTACTATATTTGTTTACTATATAAACTATATTTGCATAGTGTTTACTATAAGTGTGATTTTAACAAATACCCCACAGATAATGACTGCATTTTTAATGTTCCAAACTGTACTTCTCCTCTGAAACCCCTAAATCTTGAATGGCAAACAGATTTTGATTTGATGAACCAACTCTGATTGACAAGTAGCAACTATTTGGGAGTCAGTGGTGAAAAAGACTGTGAGGCTCAGCCTGGGGCTGGGATGGGGGATGCCAACGCAGGCTCCCATGGGAGCTCAAGTCCTGATCACTTGGAGGTCTGCTCAGAGCACCAGGGTGTGCAGGATGGGCATGAGCGCCATGCTCTGAAGGGTGCCCTCCACCCCTGTGTTGCCACACTCTACCCAGCCCTGGTGAATGGGAACAGTTCATGAGTACATAGTCTTCCAAGCCTCTTCTCCACTTTAACTCTTTACCCCTCAGAGTGGAGGACAGGGAGCATGTCAGGAATTGTCTCCTTTATTTGTGGTAAGGACACTGAGCTCTGAGGTTAAGCTACTTGCTTAAAGCCACACAACTCTAGGAATGGACACCTGGTCTTCTGAATCCAGGCGCTGGACTAAATGTATCAGAAAGAAGATCATGGGAGAACCAACTGCATATTTTAATTTATTTCAAAAAAATAAACTGCCGAGTGAAATAGAAAACTATCTAGCATATGGAAGTAAAGAGCCAGCAGGCAGTTTGTGCCCTGCAGAGTGGATCCCAGTTTAGGAGTGAATGGGAGCTGAAATCCAGCTTGCAATCGGCTTGGCAAGTCATGTGCCTTGGTGTAAAGCTCCATCTGCTGGAGGAAGAGGCACCTTTTCCTAATTCACACAACAGGCATTTGAGAGTAAAGGCTTGAAGTTAATCAGAAAGGAATTCAAATTTCGTCCCACTAGAGGGCAGGGGGCACTATTTACAAAGGCTACGGCATACATGGTGCTTCCTGGAACTGTACAAAGCAGTGACCTCCTCTCACTTCCTTCTAGCCCCGTGACCTTGAGCACGTTACTCGAGCTATCTGAGCCTCAGTTTTCCCAGCTATATGGTTGCAATATAAACATATTTCATTGGTAGTTGGTTGCAGGAATCAAATAAAGTCCTTGTAAATTTGTACAATATACATTTTAAAATATAATAACTCTTTTATATTTAACTTCATAATTAAGACTTGAAAAAAACTCAGTGTAAATATTTGCCCTTTCCCCATGGTTCCCTTATCAAAATAAGAATGGGAAATATATCAATAGAGTGATTTTGAAATCTTAACTAATGGATTATTTTCCAGTTCTACATCAATGACATTTATATTTTATAAAATATTATTTGACATTTTTAAAAAACCTCTACAAATGGAAAAGAATGGTTGGGGGAAAAATTGGACTTTACACAAGGATTTATTCAGTCCAGTTCTGACTGTACCTCTAATTCAGAATAAGAACCATTGAGTGGCAATATGTGGGTATGAGGCAAGAAAAGTGTGAATCATTAGAGGTAAAATTCTACCCAATTTGACCTCATTTTAAAATCACAATACTGTAATCAAATAAGGTATTCACTAAAAACTGTGACTTTAACTATATGTTTGTACTAATGTTATAACTAAATGATTTGAGTTTTGTCAATTCCAATACTAAATGAATAAGTGGAAGCTACAAAATGCTACCTGTATGAGGATTCATCTTGAAGAATTTTCCATCAGACAAAAGGAAATATGACAGCTGTCCATTCTTTCCCGAGTCTCTGTCAAGTGCTGTAATTTTGCCTATTACCCCTTGGGGAACAGGACTCTCCTCGACTTTCAAAAACAACACATCATGCAAGAAGGTAGGGGAATTGTCATTCTCATCCACGACATGAACAATTACTGAAGTGCTCACATTTTGCGACAATCTGTCCTTGGGGATCCAGGCAAACACTCTAAAATTATATGATTGTGTGGTTTCATAGTCGAGCTGTCGCCGCAAATAAATCCAACCTGTGTAAGGACGGATGCCAAACACAGCAGAGTCGGTGCTGGGTTCCAGCGAGTACAGAGGCTGCCAGGTTGTGCGCTGTGGGCCAAGTGGGTAGGCCTGTATTTGCAGTATTTGGGTCATCAGTGAGAGAGATTCACTAACTTCCACTTGATAGACCAAATTTTCAAAAGTCAAAGATGGGCTTTGCTCTTGTTTTTCGATAATGACTGTTAGCACTAACAGAGATGCCCGAGGAGGAATGCCGAGGTCCTGGGCCATGAGACTTAGTGTGTACTTCTGGGGCACATCACCTCCCAGACTCTCATTGAGATATACCACACCAAGCCCTGAGTCAATGGAAAAGATGCCTGGATTCTGGTTTGCAATGGCATATCGGATGAATCCATTCCACCCACTGTCCTTGTCTTCCGCACGGGCACAGTACAAGGCTGTGCCAGGCAGAGTGGCTTGGGATATTTTAACCTCATCAGAGGCTTTGGGAAACACCGGATGGTTGTCGTTGACATCGATTACAGTTATGTTGACCTCTGTGCTGCTGCAGGCTGGGGGGCTGCCAATCTGTGCCTGGACCGTGAGCACTACCACGGGCTGCGTTTCGTGATCCAGAGGCTTCTGGGTTCGAATGGTGCCCAGCCATGGGTGAATAGAGAACTTTCCATCCAAATCACCAGAGGAGATTCTATAAAAAATTGGCTCTGAGGAATCTGGAAAAAAAAAAAAAAAAAAGGAAAAAAAAGAAAAAGAGAAAGCAATCACTGTATGCCAAAAAAATGTGCCTGCCAGAAACTCTGAAAACTGAAAGCATTGATATATACTACATCCATGGAGAATTCTGTGCAATGTCTTACATCTTCCTCAGCTCTGCAAAGCCTGTTGGAAAGTGGACACATGATTTAAGATGTAATTAGTGGACAAAGGTAATGTTCAATTGACAATGAGCAAGCCACAGGTTTCACTATCTTCCTTCATTCTTCTGGCATTAAGTAAAAGGGAAAGATATTCAGAAAATAATTTGGATGCCTGTTTTATACCTTTGAGGAAGCCAAGTTAAATTTATGTTGATGTTTCTCCATGATCTCTACCTATGAATGGCAGATACTCTCCACAAAAGTTAAGGGAAGGAGAGAAGATGGAAAAGGAGGAGACTGGGAGCAGGAGAAGATCTTTAGACAAGCAATTCACTTCTACAGATTTATCCTGGAAAGAAACTTCTAAAAATCATACAAGCATATTTACTTGAGTATCATTTGGGCTAGCAAAAATGATTATAAATCATTCAAATTGTAGCAAAAGGGAAATGTTTAAATAAAACATGTTTTATAATCTAAGTTGGAATACTGTGCAAACATTTTTTTAAATTGGATAGAATGATGTCCAATTACTTGGAAATCAGTCCACAATATACAAAGTAGGGAGAAAAAGGGAGTTGTAGAACAACAAAGATAGTAGGATGTATTTTCATAAAAAAAAATAATTTAGGGGCCAGCCCCATGACTAGTGGTTACATGGTTAAGTGCACACACTCCACTTCGGTGGCCCGGGGCTTGCAGGTTGGGATCCTGGGTGTGGACCAATGCACTGCTTGTCAGGCCATGCTGTGGTGGCGTCCCATATAAAGTAGAGGAAGAGGGGCACGGATGTTAGCCCAGGGCCAATCTTCCTCAGCAAAAAGAGGAGGATGGAAACTGATGTTAGCTTCCTCACCAAAAAAAATAAATAAATAAATAAATTTAAAAAGTGTGTGTGTTTTGGGGAGTGGGTTATAGGAGATGTATACTTTCTACATTATAATTATTCTGTATTGTTTTAAACTCTTTTAAAAGTACCTATTACTTTTGTGATCAGATAAAAATTGTAGGATAGAAATAATGTTGAAAGAACAAAGACCAAGCCACAGATTGTGTGGTCTCCATTCTTCTTGCGTGGAGAAAAAGAAAGATGTATTCAAGATTGTACAGCCTAAGAAAATACAGGAAATGTTCCAGTAACAGATTTCAACCTCCCATAAGAAGTAAATACTTACTCAGGAACTCTTTTGCTTTCACTGTTCCCACAGGGCTGTCTTCGGGCACATCTTCATAAACTGAGAAAGTATACTTAGGCCTTTCAAATTCAGCGGGCGCCAGAGTGGTCTGAAGAATGTGTATTGTGACATCAGCATTAACGACAGATGTGAGCCCGCCACCATCTCGAGCACAGACCATCAACAAAAGCGTAGTAGATTCCAAATGGCTAAGAGTGGACGTTAAGTAAATAATTCCTGGGTAGGGAAAAGAAAGAATTAAAAAACAGATAACAAGCAATCAATACTGATGAGCCGTAGTCACACCTGATCTGTTAATTCTACTGTGATGGTTAATTTTATGCGTCAACTTGACTGGGCTGTGAAGTGCCCAGATATTTGGTCAAACATTGTGCTGTGTGTTTCTGTGAGGGTGTTTTTGGATGAGATTAACATTTGAGTGAGTAGACTGAATCAGGCAGATTGCCCTCCCTCATATGGATGAGCCTCATCCGGTCAGTTGAAGGCCTGAATAGAACAAAAGGGAGACTCCTCCTGCCTGACTGCCTTCAAACTGAGACACTGTTTTTTTTTCCTGCCTTCAGAATTGAACTGAAACATTCCTGAGTCTTGAGACTGCCAGCCTTCACTAGAACCACACCGTTGGCTCTCCTGGTCTCCACTTTACCAACTCACTGCAGATCTTGGGACTTTTTAGCCTCCACAATCACATGAGCTAATTCCTTATAATAAATCTCTTTATATCTATCTATCTATATCTCTATATTTATATACATCTCCTATTGGTTCCATTTCTCTGGAGAACCCTGACTAATACATCTACTTTCCAATCAAAGAACTTGAGGATATTTGCAAAATGATGGTCCAAATTCTGTCAAGTAAGTGATATTTTCCTAGAATTTAAACATTAGACATCTTGCAAGTGTATCAATTTACCAGAAAAACATAAATGACATTGCCTTTGTTAGGCCTTACCACCATATCGCCAGCCCAGGATGACAGAATAGCAGAGTATACCCATAACCCAAAGTAATCTAGGCTAATACAGGATTGTGCCCAGGCACCAGTATCCTAAATCTGCAGAATGAAACTAAAATTTTATCTTCTGAGGTATTTGACATCTGCCCTGAACTAGATCGTGTAGGGCAGCTCTCTTTTTTAACTGACTCCATTTTATCTTTATTGGTGAGAAGGTGTAATGCCGATGGCTGTGGGTAAGAAAACTTCAATAAACGTCAAAACCATGGGGACAAGAGTGGCAAGTTAGGCTTATGTACATAGTGTGTGTGAGAGGAGAAGGTATTAATGGTTAAGTTGGGAGAGATCCAGTAATGCTGAGAAAACCAATTATTTAATATTATTAATATACCCTTTAGTGTGCTAGTTTGAAAACATGAAAACAGATCTAACATAAACAACTTCAGAAATGAACATGCTAGTTTCACTTAACGAGAAAGAGAAAACATGCAAACTTATTCAATGAATTTGCATACAAGTAAATGTAGCTGAACTTTACAGAATCTGTCACAATACAATTGGCCATAAGTATTAGTTAAATGAAGGAATACGGCAGTTTTTTGCCAGTTTATGAAAAGATGGCAAAAACATCAGAATTATCAATTTTCTAGGCATAAAAAAGGTAACACCATTCCAATTCTTCGTTTTCTTAAATCAAAACCTGCCCTCTTGAAACCACAATTCCTTGTTCCTACTTCTATTAGAAATTTAACGAAATATGTCTTATTTCTCTTTGGTATAATACATCATCAATAACTGAAGTCAAATATTTTGTCTGATGTGCTCCAGGCACAACATCCCCATTTTCTTTAAGAGTTCTTTATCTAACATGGTTTTAAGTCATTTCACTCATAGTTCCTTTCTCCTGAACGTGCTCCAGGTTGATCAGTGAACACGTGGTTCCAAATACAATCTGACTATTACGAAGAAGAGTATAAACACTCTTTATTAGAATACTTATAAAATACTAATGTTACCAAGTATTATTATACCAGCTTTTAGCAGCCGTATTAAAATTTGGGTTCATACTGATTTGGTGGTCCACCAAAGCACTAATAATTATCACACAAATTTCTAAGTCAGACCTTTTCCATCTGTTATTGATGAGCTTTAAAAATTATTTATTATTAAAGTCTATGCTTGATAAAAAATAAAACTCAAATGATACAAAAGTGTCTGTCTATAGAAGAAAATGAAAAGTCCCTCTACCCTAATCACCTCCACTCCCCAGGTATACATTCTTCCAGAGTTAACTCAATTTCAATTATAGAAAAAATTTTAAAGGTTTCATTTTCCACTCCTGATGATTTTGACAACGAAAAGATTAACATCAGCCTCAACTAGACCACAACCTGATCTTCCTCCCTCCAGACTGATTCCTTCTAAACCATTTTTCATACTTATATTAGAATAGTCTTCCTAAAATCCAAATCAATGCCTCTCCAAGTTATCAGGGTGAAGTTCAAACGCCTTATCTTAATACACCAAGCCATTCATAAATCAGCCCTATTCCACCTCTGTTGCCCACCACACCACTCTCATAGAGCACCTTTTGCTCTAGGCACAGTGAACTATTTATAATTTCCAGAATAGACTTTGTTCTTTGCCATTTGGATTGTTGCATCCTCTTCCTGGAACAACTTCCTCACCTTCTTTGGCTTAATGATTTCTAGTGATATTTTAAAGCACAGCTCAAGTCAAGCGTCACCTGGTGCAGGCGGCCTTCTCCTACCCTCCACTTTGCTTTAGATACCACTCTCCTATGATCGCATAGTCACCTGTGTACATGCACCTATTATAGATCTAACATGTTGTAATTAAATTAACAGTTTTTATCTTTCTAATCATTCATTAATTTTACTCCATGATTTATAAATAAAATTGAAAGATGACATTTTGAAAATATATAAACAACAATTTGGTATCCATAATAAATGAAGAGTTCTGCAAAGAAGCTGAAAAATACAAGTAAACGAAAAATTATGTTAGCAGTGGATAAGGACAGATAATTCAGATAAGAAGAAAGTGTTAATAAATATGATAATGTTCAAACTCACTAAAAATAACGGAAATACAAAATTAAAATAATGACTTCTTGTTTTTACCTCTCATGTTTGCTAAAATTTTAAGTGAGAAGACCCAAGGCTAATAAAGGATGTAGTATTTATGTACACTATCCAAAAGGCACTTTGGCAATATTTATCAAACTGTAAATTGTTCGTATTCAGTAACCTAGAAATCTACCCTCTACATACATAAGTAAGAAATAAATGGACAGGACGCCCTTTGCAATATTGCAAATGACTTTAATATCTATCAAGAAAAGAATGAATGGTTTGACCAAAAAAAGAATGAATGGTTTGATCAATGAATGGTGATCAATGAATGTTAATCCTATTGATTATTGATTGGTTATATCTAATATAATAGATATATTATACCTAATAATAGGTATTAGGTACCTAATATTATACCTAATATTATCTATTATATTAATACCATAGACTAATATGTAGCATCCAAAAAGAACAAAGAGAGTACACACGTTTGTCTAGAAAGATTTTACATGCTACTTTTACATGAAAACAAGTTGTAAAAGTAAATCTATGATATCAACCCAGTGTGGTAAAAAAATTTAGTACTGCTTAAACATTTAAAAAATGAAAGTATATCTCTACTGTGAAAAATTCATGAAGTGCTGCTAAGTGAGAATATTAGATTAGAGAACAATATGTAATGTATATCACTAACATATACAAACACTAACACATATACTTTGTAAACACAGAGAAATATGCACACTGGAAAACATGGAAGGACTTGAACAACTATAAAGAGAGGTCATCTCCGTGGGTTGAGATTCTGCACTTTCTACTTCTTACATTCCTATAGTTTTATTATTTATTTATTTATTTAATTTTTAGTGAGGAAGATTGGCCTCTGAGCTCACATCTGTTGCCAATCTTCTTCTTTTTGCTGAGGAAGATTGGCCCTGAGCTAACATCCGTGCCCATCTTCTTCTATTTTGTATGTGGGACGCCACCACAGCATGGCTTGATGAGCAGTGCATAGATCCGCACCTGGGATCCGAATCTGGGAACCCCGGGCTGCCGAAGCAGAGTGCGTGAACTTAATCACTATGCCACCAGGCCGGCACCACATTCCTATAGTTTTAATGGGCATATGTGCTATGGATTGAATTGTGTCCCCCTAAAACTCATATGTTGAAACCCTAATCCCTAGTGAGGCTGCCTTCAGAGTAAGGAATTAATTAAGGTTAAATAAGGTCATAAGGGTGGAGCCCTAATCCTATAGGGTTAGTGTCCTTATAAGAGGAGACACAGGAGAGCTTGCTCTCTCTCCACCACGTGAGAACACAGTGAGAAGGCAGCCATCTACAAGACAGGAAGAGCTCTCACCAGGAACTAAATCAGCCAGCACCTCCATCTCAGACTTCCACCCTCCAGAACTGGGAGTAATAAACTTCTGTTGTTTAAGCCACCCAGTCTGTGGTATTTTGTTATAGCAGCCTGAGCTGACTAAGCCAATATGTTAACTTAGTAGTTAGGAAAAAAATACATATATTAAAATATTAAAGATATTCAGAAAAAGAAGATATGTTTGTTACAAAAAAATAAATTATACTCTCTCTCTTTCGAGCTATATAGGAAACTTGTATACTATAGCAAAGATTTAAACCTGACATTAAAACGTGTGTCTTTAAAAATAACTGCACCAGTCTCTTCTCTAAAAATAGGATTCTTATTATGTAAAAAGCTTCAAGGATGTATATGAATGGAAATTTCAGAAGCAGCAAATGAGGATATTTAGGAGTGCTGTATTCAATTAAATGAATCCCTGAGGTTGAGATAAACATGCTCTGTAGAAATTATCTATATAAAACTGTTCGAACATGTGATTCCCAGATACAAACAAAAATAATTTACAAATGCATAAATTGCTACCAAAATGTGCCACAATAACATATGGTAAATTGTGAAATCTAATAAAATAAATATCTCTGCTATTTAAAAGCATTTTATCTCTGGTGAGCATCATTTAGTATTTAATGATCACTAGCCCCAAATCCCCAAACTGGTATTTTGAATTAAGATAATTTAATAATAAGGTTTGGGGGTCTCAATGATTTGACAATAAGGAGCAAGCAACCATCCCCCATGGATGTCTCCCCACGGGACTCCAAAGAAAATTCTCTGACTTGAAACTTGGTGCTAAATAAAGGAGGTAAGAGATTCCTTTGAGAATTCATAAACATAAACTAGCCTCCACACTAGTTTTTAGCCTGAATTCACACTATAGGATGATGTGAACATTTTTAAGCCAAAAATTTAGTTTAAAACGGCATAGACTGGTACTTCCCTAGGGCACTTGTTCAGGAGAAGCACAAACATTTTCCAGAGGAACCCACCTTCATCCCCAGGGCTCAAAGAATTCTCTCAGACGAAGATCCAAGCCCTCAGTAAAAAAAAAAAACACAAAACACATGAAGAAATATGTTAACATGAGTGAGACTGAGTACCAACGGCAGATGTAAGACTGGGAAAGACTTCAGAAAATATACATGGACAAAATATTCTAGTTAAAAGATAAAAATTATCAGAATGCATTTCAAAATAAATCTAACTATGTGTTGTTTATAAGAAACCTGAAACACAAGGATACGGACAGGGTGCAAGTGAAAGATGGACAACTGGACGTGATCTCCAAGCTCACGCTCCTTGACTCCTGCAACCTGTCTGATACACGGTGTCCCCTTGCTCTTGGACTCTTTCCTTGGGTTATGTTATAGTTTTCTGTTCGCCTTTCCTAACAATTCCTTGGATTTCCCCAGTGGTCTTTCCTCCTCCTCAGACTTCCATGCATTTCTCTAGTTAAGTACTACACTCTTTGTTCTCTTCTCTGCACGGTCTCAAAGGGTGTCCTCAGCTCACCTGCATCAAATTCACCTTGGCTACTTGTAAAAACAACAATTTTCAGGCTCTTACCCAGATATTCTGATTTCCAGACGTGGGGAAGGATCCAGGAATTGCATTTTTAACCATCTCCACCAGTAATTCTGATATACTCTCAAGTTTGAAAACCACTGCTATATATTATTTCCATCAAAATAGTCATAGTTTTTGTGACTTCAGTTGTTAATTATCCTAGTATCTCGCCATGTCCTCTCACCTGAATTATAGCTCTATACCTCGTTCTAGGTGGCACTTCCCCTAAGCATTTGTCAACTTGACATCAGTTGGATTATCAATCATTGAGTTAAAATCAAGAAATTATATATGACTCATCCTCTTTCATTAATAAATCAGTCACCATTCCTATATTATTTTCCTCTTAAAATATCCTTGAATTAGTTCCCTCCTCTCTATTTTTATTACTATCTCCTTAGTATAAACCTCATTACTTTACCCCTGGATTATAATAATACTATTACTATTATATGTTCCCTGTTAATTAATATACATTACCTGTTCAAATTTTCTAGTCCTACAACCCACCTAGCACACTCTGCTGGGGTAATTTTCCTTAAATACTACTTTCACCATAACATGTTAGTGCTCAAAACCCTTATGCATTCCTTATGTCCTGTAATAATCAAGTTTAAACTCTGTCATGCTTTTCAACTCCTTCAAAAGCCACCCCACTCGATGTAGCTTCTCTCCACTACTGCCGCCCATCTCTCCACCTCAGACATGATAATCTCCTGCTATCACAAATATGTGCAACAAGGATGATGGCAAAGCATAACTCACAGGATGCAGTCATAAAGTGACTTTGCTTTTTTTCTCCTATTTAAATTTATTTTGCATGGCTAACTGTTCTTCCTCTGCCTCTAAGTGAAAATTCAGGAAGCTCCTACAACTTCTTCAATCACTATCCACCCATCAAAATTTCTTCTGTTACTTTAACTCCCTAAATAATCTCAACTCAATAACTAGAATATAATGATAGATCCATATAAAAGAATCAAAACTCTAAGCTTTTCTTAAAGTTCAAGTGGGGCACATGCTACAGATCAGGAGTAGCTGACTTCTCTTTTCCTCGCCTGGCTTGCTTTAAACCTGTAATCTGAGGCGGCCTCACTGCAGGGGAACATCTCTCTCCTCTTTGATTGTTGACTTACTGCTTCCTTGTCTCCTGAAAAGCCGGCAACGTTCAGGGCTTCTCCCTCTGGCCCTTTCTGGGCAGGACCTAAAACAACTCCACACGAGCTGTCTCTGTCACAAATGACCCACACCCAGGAGAAACTATGAAGTACTCTTTACCCCTACAAGCTCCTGGAGTGCAATTTGTCTCCACCGCAGAAACCTCTCCTTTATTCCACTGTCAGTCAATCCTCCTTTAGATTCCCCAGGTGAGAGAGAGACTTGAGTCTGTTAGCCCCAAACTGCAGGAATACATACTAAGTTTTCTGAGGAGTCAGTAAGATATCCCATCCTGGGGGAAAACCCACAAATCAACAGCAGCTTTCTCCAAATTATCAACCCTTTCATCTCCAATTTATCAACCTTTTATATCTTTGACAAGATGGGTAATAAAATAATAATAATAATTCAGGAGAATAATAAAACTTGTTTTTAGGTACCTCCTTCGTCAATTCTGCATAAAGTTTAGTATCCCCATGGAATGTGGAATTTACTATATATCTTAGTGACTCAGGCCTCACTTACACTTTAATTTCTTCTTACAAATGCTTACTAATTTCCGTCTCCACACCTTCATTTATATTGTTCACTTCTCCTGAATCACTATACATTCTTCCCCCTCTTGCTTATTCAAATCTGAGTTATCCTGTGAGGTTCCCTGACTCATCTAGATCTTCCAGAGCTCTCTTCTGAAGCCCTGCACTATCTGTAGTCATTACTGTCATCAACACCTGGAGCTTGCCCTTGATATTTCTATCTCATGGGAGCCGAGTACAAAGTCACCTCAATGAGACAGTGGGACTCTATGGCCTACGAACTTGATTGTACCTAAAATGGAAATATTTCTTTTAAAAATTAGCTAACCCAGCGCCGGCCCCGTGGCTTAGCGGTTAAGTGCGCGCACTCTGCAGCTGGCGGCCCGGGTTTCGGATCCCGGGCGCGCACTGACGTACCGCTTCTCCGGCCATGCTGAGGCCGCGTCCCACATATAGCAACTAGAAGGATGTGCAACTATGACATACAACTATCTACTGGGGCTTTGGGGTAAAAAATAAATAATATTATTAAAAAAAAAAATTAGCTAACCCAGAGGGTAGCTGATGAATCCAGGAAAAGTAGGAAAAAAGAGAGGCAAATGTTAGGCACCACATCCAGGTCCAGGCCACAGAAGAGAAGAGAGATCTTTAGCAAACAGACCAAATATTTCACTCCTAGTGAAAAGCAGAGTAATGCAGAGTGCTGTAAGTCAACAGGCTTTCATATTTTTGTTCTACTGGCAAGACCATCTTTATTATGGGGAAGATCCATCAGGCTATTTTAACCCAGTGCCACTAAACATTAAGACTATCTCATTCCTGAGCCAGCCCTGGAGGTCTAGTGGTTAAGATTTGGTACTCTCACCGCTGCAGCCCAGGTTTGTTTCCTGGTTGTGGAACCACACCATCCATCTGTCAGTTGTCATACTGTGGTGGCAGCTCACGTAGAGAACTAAAAACTAACAACTAGGATACACAACCGTGCACTGAAGCTTAAAAAAAAATATTATGTCATTCCCTTCTTTAAAAATCAATGCTCATTTACAAACTTTTCCAGATCTGATTTGGCTTTCTCCATAGTGTGCCTAGAGGGAGAAGTGAGGCTGGACATAAAGCTTCAAGTATTCAGTTCTTTTGACAATTGTGTTTTCTCACTATAAGCTGATAATTGGCATCCAGTTTGATACATCAAGAGAATGAGCTTGTTTAATGTAACTCTGATGATAAAATAGTTTAAATATGGATTACTGTCCTGTGAAGCTTCTTAGATGCCAGACAGCTGGGCTTCCTCTGGCAAAATAACTCTGTACTACTTTATTTTGACATTGGGAATGTAATTATTGAGTCTGTTGCTTTGTTTTACATGTATTTTTTTTCTGAATTCCCATAAATGTTTCCATAAATTTCTGTACTCTGGCCTGGTTTGAGTATCTATTTCTTTTCCAGTTCTAAACTTCAAAAATTATCGTACTTTGATAATATGTTTTTTTAATTTATTTTTTATTGAGATATAATTAACTTATACCATTGTATTAGTTTTAGGTGTACAATGTCGTGACTTGATATACGTATATATTGTGAAATGATTACCACAATAAGTTTAGTTAACATCCATCACCACACATAGTTGCAATTTTTTTTCTTGTTATGAGAACTCTTACAATCTACTCTTTTAGCAACTTAAAATATACAATACAGTATTGTTAACTATAGTCATCATGCTGAACATTAAACCTCCAGGACTTATCTATTTTGTAACTGGAAGTTTGTACTTTGTGACCATCTTCACCCATTTCGCCCACTTCCACCAACCCCTGAGTCTGACAACCACTAATCTGTTCTCTGTGTACATATATGTATTATTATTGTCAACTCAACTAGATTATAACCTTTCTTGTGGCAACAACTCCATCTCATTCTTTCCTTATTTATTCAATAACCATTTATTGTGTGCCTACTATGTACCAAGAACTGTGCTAGTAACTAGGAAGGCGATAGGGTGCAGAATAGAAAGTGTCTGTGGGGGACAGACATTAATCGAACAATCACAAAATATGTAGTTATAATATAAAAAGAAGCTGTGATAGAATATAAATCTGGGCACCTAATTTAATGTGGTTGGGGAGGGAGCTGTCAGAAAACATCTCCATGGAAAGGTGATCTATAATTGGAGCTCTGAAGGATGAGTTAGGCCATTCGCTGGGTAAGATGCAAGTATGGGAAGGGGAGAGGAGAGGGAGCAATCAAATGTTCTAGGCAGAAGGAAAAATACGTGCAGTGCCTACAGAGGGAAGCATGGCAGGATCAAGGAAAGGAGCAGTAAGAAGGAGGAGGAGGAAGGATGAGGAGGATAGATAGAGGAAGAAGAAAGAGGAGGAAGAGAGTAGGAGGACGAGGAGAGGGAAGAAGGAAGAGGAAGAGGAGAGGCAAGAGAAGTAGTAGTTGGCATAAGGAACGAGCACAAAGAGTAAAGAGAAGAGTTGTTGGAGCTGAGGGCACGGAAGAAAGCAGGGCAGATCACGAAGGGCCTGGTAGACCATAACAAGGATCTGGCCTTCAGCCAAAGAGCGGTGGAAAGGCATTGATAGATTTTAGGCAGAGGAGTGAAATGACCAAATCTGCCTTTTTATAGTTGAACAAGAGTCCATTTTATGCCTATATATATGAATTTTACTCGGCCTCTTCCGAGCCAATGACTACTTTAGTTGGCCTTCAAAGCCAATTCTGTGTAGTGAAGCAATTTCTACTAGAGACCAGGAGGAAGCTAACAGGTTTCTTTGAAGCAACACTCACCACTTGGGGGGGTAGTATTAGGATTCAGTTTGTCCTTCTATATGCCGAATGTTTCAAGACATTGACTCTTTTTTTTAACATTTGAATATAAAAAGGAGCTAGAAAAGTCATTTACTTGAATCCAACATTCTTAAATAAACAGAACTGTCCATTAAAAGCTGAGGGGCCAGAAAATGTAGCTCTATAATATATGCTACATATAAATATGCATATTTATATATATAATAAATAATAAAACAGTAAATAAAATGAATAGCTCTCTTTGCCTATATATTTGTCAGCTAAAAATGTGATACTATATTTTAATTCTTTAAAGTACAGTGATTACTTGGCTGTCATTTTTCCATGACACTTGCAAATTACCAGTAACCACCAGTTCAGGAGATTAACTTTAACTTTAAAAAATAGACACAGATTCATTTACAGAGCACTGGTTATTTTACGTTTTAATTACTGAATGCTTAGATTTATATATACCAATTATAATGTGCAACGATGTCTATGCTCTTTATCTTGTCACTTTTTATTTAAAAGAGGAAACTGTTGGGATAAAATTATTTTAAATTGATAGACTAACAAAAGACCTTAAAGACAAAGGTCCTCTCTTTTCTTTTTTGTGAGGAAGATCAGTCCTGAGCTAACATCTGTTGCCAATCCTCCTCTTTTTGCTGAGGAAGATTGGCCCTGGGCTAACATCCATGCCCATCTTCCTCCACTTTATATGGGACGCCACCACAGCATGGCTTGACAAGCGGTGCAGTGGTGTGCTCCCGGGATCTGAACTTGCGAACCTGGGCCGCCGAAGTAGAGCACACGCACTTAACCGCTGCGCCACTGGGCCGGCCCCGACAAAGGTCCTCTCTGAATTAAAATCTATTATACGTATAAAATCATGTTCTTCTACTAATTAAGCCATACTGACTTTCCGAATCAGACCTCCTGGAAAACGTGGAATACTCTCAACCACAATGTTAATTCATACAGCGGTATGGTGCTAATTCAATAATCTGTAGGTCATTATTAAAACTGTAGGCTACGGGATAGTTAACAAAAACAAGCACAAACATGGAGTTTGTAAGTGTGGTTTTCTCAAAAACAGAGACAGACCGAAAACTAGGGGCTATCAATGCCAATTTCTTATTGGTTATTGATATTTATGATATGTCTCCTATATTCAGTTTGTGAGAATACAGAAACTTATTCACCAAATAGAAGATTATGTATTTATTTTGCACACAAATCTGGGTAAGCAAGATGTAGTGGTTGAAAGGAATAGAATGGATTCAAAATTCTATCTCATATTGACAACTAAAACAATTCTTAAGAAAAATGAACATATTTTGGAAGATTCCACTGAATTCTATTTATTCAATTGAAAACAATAAATAAATCAGCAGACAATTTGGTATTTCAAATAGGCTTATATAGGAAGTCACAGTGAGACATCATTTTTCTATCTTATTTAATTGAATCAATGGAAACTATATTTATCTTAGCTTTGTCTTTAGTTTAAAAAAAAATCATAATAAGGGAAAGAGCTTTGAAATGGAAGTCCAAAAAGTAAATCTGAGTGTCAGGTTTATTACTATGTCCATGAGCAAGTCCCTACGACTCTTAGGGTCTTCAGTCTCTTAATTTGCAGATGGGCATAAAAATATCTGCCTTGCTTATCTCATGAGTTGATATAAGGCTCAAATAGGCAATATATGGAAAAGATGGTGAAAAGTATTATTATCTGAGACAGAGCAGTATAGGAACAGATCACAGGTCTAGGACAGGGTTCAAGTTGAAGTTCAACTGCCAACTATGCATCCACTAAATGAGTGTGCTGAATTGTAACATCCCTTCTATCTCCAGGAGTCTGTGATGTTATACTGGAAAAACTCACGAGAAAACTCTCTAACGCGCCTTTGTTTCCTATGAAAGTGACAGACACTGATTAGGTGTTTGTGATTTTTGGCACGAGTAGGCTCACATCCCTTATGAAATGAGGTGTGGTATTAATTTATTGACGACATATCAGAATGTTCTAAATGTAGAAAAGTGGCAATCACGGAGAATTATGAGAATCATTACGTGGTATGAAATCTGAGCATGAAACTAACATTAGGAAAGAATCTGCCCTTGAAATAAAGAAAAAGAGAGTCTGTGCTGCATTACTTATGGTCCATGTTAAAATCTACACACCCCATACAAACAAAAGATTACAGCTAAACACAGAGGCATAGCTGCCCTTGTCTGTTAATTCACTCACTTATCCTTTTAATTACTTGTTCTTCTTGGTGCTTAACTTGGGTTTTGTGTACACCACAACTAAACATAGAACAGACAGCAGGCGAGGCAACATAAGGTTTTCTTGTAAGATTTACAAAAGTAGGAATTTTTGTCTGTTTTTTTCACTAATGTATCCCAAATACCTATAACAGTGCCTGGTACATAATAGGCATTTAATAAATATGTATCAAAAGGATGAACTTGTTTCCATTTTCTTCCTTCAATAAGTGTTACATTTTTTTTAGAATTTTTGTTGACTTTTCTTTATATCATGAACTTGCTTCTATAAAAAGAGGTAAACCACAAGAATTTAACCAAAGGTAGCTCTAGCAAAAGAGGTAGTTGGGCAACAATACATGACCAACTCAAATGCTTGAAGCCTGTCACCTTAAAATAATCTGAATTAGAAGTAATGCTTGTTTCAGTGTAAAATTACTAAATAAGTAGGACAGATACAAAAGCTAAAGAATTGCTCTTTTCATGCTACTAAAGAGAATACTTCAAACAGTGTAGGGGAAAAATTTACATATAATTCATAAAATGAGATTAAAAATACATGAAAAAAGAGCTATTAATAAATACGCCTCTTGTGTTTCCTCCTTTTAAAACTCAAAATAGTGTGGTCTGCCTCGTGCCCACATCAAAGGAACCCAAGTAACTGAGAATAAGGGAAATGAAGGCTCAATTCAATCTCTCTCTCCTGGTGCCTAAACACATTTTACAAAAATGTTCTTTGAACCAAGAACACACTTAGAAAACCAGAAACAGAACAGGAAGATAAACCCACAAGAGAAAACAACCATGACATCACCACACCCCCTTCCAGTTTTCTCCAAAACATTTTTCTTACCAGATGAACACAGTAAGTCAAAGACCTCTATTTTTAATGCATGAGTCTTGGTTACGGCGCAAGAGATCAACGGAAAATCTCTTGTCTTTGGGAAAACATGAGCCTCTAACACAAAGTATGTAAGCTTATAAAATAGCATGCCTGATATAGGAAGCACCAAAATGAAAGGATGAAAGAAGCAGTGAACAAATTAATGAGTGTCTCTAAGAGAGAATTTTAGAGAAATTCAGGAAGAAGTGACAATGTATAAATTTGCTCATCAATTCCCAATATTCTCCTCATACTATATAACTATATATAACTGTAAAACTATACAACCATACATCTATATAATTATATAACTATATATATACAACTATGTACAACCATATATATACTAAATATATATATTTATATTTATATATATATATATATATATATCTAGAAAAGTGTCAGCCAGCACAGATAAGCTGGAGAGAAGGTAAGAGAGTTGAGGAGAGTTTTGAGGAAAAGTGGGGGTAGGTCATAGCGTCACCTACCATGCTGTGATGGGGAAAGAGGATTTTAAATGAAGTTTTGCTCTATTATCAATGTCACTCCCTTGCAATTTTTTAAGAGGATGTAATAAGGATTTAAATCACTTTTCAATTATTTCTATACATCATTTATTCATTTATTCCACAAATATATATTGATAAAGGCAATTTCTTGAGACTGTGTTAACACTGGCAGCCTCTGTAGAGACAGGCCTTATGGTGGAAGCAAGAAAGCCCAGCTTTATATAGGTTACAACAAAAACACAGATCTAGAAAAGGCCAACCATACTCCAATACAGCTCCTTGTTCTAGTCTTTGAGAACATCAACAGTTGAATTAGCTTTTATGGCATGGCCTGGAAGCCTCCTATTATGTACAATGTAGAAAATGTGTTTGGAGCTGCAGTCAACCAACAGATGAACTTGAACTCAACTGTTCAAATTGGAGACTCCTGTTCACTAGGCGACTTTTCCCACTAGTCATGGGACTAGTGGGACAGCTAGTCATGATGCTGTTTAATTCTCTTCTAAAGGTTAAAGTAAAGCATTACCAGGCCTCATGAATTTCATGAGTTGTGATTAAGTGCAACTAAATTCTAAGCACTGTTAGACTGAGAAATATCTCCAACCTAAATGCACTGGCATCAACATTGCCAACAATAATAACCCAAGGCTACTTCCATTATGAATCTGGTCTTTGCTTTAAAAAAAATATCATGATATTTTCCTAGATAATGACCCACATAAAGGGTTTTCCATGATTAACAATGGCATTTGTCTTCTACCCGGTGCCAGGAACAAAAGCCTGTGGCTGACTGAAGCCAGCCCAGCAATAGAGATCTCTTCTAAAAACAGAATACAGTACAGCTCATTCTTCAAGATCTTCTAGGGGAAACTAGATGATGAGTGTGTTGATGTCTTTTAAAAACAATCCGCTAAATGCTTTTAGATCCTGTGCCCTGATTACTGTCTGACCTGTATATTTTTGGCAATGCTAGTGCCCTAGAGGGCCTGATGATTTGACAAGCACTTAAGGTCCTCAGTTTAGACGAATTTTGAAAAAGCCAAGATAAGCAGACTAATTTCCTAAAAAAAGTATTTTCTTCTGATCTTTTAAATGTTAAAGGGGCTATGTCAGTGGATTATCTTGAGTAAGGAAAGTTCTGCCTTATAAAGACTGCCATTGTAAACAACTAATCTCCCAGCCAGTTACACACTCCAGATGAAGTACACTTTCCAGGCAAGTAGCAGTGACTCTCTCCCTCTCGGGACTGGGTGAGAAGGCAAACTAACTGGGTAGATTAGAATTCCTGTGTAAATTACTGTTTGTTGCTAATCAATGTGGTTGTTGCAAAGGGTGTTGCAAAGATCCAATAAGACAATGTACAGAAAATGCCTAGTGTAGCACCTGACATTATCATCATCATCACAGTAAAAGCACATTCTACCCACGCTCAGATCAGGTGCTTTAAGAAGAAATGTAATCTCGAAGAGATATCTGCAGTCCCATGTTGATTGCAGCACGATTCACAATAGCCAAGTTGTGGAAACAACCTAAATGTCTATCAATGAATGAATGGATAAAGAAAATGTGGTATATACAAATGATGGAATACTCTTCAGCCTTAAAAAAGAAGGAAATTCTGCCATATGCAACAACATGGATGAACTTATAGGACATTATGTTAAGTGACATAAACCAGTAACAGAAGGACAAATACTGCATTATTCCACTTATATGAGGTATCTAAAATAGTAAAACTCATAAAATCAAAGAGTGGAGTGGTGGTTTCCAGGAGCTGATGGGGAGGGAGAAATGGGGTGTCACTAATCAATGGACATAAAGTTTCAATTAAACAACATGAATAAGATCTGGACCTCTGCTGTACAACATTTTACCTATACTCAACAATAAAGTACTGAACACTTAAAAATTTGTTAAGAGGGCAGATTGCAAGTGTTCCTACTACAATAACATAAAATTGAATTTTAAAGAATTTTTTAAAAGGAAAAGAAATGTAAAAGAAAAAAATATTTTTTTCTTTTTTGCAGCCTCATTTTTAGACCAGAATATCTCTAATGTCTCAAAAGTATTATAATGTAATATTATATATTTGAAATTTTATATTTTCTTTGTAATCAAATATTTCGCACATTATTTTTTTTGCAAGAAACCAATAGGAAGGGGAGGGTCATCTCTTAAATATTGATTATTTCTAAAAGACTCAGTTTGCTCACTGGACTTCTTTGGCAGATTACCATACTCGAGAATTAAAAGGAGCTTTTTATCATTTTCAAACAAGGAAACTAAGACCCAAAGAGAATAAGGGAATGCCAGACCTAGTACAAGAAAGGGATCTACTTTGGATGTCTGTACAATTCTCTTTGCTGTTCCAAGATCACATACCTGTGGTGGAGTTGATGGTAAAAAGGGATGACACGTCTCCAGGAATGAGCTCATAAGCCACTGTTCCATATATGCCAGAATCCCTGTCAGTGGCAAGAACACTGATGATCTCGGTGCCGGGCTGGGTCTGGCCACTAATGCTTGTCACGTAGGTTGACGGGTTAAACACAGGTGCATTATCATTCATGTCCTCCAGCTCCACACGAACAAAAGCTTGGGCGCTTAGCCCACCCTGTTGAATGAATGAGAAGCGATTACAAATGGATCTCTTCTGAACACTGGGATGCAGAATAATCAACAAAGACCCTAGGACAGACTTTTGAAACACCAAAAAAAAATATATATATATATATATATATATATATATATTCATTTTACTTTTAACCTTGAGATATGAGCTCATGGATAACAGCACGGTATCTATACTTCAGTGCTGATTCCTAAACATGAACAAGATTACCACTTAAAGCTCCTATGAGGCAATAATTTCAGAGTAGAGGCCAAAGACATTCAAGGAAAGCTGTCCTGCTGTCCAAAGAGAAAAAACAAATCACCTTTACCCCCAGGATAATTTTTGACTAGGGGGTAAGGGAGTATTGGTGGGGGAGACAATTTTAGAAAAGGTCGTTGGTGAAAGCCTCACTAAGAAGGTGTCATTTGAGTAAAGACTGACCTATTGAGGGAGCTAAACTTCAGTTATCTGGAGGAAAAGCATAACAGACAGAGGAAAGAGCAAGTGCAAAGGCCCTGAGGCAGGAGTGCAGTGTGCATCCCAGGCCTGTTCAGGGAACGGCAAGGAAGTCAGGGAGGCAATGTCAGAGAGGCTCTGCGGGTCTCTGAAAGGACCATGGCTCTGACCCATTGGAGGGTTTTGAGCAGAGGAGTGGCCTGATTTGCCTTAGATTTTAACTGTCACTCTGGCCGCAGAGTTCAGAACAGCCTGCAAAGTGGCAAAAGTGGGAGATAGGAGGCTATTAGCATCATCAAGTCTGGAGTAGATGGTGGCAATAGAGGTATTATCCTAAATACTTGGGGCCATATTTTAGAATTCTGAATTTTTCAAGTTTTAGAGAAGTAATATAGTGCATAAAGTAGTGAGAAGTGGATCCCGTACTGTGTTGCCTCCATCTAAAAACAAGGAGAAGGGGAGAGGATACAACAGAAGAAAATAATCCTCTGTAATTTTTACTTTTCTAAAGTTAAACATGTGTTCCTACTTTAAAGCACCATTTTCCACGTCTATCTGGTACATTTTGGTACTTTCCTCTTTGACAAAAATCCTTGGTAAGTCACAACAGCCTGGGTTTTCTTATTCACTTATCCTCCCCCCTTCTCTCTTTTTTTTTGTTTCTTTTTCCTACTGTGGCGGGGAGGCACTGAGCAAAGAGAAAAAAGAAAGACTGAAGAAGAAGGTTTGGCCCGAGACAAAGGCAGGACGGCTGCTGGCAGATAGGGAGGCAGTACACGTTGAGGGTGAGGGAGGGCGAGAAAGAGTATTGTTTGGGATGACGTTTAGGACGAATCCAGAAATGGCTCTCACGTTCTGAGGTCCCTGTACCCCAGACATTGAGGACTAAAAAAGAAATACATCTTTAGAAATAAATAGTGTGATTTTCCACGTTCTAAGCTGAATAAAGTACTAGGGCCATGCGAGCTACCAGTTAGAACAGGAGAAACGAGGGCTAATTACGATTGCAATAAAAACAATGGAAGTTCCACCCAGTCTGTTTGCTTAAAGTGCAGATTGGTGCTGTATCTTCAGCAAATCTAAATAACCCGTAGGTCCCCAGGTGGGGTGGAGTAAGAGGGGACTGCAGACTGATTACAAACAGATAGAAAATACTGCATACCATCTGACACAGACCCTGCGGCTTGTCCGAACTGTCTTCCTTCTCCATTTTGCTTTCCATTGACATTTCCCTTCCCCTTTCTTATATATTTTTTCCTTGAGTTCAAGAAGTCACTTAGGTTTTAGGAGGGGCTGAGAAAGCAGGTAAGACAAGTAATGAGAAAGTGGGAAAGATGTGAGAAATGATCCATCCATTATCGCTCCTTAATCATCCATCCTTATCACTCCACCGTAAGATCTCTAAGAACAAAGATGTTAATTCCTAGGCTGTCCATGAAGATCCTAAATCAGGCCATGCTACCCAAAACAACCAAAATATTAGATGGACAAAGTGAAAAACTTACTGTCACAGAACAATGAATCTTTCTGCAGGAAAAGTATAATACATCTCAGTCTTTTTTATGAATTCAGTTTTCATCTGCTGAATTTATCAAAGAGGGGGTACTTTCCTCTAATAAAAGCGATTTGTGAATGTGTGTTAAGTGTGCTTTATGTATATTTCTCTTTCAATTGTTATAATCTCCTTTTTCTAGATTTTTTATGGTTTTCCCCATTTTTACAGGTAAGAAAATCAAAGCACAGAGAAGATAAGTGACTAGTCCAAGGTAAAGGAGACTGTAAACCACAGATCTGCAACTGGACCGGAGATTGATGTGTCCCCAAAGCCCCTGCTGACTTCTTTTAAATTCAAAATTTGAAAAATACTTTTTAAATTATTGCTATGGTATAAAATGCTACCTTTCATGAAAGACTTGTTTAAAGACTACGCTGGGGGCAATGCCAACCACAGACTCAGTCTTCGAAGGGAGAAAGAAGACAGGGTCTCTGTTTACAAGGGACTTACAATTATGAAACAGACACTACACAACTGGGTTTGTGACACAGTGGAACAATCTGGAGCTTAAAGATCTGGGCCTAATGTCTGGCCCTGCCTGCATCTGGGACCATAGCATTGAGAAAGTCAGATAGTCCCTGAGTCCAAGCTACCTCTTCTGTAAAGCGGGGCTACCTACTCGCCCTGCAGGCCTGTTGTTGGAACGAGGACATGATATGTATGAAAGCATTTGTAATGGTTAATCACCATCAATTATAAGAATTTACAGGCTCCTTATCCTAAATACTTGATGCCAGATAGATTTGTCTGGGAATTTTTCAAGTTTTAGAAACATAATATAGTACATATACCTAGTCAGGTCTGGGTGGCACCCGGTAATCAAGCATTTAATATTCTGCAGCAAAATGTATGAATAGACACGTTTAGAGGGATAAAGAAACATGAATGGCCCCGGGTCAGTTCAAGTCAGGTTTCTCGCCAAATGAGTTTTTAAAACTTTCCATCTTGAGAGCCTTGGGGTTTCAGAACTACAGAGAAAGGATTGTGGATGGTCTTCATTACTCAGATGCAGACACATGCTGTGAACACTGCACAGACGGAATCTCGATGCTGAAGGGATCCTTGAGATGGGGGTCCTCAAAAACAAATTGGATTTTAGATCTCCAGCTGGTGTGCAGTTCCAAGAGACTGGAGGAGCCCTTTTAAATTGGGAGATACGATTCAAGGTTCAAGGCCCTGAAGTTTGGCTGCTGTCTGAGCAGTAAGGAAGACCTGGTATGGTCCCTTCCAACAAGGTTTAAGGGCAGTCTTTGTTCTTAGCAATTCCAAATCAGAAGAGACTTGTAGCCAGATATTTGAGGCAAGTAGAGGAATTCAGGATTCAGTCCAATTTATAGGCAGATAACAAAACCTCAAAGGTAACGAACAGGATTGGAATCTGATTACTTAAGCTCTAGCCAATCAAAAAATTTCCTTGCTTTGCTTCTGTGTCTTCCTTATAAAAATCTTTCCCCTAGCTTCTGTTGGTGGAGGAATCCTAACCACTTTCAGTTTGGCGCTGCTGGATTCAAATCTATTTTTGCTCAAATAAACTCTTAAAAATTAAAAAAAAAAAAATTTGACAAACAGATATTTCAGGTAAAATAACATCCTAGAAAATGTAATGGCATTAGAAAAAATTCTCTGCCATGTTGTAGGCACGGTAAGCTAACTAACGTGGCTAAAGGGGTGTGTCCATGGAGAGGGTGGGCAGGATCGGGAGAAGAGCCTTGATAGATTTGTAGAACTTGATTGAAATGCTAAGGAGGATAGACTATTCTGCACACCAGTGGACCCCATCAGTAAAAACTGTGGTGTGATACTCTCATTACATATACATTTATTTATTAATAAATTATATAAATATTTACTGTGTTAATGTATTATTTATATTTAAAACACACAAAAATAAAGTTTAAAAGGCTAAAATTCAGAGTTCTGGTTTCTTTCTAAATCGCCACATGGAACACTATTGCTATCATTCATGAAGAGATATGATCAAATCTAGGTGTTAGAAAGAGATATGTGAGGTAGTAATTTAGAGATGTGCCTTCAAAATAAATAAATAAAGAGGAACCTTAGTCAAAAAGTTGGGAGAATGCTGAATTAACCAAGGCAAATGGATCCTTTGCCTCAGGACTTCTCCCGGAGCCTTTCCTATGTGCATTTCTAGAGGGGTGAGTTCTGAGGTATTCCCCACTCTTATTTGACCACAGAATCCTGTGGAAGGAGTATCTTAGGAGAAAATTATTCCACAGAACACAATGTGGGGAATGCTAATCTGAACTCATTTTCTCCATTCCCTCAGAGTGTTCACCTCCCAACCCTCTGTAACTAAACTTCTGTCCAGCTCATCATGACTCTCCTGATAATGCAATCTTTGAGATACTCTGAGCCAGAACCACCAGCTAAGGTGCTTCCAGATTCCTAGCCCTTGAAAGTGCGTGAGATAATAAATGTTTGTTATTTTAAGATGTTAAATTTGGGAACAATTTGTGACACAGCAATACGTAACTAATACACTCCATAAATTCCATGCATGAATATTTCTTAACTTTGCCTTATCCTTTCTCTTTCCACCAAGAAGTCATGGTTTTGATATAATTTTCATCATTTACTTTTTAGAATTATGGTAAGAGACTCTTAACCAATCCACCTGAAACCCAGTCCTTTCAAGACATGCTGTGAAAGTTGGGAGTAGTTTGAAAAAACACCAAGCTGGAAAGCATACAATACTGGAGGCAGGAAGGTCGTCTAGGGCAATCCTAGATATGGAAAAATTTCTGCTCTTATTTCTACTTTGGCCATTGTCTACTATCCATTCTCTCTGTTCTCACCTTCTGGGGCTCCTGAATAGTAGAATATTAATAACTATCCTTCACTTCTCGTAGCTCTTGTGGGCTGTGGTTTCCTTTGTCAATGCATTCTAGTCTATAGTTTATGATTCAATGAGCAAAGGTGAAGCAAAATGAGGGTCCAGGGAAAAAAAACAGTAAGCTGTGGTGTCACCAAAGCCAAAAGAACAAGCGTTCAAAGAATAATTTCAAGTTCATTGAGAAGTTGAATAAAATGAAAATAAATAAATAATCCCAGGATGTAGCACAACAGAAATCATGTTCATAAAAGCAGTTTTATTAGAGAGGTAGGATGAGAAGAATGGATCAAAGAAAGATTGAAAAGTGAGGAAATAGAGACGACTATTTCAAGTAGGTTTGTTGCAAAAGAGGAATAAAATGGTTTTCTAAAAAAGCACATGAAATAAAAAAGGTTTTGGTTTTTTTTTTAAGATAGCAACTATTATTATGCCTTGTATGCTTAAGGGAGATACTCAACAGAATTTGTGAAATCAGTGTTGCAGGAAAAAGAGCAAATACTAATAGAAGTGATATCGTTAAGAAGCCAGAATGGATGGGACCTTGAACGGTAGAGATATTTGCTTTTGATGCAAACAGGGACATCTCTAATATGATAATAGGCAAGAAGGCAAAGAATGTGAGCTGACAGTAGGAAGGAAGGTAAAGACTTTGCTCTCAAGCAGGCATGTTATTTTTCTCTAAGCACATTCAGCTGCTTAGGCAAGTGCAGAAAAGGCAGAATTGGGTTTAGATAGGGCTGGGGTTTTACCTGGAGAGTTCTATGGAGTGAGGGAACTAAAAGGAATTTACAACTGAATGAATTTAATGATGGATCAATAAACTAGAAATCTTAACATGGGAGAAGAATTATCGGCTGGAATGGAGGTACTACAGTAAGTGAGACAGAAAAATAAGAATGCTTATCAGAATATAGCATGCTTGAAATTGAGATTTCAGAGGGTGTGTAATTACTGGTGATGATCCCTAGAAATGAGAAAGTTAAGGAACTGAGAAGCTCAGGGGGTTGGGTGGTTCACTAAACAGATATTGTAGTCTTCAAGAGGGGAACAGTGGTGGAGAGGAAGACTGAGTAATGTGTAAAAGTCCTATGTGAGAAGAAACTTGAGAACATGACGGCAACAAGAAAGAGTGTCCATGGTATAGTCTGACAATATCAGACTTCAAAAGCAAACTGGTTTTTGATGGAGAAAGGAGAGGAAATGATTTGGATGCTGTGATGGGCGACGAGGAAGGCAGCCACATCAATACATCCCTCCAGGTTTGTGATTAGTGGAATGTGGGCTTCTCTGTGAGAGGATCAGAGAGGAATTGGTGTCCTCAAGGGCAGCCTGTTATAATCAGGGCAAAAAGATAAAGGAGCAGTCAGAGACCAGGTTGAGATTATAAGAGATTTTGCTAATTGATGGACCATAAATTCCGGAGGGCATGGTAGAAGAGTTTGGGAGGGCAGAGAGGGTGGATTAGGAAGTTGATTCAAATTAAAGGATGAATAGAGCAGATGGAATGAGAGTACAAATAATAATGAATGGCTGGGAGGCTTAAACTTCTACAGATAAGAATGAGGTACAGTGGTATTTAAGACATTTAGGGATTAATCCTGGTAGCATAATAAAGAATGGTAGGCAATCAGTTTGAGATGGTTCAGACAATTTAGTTAGAAAACATGGGCAATTCAGCAATGGCTTATTCTTGAAACTGGGGTGAGGGGTGGTGATCAATGAAATATAAGATAGGAATAAGCACTTGGATATTGGAAAATGAGATAACACAATCTATAAAAATTAAAGTAAGTATGCCCTAAGTTTCAGTTATGCAGGATGAGTAAGTTCTAGAGATCTAATGTACAACATGGTGATTATAGTTAATATTACTATATTGCATACTTGAAATTTGCTGAGAGTAGATCTTAAGTGTTCTCACCACTCACTATGTGAGATGATGGATATGTTAGTTTGATTGTGGTAATCATTTCACAATGTATATGTAATATCAAAACATTATGTTGTACATTGCAGATGTATATAATTTTTATTTATCAATTACAGCTCAATAAAGCTGTGAAAAAAATGAGTATGCCCTTTTACTTGGAAAGTTTGCTTCTAGAGATCTATCTGCATTACACACAAAATATGTAGCACAACTTCAATAGCCAACTTTTATCATGAATACATATAATGGTGAAGAGCTAAGTCAATTTACTTTCTATATTGCTAGTCTGACACAATGCTCCCCTAAGCCTGGAGTGGTGAGATAAAGTTGAAACAGCTTTATCTCAGACACATATTTTAGCTGCAGAATTCAAGATGTCACAAAAAATAAAGATAGAATGTTAATAAATATATACCAAACAGAGTCACTTGGTGAAAATGGGAAAAAGAACAAGGAATTAGATATAAGAATGGTATAATTAAATTATAGAGCTTTACTGTGGTAAACTACTTGATTTCCATGTACTCCAATTAATTGTTTCCATTATGTAATTTTATAGCATCCTCATGGCTTCTATGTACGAGATAAATAGCAGCAGCAGTAGCAGCAAAAATAGATTATTTCAGAAGTAATATCAGTAGAATAGGAGAAGTGATTGAGTTAAAAAAATATTGACAGTCATCACAAGGATAAATAGAGCAGCGGCAAAGAAGCCCAGAAGATCTAGATATTTTGCAAGAAAAATTATTCTACTGACAAATAAAATCTCTTAGTGATACCAGCAAATGGGTTCTGGGCAATTTTCTTCCAAAGAACTTTCAGGACATATATTAGAAAGAGAAAGGATCAGAGGGAAAACCATATATTATCGAGGTAATTACGTAAAGTTAAAGGTCTTCTGTCCAGGTGCACTTCACTGTAAATTAATTCATTATGGCCTAGAATCCAACATCTTGAACCTAAAATATCTGTCTGAGTTCATTTATTCTTCAGATCCAAGCTAGGTTGTTTTTAGGGGACAGCCTACCAAGTCATTATCAACATTGTTATCTTCATCTTTACCAACCCTTTTGATTAGAGATGTATGCTGTTGGTGGATATTGCACAGAATAATTGTGATAGAAGCAGACTTTACCCTGTAGAAATGTACAGTTCATCACAGAAGAAATTTATGAAGATTATGCAGGCAACAGAATAAACATTGCACACTGGATAACACACACACACATATACACTTATGTTTCCTGCTATCATACATTCCGAGGCAAACACAAGGAACATTGGAGGCAGTTTTAGTTCCAAGCAAGGTAAAGGTTAGGAAGTTGTTAAAAGCCTATGATTTAGGAGGAGGGTGGAGACACTTCTAAAACTTGTCTTTAAAAATGCATTGCCAAGCCAAGCTCCTTCTCTGGGTCCCCTCATGCTGCTTTGGACCAGCATGATGGGCAAGAAGGAGAAGACGCTACCAAGATGAGAGTAGAAGGTGTCCAAGAGCTGCGGAAAGAGGAAACCTTGAAGCCCATTTCTAGACACTAGTTGCTAAAAAGACTCAGATTGTAGAAACACCTTGTTCCTCATTTTCACCAACGTTGAATGTGTCATTCTCTGCTCATCCTGAGAAGGATGAATTGATTGTATTCACTACATGGATCTTTGGGTCCTGCATTTGGCAACCAAGACCTAGGAGCAAGTCACCAAGCAGTCCTTGAGGTCAAAGTGGGTATCGGATGGTAGTCTGGAAGGCACAGCTAATTCTTTTTGGTGGTTTCCATGACAGTACAAGTACCTCTATTACAATGATATGTACACCTCTAAACCTGGACACATTCACATGGAGCAAGCTGTCCCCATGAGGGCCTGGGCCCACACCCAGACTGGGCTGCCAAATGTCTGTCACTCCCCAGGGGAACAGAATCATCTATGGAGGCTACTGGAACCAGTCAAGCAAGGTGGACAAACACACTCTGCATTCAGATATGTTCCAACTAAAGTCTGAGGGGAAGGAAGAAAAGGGAAATGGATGTGGACTCAGATTACCCCTTGGGGAACATAGCTCACTCCAAGATGTGGCATTTCAGTAGCTGTGGCCCTGAATCATTGACAGTCCTCTTTAGTGGTGTCTGTGGTAAGAAAGAGGAAGAGAGTCTGGAGAGTGACTTTTTTAATGACCTGTATTTCTATGACACCACAAAGAACCACTGGTTTGCAGGGCAGCCGAAGGGACCTAAGTCAGGGAAGAGAAAATGTAGATGAGGCAAAAAAAGTGGAGTCTGAATGTGATAATCAGGAATGTGGGGAAGCCAGCACACAGGAGTCCCTGGAGGTGGTCAAAGTGGGGGTCACAGAGGATGGGAGTATGATCACCTCTGAACAAGTGCTCTCTGCCCCAGGCAGCAGGAAGGAGGAAGATGGTTCTGATGAAGCCAGTGGCCCTCTGACAGAGCCAAGTCCTCGCTCCAAAGCCATGCTGGCCATGAAGCACGGGCTGCTCTATGTTTATGGGGGGCATGTTTGAAGCAGGTGACTGCCAGTTCACCCTCAGTGACTTGTACTGCCTTGATCTCCAGAAGTTGGAAGAATGGAAGACTTTAGTGGAGATGGATCTAAAAACTCAAGGGCGTCTAGAGGAGATAAACTTGGAAGAGGACACAGATGAGGTAGAGGACACAGAAGGAGGAGATGAAGATGAGGGGGATGACAACACCTGAGAGGAAAGTGGGGAGGAAGAGGAAGAGCACTCGTTGGGGGTGCCTGACGAAGAGTATGTGGACTACCTGGCCAGGACTGAGCAGTATTGAGTGAAGCTCGCACAGGATCACACGGGACCTGATGCAAAGGAAAAGAAAGTGCTGAAAGCAGACCATGCCTTGACAAAAACGTTCTTCGATGATTTAAGATGTTACATTGGGACAAAAGTTAAACTGAGTAGTGAATTCCCTCAGTATCACTGGGAGTTATTTCCAATAAATTGGAGTGAAGCAAGGTAGCTGCAAAGATTTTCTTTTGTACAGCCTTAGGTGTAGCAGGAGTTCTGGTGAGCCCTTTGCCTTCCTCTTTGAGGGGACTGCACCAGGGCAGGGGGACTGTACTAGCCGTGTCTTCTGTTTTCTGTATTCTGATGCTTTGACATCTGGGGCTTGCTGATCTTGGAGGGACTGCCCAGGGTCAGGTGAGCGTGCTTCTCAAATGCAAACCAATCAATCTAGAGCCCAAACCCCAACCGCCTCCTTTAGTGGCTTTCACACTCTGGGCCACTATCCACCTGCCCTAATCAGCCCAGGCCAGGTACCAGGTAATTAGAGACAACCTCTATATCCCAGAGCTCACTGAAATTATTCAAACTAGCCAATCTTTGCTCATTCTGCCTCTCCTATTCCTTCCCTTGGAAACCATAATAAAGGCCTTTGTCCACAGTTTTCCCTCTCTCCCTCTGCCTCCTGACTGACCCCAGTGTTCTCATTGTGCACACACCATCTCCCTCCCACCCCACCCCTATGGTGTGGCACACCCCTCCTCTTGGGATCTGTGAGCATAAGAAACTGTTTTTTCAATGGCAGTCATCTCCTTACCCACAGCTAAATAATAATAAGACCTATATTAAGCCAGGCAGAGTGCAGAATAGCTCCCGTCTGTGCCAGGGCTGGGTTTAGGATGAGATCACACAAACACCAAGGTGAGACCTTGAATGTGAAGTACCCATAGGAAGGATGTTTCTGTTCTAACAAAATTGGAATATGTTGTGCTTTGTTGGGGGGTTTTCCTTCTAAAAAACAAGAAATTTTTAGAGAAGACTGTTACGATTCACATGTATCATTGTGTTAGTCCGTTCAAGCTGCTATAACAAAATATGATAGACTGGGTGGCTTATAAACAACAGAAATTTATTTCTCACAGTTCTGGAGGCTGGAAGTCTAAGATCAGGGCGTCAGCACAGCTGGGTTCTGGTGGAGGCCTGGAGACTGCCAACTTCTTGCTGTGTCCTCAGATGGTGGAAGAGGCTAAGGAGCTCTGTGGGGCATCTTTCATAAGAACACTAGTTCCATTTACCAGGGCTCCACCCTCATGGCCCAATCGTCTTCCAAAGGCCCTCCTCCTAATACCATCACCTTGGGCATTAGGTATTCAACATACAAATTTGGGGGGGACACAAACATTCAAACCATAGCAATCATCAACCTGGAGATTATCTCTTTCATTTCTAAAAATTAGCAAAAGCTGCCTGCAATCTATTTGTGAACACTTTCTTAGTTATCTTTAAAATAAAATACTTTTTAACTGGGTAAAAAAAAAATGCACCACTTTTGTTCAGTCTGAAAAGCTTTATGGAGTGATGGTGTGGTTGAAGATGCACTGGAATATTGCAATAGAGACTGGTAAGCTGAGAGGAAAAGAAAACATTCTTCACAGAGTAAGTCTGTCGTGAAGATTCAGCATGGAAACAGAAAGAAGCAAGGAGGTTTAAATTAAATATCTGGGTTGATTTCTTTTATTCCACTGCCAATGCTCCTAATTAATGCACTACTTTTAGGGGATAAAAAATTTCCGGCATTAAATGATCTTATTTCTATTAAGATAATTTCTACATACACTTTTACAAGATCAGCTGAAACCAACTAATTAGAAACAGATGTTCAACTACTGCAGAATTAGATTTAACTGGTTATTCAATTTTAGGATGGCCTTTTATGATTGTTTCAAAATCTATTGAGAATATATTTCTGAAGCCTTGGGTTAATATTTGCGTGTGCATATATTGAGCTTTAAATAATCACATAGACTTGAATTAATCTCAACTCCTCTGTTTACTGCTATTTTTGTTTCCTACATCTTTTCTTACATAGAAGCAAAGATTTCTGAAACCACATAGTCAGGGGTTGACAAAATCTAACCAAATAGATCATGGTAATCTTAATAAATATAAATGACTTCATTTTTATGTTAGTTTCTAGATGTTTACTTGCAATAAATATATTTAGACTCATTTTTTTCCCAACAACTCATGTCTTAAGTAGGTAGGTCCTCCCATTACTCCAAAAGAGAAAGATTAGACCAGTGAGGTGTTAGCAGTACCCACACAAAAGACTAGTAAGCAGATAAAAAAGAAAAACAAGGAAAGTCTCCAAAATGGACTAAGTGAAAAAAATCAAAGTACAGAACAGGGTGTATACTAGGTAATCTTTGCTGTAACATAATGGAAATTGGACAAGTTGTTTCTAAAATATGCTTGGCAACGTAAATGGTCAAGAATAGCCCAGGCAATCTTGAAAATAAAAGACAAAGCTAAAAGAATATACTATAACATGACCTCTTATAAAGCTGAAATAATTAAGAGAGTATGGTGCTAGTATGAAGGTAAACAAATAGATCAAAAATAGAGTGTCCAGAAATGGACACACACACATATACAGTCACATGATTCACGACAAAGGTGACGCTCCAGTGCAGTAAGGAAAGAATGATCATTTCAAATTGCACTGAGTCGACTGAATATCCATATTAGAAAAAAATCAACCTTCCTCCCACTAGATTGAAAAAATAAGTGTAAAAGGTAAAACAATAGTTTTTGGAAGAAAACATATGAGAATACCTTTACGTCCCTAAGGTAAGCAAATACTTCTTAAAAGGACAGAAAAAGTACTAGCTGTAAAATGAAACAAATTGATAATCTGAGCTTTATTAGAATTAAGATCTTCTGTTCCTCAAAAGACACCATTATGGGAGTGAAAATGCAAGCCACAGAATGGGAGGAGATATATGCAATAAATATATCCAACAAAGGATTTGCATGCCAAAATATAAAGAATTCATACAAATTAAGAAGAAAAAAAGCCAACAATACAATAGAAAATGGGTAAAGAATTGAATAGACACTTCACAAAAGAAGTTTTACAAATAGCCCATAAACATATGAAAAGTGCTCAATTCATTAGTCATCAAGGAAATGCAAAGTAAAACCCCAATGTTATATACCACTACACAATTAATTGCTGTAATTAAAAAGACATTAAATGCCAAATGTTGAGGAGGACGTGAAACAAATGAAATTCTCATACTCTATTGGTGGCAGTATAACTGGTACAACCATTTTGAAAAGTTGTTTGGCTTTCTTATGATCTAGAAATTCCACTCCTAAATATATACTTAATAGAAATCCTTATATTTGTTCACCAAATGACATGTATAAGAATGTTAATAGAATCACTATTTGTAAGATCCTAAAATGGATACCATCAATTATAGAATAAATTAAAAAATATTGTAAATTCTCATAAAAGAATAACATAAACCAACGAGAACGAACTATTGCTACACACACAGCATGAATGATTCTCACAAATAATTTTCAGCAAAAGAAACTAAATGAAAACACATACTGTATGAATCCATTCACTGAAACTTTAAAAACAGGCAAATAACTTTTGGTGTTAGAAGTCAATAATGATATCCTTAAACCGTGGGAGGGTGGGGGGGATAGTTACAGAATGAGGCCAAGAGAGGGGCTTCTGGGATGCTGGTAGTATTTCTTCATCTGCCTCTATGCATCTGTTCATTTTAAAAAAATCCATTGAGCTGTACACTTCTGATGTGTGCACTTTTCTGTATGCATTTCACATGTCAATTTAAAAATTTTACAAAAAAAGATATAGGTACCAAATTGAAGGTGCCTCCACTGAACTAAGATGAGTCAAAATGACCATCAGAAAGGATAAGGTCAGCAACATATAAAAGACATCAAATATGAAAAATTCAGGAATTTATAATCAAACTAGGAAAAAAATTATCAATAACCTTTGTAGATGGTTAAGGCACAAACTCATTATTCTAAAAACTGATAAAGAGAAATAATCAAGCATTATCCCCTGCTTTTCCTATATGAATTAGATTTCAGGATAATCAAATAGTTGATAAGAGAACATTCTTCTTAGTTGAAGAATTACAGATAATTAATGCAAAAGGAAGAACAGAATTCAGAAATCACCATATTGCAACCCCTAATGGAATAATGGCGTGTGTCTTCTGATGTAATAAGAAGCACTCAGCACCAGCTAAATAAAGCCCAAACGAATCAGGTCTCTGGCTCTAAATGCTAGTTTATAGCAAATATGATAAAATAAAACATTAAATGAATGCCAAGGATGTAATCAGCCACATTTGAAATGTGGAAAATTTACAGAAGAAATGACTTGATTTCTTCAAAAAGTAAATATCATAGGAAAAAAGGTAAGGAGGTACAAGAGCTGACTCTTACAGATTGAAACTAAAGGGATAGAGCAATCGAATCAATATTTGGATTTATTTGGATCTTGATTCAAACAAGCCAACTATTAAAAGACATTTTTTAGATAATCCAGAAAATTTTAAGTAGAATGGATATTAGATATTACTAAAGAATTGTTATATTACAGTCATGTTTTTAAAAAATCATTATCTGTTAGAGATATTATTGAACTATTTACGGACGAAATGATATAATCTCTGGTATTGGCTTCAAAAGACTCCAGTAAAGGAAAGAGGTAGTGATGTATAAAACAAGATTGGCCAATTGTTGATAATCTTCAGTACTCCCTGATGTGTACACAGTAGTTTGCTTTTTTAAAGTATGTTTGAAATTTCATACATAAAGACTTACCCCATCCTTAGCTTTCACCAAGAGATCATAGGTGGCTGGATCCTTTTCCCTGTCAACGTCTTGAGAAACACAGATTCGCCCATCATGTGGGTCGATCTGGAATGCTTGAGGCGCTTCACAGCTTTGGAATCCATCATAAAGAGAATACTCGACAAAGCCATAGAGTCCTGCATCTGCATCGGAGGCTTTTACCTACAAGACAAGAGGTTGACCAGTGAGGATATAGAAATGTTATCATTACTTTTCAGTTGGTCACGAATTACTATCATGACCTGCACAACCAAGTAACCTCTAGAACAAGTCACAAATTGTAGGCTTTGGTTTTTCTCTCTCCTCTCTTACCTTCTGTGGCACTCACCCTCACTTTCCTCCTCCCTTTGTGACCTCTCCTTTTCAGTCTCCTTTGCCCATTCCTGTACTTTCATGTGATCTCTGAAAGTTGAAGTTCCTTGAGACTCAGCCCTCCATCCTTTTGTGTTCTTATTCCTTTCACTATACCTAAGCAATCACATTCAATCTCAAGGGTGTAAAAACATCCATTTGCTAACAGCTTGACACCATATCTATGGATTCTCTCTCCTACCGAAGCGCTTCAAGTGATGGGCTCACCATCCTACCCCTGATTTCTCTACAGAGAAATGGTAAGTGGCATGATTACTAGTAATCCAATTCAACTGACAGAATTCGCCCTGGAGTACAAGATTTGAGTTTTTCAAGCCAGGTTTCCTTCCAGGAATAATGCCCCCATCAGCACCCTGCACAATTGTGCAGACTGAATACTGCAGAAAGGCATCTCGCCCAGCGGGCACATGGGGATGAAATTCAGCCCACACTCTGCTTGCCAAACCAGGCACACTGACATAGAGCTGTAACTGCCCAGAGGAAAGGGCTCCTTTCTCTTTGACCATAAATACCATTTATGTTAGCAGTAGGCCTGTGACTGGTAGAAAAGATGAAGCAACTGGAATTATGAAAGCACTTAACTTATTTACACCAACTGTGAGAGTATACAGTGAGAAATACAACAGGCTATACAGAACTCTAAAAATTTTTGAGTTCATAGGTTCAGTATAGTTCTTTTGACTTGTAACCCAATTAACAGTAACAGCAAACATCTACATAGCATTTACAATAAAAGAAGCACTTTAAGGGAAGATCAACAACAACAAAAAGAAACAGACAAAAAGGGAAAAAGAACTATATGCTATATGCTACAGAACAGGTACTATTCTAATTGCTTAACATATATTACATACTTATGACCTATAGGGAACTAATACTCTGTTTTATAGATCAGAAAAGTCAGGCTCAGAGAGCTGATGTAACTTGCTGAAGATCACACAGCTAATAAGTGTCATAACTGGGATTCAAACCCAGGCAGCAGGACAGCAGAGGACATGCTCTTAATGACCACTCTATTCTGCCTGCCAAGTCTTACCCCCTGTCATTTCATCCTTTATTTACTGAAAAAATACCCACCAAATCTCCTGACCTTCCTCCAGTGCAGAACTGGCTGGATCATGTGTAACGCCCTTCCAAGTAAGTGTTTACATCATATACATGTGACTTTCTCACCAGAATATCACTAATCTGAAGGCAACTGGCAGTAATGCCTGTGCTCTTGAGTCTTAGCTGAACCTCCTATTCCATGTGGTCAAATTCCAACTGTGTCCCAAAGAGTAAAAAAATAAAGTGATGACAACTGGAAATAAAAGGGAATTAAGCAGATCAATTCAGAAAGTCCAACATCCAACTAATAGACGTCCCAGAAAAAGAGAATAGAGAACAGAGAAAATGAAAGAAAAGAGCTGTTTCTTTGGCTCATAGCACACATATTGGTGAGGTCCTCAAAGTCATTATGATAAAGGAAGAGAGAGTGGAAGAGGCACTCTGTGGTTTTTAACTTCTTCAGCCCAGAAGTTAAGTTTGGCTCACATTTCACTGGACAGAACTAGTTACATGGCCCCAACCTAACTCTAAGGGAGCCTGGGGAATGTAGGGGCTCACAAAGACGTTTGATGAATACAAATAGCCTTTGCCACAAGTGCCACTTAGTCTTTACATGAAGACAAGCATGTAAGATTATGTAGGTCTCCAAGAAGCCTCTACTATGTAGTGAAATTGAAGCAAGTAGAAAGTTATACTCAGAGAAGGCTCCCCATTGTGATCCTATCACAGATTTAGTTTTGGCAGTGCAACATATTTCTGTAAAGCTCTGTGGAAGGAGGCAAAATAGAAGACAATCAATCACCTACATTATTATATTCCTACTGCACTCATTTAACTCTAGATTGAAAACAAATGATCCACTTTTCATCAGTACAATACACATGCAGGAGCTATAGCTTAATTATTATGCTTTCCAAATCAAGCCCCATCCCAATAAGATGTTCAACAACCAAAGTTCTCAACAAGCCTGCCCCTTCATCCCATTCTATCTTGGGAATATTACTGGAACCTGGGGTTTGGGGGCTATTTGTGTAGTCTAGCCCAGTGGTTCTCAATCAAGAGCAAGTTTGCTCCCAAGAGGACATTTGGCAATGTCTGGAGACATTTTTGATTGTCACAACTGGGAAGAAGGGTGCTAGTGGCATCTAGTGGGTTGAAGCCAGAGATGCTGCTAAACATCCTACAGTGCACAGGACAGACCCCACAACGAAGAATTGTCTAGCCCAAAATGTCGATAGTGCTTAGGTTGAGCACCCCTGCACCAGACGAGACTCAACAATTGGCAATATTATTTCCCTCTTTAATAGTCTTTAATTTTTTTCAGTGGATGACACAGTCATTTAAATTTTTTTCACTCTCATCTATCTCATATTCTCTGGCAAAATTATTCATCCCCTGCAACCAGCTAACATATTTGTGAGTTATTCTTCTCATCAGATGGGCTGAAACAGGAAATCCACAAACTTCCCCACTACAAAGAACTAAATTCCAAGTACATTTGGTCTATTCCATTCTGGCAGCTGTTAATGATTTAGAAGCCTCAAGTTCCCAAAGACACCAAATATATCTTCTAAAACCATATGCTATTCTCAATAACTTTGGCTTGATTGGAAGATAAATACAATGAACTTTAAATTCTAAAGCTCATTCTCAGTCTTTAATTGCACATATTAACAAGTAATTTTGCTTACATAAAACAAATTTCCTTATTTCTACTTTCAAGACTTTTTTCTCATCCAGATTTTTGGCAAAGCAAAATATGAGGAGTCAAAAGTGGGAGAAGAGTACTGATCTCAATTTATGTTAGCAGTTCAGAATCATAAAATAAGAAGGTATTCCTCCCTGTTTTTACTCAACTCCCTAAAATATTGACCTAGTATTCTGGAACAACACATTCTACCTACTAATATTTGGTCTTGAATGCCTATAATTAATTTGCCATCTTTATGAGGTCTATATTTTCCAATATCCATTGATTTACATATAAAATTTAGGCAATTTAAAATTAAATGAAAATGTCTTTGCCAAATCTGCAAGAGGAAATCCCGGTTAGCAAATAAGCTCAAATAACCCTTTCTTCAGAAATAGTTGCTTAAATCAAAGAATCAGAGAAGCATCTGGTCAGAGTCTATTATCACAATCTTATGGTGATAAATTAGAGATCTAGAGGAGATCCTGGGAGGAGTTTATCCCTCAGTCTGCTCAAAGAGCCACATTACAGTACTCTCAATGCCTGTGTTCCTCATCTTGATCTCAATTTACCTGCTTTAGACTGAGATGAATTTGATAAGTTTTACTTTAAAGTTATTCCAACTCAGAACTGTTCTCCCTTAGCACGATCTTTCATAAATTTAATGGAGATATTATAAAAATGCAAAATATTAATATGATATTAATATCTCCCTGATTCCATTATTGGTTTCCTGAAATTTAAAGAATTTTTTTACCACTTCCTTCATTTTAACATCTGGGTAAGGATGCCTCCATATGAATGTGTCATGGAGACAGGAGACAAATTGAGAACACTGGCTCTTGAAAGCATGTTTACATATTCCACAAGTGAATGGATCTATTTGCATTCCCCTCACCAGCACTGCAACCCCCAGCCCATCTGGGAAGGTATCCTCTTCAACAACTGGGCAGCTTTGTTGGAGGTCACCTGCCCAGCCATTCACATCGGCACCCAAAAACCCAAAAGTCAACCCAAAGTCATAGGGTGACATATTGTCAGCAACATTGTCTTTTATCTACTCCTGCTAAATAATATCACTTAATTCAGTGATGTTTGTAGAAAAGCCTCAGAACTCAATCAAAAAAAAATGAGCAATCAACAAAAAAAGTCCTAGAAAAAAATGGCTGCACTTTAGATGAAATTCAAAATTAAATAACTCATTTTAATTTTTTCTTATTACAATTTCCAAAATTTCTACCATGAGCATATAACAGTTTGTTTGAAGAAACAAAGTTATTGACACAACACACTCACACATAGAACTTCAAATAGAAAGAAGAAAAGGAAAAAAAAGAAATCAAAAAATAACTTTTTACATTTCAAGTGCTTGGCCAACCACTGACCCCACAGCTAAAACAGGATTATAATACTGCAGTGAAAGTTGGATTCAGCATTGGGAACCACAACGGATGCAAGCATGGCGCTCCCTGAACACAATTTTGGCAAGTTCACCAACGACCTGTGTCTTAACAAGTCTGATAATCATGGCTCAGTCCTTATTTTCGACACCATTCAGCAGCTTTTCACAAAGTTAATCATCTCCTTCTTACTGAAACACTTCCGCCATCAGACACCACACTCTGACTCTCCTTCTCCTTCTATACCTCACTGACTACCTTCAGTTTCCTTTATTGGCTCTGAGTTTTCTTCCTGGCCTCTGAACACTGCAGCACCCCAGAGCTCAATCTTGGGACCACTTCTCTTTTCAATCCACACACATTGCCTCCAGTGGGCTGAATGGTGACCTCTAAGAAGACATGTCCACATTCTAATCCCTGGAACCTGTGGATACTACCTTATATGCTAAAAGAGTGAATGTTACTTTATATTGCAAAAGACATGATTAAGTTAAGGATTTTGAGAGGAGCTTATCGTGGATTAGCCAGATGAGCCCTGAATCCAATGACAAGTGTCCTCATAAAAGACAGGTAGAGAGATCTGACAGACAGAAGAGGGCGAAGTGATGTGACCATGGAAGCAGAAATTGCAGTGAAGGGGCCACAAGTCAAGAAACACCAACAGGCATCAGAAGCTGGAGGAGACAAAGAAGGGATTCTCCCTTAGAGCCCCCAGAGGGAGCAACGCCCTGCCGAGTTTTGGACTTCAAGCTTCCAGAATTATGAGCAACAACAATTTCTGTTGTTTTAAGCCACGAAGTTCACGGTTATTTGTTATGGAAGCCCTAAGAAACTAATACACTCCCTGTGTGATCTGACCTAGGCCCAGGGCACTAAACCAACATATGTTCTCCCAATATTGTATCTTCATCTTGTGCTCCAGATTTATGCATCATCCTTCTACCAATTACATCCTCTCTCAAGGGACTAATAGGCACTTCAAATGTAATACGACTAAACAGATCTCTTGATTCCCATCACTCCAAAATCTGCTATTCTCCCAGTGTTTTTAGTGAATGGTGCCATACATTCACTTTTGTAAAGGCCACCAGAAAGGCAGTCCTAAAATAACATCAGATCACGCGCTCTCCTACTCAGAATCTTCCAATGGCTTCTCACCATACTCAGTAAAATCCAGCTCTTTAATTTGAGCCCTGGCTAGTCTCTGACCACATCCTCCACTAACTCTCTGACTCACTCACTCCCCTCTGGATACACTGATCTCCTTGAGGGTCCCAGAACCCACCAGCCTATATAACTTGCTCCCTCATATCTTTCAAATTTCTGCAAATACCAGCCAATCACAAAGGCCTTTCCTGATCACTCTACCCAAGAGTGACACCCTCACCTCTGCCATACTCTTTCCTTTTACCCTGCTTTGCTTATCTTCAGAGCATTTGTCTCTATCCTACATTATATATTTTTATTTATTTGTTAATGTGTTATTTGTCTTACCCACTGGAATTTAATCTCCAGAGCAAGTATTACACTTATCTTTCTCCTTATAACTCCAGCACCCACAACACTAGTGCCTGGCTCATAGTAAAACCACTATAAATATTTGTTGCATGAATGAGTGAATCTAACATTGTGCATAAAATACGAGCATGTTTTAGAAACAGTTTCATGAATATTCTATTTTGACTGTTAGAAAAAACACAGACGTACAAGAACAAGATAGCTTTGTAGACACCACTGCCAACCTTCCAGAGCTGCACCACGTTGCCCGCCATGGTCAACACTCCCGTGTTCTTTGACATTGCATGACCAGTGAGCCCTTGAGCCATGTCTCCTTCGAGCTGTTTCCAGACAAATTCCCAAAGACAACAGAAAACTTTCATGGTCTGAGCACTGGGGAGAAAGGATTTGGTTATGAGGGTTCCCCCTTTCAAAGAATTATTCCAGGGTTTATATGCCAGGATGGTGACTTCACGTGCCAAAATGGCACTGGCAGCAAGTCCATCTAAGGGAGAAATTTGATGATGAGAATTTCATCCTGAAGTATAAGAGTCCTGGCATCTTATCCAGGGAAAATGCCGGACCCAACACAAATGGTTCCCAGTTTTTCATCTGGACTGCCAAGACTGAGTGATTGGATGTTGCATGTGGTTTGTGGCAAGATGAAAGAGAACATGAATATTGTGGAAGCCATAGAACACTTTGGGTCTAGAAATGGCAAGACTAGACAGAGGATCACCATTATCCACTGTGAACAACTTTATAAATTTGACTTGCATTTTATCTTAACCATCAGACTGTTCCTTCTGTAGTTCAGGAGAGCACCCCTCATCCCTGTCTGTTTGTAATACCCTATGATCTTTGTGCTCTCGCTGCCCGTCTTTGGGTTCCATCTTTTCCTTATCGCCCTCCAAGTCTTGCTGGATTGTAGAGTCAAGTTTATGATTACAAAATAAAAACTAAACAACAACAACCAAAGAACAAGATATTTCATAACACTCATCAAACACTCATTGAGGAATAATATTTTTACTTCTAAAACACACTCCATTAACCAAGCTATATCATCGTAGAATAAAATCCAAAATGCTAAAATTGGCAAAAGAAGAAAGAACTACCTTAAGGTATGTGGAACTATTCAGAGGCTGGAAACAGAACTGTGTTTTATTTCTACCTTTTAAAATGTATTTTCAGAGGAGTTGATAGAGCTATTAGATGAATAAACTGAATATATATTCTCAAGTTACAGTAAAAAAACAAGTTACTGTCCTGATAACATGTTTTTATTGCCTTCCTTGAAGCATGGGATTAAGAAACCCCTAATCCTACTGCTTACTGCTCACTCTTCTAAAAAAAGTAGCAAAAGGAAATTTTGTGAAAGGAGACCAACAGGTGGGGGTGAGGTGGTAACTTTTCCTATGAGGCATTATAAAGTAAACAAAACAGTGTGACCTCAAAACAGAATTGTCAGGCAGATCACTAGAACTGCAAAAGTAAGACCTGAAACATCCTGGTAAACCTACATTTTTTCTATATAACAAAGGAAACATCATAAACAACTGAGGAATCTGGGTTTTTCCACATAAGTTGCTAGAAAAATTGGCAAAGTACATGGGGAAAAATCAAGTTTGATATTAGCCTCGGGCCAAAATAAATTCTATACAGATATGTTAAATGTAAATAATGAAATAATTTAAAGCACAAAGAATATATAGCGGAATACTTGGCTGATTCTTATATTGGAAAGAAATTTCAAAGAAAAAGGAATTACAAAACTAAAACAGATGGACAAAAATCACAAAGGATAAATTCAATACAATGATTATACAACCTTTTAAAACTCCATTATGTCAAAAATACCATACACGAAAAAATTTAAAGGCAAATTAGGTATGATATCTGCCATAAATATATATTTAAAAAAAGGTTAATATCTTAATATGGAAATAGGTCTTTAAAAATAGACATAATACTGACTTCCCAATACAAAAACAGGCAAAGGACATGAACAAACAATTCACAGAAGAATAAATATATTTAAGATATTTAACTTAATTAGTAATCAAATAAATGAAAAAGAAAACAATATTTTTCAAATATTGGCAACCACTAAAATTGGAAAACATTAAAATAATTGGCAAACATTAAATTAATAGCAAATTGGCAACCATTAAAATAATAGCAAATTGGTAACCATTAAAATAAACTATTAATTGGTGGCAAGGGTGAAATAAATATGCACTCATTTTTAGAGCCTATCTGGAAAGTAACTTTTTGCCATATACATATGGTAAACATTCTCCCAAACCTAAAAATATTCATCTCCTTTGACCCAGTTAGTATATTTCTAGAAATACATGCAGACAGTTATTTGTATGAAAGACATATAATGTAGCATTATTTATTCTAGAACCCCAATATCCAACAGTAAGAGTTGTTAAATAAATTATAATTCATGCATAAGACAGAATTCAATATAGCCATGAAAACTGTGGGTTTAAATACATATATTTAGTAAAAAAAGAAAACAAGGCAGCAAAAAAATTATATATAAAATATTTCATTTATGCAAAATACATCCAACATATAGAATAAAAACTAAAAGAAAATAAGCCAGAGGAGGGAACACTTCCAAACTCATTTTACAAGGCTATCATTACCCTAATAACCAAAACCAGACAAGGACACCACAAGAAAAGAAAATTATAGGCAAATATCCCAGATGAACATAAATGCAAAAATCCTCAATAAAATATTAGCAAACCAAATTCAACAATATATTAAAAGGATCATATACTATGATCAAGTAGGATTTATTCCAGGGATACAGGAGTGGTTCACCATCTGCAAATCAGTCAACATGATACACCACATTAACAAAATGAAGGATAAAAATCACATGATCATCTCAATAGATGCAGAAAAAGCATTTGACAAAATTCAACATCCATTTATGATAAAAACTCTCAATAAAGTGGGTATAGAGTGAACATACTTCAACATAATAAAGGCCATATATGACAAACCCACAGATAACATTATTCTCAATGCTGAAAAGCTGAAAACTTTTCCTCTAGGATCATGAACAAGACAAGGATGCCCACTCTCACCCTTTTATTCAACATAGTATTGGAATTCCTCATCAAGCAATTAGGCAAGAAAAAGAAATAAAAGGCATCCAAATTGGAAAGGAAGAAGTAAAACTGTCACTATTTGCAGATGACATGATATGATATAGAGAAAACCCTAAAGACTCTATCAAAAAACTGTTAGAACTAATAAATGAATTCAGTCAAGTTGCAGGATACAAAATCAATATACAAAAATCTATTGTGTTTCTATACACTAATAATGAACTATCAGAGAGAGAAATTAAGAAAACAATCTCATTTATAATTGAATCAAAAAGAATAAAATACCTAGAAATAAATTTAAACAAGGAAGTAAAAGACCTGTACACTGAAAACAATGAGACACTCATGAAAGAAACTGAAGAAGACACAAATAAATAGAAAGATATTCCATGCTCATGCATTGGAGGAATTAATATTATTAAAATATCTATACTACCCAAAGCAATCCACAGATTCAAAGAAATCGCCACCAAAATTCCAACTGCATTTCTCACAGAAATAGAACAAACAATCCTAAAATTTCTATGGACCCATAAAGACCCAGAATAGCCAAAGCAATCTTGAGAAAGAAGAACAAAGCTAAAGGCATCACACTTCTTGATTTCAAACTGTATTACAAAGCTATAGTAATAAAAATAGTATGGTATTGTCATAAAAACAGACATATAGGTCAATGGAACAGAATAGAGAGTCCAGAAATAAACCCACACATATATGGTCAATTAATTTATGACAAAGGAGCCAAGAATATACAATGCAGAAAGGACCATCTCTTCAATAAATAGTGTTGGGAAAACTGGACAGCCACAGGCAAAAGAATGAAATAGGACCACTATCTTACACCATACACAAAAATTAACCCAAAATGGATTAAAGACTCGAATGGAAGACCTGAAACCATAAAACTCCTAGAAGAAAACACAGGGGGTAAGCTCCTTGACATCGGTCTTGGCAATGATTTTTTGGATTTGACACAAAAGCAAAGGCAACAAAAGGAAAAATAAACAAGTGAGACCACATCAAACTAAAAAGATTCTGCACAGCAAGCAAAACCATCAATAAAATTAAAAGGCAACCTATGGAATGGGAGAAAATATAGAACTATATATAAATATAGAAAATATGGAACTACCATATGATCCAGCAATCCCAGTTCTGGGTATATATCCAAGGAAATGAAAACAGGATATTGAAGAGATGTCTGCACTCCCATGTTCATTGCAGCATTATTTACAATAGTCAAGATATGGAAACAACCTAAGTGTCCATCAATGGATGAAAAGATAAAGAAGATGTGGTATATATACAAGGGAATATTATTTAGCCATGAGAAAGAAGGAAATGTTGAGGTCATTTGGGACACCATGAATGAATCTTGAGGGCATTATGCTAAATGAGATAAGTCAGACACAGAAAGACAAATACTTCATGGTATTACTTATAAGTGGAATGTAAGAAAAAGTCAAACTCATAGAAAGAGAGACTAGAAAAGTGTGCCAGGGGCTGGGAGTGGGAGAAATAGGGAGAGGTTGGTAAACGTGTACAGACTTTCAGCTATAAGATGAATAAGGTCTTAGGATTCAATGTAAAACATGATGACTATAGTTGATAACACTGTATTGTATAATTGAAATTTGCTAAGAGACTAGTAGTAAATGTTCTCACCAAAGAAAGAAAAAAAGTTAAGTATGTGAGGTGATGAACGTGTTAATTAACTAGATGGGGGGAATCCTTTAACAATGTATACATATATCAAGTTACCACAATGTACACTTTAAATACTATATATACATATATTTTTTTTTTGGTGAGGAAGATTAGCCCTGAGCTAACATCTGTTGTCAATCCTCCTCTTTTTGCTGAGGAAGATTGGCTCTGGGCTAACATCCATGCCCATCTTCTACTACTTTATATGTGGGACGCCTGCCACAGCGTGGCTTGAAAAGCAGTGCGTAGGTCCATGGCCGGGCCGCCACTGAAGCAGAGTGCGTGAATTTAATCACTATGCCACTGGGCCAGCCCCGTAAATATCTTATAATTTTAAATGTCAATTATACCTCAAAAAAGGTGATATTAAATAAATAAATAAATAAATGTAAATAAGCTGGATGTTAAGTAATGTACCTTGGGGAATAAGTGATTTTTATGTTCTCATTCCATTCAATTTTTTGTCCAGATTTTCACAAATAAAGATAGTTTCATGGAAACAAGATTATGGAAAAGAAGCTAAGCATCAAAAATAGTAAATACTAAAAAAAAAAAAAAAAAAAAAAAATGTACTTGATAGGCATTTGCCATCCATTTATTCAGCTATTTGTGAGTACATCCTCTAGTATCTCATTCTTCAAGACTCCTAAGCATGGATGTACAGGAGTCACAAGGCCTGGGGCACTACTGATTTCTGAAGCAGGAGTTGGCCAACTTTTTCTGTAAAGGGCCAGATAACAAATATTTTAGGCTTTGCAGGCCTTATGGCCTCTGTTACAACTACTCAACTGTGTCATATTAGCAGAAAAGAACCACAGACAATATGTAAACGAATGGCTTTGTCCCAATAAAAATTTTATTTATAAACACTAAATTTGAATTTCATATAATTTTCACTTGTCACAAAATATTATTTCTTTCTCTCTTTTTTTTTCCCATCATTTAAAAATGTAAAAACCATTCTTAGCTCACAGGTGCTACAAAAACAGAACAACAGGCTGGATCTGGCCCATGTGCCATAGTTTGTCAACCCCTGATCTAAAGCATAGGGAGAAATCTTTAGCTAGAAAAACAGAGTCAGCACTTCTAGTCCAAGAATATAACTTTGAAGGAATTTCAGTCCAATGTGTATCAGGGGCTCATTTGAGATCCTGTATCTGAGCTGGTTTTATAGGCAAGTTTATTGTCCATTGATCGCTGCCTCTATGTTCTATTCCTATAGTAAAGCTAATTATTTTTTTAAAAAATGAAGTACCCAAACCATTTTATTAACAGAATTAAATTTTTATATCATGTCTTTATATTTTATAAAAGTTTATTTTAATAATGCTTGTCATTAGAAAAACTAAAACTAAAAAAACATTATTTACTGCACAACCCAATAGCTATTTTGTGAAGATCCTTTTAATCTTAAATACAAACACACATTCAAATCAAACAAAACTAAAACCCAAACCCTCTCCAATGTACCTATGCTAAAAGGAATCAAAGGAAGTTGAAGTTTGAGGAACAGAGTCACTCACCCCCACAGCCCATGGTGGGCCTCCTTCCAGCACTCTTCTCCACCAAGGACACTGTTTTAATGAGGTCAAATTTTCCTTCATAGGTAGGATATTCATCTTTAACATAATTAACAGATATTTATGGCATAAATTTAGGTTGCCAGTAGCTGATCCACTGATTGGTACTTTAAAAATCATACTTGCTTTTGATTTATTAACTAATTTCAGTGATCTGATTAAGGCTGTGGATACTCTTCGTAATCTCGTGTCAAAAGAACAGATAGAAATACTGGTAGCAATTATAAGTAACTGGTTGACTCAATGTTAACATTCAAAAGTCAACTCACTTTAATATCATAGGTAATAATTCACACACATGCGCTAGCACACATACACGAAGGAGCCAAAATATACCTACATCTTTCACTTCCAGATACACTTGCAAAACAGTTTTGACATCTAGTTTCACAAGTTCTAACGCATGAGTTTCAAGGTCTCTATTTAATTGTTTGTTATTAGCATTAACAGTGTTAGTAACAAGAGTAAAATTCTCTTCAGTCTGTTTCATCTGATCATCTAATATGTACTGTTGTTCTCTGTATTATTTTCACAAACAATATCACAGTATAACTTATTTAATTGTTCAAGACAACCATCATTTTCAGATATTTTATACTACTCTTCATTACCAAACTATAATAAAATTAAAGAAAAAAATTATGTTTCAAAAACAAATCAATCTTTAATTGAATGCTTCCACAGTATTCTTACAGGTATCTGGAACCCAAAGAATTATTTTGCGGGAAACATTTTGTGTACCTAAAAATGAATTTGGATTACAAATACCATATGATTATCAGAGATATTCACAATGTCTAATACCATAAATCCTTCAATGACAAACAAATTCATGAGAGGATCTAGCTAAATATTTCCTCCTGAAGGTCAGACATAAATTCTTCAGCCAGCATGAGCCTTATATGAGATCCGGCAGAAGGAACAGGCATTATAAAAGCTGATATCCTATTTTTTATTATTTCTTTCTACCTCTAAGATTTCACAATGGGATTTATTTTCATATAATTTATTTTCAATAATTTATTTTCATATCATGAATACTTTCAAACTGCTGAGTAAACATCTTCTTTTCTCTCTCTGGATTCCCTGCTTTGGTTGATCTCATCTAGTCTCATGATTTTAAATACTTCCTATACGAGGACAACCCCAACTTCATGTCTCTAGCATGAACCCCCTCCTTGTGCTCCAGACTCACAAATGGAAGTACCTCCACGACTTGCCCACTAGGCATGGTTCACGGGCATTTCACATTTCACATGGCTAACATAGAACTTGCAATTTCTTCCCACCCACTGCCCCAAGTCACTTCTCTCTGTCTTTTCCAACCAAATGGCATATACATCCACCCTCTGGCTCAAATCAAAAACCTAGGAGTTACCATTCTACTCCTTCTTCTAACTGTGAGAAAAAATGGCTAGCAAAATAGCTGTAGACTAACTATGTCCCTTAGCTTAGAAGTAGAAGTTATGGAATCATGGTGAAAGAGCAAGGGAGGTAAGTACAGGCCACTGAACATATATAAAATACGCGACGTAAAAAATAATTAAATAAGCTCTGCTTCTATTTTTTTCATTACTGTTTTATGTTAATTTTGCCTTTCAGATTGAGAAAGACAAAAAATGTTGATCATGTCCAGAGAATGTTGAAGATATTCTCATTTTCCAGTAAAAAACTGGAAACAATACAAAGGTCCATCAAAATGGAGTTGGTTAACTTTAGAGCTATAGAGTGGAACAGTATGCATTTGTTAAGAAGAATAAAGCAGATCCACCTGCACACACATAGAACAATAACCAGGATATACAGTCACTCTGTTGTTTAACGACGGGGATACAGTCTGAGAAATGTATCATTAGGCAATTTCGTCATTGTGTGAACATCATAGAATGTACTTACACAAGCCTAGATGGCATAACCTACTACACACCTAGGCTATACGGTACTAATTCTATGGGACCACTGTCACATACGCAGTCTGTCATTGACCAAAACGTAGTTATGCAGCACATGATTGTATAGTTAAGAATAAAAGTTGTAAAAATTTATAGGTACGGTAAAATCCCACGTTTGAATTAAAAAAAAATAACATACGTGGTACAAAGGTCATGTTGGTTCTGAGTCTAGAGCTCACAGGCTAAGGGAAGAGAGGGGCTTTAATAGTGATCCTGGAGAGACAAGGACTCTTCTAGCATACTGTGGTAGGTAGGCTAGGGAGGGATTACCCCCCATCATGAGAGACGTCTGAACATTCCTTGCATATTCCACAGCTGTCCAGGTCAAATGAAGGCCTTCTTCCTCACCTCCACCTCAGGACTAGAATCATCCCTTCTCCACTCCAGAAGCAAAAAGGGAAGGATCAGAGAATTACTGAGTTCAAGTTTACAAGAGAAGATAAGGTGCTGCAGGAGAGGAGGAAGAGTTAAAAAGACTGACAGACTGAGACAAAGGAATGCTTCTCCAAGACAGTGGCCACATGCAAACGAAAACGAAAGCCCAGGCCAGAGGACAGGGCAGATGGGCAGCGAGACTAAGAGATCCACACCTGACTTCTCAACCGTCGTGACACCATATGAGTGGCACGGCATGCAAGAATCTGAAGTACAAAGGGGACTTTCCCTTTTGGGGGACTCCATCTGTGTGTTCCCCCGCAGGGGAAGAAAATCAGATACAATTTTCCCTGCCATCACCTGTACTCCTTCAACGTGAACAATAGGAGACGAAGGCGATGGGCCTCATGGTACTGCCTGACCCGCTGAAAGGTAAAACTCATTTCCTTTTGACCATTTTCCTCACTCAAGATAGAACACCATTGTGCAGAGTTGCATAAATGTCACTATTTCCAGAGAAAATAAAAACCTGAAGAATATACCCCAAACTCCTTACAGGTGTTCTCTCTTGGGATGCAATCATGGCAAATGTTCACTTTTTAAATGACATGTTTCTGTAACGTTTTCTTTTGAGCCTGCTTTACTTTATATACGCAAAAAAAGGCTTCTATGATGTATAATTTTTTAGGATCATCCTCTCCCCACTCCACCCATGCAGGATGCCCTGACATGCCTGCAAAGTCTAGAAAGGGGAGCTGGTTGTCAGATATATTTTTTTAAAGGGTTCACATTTAGGCATCTCATTCTCTTTGGGGAATGAACATCATATATTAGAATCATTTGACTTTTAGCTTTTAGTTGTCTCTCTCCTGTACATGTTTTGTAAAACTAAGAGATACCCTAAATTTATGCACAGAGGTCTTCCTAGTGGAGGGGAGCATTCTCAGATACACACACGGACAGGTGCACTCCAAACTCAAATTTCAAACCATGAGTTTGAAAAATCCTAATGAACAAGACAAATAGTGGGAAGGCAAAGTGAGGAAGTCCACAATATAAACTTAAGACTGTGAGTTCCAGTGCAGACTCTGACTTCCTGAAACATAGTTACCTGCTGTTTTCACACCTGCAAAAGCATCATGATCACAGTTGGCAAATGTTAAAGTTTGGAAACTTAAACTCCATCTAGCAGGTTTGCTTTCCTGGAGAAGAGAAGGCACTGCACGCAGATCTAACGAAAGCGTGGGCTGCACTGTTTTGCCTCTCTGCCCCCAAGGCCGTCCCTTTCACAGAAATGTGTATGTATGGTAAGCGTACTGTTTAGGGGATTTCCTATCACATTTCAGCGTTCCCTTTATAAACACTTACAGGAAAGAAATTCCCCCAGGCTTTAGTTCCAGGAAAGCCAATGTTTCTTCTCCTGAGCAGCAGGAATGTTCCAACCTGGGGACTACATGAATCTTGTCACTATGGGGAATCCTATCAACTTGAATGCATGTCTCCATGATCTTGCAGGCTCTACTTCCATGTACTAAATTCTTCCTGGCTTCATCTTACTATTCCACTTCACTTACTTTTTGCCCTGATTTCTTTAATTTTATTTCATGTACTGAATTTCATGTCATTTTGTTAGCAGCTTCATATTATTTTTTTAATTAGGTGGAGTACAAAAATACATTAACTTAATAAATACTGCCCAATAGAAATGGATGTTACAAGCATCACACTATGATTAATAACTGACCAAGGAATGCAAACCTAGGAGATACTATTAGGCCAGAAGAGGTCAAAAGATCACTGTAAACATGCAGCTAAAATGAATTACGTGCAAAGCCTATTCCTTCCGAGTTAGAATGCTTATACATGGTTGACTAAAGTCCCCCTCACGTGGCTTTTCAACTCATCCCACAATGTTCCAAGGCAACAATTGGGCTTGAAACCTTTTGGTTGGGGGGGAAAGAATGGTCTCATATTTTAACACATATGCAGATGAGACAAAGACAGTATGAGGATAATAAGTGGTTATTTAAAATACAAACAGTATCTCTTCATATAAGATTTTAATTAGTTATTTTATCTCATGGTGGCATATTCATGATGTCTTCCACATCCCAATGCCACAAGTGCTGTCTAAATGCTGGCTATGTCTAAAAGATACTTTTAAGTGAAACAGCAGTCTTTTCCTGCCAAGGGATGCTACAGAGGTTTTCATTAAAGCATATCCCAGTCTAAACGCTCCAGTTTTCCAGAAATGTTCCTCTAGTCCATTCTTCCATCATTCCAGCCTAGACTTGGACATGCTCTTCTCCATGACCTGGAGTCTAAGAAGCACCACCTCACCACTTCTAAAAGCATGCCCTGGGACTCCCGGAATGAATTACATCATAGCTTGATGGTGTCTCCACAAGAGACACCAGGTGAGTGCAAGAGTGAGTAGAGACTCTTAAGGTGGCCTTGTTTCTATTCCCAAGCTGGCATGACTCATTAAACACATACATAAATATTTATGATGCTCACATGGGATAATTCCTTGGTCTCAGTACATCCATACTCAAGAATTTAAGAATTTAAGTAAGATTTATCATGCAGTTAAAAACATGGTTTTTATATCCATTTTATATCCATCTTATATCCATCCATTAATTCTCTCTCAAATCTGTAGTCACAGGTAAAGGAGTGGTGAAGAACAGAATGAGGGGGGAGGACCCACCCATACTTCTTTCCTGCAGCTCCATAGCTGTTATTAATGAAGGGGCCAGAGTCCAGAAAGGTCTCAGGGCCACCAATATCTTACTCCAGGCCAGACGAATACAGTACACAAGTTTCACTCTTGAAATGGAAAGTACTTAAATCAGCACTATTCCACTTACATAGAAATGAAACGTCAGGGTCCGTGTAGCGGTATCACAGCTGGTGGTTAAGCACAAGACTCCCCTCAGGAGCCAGTGGCTTTAAAACCTGGTTTTCTTTCTTAGCACCTATGTGATCTTGGGCACCTATGTGATCTTAACTTCTCTGTGCCTTTGTAAAAAGAGAATAACCTATCTCTAGGCATGCTTTCAGTTGCAAGTAACAGAAAATCCAACTGAAATATCTTAATGAGGGCATTTATTATCCCCTTGTCAAGAAGTCTAAGGGTGAGGAAATTCCAGGACTGCTTAATTCAGCAGCTCTATAATCCCATCAAGGCTTTAGGTCCTTTAAATCTCATTCTCGCCACTCCCTGCCACCATGCTTGGTGCATCGGCTTGTGTTCTTGGGCTTGGTCCTCACTTTGGCCCAAGTTTGCTGTTTGGTGCCATACATCACTCCAATGACAATATCCAGAGGTAGCAGGGAGAACATGAGAACATGTTTACCTTGCACCCAGATTTTGGAGCAAGAAAACTCTTCCCAGAAGTTCCCACTAGCTTTTCCCTCAAGTCTCAGAATGCATGGCCAGCACAGACTTAACCAATTATTTGGCAAGGCAACTTAGACCACTGTAATTTGTTTAGACCCATTATGATTCACTCCTAGAGGAAGGACTGAGGAAGGGCCAACAAGAGTATGTCCATTTGGAAAAGGGTGACGAAAACAGGGACTCTGTACCAAGGACAAAGAGGATAAGACTGTTGGACAGGCAACCACTAGGCTCTGCCACACTACTTCTTGGGGCTACTGTGAGTTTTAAATGAGAATGTGTGTAAAGCTCTTAGCACAATGCTTAGCAACTAGCATAGTAAGCAGTAAAAAAATGTTAGTATTAATAAGGGCATTATTAATGACATCATTAATTACGAGTACCATGTACTCTCCACACCATGTTCATAATCCATTTATTTAAAGACAAAGTTCTTAACACTTCCTTGTCACAGTCCACTTCCAGAATCTGATGAACATTTCTACCAACATAACATGCACCTGCAGGTGTGTGCTCTTTTGGTGCACGTGCCTGTATACTTTGCTACCCTATTTCAGGTTCTTGGCCCTCTGAATGCCATCTAAGGGGGAGCCAGGTGAAATCCTCAAATAGGTTTTCCCATCTATTCTCACAGCTCCCTGGATTGCTCCACCATCGCACTTGTGGTCTGTCTTCCCCCAAAGACCAAGAGCTCTGCAAGGAGAGGGACTATCTCTATCTTGTTCACTGCTATTTCCCACTGCCCAGCATGGTGTTTGCTCCAGCACAGCCAAGCAATAAAGCTGCCTGCTCTAATAGAAACATTTTCTTCTCACTGACCAAGTTCTGTTTCTAAACTCAGAAGTGTATCAAATTTAAAGGACGAGTTAAAGCATTTCCAAAGCACAAGCAAATTTTCTTCCTAATGCAGAATAGCTATTACACTATCATATAAAGCCACTCAGGAATGGGTTTTCTTGGAAAGGACTCAAATATCTTCAGCAGAGAAAAGAAAGTAAGTTAAGAAGGAAAGTGAAAGAATGAATCAGAAGACAAAGAGAACTTAAGGTAATAAGAGTTGCTAAGAAAGGAGAGGAGAGGCCACATACACAGAAAACACTAAGGTTTATTAACTAAATGTTTCTTTACGTGTGATAGTACACTAACATTTTCAATGTGTTTTCCTTTGACTTAAAAAAATGAGGAGTTGTTCAAGGGAAGAATTCTTATTACCACTTTATAGGTTAGAAAATTGGGTGAGATAAACATCTGTCATTTTTGTGGTTATACAACGTCCTGAGTTTGAGAGAAGAAATTGAGCATAATTGGCTGAGATCCCTCTGGATTTTCCTTTCCAATTCGGTCTGCCTTAAGAATACTTGAATTCTTTCTCAAATATAAGTTCTATGTCTGTCTTGTTCAATACGTTATCCTTAGCATGTAGAAGAGTACCTGTCACATAATGGATACTCCATAAATATGGAAGAAAAGACGGGAGGGAGGGAGGGACGTAGGGAGTGAGGGAGGGACATAGGGAGGGAGGGAGGGAGGGAAGGAAGGAACGAAGGGACTGAATAATCTCTGATGTCTGCCATGTGGTAAGGGGCCTGCGCATGCAAGAGAGGCCTTCAGTCACCCAATGTTTCCCATGCCTGTTTGGCAATTCTGTCTAATTAGGGGTGAGGTACTAGCAATTGGCCGCCAGTCTAAAAGTACATTCTCTAATCAGCTTGCACAGTAAAAATGATGACTTTATTATCCCAATTTGTTGACTCCTCTGATCTTTTAATTGGCTCTGAACTCAGAAAGGGAAAAGAGATTATTGAACCCTCAGTGCTAACACTTTGCATCCAAAGTTTCTATGGTGTCCTTAACCCACCTTTATAACCTATTTTCTCTTATTTTGCCTTTAATGTCCATGTTCCTGTCAAAACGTACAATTCACTGTTTCACACACTCCTTGCTCCAGGCTTTGTTTCATGGTATTCTCTCTGCATGGAATTCCCTCCCCCTCCACTTCAGTATGATCAAATCCTACTCATAATTCGTTCATTTATTTGAATATGAAGGCCCAATGCAATTAGTACCTCTTCCAAGAAGCCTTCCCTGATGCCTTCTGCTGAAGTAATCTTTGCTTCCACTGAATTCCCATAACCATTTATCTGTTTCATTCTTATAATATGGACCATTCTCTATTTGGTTTAGCTGTATGTCTTAAACCTTCCTGACATCACTGCTTTAAACAAGATCTCAAGGAATTGGTAAGAATTGAATAGCCTAAAAGAAGAGGAAGGAATTTTGGTGAAATGAATACACTGAGCAATAAATAAGAGCCATGAGTGTCTAACCCATGCCCGTGTGGAGTAGAGGAGGCACAGAGACAAGCGGTATAAGCTAAGAGTAGACAAGGACATTGCACTACGAAGTAGAATGCACAATCAAATGGGCATCTTATTCTAACGACGCTGGAAAGTCCATAGAAGTTGGAATAGGGAAGGAACATAAACAGCTATCTGAGTGAACATTTATTAGGCAAAAGTATCTTACGTATTTGTCAAATCCTATTTCACCACACATACAATTTGGGCTGGGATTTGATAACGGCTTATTTTCTCTATTTCTGTTCTCAACTTCTTTCATAAATTAAGCCAAGAGTTTGAAATTAGGGCTGTCTAGGTCTAGGATACCTATTCTACATTCAAGAAGAAAGCCCATTTGCAATCCTGAAAATGGCCCAGTTTAGGATACGGGCTCTATTTAAATAAAATACTGCATCATATAAAATAAAACAGTTCACTTATACTTCTCAGGCTTCTTACCAAATAGGACTTGCTTTTCCACAAAACTGCAGCAACGTTTTCATCCCTCTGCCACTGTGATGGCCCTGTGTCCTCCGGTTTTCCTAGACAACGGCCCCTCCTGAGTGGGCACTTTCTCCTACTCTCTAAGCCTGACTCTGCCCGACAGTCTGAGTTTTACGCATTCCACAGTTAACTCTCTCCAGGAGGAACAAAGCATTTACTTTTTACAAGAGGTTTCCTTTTAAAAATACCATTTCCTGAGACCCGGATTTCACATTTGCCAATGAATTCTGTATGCGGCTTTCACAGGACAGCTTCTCAAAATGAGGAAATGAAGAAAGTGCTGAGAGGTAATTTTCCCTTCTCCCCCATTCACAAAAAAATAAATAATGAAAACCTGGCACATCTTCTCAGAATATTTGCTCACCTCTGTGCTGGATAGAGCAAAACCATGTAGAAGGAACACCGCTATTAAGAGGAGAGTCGGAAGATCTAAAAGAAAGTGTAGAAGAGTGGACTACGGACTGAGACTGGAAAAGGAGGGGAAGGCTCAGGGTAGAGGCAGACATGATTTGGTTTCTGTTTTTGCTTTGAGGAGGGGGGAAAATCCCATGTGATACATGTTTACCTTCTTTTTTTTAATTTAATTTAATTTTTAAAATAAAAATTGTATATATTAAGATGTATAGCATATTGTTTTGATACACATATGCATAGTGAAGTGATTATTACAGTCAAGTAGCTGACATACCTTTCTCTTCATATAGTTATCTTTACTGATGTGTGAGTGAGGGCACCTGATATCTACTGTCTTAGCATATTTCCAGTACACAATACAGTATTATTAACTATTGTCACCATGCTGTATATTAGATCTCCAGAACTTATTCATCCCACATAACTGAAACTTTGTACCCTTTGATCTACATCTCCCCATTTCCCCCACCTCCCTGCCCCTGGTAACCCACTGTTCTACTCTCTGCTTCTATGGCTTCAGCGTTTTTAGATTCCACATATAAGTGAGATCACGCAGTATTTTTCTTTCCATGTCCGGCTTATTTCACTTAACATAATGTCCTCCAGGTTTATTCATGTTGTCGTAAATGGCAGGATCTCCTTCTGTTTCAAGGCTGAATAATTCAAAATCTATGTCCCCACAGGCTTTATATTACGATCAATGGATATTTGTTGATTTGATTTTAACTTCCTTCAAATAAAGAACTATATATGGTAAATTTTCTCCATGCTCTATAAAAATAGGGACACTAAACAGGAGGTGAATTCTGGGTCCATCATTTATTAACTGCATCCAATGAGAATAACAGCCACTTCCCAGGGTGAAGAGTCAATGAACTAATGTAGGAAAGTGTCCAATGCCAGACGTGTAATAAGCAGTCAATAAAATTTAGTTATTAATTTTCCAAGTTGTCATTTTCCTGCCCACCCTCCTGCCTTTACCCGTCACAATTCCACCCCTTCTTTTGTCACACTGAGGTTCAGCAGTTCTCAGCAACCACGCCCAATATATCATGGTAGGGCTCAGCAATGAGGCATGTCTCAAATAATGTGCTTATAATGTAGAATAACTCCCAAAGTTCTTGAATGATTTTTGGAAAATAAGTGTTATTGGATGCCGATCCTTATAAGGCTATCCCCATGGTACTGTCACGCTTAGTCATTCTCATCCCAGCAGGCTCCCAAGTAAGACCCTTCCTCCCAATCACTCAAGTCATATAAATCTACTACATGAGGAAGTTTAATTCTCCATTCGTACTCAAAACTAAGGCCTGAGTCTAGAAATGCATACTCAAAAACCTCTTAAGATATTCTACTTAATAGGGGCAATTCATTACAGGTCTATATGTCTCAGAGCAAAAAACTGACAGAGGCTTTAGAAGGACAGTTCTTCCTTTAACATGATCAAATTCTTAGGACTCCGCTCCCCACTCCCACCTCCTCCTCACTAGGTCCAAGGGGAATAGGAAACAGATTTATTTTCCCCTTTATCAGCATAAGCCCTGACTCTTTGGGCTTTTTTCCATGCCTCCAAAAACATCATCTTAAGAGGAGATTTGGAGTTTCATGAAAGATTTCATGATATCTGTCTTCTGGGAGAACTGGACACAGAAACTGAGTTGTAAATGAGACTGTCATGCCTGAAAGCAACTTCCATTTTCCATTCTGGATTGATTTTAAAATATGGTATAGTTCCCAGAACTGTTAAGAATAACTCAACTTTTACCTACCCTCCCTTCCCCCTTCGCTCTGAATCCTTCCCTCAAATCAGATGGCATGCAAGATTTTGACATGAAAATCTGTCAAGAAATATGAAAAATTAGTAAGCACAAATCTGTTAATAGTCAGGAATATTTTATGGAAATACCTTTTTTAAGTACTCTGCATTTATGGGAAAAAACACATTATTTGAGACATGTCTCATTGCTGTACAGTGATGTACTGGGGCACGGGGTTGAGAACCACTAAGTCACACACTGTGACAACAGAAGGGCTGGAGCTGTGACGAGTAAATCAGGAAAGTGGGGAGGAAAATGAAAATTGGGAATAATAAGTTTTATTAATTGCTTACTCATAAATAAACATTTTGTTTTGGGGGGGTGTTATCTTTATATTCAAAGGAGATAAAAGTCATACTAAATGGGAAAAAGGGTTGAGTAGTAAGATGCGAATTCAAAGCCAGCAGAGGGAGTTGGTGGCAAAGGGATTCATACACCAAAGCTGAATCCATAACTAATGTAGGTCTTGAGTGGCTGAGCAGTAAACAAAGTAAATTCCAGCTGTGTTCAGAATGTTCTGCTGAGGTTTCATAGCTCCAAGCTGTTTCACAACAGTGGGGGAAACTTAGGGGTCCCCTTGGGAACAAGGGAATAGAGAGGGAATTCCAAACTGCTGTGAACAAGTTGCACGAGAACATAAATCCACAGGGCGTTTCACTCTGTACAAGCAACCCATCAAGAAATCACCAGGATTTTTTATTTACGAAACACGAGTAAGATTTCCCTTTAAAGTAACTAGGCTCTAAGGACTAGCTCTTATTATTTGATGATATAGGGACACCTGCAGAACTTCCTTCAAAGGCTCCTCTCACCCAGGAAACCAGAAATTTACACTAGACTCCCACCCCCAGTCCTATCAGAATATTGTGTTGCTTGGTGGTTAAACAAGAGAGTTGAAAATGCTTGGGCTTGCTACCTGAAGCCATTGCCAGTCGAAGTCCTTGTACAACTATCTCAGTATGGTGACAGTTTCAAAGCAAAATGAATGTACCCTAAAAGCCAGGAAGAATAATGGAGCTCTTCAGGTTTTCTTGAAGGGATGACGAGAGTCTTCACACAAACAAAACTCCCTAAACTTCCTTCTTAGATAACTCTCCCTTTCCTCGAAGTTTCATACTCATGATACCTATGAAATCTCTCCCTCTCTCCAATGCTACGCTGCACCCACATTCACCTCTTCCTTCACCCTACACCCACCATATCATTCTCTGCCCACCCCCTCCATGCTCCCGACTTGTGAACTTCCAACTGCATGCGGCCCCAGAAAATGAAATGAAGTCTATTCTCTTACTGTAAGCTTCTTTCCCTCATTTTTTTACTACACTAAAGTTTATATTCAATGATATGCATTGATCTTAAAGTATAGTTAGATAAATTTTGACTGATATAAAAATATATATATATATGTCTGTGTAAGCAACACACAAATCAAAATATAGAACATTTCAGTCACCCCAGAAAGTTTGCTCATTCCTCCATCCATCACTCTCCACCCCCATAAGCAACCAGCATTTTCACTTCTATTGTGATAGATTAATTTTGCTAGTTCATTAACTTCACATAAATGAAATCATATATGTGCTTTTTTGTGTCTTGTTTCTTTCACTCAACTTCAGGTTTTTGAGATTCATCCATAGGGTTTCATGTTTCAATAGATCGTTCTCTTATACCGCTGGGTAGTATTATATTAAATCTATATAGCACCATTTATTTTTCCATTCACCATGAATATTTGTGTTGTTTCCAAGTTCCATTATGAATGAAGCTGCTATGAACATTCTTGTATGTGTCTTTTTGTAGACTCATGTTGTCCTTTCTCTTGGGTAAAAATCTAGGTGTGGAATTGCAGGGTCGTGGGTTGGGTGTATATTTAATTTCATAAGAAACTACAAAACACTTTCCCCAAAGTATTTTAGCAGCAACATGTGAGAGTTCCAGCTGCCCCACATCCTTATCAATATTGATGTTATCAGACTTTTTAACATTATCCATTCTAGTGAATGTAAAGCAGTATATCATTATGATGGTTTTTTTTGGTGAGGAAGATCAGCCCTGAGCTAACATCGTTGCCAATCCTCCTCTTTTTGCTGAGGAAGATTGGACCTGGGCTACCATCCGTGCCTATCTTCCTCTACTTTATATGGGATGCCGCCACAGCACAGCTTGACAAGTGGTGCATCCGTGTGTGCTGGGGATCTAAACCTGTGAACCCCAGGCCGCGGAAGGGGAGCGTGCCCACTTAACCCCTGCGCCACCAGGCCGGCCCCTCATTATGATTTTAATTTTCATTTCCATGATGATTAATGATGTTGAACACTTTTTCATGGATTTATTGATTTATGGATTATCTGTATAACTTTTTTGTGAATTATTTTGCGCATTTTTTATAGACTTGTTTGATATTTTATTATTGATTATATCAATATAGCAAATACATTCTCCCACGTAGCTTACCTTTTTGTTTTCTTAATGGTGTCTTTTGATAAGCAGAACTTTTTAATTTTTATGAAGTTCAATTTTATCAGTTTTATTTTTCTTTTATGGTTTGAGCTTTTTGTGTGTCCTCTCCAAGAAAGCTTTTCCTACCTCAAAAGTACAAAGATATTCTCCTGTGTTTTCTTCTAGAAGTTTGAAAGTTTCAGCTTTTACATTTAGGTCTATGAGAAATTTCAAATTAATTTTTGTGTATGGTGCGAGATTGTGGTCAAATTTTTCCCCCTTACAGATATGCAATCATTCTACAATAATTTATTGAAAAGACTCTCTTTTCACCATTGAAATGTCCTGGTACCTTTGCCAAAAGTCAATTGTGAGGATCTCTTTCTGGACTCTAATTCTGTTCCACCAATTTACTTGTCTGTCTTTATGCCAATACTGCACTCTCTTGATTACCATAGCTTTATACAAAATCTTGAATCAATTAGGGCAAATCTCTCAAGTTTTTTTTTTCTAAAAATGTTTGGCTATTTCAGATCCTTTGTATTATCATGCAGATTTTAGAATCAACTTGCAACTTTTATCAAACAAGCCTGTTGGAATGTCGATTGGGACTGTGATAAAACTATAGATCAATTTGGGAAGAAGTGACATCTTAAAAGTATTAAGTATACTAGTCTATGAACATTACATGTCTCTCTACTTATTTAGAACTGTACTTTCTCTCAAGAAAGTTTTATAGTTTTCAGTGTACAGGCCCCACATAGTTTTTATTAAATTTATTCCTAAGTATCTTATTTTTGATACTACTTAAAAATTGAATTTTTAAAATCTCATTTACTATTTTTTACTGCAAATATATTGAAAAACAATTGCTTTTTGTATATTGACCTTGTATCCTAGAATCTTGCTAAATTTACTTATCAGTAAATTATTAAAGATTTCTTAGGGTTTTCTACATACACAATCATGTCATCTATGAATAAAGACTGTTTTACTTCATCTTTTCTGATATTTTGTCTTTTATTTATTTTTTTTGCCTTACTCTTCTGGTAAGGACCTTCATAACGCAATATTGAATAGAAGCTTTCTTGCCTTTTTTCTGATCTTAGTAGGAAAGCACTCAGTCTTCTACCATTAAGTATGAAATTAGCCACAACTTTTTTGTAGACAGCCTTTATTTGGTCCTATTTCCAGTTTGTTGACAGTAGGGTGTTTTTTTAATCTTGATTAAGTGTTGAATTTTGTCAAATATGTTATTTATGTTTATTGAGATGATAACACAACTTTTTCATTTTCTTTCTGTTAATGTGGCTAATTTACATGGATTTTCAAATGCCCCACAACCTTGTGTTTCTAGGATAAACTCCACTTGGTTTTATTATCATTTTCACATATCATTGGATTTGATTTTCTAATATTTTGTTAAGGATTTTTGCATCTATGTTCATAAAAGATACTGGTTGTAGTTTTGTTTACTTACAAGGTCTTGATTAGGTTTTTTTTTTTTTTTTAATTTTTTGATTATTGCAGTAACATTGGTTTACAACATTGTAAAAATTTCAGGTGTACATCACTACACCTCCACTTCTGCAAAGATTACATCACGTTCACCACCAAAACACCAACTATAACCCATCACCACACACATGTACCGAACCATCCCCTTCACCCTCCTCCCTCCCCCCCCCCCCCCGCAACCACCAATCCAATCTCTGTCCCTATGTGTTTGTTTATTGTTGTTATTATCTACTACTTAATGAAGGAAATCATACGGTATTTGACCTTCTCCCTCTGACTTATTTCACTTTGCATTATACCCTCAATGTCCATCCATCTTGTCACAAATGGCTGGATTTCATCGTTTCTTATGGCTGGTAGTATTCCATTGATTAGGTTTTGATGTCAGGATTATCCTGGGCTCATAACATGTGTTGGAAGACCTTCTCTCACTCTATTTTCAGAGTTTATGTGAGATTGGTATTAATTCTTTTGAGTGTTTTATAGATTCACCTGTAATACCATCTGATCCTGGAAATTTTTTATTTTAAGGGAGAGGGTTGGGTAGTTATTATCAATTCTATTTGTTAAGTAGATATAGAGCTATTGAGATTTTTATGTCTTTTTGCATCAGTTTTGTAAAGTTGGTTATTTGTCCATTTCACACAAGTTGTCAAATTTATTGACATGAAATTTTGCATATCTTTTTAACATACATAGTTTATGTAATAATATTCTTACTTTTATTCTTACTATTAATAATTCACTTTTTCTCTCTTTTTTCCTTGATTATTCTTGCTAGAGACTAATCAATTTTATTAATCTTTTCTAAGACCCTTTCATATGGTAATATTCTCTAATATTTATGTTCTAGTTTATGAAATTCTCCTTTTCTCTTTATAATTCCCTTCTTCTATTTACTACTTAACTCTGTCTTATACCTTTTTTTTTTTTAAGGATGTAAAATAATACATTTCCCTCTAATAACTGCTTTTATTGCATCCGCAAATTTTATTCTTGTATTTTTATCATTCGGTTCAAAATATTTTCTAATTTCTCTTTCAATTTCTGCATTGACCCATGGATTATTTAGAGCAGTATTACTTAATTTTCAAATATTTGTTTTTTTTCCCCAAGAAATCCTATTGTTATTAATTCCTAAAAGAACATAGTCTCTGTGATTTCAATCTTAAATGTACTGAGACTTTTTTATGGCCCAGCATATGATCTACGATGTTGAACATTCCATGTGTACTTGAAAACAATGTGTGTTCTGCAATTGCTGGATGAACGGGTCTATAAATGCCAACTATGTCAAGTGGAAGAGAGAACGGTTAAATCTATATTTAGATTTTTTTTTTTTTTGGTATACTTGATCCATCAGTTACTGAGAAGGGCTGTTAAAATTTCCAACTTGTGTATTTTATTATTTCTCTCTTTAGTTCTGTCAGATTTTGCCTCAAGTACTTTGAAACTCTGCTATTAGATGCATGTAAATTTAGGATGATTATGCCCTCATGATTAATTGCCCTTTTATCATCATGAAGTGTCCTCCTTTTTCTGTGGTAGTAGTTTTTGTCTACTTATCTGAAAAGACAAAGCCACATCAGGTTTCTTATGCTTGTTATCTGTATAGTTTATCTTTTAACCTGTTGTTCCCTGGTGTATAATACGTGCCCCCAACTCCAACCTTGGCCACTTTCACGATTGTCTCCTTATCTTTAGTTTTTGGCAGTTTGATGATGATGTGTCTAAGTGTATTTCTCTTTTTATTTACCCTACTTGGAATTTGCCGATGTTCTTAGACGTACATTGATGTTTTCCTCAAAATCTGGGAAATTTGCCCTTATTTCTTCAAATATATATATATTTTGTATTGCCCCATTCACTCTCCTCTTCCTCAGGGACTCCAATTATGTGCAAAATACATTATACTGTCCCAGAGGTCACTAAGGCTCTGTTCATTTTTTTTTTATCTTTTTTCTTTCCATTCTTCAGCATGGACTTTTTATTTCAGATATTGTCCTTTCCAGGTCTAGAGTTTCCATTTAGATCATTTTGATAGTTTCCATTTTTTTGCTGACATCCCCATATGTTCCCTCATAGGAACATCCTTTCCTTTAATCCTTGAACCTATTTATAATAGCCGTCTTAAAGTCCTTGTCTTCTAAATCTAGCCTCTGGGTCATCTTAAGGTCTATTTCTCTAGGTCACATTTTTCTGCTTCCTCACATGTCTGGTAAGTTTTTTTATTGTACACTGGGTATTGTATGTGATACATTGTAAAGAGCCTGAATTAGGTTGTCTTTCTTTAAAGAACTGGCATTTTGTCCTAGGGTATAGCCCTTACTTGAGGGCATGGTTCTTATTCCTAGGGTGTGACCTTTCTGTGATCTCAAAAGGAGGCCCAGATTGTTCAGCGAGGTCTCCCCACCTCTGTGATGGCACTCCAGAACCTCTTAGTACATGGATGAACTTTGTGTCAGCTGTCACCCTCACAGCAACTGCTCTCTGCTACACCTCACCGAGTCATGGCCTGAATGTGCACAGCCCAAGCCTGGGCCACGGACCCAGGGTAGACACCCACATAGATTTTGGGACTGCCCTCTGAGCAACCTCCTGTTCTCCAGCACTCTACCCATAAAGTTCAGCAGCCCCGAACACCAATCACTGACTCTCAGCTCAGCAAGACCACTGCTTCTCTCAGGCTCCTCTTTGCTTCTCCACAATTAGAAAAGTGCCCTGAACCTAAGAGTCAGGGCAAACAAGGGACTCATCTCATGTGTTTCTCTTCTCTCAAGAATCTCAGTCCTGCTCTGCCTATTATCTAACACCTTAAAACAGTTGTCTCGGGCCGGCCCTGTGGCTTGGTGGTTAAGTGCGTGCGCTGCGATGCTGGTGGCCCGGGTTCGGATCCCGGGTGCGCATCGAGGCACCACTTCTCCGTTCATCCTGAGGCCGAGTCCCGCATGCAGCAACTAGAAGGATGTGCAGCTACAACATACAACTATCCACTGGGGCTTTGGGGGGAATAAATAAAATCTTAAAAAAAAAAAAAAAAACAAAAAAAAACAGTTGTCTCATATATTCTGTCTGGGTTTATAGTTGCTTATGGTGGGAGGATTACTCTGGTGTGGCCGGAAGAGCAAATGATAGTGCTTAATGTTTTTTTTGTGAGAACCAGCCCCACACAGGAATGTTAATGACTAAATACCTTCATCTCATTACATCTTACTCCAAGAAAAGTGTTTGGAATCCTGACAAATCTATTACATAGTTTTCTCTCAGAGAGATCATGTGTTATATTTATTTGTGGCAAGTGAATCTCTTCTGACTTACAGCGTAGAACCCACCTCCCTTTCTTCTGCTTTATTTGGTGAGGAAGATCCGCCCTGAGCTAACATCTGTTGCCAATCTTTCTCTTTTTGCTGAGGAAGATTGGCCGTGGGCTAACATCCGTGCCCATCTTCCTCTACTTTATATGTGGGACACCTGCCACAGCATGGTTTGATAAGCAGTGAGTAGGTCCACGCCCGGGATCCGAACCTGTGAACCTCAGGCCGCTGAAGTGCAGCACACAAACTTAACCACTATGCCACCGGGCCGGCCCCTCTTCTTTTGCTATGGTGTTGGGCAGCATTACCAATTTCCCAACTGCACGGGACTGTGTACACCAAAGTTTCTTCTAAGAAATTTTGGAGCCAGGATATGAGGAGCATCAGTTTCCAATCTTCCTCTCCTCTGGGTCTGCAGATCTCACTAGAGAGGAAAAATGCCAGGTCTCCTAACCCTTTCCCTGGCGAATGCAGCTGGATACCAAACACTGCCAGAAATACGGAGATGCCCACATTTCCAAAGTCCTAGGCAATCCTGAGACTGTCTTATACATATCGGGGTCTGCAATGAGCCAGAGAATGAGTGGTCACAGAAATCTCCTTTATGACAATGTGGGGGGAAACAGGACACACACTAAAATGCCCAAATTCTGGGCCTGAAGGGTCTTTTGCTTGGAATTGAGGGCTCTTTACCTCCTTCCCCATCAGGGGAACTTTCTCACTTATCACCGATCTGACTTTAGGAGGCTGAATCACATCTATCTTAATTTCTGATTCTCCAAGTGTCTCCTATCTGGTAGTTTGCTACAGGAAAGCTGCTATGTTTTCCTCTTTATTTATGTCAACCCCAACCTGATTCACCAAGAGCAAAAACTCAGAGGCTTCGCAAGTGTATGGTGGAGCAGAGCTTATGAGGTAACTGAACTACAGATGACTCTAGTGCAGACCTTGTCCAAGCAGACATTCCAAACCGAATATGCATAGAAAAGCTTTGTCTCTTTCTTGTTGACAAGCAGTTAGGAACTTAGGGGGGGAAAAAAAAGTCCCACTAATGCTCTGCCCTTTCACATGCTTGTTTTAGAGAAGTCACACAGTCCACCACAGCAAAGAGGTCCCAGTAGCTTATGTTGGTGGCTAAGAGCACAGACACTGACAATCCCTGGCTATGTCAGTGAGATCCCATACACAAAGGTGAGATTCTTTCCCCCTGGTCTTTTGTACATCCGTGCTTCCTTTTCAGGGTCTGGAAGAAGGCCCGCTCTACCAGTGCTTGCAAAGCTTGCTTAATTGCAAGGGAAGCACTGTCTGTTGGTGGGACAGGGCAAAAGCCTGTCTCCATGAATTCCCATTACTACATCCTGCATTTTCTCCTCCTTCCTGACCCTTCCCTCTCCCATCTCCTTCCAAAAGCTAGAGTTTCTGAAACTGGACCTTGCCGGCTGCTCCTGCCACCCACCACCAGTACAGTTCATCTCTCACCCTCAGACCACCCGTGTCAGGGGAAGTCCCTCTGAAATACTGCTCAATAATATGTTTCATCTCCACATGTATTTGATACGGAATTAACCTCGGAAAGCAATAAAAAATGAGAAAGTTAACACTAATATAGCCTTAAGATTAACTTCTCATATACCTAGATTCCAGGATTTTAGTGATAAAAATGCCAATTTAAAACACTTCTCTCATGTGTGAAATACATTCAACTGGATCATTTTAAAACCACATTAATAAGATTATCTCATTTGCCACTCAATGATTACTCCAATTTAAATATTATAATGGTGCCTGAGCTATGTTTAATGAACAAATTTAATAAGACTAGCACAGAAACTCTATCCAAGGAGGTTAATAGTTCTGAAGGAAAACCTTTCATAGGAGACCAATCCATAATTCACATATGTTGAGTAGGGAACATAAAATATGTCAGCCTTTAGTAATATAGGCCATCACTATTTTGGTACACAGCTTGTGTCTTTAAACAAGCCTAAAGTTAAAAAGAAAAGACTTAATAGTTATAAGGGAAATTCAGTTCCTAAAGATTTTTTTTTTTAAAGCACAAAATAGCTAATTATGAAACACGGAGCTCTCTTTTTCCAAATGAATTCTGTCTTGTCAACATCAGAAATGAAGAGAAATCACAGCAACCCTCTAAAGAAACATCTCTCTGAGGAAAGAGTGCAAAGTCCCATTTCTCACCTACTCTGGGGAGGAACCAATGCTCTACTGCCACAGGCAGCAGCGTGTCTTGGAACTGAGCCTCTGGGGTACTCCCCTCCTCAGTCTGGCTGCCTCTTTCAATTCCCCGCCATCACTGCGTGATGCCTTAACCTGGCTTACAGCTGACTTGAGGTTGGGAATCCCAGGAAGGAGGAAGAGAAGGAAATGCTCCCACGGAGCGGAAGACAATCCCTTTAGACCCAAACTCAATCTCTATGGCTTTCTCACTGAGAAAATCTTCCTCTTCCACAATTGATGCAAAATTAAAGTCTTACGCCCTTAACAGGCAGTAGGTTATTAGTCAATTTAAAAGTTCAGCAAATGAGTGCTTCTTTTAAAATAATCTTCTTTTAAAAAAGCCACTTTTGGGGGCCGGCCCAGTGGCATAGTGGTTAAGTTCGCACTCACTGCTTTGGCGACCCGGGGTTCGCAGATTCAGATCCCAGGCGTGGACCTACACACCACTCATCAAGCCATGCTGTGGCAGCGTCCCACATACAAAATAGAGGAAGACTGGCACAAATGTTAGCTTGGCCACAATCTTCCTCAAGAAAAAAAAAGGAAGATTGGCAACAGATTTTAGCTCAGGGCCTATTTTCCTCACGAGAAAAAAAAAAAAAGCTGCTTTGGTGGGGCCAAAATCATTGGGAAAATCATTTCAGTGATCCCTTCTCCTAAGTTTTTAACACATTCTTCATAAGCCAAACCAAGTCTTCCCGAACAAGAACAGTGTCTGGTATATAAAATAAGTGTTAGCTATTATTATTATGATCTTCAGTTACTGAGAGACCCTCTGGAATGGGCAAATAGAAACTGAACTCCTTGAGTAGAAACATGGTCTTGTTCAATGCAGTGTCTTACTGCTTACTTATTGCATCTGTGCAACTTGTGGATGCTCAATAAATGCTTGTTGAAAGGCACAGAAGTAAGGAGGGAGGAGGAAGAGAAAGAGAGAGGGGAAGAAAGACAGGGAGGAAGAAAGGAAGCTAGCTTGTACCTACAGATGTGATTTCTACACTGAGAGGGGGTTTTGAAGAGAGTAGGTTTATTTTAATTACAAGTCTATGATTCTAAAAAGATTATAGAATCATCCAACCACTTTAGCCAAATTGTTCCTAAAATATGTCCCATCTGTGTACTTTGGCCCATGACATTTTATATCCTGGAATGTTTCCTTCTTCTTTCCCAACTATTAATAATCTATCCATTCCTTAAGCTCAATTCCAATTACACTCGCTCCATGAAACGTTTCCTCATCTTCCCAAGTAGAAGCAACCTCTTCCTGATCTCAAATATAAGAGTTACAGTATCTAACACTTTTATCACATAAACCACTTTTATATTGCTAGTTATCTTTTCTTAAACTTATTTTTGATAAGCTCAAATAAAATGCAAGCACTTTTTGATCACCTCAAATAAACTATAGGCATGTTTGTGGTAGAAACAACATGACATTTTAGATCACCATGCACTGTGTGTTCCATATGATCTTTCATTTCCCTCTGAGGCTGGATGTCTTCCCTGCTCCTCTAGATCCATACTGTCCACCTTTCTCCTGCCTGGTCTGTGCCCTAGAAGACTGACCTGTGTGGATTATATCATCCTGCTCCCTTGCCATCTGACTTCCAGTGGGTAAGGCCAATGGGAACCCTTGAGGCAGGTAACTTACTTTTCCAGTTCCCTCCTTGCAGAGACACAAGAGTTGGTTGAGGCCCCACTGAAGGTCAGAGCCCCTTCTCTACCACACATTCTCCATCCTTCAGTTAACTGAGTCCGCTGCTTCAGGGTCTGCCTCTGTTACCAGCCTCAAAGTACTGCATTAATTTACGAGGTTTCCTTATCCTGCCCCTGCCCACACCTTTGTAAATGGAACTTTTACTAAACTGTTCCCAAATTATCATAATTTAACTATACCCTCTATTTCTTGCTGGGACCTTGATTAATATATCTGTTTTATTTTTCTATTTTCACTTAATATCTAAAATAATCCTATTATTTGTTTATTGACTGAGTTTTGTACTCTCCCCCTCTCCTCCAAGATAACAATAAGTTCCATATCACAGGCATTTTGTTTTGTTCACCACCACTACCCTTAGCTTCTAGAACAGTGCCAGACAGAGAAGAGGCAGTCAATGAATATTTGTTGAATAAATAAATAAAATCTACATATGTATTCCAATTCAGAGTAATATCTCTATATGTTTAAAAGATGATTCCAAAACACTAAATTGGTTATTAATTCATTTTTTCAAGGCTTAGAAGAAAGTGCTACCTCAGAGCCTGAATGTAGCATTTCTTTAAATCCAATCAAAACACAAAATACTTAACTCTGAACGTTATTTTCCTGAAGTTGAACTTGTCACCTTGGTGAAAGCAAAGCAGGAAAATCCCAGAGAGTGTAATACAGAATGAAGACAAAAAGACATCTCCAAACAACCTTTTTTTGTCAAGGGAAATATGATACCTGCCAAAAAATTAGGCCATAATTTAAGAAGCATCTCTGACGTCACAGTACACTTGTTTCCCTACTTAAAACAAAAATTTATCGCCAACTGTCATTGGCCTGCCATCCAACTACAACCTCCCCATTTCCTGCCTAAAGCTATGCTTTTAAAGTACTAAGACATTAATACCTACCAAAATGGGGCATAGGCTTTTTCTTACATGAATACCTAAAAACTACTTTAGGTATTCAAGGTAGAGAGGAGAAGTGAAAGAAAGACTGAGTGAGACCCTGCTCACCTCTTTCCTAGATACCTCCTCTTTCCTGAGATACTGTGGACTATGGGAAAAACCAAGAGTGGATGAACAAAAGAGAATAGTTTAGAAAGATCTGAATCTGCCACGGCAGTCACGCCATTGGGGAATGCAACAATTCAACAGCGGAAGTGCTTCCCTTTCCCGACAGCTGCTGACAGAGTGAAGTTGGGTCAAAAATTCCCAGATGAGCTCATGTGGGTGTGGCAAAAGGCTTGTCCCCTATAATATGTCCAACACGCTTTCACAGCTGTTCAACTGCCTAACAAATGGCTATTTTCTTTGGCTAAATACATGATCACTGAATTAGCCTAGTGAAAACCACGAGGGACCTGACGAAGCTGATATTCAAAATGCTTCTTGAATTACACAAATCAACAGATGAGGAAACTAAGCATAAAGATAAACAGTATTTTCAGGAATTGACAGTAATTTGAGTGGTATTTTCCATCACTTAGTAGGATTCATTTCTAATCTTCTCTCTCAAATATTGATGAAACATTTCATAATTTGTTTTGACCTATACATAGATTTAATTGCATATACCTTTGATTGGAGCCCATGACTCATTTGCAATAGAACTTCCTAACTTCCTCCTGATTTTCAATATCCTCAGGTTTCTCAGAGTGCCAGCCTCTCCCAGTTCCCAGGGATTTACTACTGTTGGGGGTGTCACCACGTTATCACCTAGAAGCATACCTATTCCCACATCTGCTCTTGAATGAGCTGGCATTTGACAGAATTCCTACTTGCTCAGAGAAGCAACCAGAGCCAGTATGAGATCATTCAGGTATTTATCACTGACTCCTGATACTGAGGGAAAGCCAGAAAGTCAGTGCTTTTAGCTAAAGAGTCTCAACTAAGTCTGACCGTGAGTATTGGGGAGCTAGAGCTGTGGTCTCTCCAGGCCCTGCAGGTCAGCAAGGTGGAGCCAGTCTGGAAGTGAGGGAGGCTGGTGAAGGCTTTGACTATGAGACCAGATTCAGGCCCTGGTACAGCTCCTGTCCAGCAGCGGTCTTCAAAAGGCACAGGCACACTCCAAGGTTTGGCCAAGGGGACAGACAAGAGTTGTGGGAGTTTGGCCAAGGGGATAAATGGAGTTTTTAAAAATATGAATTTATTTTAATAATTTTTGACTCCTTCCATGTTTTATTTCTATATTTTAATATTTTTAAATTATCTATATACACTTTAATACACACTTTTACATTTTTCTATTTAATTATAATATTTCATACATTTTTACGTATTTACATTTATACACATATATGCGTAATTCTTGTGTGTGGTTTATAAGGAAATAAACATATATTGGAAATTATTCCTCAAAAATTTTTATTAATAGCTATATTCAATCAAGAAAGTTTGAAGGTTGATGCTGTAGAAATGAGATGGACACAGAAGAACAAGGAGGAAAAGAGCACGAAGTAAAATAGTCAGGATCAAGTCTGTGGGGTTTGGGGAGCACGCACACGGCTCAGGGGAAGAGATTCCAGAGAGAAGGAGCAGCATGGACCCCGAGAACAGCCTGGAAGGAGGGTCCACAGCAGAAACATGGGAGGACTGTGACCATCAGGAAGAAGAGGTGCCCTTGCACACTGCCCTGCCCGGTTTTCTGTTTCCTGCTGGGATAAGAGACCCATAAGAAGCCAGAGGGACATAGTTGACCTCACAGTCACCCTGGCCCCTGGTCATTAGCAGCTGACTGGGCCAGAGAGGCTGTGTTTACACAATATCTTTTCTTTCCCTCTAGGCCTCTGGTGCTATTCCCCACCCATTGAGGAATGCGTCTTCCTTCTGTTTTTAAGTCTTCACACTCTCTGAGACCTCTTAGTATATTGTCCCCATTTCTGCCCTCTCATCCTCAAAATTCCTCCTTGTTCCTGGCTCTGGAGAGGATTTCTTTGACGTCTCAAGACTTGAGAAGCTGATTTAATGCTCTGCCCGTTCACATCCTCTCAGATCACATGGTAGCTCCACTCACTTTCCAGAACAGCCAACTTATTACCATAGAAGGGGAACTGGGGAAAATCAAACTTAAAATACATTTATAAATATGGCCAACGCTCCCATGTGTAACAATACAATTTCTCTGTTGTTTTCTTTGAAACCTCAAAGCTGGAGGCTGAGAAGAGGGAAAGAAGTGTCCACTTCAGTTCCTCACTGCACCTTTCTTACACAGTCTTGGCAAAGGTTCACATCTCCAGTCAGCTTCACTCATTTTATTTCCCAGATGTTTTTACGCTCCAAGGCCAAAACTAACACGGATCACTCCTTCGCTGTTAAAGCCGAACTCCGTCTGCTCCGGTCACTTCTCTCCTCCCCATTACAGGCGCCCCAGCTGCATGGACCACGAAGGTGGAGCAGCACTGGTTTATTACAGTATTTACATGAGCACACTCGAGGTGGGGTCGGCTCTGTTAGAAGCCGTACGAATGGGATTCAGTTGGCTAAAACCACATGAAGACCACCTTTTATTACCTCAGGACAGTCCCAAGTGTGTGGCTCATCAGAGGGACAGGGGGACTCAGAGTCATTCTTTCCTGTTTACACTATGGACTCCCAGGCGTAACTGTGAGCAGATTTTTGACAGCTTAATGTTCAGGATTAGTAGCCCTTACCAACTTCTTTGGCCAAATTCGAGAACTATTTATATTCAATCCGAAGCACTTGTTCTTACTCAACAGTTGCTTGAATTCACCCCCTCAGAGCAACTGTGACCCCTATAAGCTGCTTCAAGGCAGGAACCTTGTGATATTTTTGGATCTCACACAAGAAAAACTCTCAAACATTAGTGGACTGATAACATTAACTGTCTTAGAAATCAGATAGTTCCATGCAATATTTGGAACATACTTATACTAAAAAAACCTATTTGTTGTTTATCTGAAATTCAAACTTAACTGGGTGTCTTGTATTTTATTTGCTAAATCTAACAATGCTACCATGGCCTGAAAAAAAAAAGTCCTGTTCTGAGGGGGACCTGGACCCAAAAAACACTCAATAGTAAAAACTACCTGAATAATCAACTAGAATTTCAATTCTCTTTTTATATTCTACTACCTAACAGAATCACATGCTGTTTTCCCAACTTTCAGAAGACAAAATAAGTTAATAGAATTTTGTCAATTTTAAGCTTTTCTTTTGCAATATTTTCTCTATCCACTTCAGCCTTCCTTATCTGTCAGCAAACACCAGTGGATGGCAGAAAAAGAGAACAACTATTAATAGGAAAAAGCACCTGACCATTCTTAGTTTGGAAGTTTTCCCTCTTCACGGACAAGTGTTCTTATTGTTTTTGCATTTATATTATATGGTCAAAGTTTCTGGTAGTAAAATCTTTCCTAGTTAATAGAATAGTTTTAAATGCATCTGTATTTCATGGTGTTCTTCCAGGGATAGAGTTATTAGAACAAAGTGAAAAATACCAAAACAATCAAATCTGTACCTTTTATTTTACATATGTAGAAAATGAGGCTCAGAAAACTCCAAGAATGTGCCCAAAGTTAGGCAGATGGCCCTGGTGTATTGATGGCTAAACCCAGGTATCTCAGTGCCCAGAACAGTGCTTGATTAAGGACAGGACACTACTTATCCATTGACCAAAGTCCCTGCCACGTCTCCCCAGGCCAGCAAATGCCTTTAATCCACTCACTGAGCCTTCCAAGAGAGGAAGCAGGTTGACGCTTGAACCAAGGCATAGAATTAGAACAAAATAAAACAAACAAACAAAGCCAGAGAAGAGAGTGTGAGTAGACAAGTATTTTGGCATGAGTGAATGTGGGATGAAGGAGGCAGCTGAGGCTGGATATACACAGGCAAGGAAGACATGATGAAGGACTGAAATGTATCCTGATGTCTTTTAAACTGGGAGTGACATCCACTTTGCATTGAAGAACACTCTTTGGCAGCAGTATAGAATGATGACTTGGAAGAGGGTAAGTCAGACGGCTTAGGAGATTGTTAGATTAACACAGGTGAGAAACAGTGAAGGCTTAAAATAATGGTCATGGGGGCTAAGTGGTCAGGATGGACTTAAACATATTTAGAGGCAGATTCAATGGGACAGGGAGACTAGATGGAGAAGGAAGGTGAGGGATAAAAAGGAGTCCCTTGTGGGACATTCTAATGGATCAGTAGCTATGGAGGGAAGATAATTCTTTTGGCATTAGTGGATGGTGGGTACTTACTAAACCTAATCCTTACAAGTGCCTACCAGTAACTTGGTAATTACTACTATATTACTACATATAATACATATATCACCATTACTGGAAAAATCACCCCAAAATCACACCTACTCACAATGGGTTTAATGACACATCAGCAAATTTTTATTGACATCATTGATATGACAGGCATTATCTAGGTACTAGAAAAGCAGAGTGAAGAAGACACAGAACCTGGTCTTAAGGAACTTTAGCCACCTAAGGGACAGATAGAAAGTAACCTGAGGGCAGAAACTGGTTTTCAGTGCTATAGCCTTAGTTCTAGCGTAATGCCCGGCACAAAGGGAAAACTCAGTAAATATTTATAGAATATGAAACTTCTGGTAAAGCATCAAAACACTTTATCGAAGAATCACTTCTTTCCCCTCTAAAAATTTCCCCTCTCTACTAGATCCTTTCCATCTGTGTTTAAACACGCTTAAATTCTTTAAAACACTACCTTGAACCTATTTTCCCTTCTAGCCACAGTTTTTTCCCCCTCCACCCTGTTGCAGCTAAACAATTCAAAAGAGTTTCCACATTCTCTATTTCCTCACTGGTCACTCCCTCCTTAATCTGCTCCAATCTGATTCACCACTCTCTCACTCCACTGAAATAGCTCTTGCTAAAATCACATATAGCCTCTATGTTGCTAAATCTGATAAACATTTACATTCCTGTTTTATTTAACTTCTGAGCATTAGTCAACAAAGTGTATTAATCTTTACTTTGTGATACATATCTTCTCCTGATTTCACTGAACCACTCTCTCCTAGGTTTTTTTGTTTTTCCTATTTCTCAGTCTCCTAAATTGACTCATGCTCTTCTATCTAACCTTGAAATGCTGGAGTTTCTCAGAGGTGTGGTCTTCAACCTCTTCTCTTCTCATGCTATACTCTCTGCTTAAACGATTTCATCTCTACCCATGACCTCAATTACCACCCATATGCTGACAACTTTTTAATTTCATGATCTGCCCAGAACACTCATTTTAGCCCTATTCTTTAAATACAACTCTTCAGCATCTTACTTTCAGGGACCACAGGTCCCTCAAACTCAATACGTCCAACATTGAACTCATCAAGAAGTACAAGTCAGAAACCTAAGAGTGATCCTTAATACACCCTTCTCTTTATCCAGTCACTCACCCCATCAGTAAGTTCTGTTGACTCTATATTCAAAACATATCCTGAAACATCCACTATTCTCCTTCTGCACTGTGACCACATCTATCCAAACCCTGGGCGACCACAACAATCTCCAAAGGTCTCCCATCTCCATTCTTGGTCCCTAGCCAATCCATTCTCCACCCAAATGCAAAAGTGATCTAAAAACAAAAAGAAGAATCATACCTGTTCATTATTAAAGCTTTTCAGTAATTGTCTACTGTTTTAGTGTAAAGACCAAAGTCCTTTACATCCTACAGGCCCCTCATGACCTGGGCCCTACCATCTTACCAGCCTCACACAAGACACTCTCCTCCCCTCAGCCCCTGTGCTCCATCACACTAGCCTTTCAGGTTCTCATTTGTTCCATGTGCCTTCTTGCCCCAGGCCCCAGGCAATGCTGCCCCTCTGCCTGGACTGTTCTGAATCTCCCCCTGCCTTTGCCCAGGCAACTCTCACTCATTCCTCAAAGCTCAGCTGAAGGGGCATCCAACCAAAGAAGCCTTCTCTGTCCAGGCCTGAAGCCCCCATTATGCATGCTCACAGCATCCAATACTCCCTTCTTCACAGTTCTGCCCGAAATAATTTTTAACAGCTATTGAGATATAATTCACATACCATAAAATTCACCCATTTAAAGTGTAAAATTCAATGGTTTTTAGTATATTCATAGATATGTGCAACCATCAACACAGTCAATTTTAGAACATTTTCATCACTTCCAAAGAAACCCTCTACCCCTTAGCTACCACCATCCCATCACTCAGCATCCCTGACCCAGCCCCAAGCTAAAACTGAACTACTTTCTGTCTCTACAGATTTCCCTACTCTAGACTTTTCATATGAATAAAATCATATCATATGTGGTTTTCTGTGACTGGCTTCTTTCAATGAGCAAATGTTTTCAAGGTTCATCCATACTGGAGCATGAATCAGTACTTCATTCCTTTTTATATCCTCAAAATCATTTTTAATAATTGGATAATTAGTTGTCTCTCCTGATAAAACATAGGTTCCATGACATCAGGAACCACGTTTCATTCGTTCTCATATCACACAGAGAAGTGTTCAGAAATGATTCGTTGAACCACCAACAAACTAAAAAAAGTGAGGTTAAAAAAAAAAAGTGAGCTTGGCTCAAAGCCCCTGCAATATGTCACTCCAATTTTGAAGGCTTAGAGTCTAACTAGGCTTCTTATCACTGAAATAATAAAATTCATTCTGCAATCTATATTTGTATATTTTAGCAATAATTATCAAATGATTAAAATCTACTAATGCATACTTAAAATTTTATTACACACCTCTGCACACTTTTCTCAAACTTTAAAGTGCATACAAATCACCTGGGAATCTTAGTTAAAATGCAGATCCTGGTTCAGTAAACTTGAGTGGGGCCTGAGATTCTGCATTTTGAATAAGCTCCCAGGTGATGCCAATGCTGCTGCTCTAGGGCCCACAGTTTCAGCAGCAGCGTCTTAAAGCATCGTACTTTATATCCTCAAGCTTGCTGGCATTGAAAAAATATGTTCAAATCATTTTTGATAAATTGTTGTACTTAAGATGTACACAGTAGGAGCTTAACAAATTCTTGTTGAATTATTACTTAGTAGATGTGGAACCAGCATCCAAGTGTGAAAAGGTCCCGTACAAGCAGTAGCAGAGAGGGTTGAAACAGCAAGCAGAAGCAAGGAGCTTTAAGAATCAAAGAATTCAAGAAAAAAGAAGGAAATCAGATCCTAAACAACTATAATTCAGAGCATAAGTAGAAGTATGTCACTGAGCTGAATGTAAATGATAGCAAAATGAACCCAGAGAAGAACTTGTGAACGTACCAAGCACATACGTATAGAGTCTGAAAAAGAAAATAAAAAGCTTTACTTGTCTTTATACGATGATTATAAGGAGCTACGGAATATGAGAAAATATAGGCTATGGAAAAATGAACATTTACAGTAGATAGAAAAAACCATGTAAGAACAAGAAAATGAAGATGAAAGCAAGCTACAGATCTAAACAACTAAAATGAGTTTTCTCTTGAGAAAATGAATCATGCAGACATTAAATTGAATTACTAAATCAAACTAGAATATCTTGGATTTCAGGATAAACAGCACAAAAGCACACTGTGAAGAAAAATATGAACACTCACACTAGGGGTTTTAAAAACTGCAGCTTGTCAGAAACCTCATAGGCTCTTACTAAATCCGTTAGGCCTATGTGCCTAAGCCTTTACCTCAAATCGGATGTCTGATAGAAACCGAGAAGGTAATCTTCATTCTAGTCCATCCAATTTAAGATTCAGGATTGGGTTAGCTGCAAATACTGCCTATTCCTCTACCAGATAATGAATGGTCGCTGGACGACTCCAGCGGAGGCCGTCCCCTCCTCCCATGATAATGACGTCTACAATAGGCACAGAGTCCAAAGATAACCGTGGAACTCAATAATTCATATTTGGCAGCTCTGTTTCTTTTTTAATTAACATCTTTTCCAAGCAAGAGAGAAGACTTCACTACAGAAAGCAGATTCCTGATAAGCACACCGTGACAGCAGTAGATAAACAGGACCTCTGGGCTGAGGGATTGTGGCCAAGTAACAGGTGACGGCAATTATTCACCACGGCTACGCAACAGGGCCTGGTGCGTCTATCCTTTCAGTAAAGAGATTTACCATCAAAGGCATCCCAAAGACGCAGCTGAGTGAAAGGACAAACTACCTTTCAAAAGCTCTAGCACCATCAGAGGAAAAAGTAGCTTTGTGGTGTAGCATCTCCATGTCGTGCAGATGCTTGGAAACAGCAGTCCCAGTTATCTGCAGTCCCTCAAGGGGCGTCTGGAGGATTCTTCTCTGTTCAACATTCCTAAGCTATGTAAAAGCCGCATTCTTCCAGATAGAATAATTTAATCAATCAAGATCACTCTTATATTTCCAAATGTTGCTGAAAAGCATCTAGTAAGAATACAAAATCACAGCTCTATTTAGAAGCCAAACACCAATTAGCAGGTCCCCTTAATCATTAAAACTGGAGCTCTGAAACTGACGCGGTAGTTAGTTAAGTTGGAGCTCTTAGTCTTTTAACACTTAGCAGGAACTGAATTTCCATTCTACCAGATCTCTACACCACATAAGAGAAAGTGCATTTCTGGTTCATCAGGTTCCACTTAACTAAGGCAAAACACATAGCTGTGAGGTAACTATCAAAGCCACAGTGCTTAAATGAACCATAATCAATTTTTAAACAGGGAGTTTTAAGAGTAATACTGTCATCATCTTCTCAGTCCGCACACCACAGGCCCTAAGCCTCAGCCAAGTGTGTCTAATTGCTTCTCTGCTGTGCCCACCCGCACTCTGGGAGCCATTCTGGCCTTGGGCAAAAAATAAGGAAGGGTTCAGTATCACACTCCATTTTATTACTAAAATGTTCTGTAACCATTACCCCATCCACTCCCTTAGATTGGGACCTCTTAGGACCCAGGCTGCATGGATCCCTGGCCCTGTCTTTGATCCCTCTGCCCCTGCTCTGTTCTTCAGTTTCCTTCCTTGGTTGACCCCTTGGCCTCTGTTCTTCCTCAGGTTTAATGTGTAGCCTGCCTAGACCAGAAGTACATGCCAGATTCTTCCTGGGGCCTCAGCCTTGTCCCCTCACTCCCTACCCCAACTCCAGCCCCCACTTGGCTTCCTGTTGCCACCAAAGTTCTTGAATGAAAAATAAGGAAGAGAAAGTTCTATTTTATCTTACCTCATATAAATATACACTGATATATCTCACTTCAACTTTATTTCTTAGCAGTAGACAGTGAAAAGTAGTAGTGAATGGCTAACAGAGAAAAGTTGCCCTTACTTGTGACAGTGATAATAACATAGGTCATTTAAAAATTACTGTTTTTGCATCTTGCATTCTTTAGATCAGGAAGCATTCCATTCATCAGTGCTAATACTTGATAATGTGAGGGAATAAGCAGTAAGTCACACACGGCTCCTCATCAGACCTGCATACGACAAACCATAATACAAAGCGTTGATCTATAAAAGATGTAAAATGCCATGGAAAGTCAGAGGAGGTAGAGATTACTCAGAGCTACAATGATTCAAGAATATTTCACTGAGAAGGTGGCATCTGAGTTGTCTTGAAAGATGGGGAAATTTTAGTCACATAGAAATACAGTCATGTGCCACGTAACGACATTTCGGTCAATGATGAACCACATATCCGACTGTGGTCGCATAAGATTAGTACCATACAGCCCAGGTGTGTAGGAGGCTATACCATCTAGGTTTGTGTAAGTACACTCTATGATGTTCACACAATGATGAAATTGCCTAACGATGCATTTCTCAGAATGGGTCCTCATTGTTAAGTGACGCATGACTGCAAAAGAAAGGGAATTCCAGACAGAGAAAACTGAAAAAGAAAATGGAAAAAAGTGGTAGAGTGTACTGAGAAGAACAAAGACCTCTGAGCTACAAAGATTGGGTTTGAAGCTCAGCTCCACCACTTACTATCAGAGCAACCTCGGGAAAGACCCATAACGTCAACTCTCTTTCTCTTCATTTGTAAAATGGAAAGAATAAAACCTTTTCACATTGGATTTTTGTAATATAATATATAGTCGAAACCAATCAATTGCCCCACACATTGTAAGCAGTCAACATATAAAGTATTCATTCACAGCTTGGCTGGAGGGAAGTGGATATGAAGGCAGTGAGTGGTGAACTAGGGGATGTGGGGATGTGGTCCGGGGCCATGTCATGTGGTGCTCTGAACTCAAACTCAGAAGGCTACTGCCATTAAATAGCAGGGAGCAAGAGAGCAATATGGCCAGAGCTGTGCTGCAGAATAACTTAATTTGGTAGCAATAACGAAAGGCAGACCGGAAGAGGGAAGGAGATACAAAATCCAGTTAAGTATGAAGTAAGTCATGTAAAAAATAACAAAGGTGAAAATAAAGAGAGGTCCAATGCCAGACATCAAAAAATACAGACCTGTTAAGGTTTGGTAAATACGTGGATGTTGGGGTCAAAGGGAATGGAAAAGAGAGAACTGGGTAAAAAGACAGTGTTATTGATACACTTAGAGAATGCAAAGAAGGGGTAAGTTTAAAAAGAAAAAAGATGAACGTAATTAAGTTTGAGGTTCTAGCAAGACATTTGACTGTGATTCTAAACATTTAGGAAAATCTTCAAAATTAGAGCACAATCTGGCAATGGTATAAAAACTGGATCATTTATTTCCTGTGCGACAGTAAGGGGCTATTGTTTAATGTCGTGAGTGGCTTATGCAGACAGCTCTCCTATCTGCTGGTGTGGAGCCAGGCACGGAACGCGAGTGCCTAGTGGACCACTCTCAGTGAGCAGAACGGGTGCTGTGGGATGAACATACAAGAGCAAATAGGAGAGCTGTCATGACTGTTCATCATTTTTTGGCTGCTCAACATCTAACTCCCCTTCCTCCTGTGGGGAAGCCTTCAGTGTGTGGGTTTTGATGGGAAGCCAAGTCCCACTTCTCACTGCAAAAGCCAAATGAGGCTACATACTCCCTTTCCTCACCCTTGGCAGATGGAGCATGCACAGGTGTCCCAGCCTTGGCCAAATGAAGTTTCTACAAGAAAACTTAAATTTTTGAGCGAGTGAACCAAGGACAAGGGGACAGTTTAGAACTTGCCCACCCAGCAGCAGCTGATTTAACAGACCACTTCTGCAACATGACCCAGCTCCTGTGGATTTCTGCCCATTCCCCTATCCTAGTTTCCTAGACTTTGGATCAATTTTTTAAACAATCCAACATACTTCAAAGAATTTTCTTTTTCTACTTAAGTTAGCCAGAGTTGCCAAAGAACTTCAAAAATTCTCTTCTCTAATCAATTTCTTCTGTATATAATAAAAAACAAATTATACATTAGTGAGTAGCCACAAATTTGGAATAGGACTCCCCCCGGGGTTGTCCCCTAGCTCTGCTCCTTACTAGCTGTGTGATCTTCAGCAAATCACTTCACACCCTGTGCTTCAATTTCTACATCTGCAAAACAGAGATCCTAACAGTAACCCACCTCGTGGTGGTGTGTCTTGAGAATAAATTTGATAATATAAAGTGCTTACCAGAGGGCCTGGCACGTAGTAAGTATGCATGTCAGTTGTAATTATGATAATGACAATAATAGTGTAGGTGCCCCCAAATAAGCCATAATCACTGTCTTTAGCACTTTGGGATCTAATTGAAGAGGCAAGAGGTGTACATATTAAATATTCTGTAAGTAGGAAAAGATGGCATAGCATGCATGTATGGGACACAAACGTGAGTTTAAACCCTGTTATCATGTCAATTTATGAAATACTCTTTTTTAAACTAACTACATTTATGCCACTGAAATATTAGGCCATACCTTAAAACCATAAAAAGGCTTTTAAGGTTCATCTAAGAACTCTGACAGGCTAAGATTAAAAGAGCATCTTGTAGCATCTATCAACAGTCTTCAAAAATTTATACATCCCTACATCATCTAAAACAACTACTTTTAGAGATTGAATTTCAGCATCATCTAGTCCAACTGCTTTTGGGGATTCAATTTCATTTTTTCCGTACAAATTTCCAATTGTCCAAGCACCATTTATTGAAAAAGACCATCTTGCCTTGTGGCTCTGCAGCACCACTTCTGAAATAAATCAAGTGTCCATATGCGCAAGTCTGTTTCTGGGCTCTCTTCTCTTCCACTAATTGATTTGTCCATGCCTATGCCAGCGATACACTATCTTAATTACTATGCTTTATTTATGTCTTCTTTCCTGGTAGCTCAAGTCCCCTGACCCCATTCTTCTTCAAAAGTGCCTCAGTTATTCTCGGCCCTCTCCATGTTTATATACACTTTAGAATCAGCTGGACAAATTCCACCAAAAAAAACCTCCTGGGATTTTTATTGGGATTGCATTGAATCTGCAGGTCAATTTAGGGGAGCATTAACATCTTTACAATATTGAAAAAGAAAAAAAGCAAACAGACCTCAGCTAGGAGAGATTTAACACTAAATTAAATTCTGAGTTTGGGCTTTGATGGGGAACTGAGAGATCTATTTACCGAAATAAGACTCTGTGTGTAACTTAAAGAGAACATAAGACATGTTACCTGAGAGTAACCAGAAAAGACAGGGACTGCTCAAGTTGCAATCCAGGTGCTAGGAAGATCTCCTTTTCTGGATACTTGTAAAGGGAAGATAAGAGACAAGACTAAAGTTGCATTTTGGTTATGTCATAAGCGGTTCTTGTTTAACCGGTATCACTCAACATCAGTTTGTGCTTTTCTCAGAAAATGTCCTGCACATCTTTTGTTAGACATATTTTGTTAAAAGGTAGTTACCTTCTCTTACATTTTCTCATTGCTTATTACTGATATATAGGAATGCTTCTGAGTTTTTATGTTAATCTTGTACCCTGCAAAGAAATCATCTAATAATTAGTTGATATATTTTCTTGGATTTTTCTATGCAGATACTAACATTAGTCAGCTGCCTCTCTTTCAGGACTTGTAATGGCATTTCAAGGCTCCTGTCTAAAGGGAACACTGGCGTCTTTGAGGACCTAGCCTCAAAGCCCACAGGAAGCCTGGTTCCATTTGTCACCTGGCTCTGTCTGAGTCCCCAGGCTGCCTGGGCCCTCAGTGCTCTTTACCTGCAGAAGCTGAGCTCCTAGCCACTACTTCCTACTTCTAGACCATCCTGGCACCAATGCCAGGCTTTGGCTCCATTCACCATTCTTCATTTCTGTTCCACAGAGAGAAAGATGTTCTTTTTGAGCCTGGATATATATTTTTGGATATCTATTTTAATATTTCACCTGCCTTCATTTGTGTTTATAAAGAAGGTAATTCATCGAGATACAGACCACCTGTGACACCTTGTCAGAAGTTAATACAGTCATCTTTCTAACGTCTCAATTATGGGAAATGTTTTGAATAAGGCACAGTGCATAAAAAACAAATCTGAAATTCTAAGAGATCATAAGGCAAATAACAAAAAAACCAAGATGATTTTAGCTACTTCATCTAAGGAACAACCTTAATAGTCAGTCCAATCTTTTCACATATTCTGCTGGATGTTAAAACATGGATCATATTTTATCTTCATATTCCCAGAGTCAAGCATATAATAATGCTCAAGACTCTTAGTGGTGTATTGCTTGACTCAGGGCAAGCCACATAACCTCCAGTGCCTCATTTTCCTCATCAGACAAATTGTGCTATAATAAGGACTATTTAAAATAAACCATAATTGGGCCGGCCCCGTGGCTTAGTGGTTAAGCGCGCATGCTCCGCTACTGGCGGCCCGGGTTCGGATCTTGGGCGCGCACCGACACACTGCTTCTCCGGCCATGCTGAGGCCGCGTCCCACATACAGCAACTAGAAGGATGTGCAGCTATGACATACAACAATCTACTGGGGCTTTGAGGGGAAAAAAATAAATAAATAAAAAATCTAAAAAAAAAATAAATAAAATAAAATAAAATAAAATAAACCATAATAGCCTATAAGTTGGGAGGTAATGATGGAAGTTAAAGTTCTTACATTGTTCTATAGGAGGGGAAAGGCACTGATTTGTTTTAGACTTTAAGTTAAATATGCATATTAAAATAGGCAGGTAACCACTAAAAGAATAGGCATGGACAATAAAGTTTTCAGGAAGACAGAGGAAGTGATGGAAGGAGAAAAAGAAGAGAAAGAAAGAAAAAAACCTCAATCAATCCAACAGCTATGCCCCCGATCCTGTGTCTACCTTTTCCACTGCACTCTGTGCCTTTCAAGGCTGACCTTGTATGGACCATATCCTGAGGCTCCTTTGCTTTCCAGATTCCCAGTGAATTCAGCCAACAGGGGCAGAGCAGGAAATCCGAGGGAGAGAGGGAAGTGAAAGCAAGGCATCTATTATCGCCTGGCTCCATCCTCACAGGGCTACCAGCTTCTGAAAGGAGGCCTCTACAGACCCTCTTTCAATCTCTCTCTCTCTTCCCACCCTGCCCCGCTCTTTCTCTCTCTCCTGGTTCCAGTAACTGATCCCTCCCTGTAGTGGTATCCCCTCAAAAAGATAGCTTCAAGTCCGAACCTCTGGTAACTGTGAACAAAATCTTATGCAACCAAGTTAAGATGAGATAACGTTGAATGTTGAATTAGGTGGGCCCTAAATCCAATGACTGGTGTCTTTATAAGAAAAAAGAGGAGTTTTGGTTGCAGAGACACAGGGAAGAAGGCCATGTGACGATGGAGGCAGAATTTGTAGTGATGCATCTCCAAGGCAAAAAATACCAAGGATTTCTGGGAGTTACCAGAAGCTAGAAGAAGCAAGGAAGGAATCTACCCTAGAGCCTTCAGAGGGAGCATTGTCCTTCCAATACCTTGATTTTGGAGTTGTCATCTCCAAAACTGTGATAGAATAAACACCTGTTGTTTTAAGCCCACATAGACTGTGGTAATTTGTTAAGGTAGCCCTAGGAAACTGGTACACTTCCCTTGTTCCTCTAGGCTCTTAAAATGACCTAGCTGCTCTTACTAGCTCCAGGCCACCTCACTATCTCTTGTAGTTTGCCTACACCCTGTCCATACCTTTGTAAATAGTCGCTTTAACAACTCTATTCAAATTACCCAATTTCTGAGTTCACCGGTTTCATGCCAGAACCTTGACTGATGTAGAAAGCAAGAAAAGAAGGGAGAAAAGAAACAGAAAAAAGTTGATAAAGAGAAAGCACATAACAAGGTGGTAGAATAAGATAGTAAATCCAAATATCAGTCATCTGATGGATAAATATCACAAACTAAAGTTGAGTGAAAAAACCAAGGTGCAGAAGAATACACACAAAATTATAAATTTATATAAAATTCAAAATCTGGCAAAAATAATATAATATATTATCTAGAATTTGTGGGAATGATTAATACAAAATTCAGGATTATAGCTATGGAGGAGAGCAAACTGAAAATTTCCAAGATGTTTGTTTCTTAAGCTGGGTAAAGGGTACCTAAGTGTTCTTTTTATTATAATTCATTTAACTGTACACATATATTTTATATACTCTGGTAAAGATGATTTATTTCACAATAAAATTGTAATATTAAAAATTTAATTAACAGTATCAATGATAAGTCATGTTGATAGCATGTACCCCTGATATAATTTGATGAAAATGATATTTGAAATCTGTGGTCTTCCTCCCCAAAACTCATAACCCCAGTCTAATCAGGAGAAAAACATGAGACAAACTCCAAAAAAGGGAAATTCTGCAAAACACCTGACCAGTACTCATTAAAATTACCAAAGTCACCAAAAACAAGGAAAGTCTGAGAAAGTGTCACAGATCAGAGGAGCCTAAGGAGATATGACTGAAGGTAATGTGGTATTCTGGATGGGATCCTGGGATGGAAAAAGGACATTAGAGAAAAACTAGTGAACTTCAAAATAAGTGTGGAGTTTAGCTAACAGTAATGTACTAATGTTGGTTTCTTAGGTTTGACAAATGTGCTGTAGTAATATAAGACGTTAACAATACGGAAAATGGGATGAGGGAAATCTATGCTATTCTTGCAACTTTTCTGTGAATCTAAACTATTCTAAAATTTAAAAATGACTTAAAAATTTATTAGAAGCAAAAACAAAACTAACCTTTTAAGATTGAGCAGCAAATTCTTGGTTATCACAGCTATTATGCCACATAACACTTAAAAATTATAGGAATTATAAGACCAACTCTAATTTAGAAGTAATGAGTACCTCTGACCAATAAAAGACAAATGGTACAGAATTTATATCCTACCTGTTATCCTCCTACCAAAATAATCCAAATTATACCTACTACCTACTACCTATACCAAAACTTAAAACTGATATACTAAATCAGAATCTTGAAGATTTTGTAATGGACTTGTTACACAAATGATAAATGTTAACTGCAAAAGTTTGTCTTATTGTTAGCGACATTAATGTTTGATTCTATACATAAGAAACCTGAAATAGGCCAATCTGCGAAGACTGAGAGAAGTGTTTTATTTCTCTATCTATCTATCTCTATCTCTATCTCTATTGCTATCTCTATCTTTCCCTCTCCCACCATTTTTGGGCCCCCAGCATTCAAGGAAGTCTCTGTCAAAACACTAGCTTAACACAAGCTACAGGAACAGAGACTTCAGTGACCACAAATAAGAAGGAATACTGCCTTTGCAAAAAAATATTTTTTTGAAAAGTAACTAAACAAATGGATAACTGAAGCTCTCAACAATCATCAACAGCAAACTCTGGAGGAAAGGTGAGAATCTGATTCCCAGAGTCACCATATTACAATATTTAAAATGCCAAGCTTTCAACGAAAGATTATAAGGCATACAAAGAAACAGGAAAGTATGGTTCATAAAAAGAAAAAAAATAAATTGATAGAAATAGTTCCTGAGGAAGCCCAGACATTGGACTCATCAGAAAAAGACTTAAATATGTTCAAAGAGCTAAAGAAAACCATGAACAAAGAGTTAAATGAAACTACAAAAACAATGTATGAACAAAATGAACATATCAACAAAGAGACAGAAATTATAAAAAGGAGCCAGATAGGAATTTTGGAGCTGAAAAGTATAGAAAGAGAAATTTAAAATTCACTAGAGGGGTTCAACATTAGATTTGAGAAGGCAGAAAAAAGATTCAGCAAACTTGAATATAAGACAAATTGAAATGATCCAATCTAAGGAGCAGAAAGAAAAAAGAATGAAGAAAGGTGAACAGAGCCTATGAGACCTGTGGGACACCATCAAATGGGCCAATATACACATTATGGAAGTCCTGGAAGGCAAAGAGACAGACGAAGGGGCAGAAAGAATATCTGAAGAAATAATGGCCAAAAACTCCCCAAGTTTGATAGAATACATGAATCTACATATTCAAGATGCTCAACAGAGTCCAAGTGGGATAAACTCAAAGAGATCCACATTGAGACATGTTATAATCAAGCTGTCAAAAGCCAGCTGCTGAAAGCAGCAAGAAGCAACTTGTCACATACAAGGGATCTACAATAAGATTAACAGCTGATTTATCATCAGAACCAAGGAGGCCAGAAGGCAGTCAGATGACATATTTAAAGGGGTGAAAGAAAAAACTCTCAATCAAGAATTCTGTATCTGGCAAAACTATCCTTCACGTACTGTTGGCTAAATCCTGTCAACTTAAATTGCATGACTATGTAAAGGCTCCATACAAAAAGTCAGTTATAATATAAGTTTTAGAAAGTATAATGCAATTGTTAAAAAGAACTGAAATTCTTATTGAATAAATGAAATATTTTGTCAGAGTCACAAGTAGATATTATCTGAAGGGTGTTTCTCCTACAAATGACAAAACAGCATTTTTGCCTGCTTATAGGTACAACCATTTTCATTATAGAACATTTAGTAATGATAGGAAAATACCAAAAAAAAAGGAACAACAACATATTCACTGTTGATATACTGATTTATCTCTTTTAGAGTCTCATTACTACACACTTTTTAAAATACAAATAAGGATCATACCACTGCATTTATAACCTGTTATTTTTCATTTAATAAATGATCATTTCCCTGGGGTCTTCAATATTTTCTAAGATTTATTTCATTACATAGTACATGTTCATTGTAGAAAAGTTAGAAAATGCGGTCAACCGAAGAAGAAAAAATAAACATCAAAAATTCCATCAATACTCATAAAGAATTAACATTTTAATAAATCCTTTACTTTTTAATATGTTTATATATAAGCAAAATAATTATCTCATATTATCCTTACAGTTTATAAGCTGGCTTTTACACTTAGCCTGACAGTTAACATCCTTCCATATCAATAATTATTGATCTATCTCATGATGAACCATAATGCATTTGATTAATTTCCTATTACTGGACATTTGGGTAATTTCCAACTTTATACACAACACACACCGTGATAAACATTCTTATGCACAAACTTTGTGACCTCTATGCAACCTTCAGATAAATTTCCAAAAGTGGCAACAACCTGTGTCAAGGGGTAACCATCTTTATGGTGCTTGATAGTGACATTCTGACAGAGGGCTCCATGAAGACTGAACTAGTCTACTCTCTACCACCATATTGGTTTTTTTCTCCCTACTAATGCCTAATTGACAGGGAAAAATTTGAATCTCACTGCTAGTTTTACTTTTTTTATTAATAATGAAGTTGAATATTTTTAAAATTTATTGGTCCTTTGTGTGTCTTTGTCTATCATGTATACTTCTCATGTTTCTTACAAATAAGTAGCTCTTTATACATTAAGGATATTATCTACAGTATATGTTATAAATTATATGCCAACAAATTGGACAATCTAGAAGAAATGGATAAATTCTTAGACTTATACAACCTCCCAAAACTGAACCAAGAAGAAATGGAGAATCTGAATAGACCAATCACAAGTAAAGAGATTGAAATAGTAATCAAAAACCTCCCAAAAAATAAAAGTCCAGGACCAGATGGCTTCTCCGGTGAATTTTACCAAACATTCAAAGAAGATTTAATATCCATCCTTCTCAAACTATTCCAAAAAATAGAGGAAGATGGAACACTTCCTAAATCATTCTATGAGGCCAACATCACCCTGATACCAAAGCCAGACAAAGACAATACAAAGAAGAAAAATTACTGGCCACTATCGCTGATGAACATAGATGCAAAAATCCTCAACAAAATATTGGCAAACCGAATACAGCAATACATTAAAAAGATCATACACCATGATCAAGTGGGATTTATACCAGGGACGCAGGGATGGTTCAACATCCGCAAATCAATCAACATGATACACCACATCAACAAAACAAAGAATAAAAACCACATGGTCATCTCAATAGACACAGAGAAGGTATTTGACAAGATACAACATACATTTATGATAAAAACTCTCAAGAAAATGGGAATAGAATGAAAGTACCTCAACATAATAAAGGCTATTTATGACAAACCCACAGCCAACATCAAAGTCAATGGGGAAAGACTGAAAGCCATTCCTCTGAAGACAGGAATGAGGCAGGGCTGCCCACTCTCACCACTCCTATTCAACATAGTACTGGAGGTTTTGGCCAGAGCAATTAGGCAAGAAAAAGGAATAAAAGGAATCCAAATAGGTAACGAAGAAGTGAAACTCACTATTTGCAGATGACATGATTTTATATATAGAAAACCCTAAAGAATCCATTGGAAAACTATTAGAAATAATCAACAACTACAGCAAAGTCAGAGGGTACAACATCAATCTACAAAAATCAGTTGCATTTCTGTACGCTAATAACGAACAAATAGAAAGACAGCTCAAAAAGATAATACCATTTACAATTGCATCTAAAAGAATAAAATATCTAGAAATAAATCTAACCAAGGAGGTGAAAGACCTATACAATGAAAACTACAAGACATTATTGAAAGAAATCAATGATGACATAAAGAAATGGAAAGACATCCCATGCACATGGATTGGAAGAATAAACATAGTTAAAATGTCTATATTACCTAGAGCAATCTACAGATTCAATGTAATCCCAATCAGAATCCCAATGACATTCTTCACGGAAATAGAAAAAAGAATACTAAAATTCATATGGGGCAACAAAAGACCCCAAATAGCTAAAGCAATCCTAAGAAAAAAGAACAAAGCAGGAAGCATCACAATCCCTGACTTCAAACCATACTACAAAGCAATAGTAATCAAAATAGCATGGTACTGGTACAAAAACAGACACACAGATCAATGGAACAGAACTGAAAGCCCAGAAATAAAACCACACATATATGGACAGCTAATTTTCGACAAAGGAGCTAAGAACATACAATGGAGAAAGGAAAGTCTCTTCAATAAATGGTGTTGGGAAAACTGGACAGCCACATGCAAAAGAATGAAAGTGGACCATCTGCTATCGCCATTCACAAAAATTAACTCAGAATGGATCAAAGCCCTGAAGGTGACACCTGAAACTACAAAACTCATAGAAGAAAATACAGGCAACACACTATTTGACATTGGTCATAAACGAATCTTTTTGGATGACACGCCTACCCAGACTAGGGAAACTAAAGAAAAAAATAAACAAGTGGGACTTGATCAGATTAAAGAGCTTCTACAAGAAAAACGAAAGCAGAATCAAGATGAACAGACAACCCACTAGCTGGGAGAGAATATTTGCAAAACATACATCTGACAAGGGGTTGATCTCCATAATATATAAAGAATTCACACAACTGAACAAAAAAACAAACAACCTGATCAAAAAATGGGCAGAGGAAATGAACAGACACTTCTCCAAAGAAGATAAACAGATGGCCAATAGCCACATGAAAAGATGTTCAACATCACTAATCATCAGGGAAATGCAAATCAAAACAACACTAAGATATCACCTCACGCCCATTAGAATGGCTATGATCACCAAGACAAAAAACAACAAATGTTGGAGAGGATGTGGAGAAACAGGAACCCTCATACACAGCTGGTGGGAACGCAAACTGGTGCAGCCTCTATGGAAAACGGTATGGAGATTCCTCAAAGACTTAAAAATAGAGATGCCCTATGACCCAGCCATCCCATTACTGGGAATCTATCCAACGAACCTGAACTCAACAATCCAAAGAGGCTTATGCACCCCTATGTTCATTGCAGCATTATTCACCATAGCCAAGAAGTGGAAGCAACCTAAGTGTCCCTCGACTGACAAGTGGATCAAGAAAATGTGGTATATATATACAATGGAATACTACTCAGCCATAAAAAAGACAAAATCATCCCATTTGCAACAATATGGATGGGCCTGGAGGGTATTATGTTAAGTGAAATAAGCCAGAAAGAGAAAGACAAACACTGTATGATCTCACTCATATGTGGAATATAAACCAACACACGGACAGAGAAAACTGTATTGTGGTTACCAGGGTCAGTGGGGGTGGGGGGTGGGCACAAGGAGTGAAGGGAGACGTATATATGGTGATGGACAAACAAAAATGTACAACCCAAAATTTCACAATGTTAAAAACTATTTAAACATCAATAAAAAAAATGAGAAAGAAAAAAAAAAAGAGGAGGATTGGCAGATGTTAGCACAGGGCTGATCTCCTCACACACACACAAAAAAAAACCAAGACGTGCTATAAGTGTAAAATATACAGGAGATTTCAGAAACTTAATGCAAAAAGAAAGCATGTAAAATATCTCAATAATTTTTTATATTATTTGTTGAAATGATAAGATTTTGGATATATTGGTTTAAATAAAATATATTATTAAAATTAATTTTACCTGCTTCTTTTCTTTCTTTTAATGTGGCTACTAGAAAATTTTAAATTACATTTGTGGCTCACAGCACATTTCTATCGGATACTGCTGATCTAGATTCTAAGGTCAAATTAGCCCTGCTTGGCTCCATTTTTGTTTCGGCCCTTGCTACTCAAAATTGTGGTCCCTAGACCAGCTTCTGGCTTTCCATTTTGTTAAATGAATCTTCTTGTCTAATCAAAGGCCAAGGGCTCACTATTTCTATTATTTAAATTTTAGAATACGCTTTAATATCTGGCTGAACAGGCACTCTCATTATTCTTTCTCAAGATTTTCTTAGCTATTTTTGCTTATGTTTTTTATTCTTGCAAAAGAACTTTAGGATCATTTTGTCAACTTTAATTTCCCATGGGTTTTGACTAGATTTGCACTAAAACCTATAAACTTATATTGAATCATCCAATTCAAGAACATAGCACATCTCTCCATTTATTTGGGCTTTCTTTTATATACCTCAACAAAATTTAATAGTTCTCTTTCCACAAGTCCTGCACATTTCCTAGTGGGTTTATTCCTAAGTAGTTTATACTTTTGTTTTCATTGTAAATGTAATTATTTTCTTGAAATTTTTTCCTTTTACTTAATTATGCAGTAATACATGAATAAAAAGTCCAAACATTACAGAAGAGTAAAAACAAACTCTCTCATCACTCATCCTGCCAAACCCCACTCCTCCCACCAGCAGAAACATCTATGAAGAGTTGGGCTCATATCCATCAAGACAATTTTCCACACTCTCTGGATTTTGTTGAGTTTTTGGCTTTGTTATATTTTACACAAACAAGATACACTACATATTTTCTCTATGACTTTTCATATAATGGTATGTCTTAGAAGAGTTTCCATGTCAGTAGATATACCTATACCTATTTATGGCTGCATATCAACCACTATAAGAACTTGACAATGTTTTCAATAAATTTCCCCACTAACGGACATCTAAGTCACTTATGATTTTTCCCAATGAAAACACTACTTTGCCAAACATTCTTGTGCATATATCTATATGCATATATGCAATATTTTTGTAGGAGAAATTTCTGAAGATGGGATTTCTGAGTCAACAGTTATAAGTATTTAAAAAATTGAAAGCTACTATCAAATTGCCCTGAAAAAAAGGATTTACCCCTTTGTACCAACATTATGAAAGGATTCATTTTCTTGCATCCTTTATATTTTATGTTTTCACTTTTAGTTTTTGACAATTTGCCAAAATGTTTTTAAATAATCGTTTTTTAAATTCATATTTCCTTGAGGACCTGAGAAATGTTTTTATACTTTCATTGGCCATTATCAATATCTTTTTCCATAATCTGTCTTGTCATAGCCATTCCTTGATAAGCCATAAATTTTCTCCTTAATCCCATGGATCTGCTGCAAGAGCTCTATTTTTATCATGAATATGTATCTCTTGTCTGTTATATATGCATCCTATGCTGTCATTTTCCTTTTAACTTCATGGTGCCCCTTGTCAAATAGAAGTTTTGAATATTTATATGGTTAAATGTGAGATTTACAAAATATGTACTTTATTAACACATTAAATAACAAGATCTAGAGGTGGGTCTAGTACTACTGTAAGTTCAAAGTACTTATGACCATAAACAATATTTCAAGATATTTGCAACAACTATAACATGCTATAGAAATATCTATGATTTCTGTGACAAAGTCCAGATACTGCTAATTCTACTGTGGTTTGCCACATCGTAATTGAAGGAAACAGTAAATTTCAGATGGAGTTAATTGAAAATAAAGACGTAATTGTTTTCCCATCCAAGTTTGCAAACTCTTTGGTCTAAAGTGATCTCTTTATTGAATCCTTTCCTAACCACTTTCCGGCAAAGTTAACTATTTCTTCCTTTGTGATCCCACAGCTGTCTACACTTGCACTTACAGGGGGTTTCGTGCCAGGTGCTTTATTTTCCTTATCTCATTTCCTCCCAAAGACAGTCAGCTCCTGGAGGAAAGGTCTAGGGTGAAGCAAAGCTGAGACAGCCAACGCCCTGCCTCAGAATCCTGAGTATAATGAGCCAGTGTGAGTTATAAATAGGCTGATGAAAATTTAGTGTAAGATCAATGGTTAGCAAACAAATGAAACTGTACTTGAGAATATGCAGTTGGAATTTATTTTCAAAATCTATCTATATTATCATGCCTGTGGTCCACATTTTATTTTGGTGCTGAGCTTCTATCTTCAAAGACTAGATCAGTGTTTCTCAACCTCTTTTTAAATTATCATCCCTCTAAGGAGACTTTTTAAGCATTTTTTTCTAATTCCCTTCCCTATGAAATTTACAGATACACTGTATATCTACTTATGTACAGTGACTGTTTGGAGGGCCAAAAAATCTTTGTTGTAAGGTATTCTTTTTACTCCCCCCAAAACCAATTTTTGCCTTCTTGGGCAAAACCAATTATCACCGTCATTAAAGACTCATAGACTAGATGAAATTCTATGAATGATTGAACATATTTGTATTCCAAAACATAAAAATCATAAATCATTCTATTAGTTGCCCACAAACAATCAGGTCTTACCCTCCTTATCCCTACAGTAAGAATTTTTAAAAGCAAAAAACACAGTTCTTATATCAAAGAAAATATAAAGAGAAGCATTTAAAAAAATCACAATTGAACCCCATTCTTGCTGCATAATTTGGAATTTCTCTGTTTCACCAAATAATGTCTTTCATATGTTTATTACTCCATATGTCATTAGAAAAAAAGCATAAGGTGCCTGGAGTTATAATGTGCAAAAGGCACACACATATATATCACTAGTAACTTGGGAGTTACTATGAAGTCTTTTTGAACTTTGCCAGCATTTTAGAAAAGTGACTCAAACTTTTCTGGCAAGGGCAAAAATAAAGAGGCATTGCAGCACTGACAGTCCTTTGATATTAGGGTGCTTTTAAAAGAAAGGATGCTAAGTCTTTGTTGGAATTATGTACAAAAACAGAAAGGAAAACCTCATTGACTTAAAAGCTAAATAGAAATTGGTTTGATTACATTTTAAAACTTTAGCCAAGATTTCTTCAATATGATAACATGGTATGTTCAAAAGATTTCCACCTCAACTGTAGCAACCTGTTGATGCTCTGAAAGCCCAAAAGATAAGACTCTGAACAAACAGTTTTGGAAGCAGAGAGATTATAATAGTTCATGAGTTGATTAAATACCATGAATGCTTTTCTGTATCCTTTCCCAGTTTAACCTAATACGTGTAAAGTCCACTTTGAAAACCACACAATGTACAAAATACATATCACAAAATTAGAGTAAACGGAAAAATGGCAAATCTCTCTGTATTTGCTGTGATGATCATTGGCAAATTGCATGACGTGAATAAACATTTTTCAGAAAAGTTCTTTCCTATTTTTATTTTTAAGCTCCTTTATAGCAGAAGATCCTTTCTCCAAGTTAACAAAAACCATAGTACAACACGTATCAGAGTTAGTGTAACTCAATTTGTTTATAAATTTTCATTTGTTTGTATTGAAAGAACTGTCATTTTTTATTAGGGTGTCATGCTTTGTTTTCTATTTGAAAGTCCCAGTGTTTATTTAAAAAGCATTTTTTATTTTATAAAAATAGCTCTTTATTTATTAATAAACATAAATACTCATGTATGAAAAACCAGTTCTTGTGGTTTTAAGGGTTGAGGAGAAGACAGGACATAAATAGGGTTGTATCTGGGTGACATTCTGATGAGTGATATTATTGGGAGGAACTGAGTCTTGTTTTTCATTGTATCCTCCACACCTGGTAATCAATAACCACTGGGCAAATAAGTGAGTAAATTTTACTTACTGCTAATCCAAACAAGTGAAGTCTTTACATCACCATCAAATACACCATACTCATTCACTACTCCAAACATTTTTATATTTTCTTCATCTGGGTGATCTGTCAGCCTTGTTACCACCAGTAACAGAATTTGGGGGGCAAGTACATAGAGCTCCACTTGTTCCGGGTCAGGCCACCATTTATCCCTCCTACCTCATGATGCCCTGTGACACAGCCTAAATGACAGGTCCCGAGGAGAAGGCTAAAATTATCTGATCATCTGTCTCCCCTAAGCGACCTTCAGGACAGATCTCAACATGGTGCCTCAATCCTGCTGACCTCAATCCCTATAAGAAGGTAAAGCCTTAACCTCTAGACTCTCTTACCCCACGTGGCTCTGTCCATACCCTACTTAACTCAAACATATCCTTCTTGTATCCCCCAAACCCTTCCACCATACCTTGGACAGTCCAGGTCTGTCATCAGGAAAATTCCCTTGTGCTCTCACCCTCTTCTCAGAACTTTCCCTTCACCTTCTTGGTGTAACTGAAAACCGTATGTCCGTCACACTACAACATGTCTTACCTCGACACCATCTCTAGTGACAGCTGCTTTTATCTCACGCTTCTAGTACCAGTGGACTGGGAGTGAGGTATGTATTCTCTTTGCTGATCTCAGGTTACTTTTCCTTCCTCCCTCTTAAAACCCACAGTCCCTTTGAGACACATGTCATCAGATACATAAACTACCTCTCCTTCTTACAATTACCCATGATATTTACAAATACTCCTCCACCTCCTTATTCTTAGAACTTTTTTGCTATGGTTCTGTCTTTCTCTTGATCACTAGTCTGATCGAGCTTAAGGATTTCACACACATAAATGACTCATCCAAAACCCTGACACCAGTGTCCATGCCCTCCTCATGTCCAAAGATCTTGTCTTTTAGCCCTCCTCAGTCATGCACACCCCTGCTCATATCCTGACATTGTGACTGCCAATAACTGCACCACCTACTAACATCTCAGCTTCAACCATCCCTTTCTCTGGCTACCGCCTCCCCTCTCTCCAGCTCACTCATTCTGGTATCCCCACTCCAACCACCTCCTACAACCACCATCTCCTCCTCATACCCTCACTTCCCTCCTTACATTATCTAGATTCCATGGTCCACTGTTAAAAACACCTCCTTGCCCAATCCCTTAATTTCCTTTCTCCAAAACTGGTTAAACCCAACTCCACCTATTAGAGATGTTTCTATAGAACAATATGGCTAAATAAAATCACAATTACACTGGCTCATCTCCCTTAAAATGTATTACCACAATCTTAAGTGGCCATTGGAGCTGCCTAGCAGTCCAATATTTCTCTACTGAGTGGACATTCCTATTCTCAAGGACCCATTGTAGAACTTCTCTATTTCAACGGCCTCATCCCCTCCACGACCAGCACTCTGCTGATGACCTTAATTCTTATTTACCTTATTTCTTTGAGAAAATAAAAAGTAACCAGAAAAGAACTTCTATATTCCCCCACTATCACACTACCAACCCCTCTGCATGCATACCCACATGCTCTATGCCTTTCTTGTTGCTATACATGGATTGTCTCTTTTCCACTGGAGCTCTGGGTCCCATCCTTCTCACCTACTCCAGAACTCTGCTCCTACGATTATTCCATGTCTTAGGCATCATCAATTGTCCCTTTTCTCAGGATCCTTCCTTCAGCATACAAACATGCTGTTAGTTCTCCAAAAAATCTCCAATGAGACCACATTCCCTTCCAGCTACCCCACCATTCCCCTGTTCTGCTCTACAGTCAAACTCCTCGGATGAGTTGTGTACAGTTAGGAGTCTCTTCTTTTTATGTTCTACTCCATTAAAACTGCTTGTCAAGATCACCAATGAACTTCTCACTGCTTATGGTCAATTCTTAGCCCTCATCTTTATCCAGCTCTCATTTGACAAAATTGATCACTTTGTCCTTCTTGAAACATTTCATTCTCTTTGCTTCCAGGACACAACATTCCCCTAGTTCTCCTCCTCCCTTTCTGGCTGCTCCTTCTCAGTCTCCTTGCTTACTTCTCCTGTCTCTGGAAGGACTGTCACAAGGCTTAGCCCATGGAGCTCTTCTCTATTTATGTTCAATACATTGCTGATGTGGTCCAGACCAATAGTTTTAAATACCATCTGTTATTTGATGACCCTCAAATTCACATCTCCAGCTCCAATCTCTTTCCTGAATCTAAGAATCGTTTATCCAAGTGCTAGTCATCATCTCACTGTGCTATTTTGTAGGTATCTCAAACTTAACATGCCCAAAATTTAACTCCTGACTTCTTCCCCTAAACCTGCCAGGTACTATAATTTAGCACCTGCACCTCTATTAACCAATTACTCAGGACAAAATCCTGTGAGTGCTTTTTTGGCACTGCCCACATCCAATCTATCAGCAAATCTTGTCTTCCCTACAATCAAAATATATTCTGAATCTGAATTCTTCTCTCCACTTCAACCTCCACTGATAGCACCTTGGGCTGAGCCACCATCTCTCGCCTGCGTTATTGCAACAACCTCCTAGTGGCTCTCCCTGCTTGCCCTGTCACCACCACTTGCCGCCACTGCACCGTCTCTCCACACAGAGCCAGATGATCTTTTTAAAAGATAAATCAGATCATATTACTTTGCTGGTCTTGAAAGCCTCCACTCACTCCCAGTCACACTCAGAATAAAATGCAAAGTACTTGCCATGGCCTACGAAGCCTTATATCAGCTGATCCTTGACCATCTCTCTGAACTCATCTTTTCCACACTTACTTTTCACTCCTCATTCAGCTCCAGCCACACTGGCTTCCTTGTAGTTCCACAGACAGAGCGAGCAGACTCCTACCTCAGGGCGTTTGCACTTGCTACCTCTTCCGCCTAGATGCCTGGTCCCACAGAGATGGGCATGGCAGCTGGCTCCTCACTTCACTCAGGTCTCTGATCAATGCCACCTCTTCAGAGAGGCCTTTACTGACCTCCTCCTCTGAAAGATTAAGACCCATCACTCTGTCTTCTCATCCTGCTCTAATTCTATTCACAGCATTTGTCACTACATGTCATTCATTATTTGTTACTTAATTATCTCTCTCTACCACCAGAGTGGCTCCCTGAAGGAGAGGACTTAGGCCCAATGTTATCTCTAGGGCCTAGAATAGAGTCTGGAACCTAATAATGTTTCAATAAATAAATATTTGCTGAATGAATGAATGTATGAATCTCTCTTGTCTTCGTGCTCTGAGAAAACGTACCCTCTGTGAACAGGAACTCCATTTCTCCAGGGTATTTGAGATAGGAGGCAGTCAATTTCCCACATCACTTTTGCAAGTAGACAAAGGGAAACAGGTTGCATTTTTTTTTCAGTATTTATAATTCATCCTGCATGTTCCTCCCTGGACACCCTAGGATAGCTGGTTGTTGTAAGTGCACCTCCTCCTATAATGAAAGCACAGGTCACCTGCCCTTCTGTTTGAACCTGCCCATGCCCCTCAAGTAGAACAAAAACTGATTATAGAATCTGAAATGTACAAATGTATCCATCTATCCCTGAACAATGACCTCAAAATCTCTCAGGGTACAATCAAGAAAAGAGATTCATTACTAAATCTATAGAGGATGAGAATATTCCTTAAAGAATGTTTTAATTCATTCATTTTTTAATTTGTAATTTCACCTCCATTTTCCTGTCAGAAAGAACACTTCACTTTTTTTCCCCAATAATCAGTCTACCTCTCCTATGTTAGACACGTGGTATCAGCTCTTAATAAATCAATAAGATTTCTCAGAAATAGAAAAGATTTAAAAGTCTAATCCATAATGGCTTACATGAAAAATTCAAAATTTAAAGAGATTACCTTTAAAGCTTTCATCATGGATCTGAAATTGAAATATTTTATCAGAGTCAATACATCCCTGGGAGACAAACGTGCAGCAACATATTTAGATTCAGATCAAAAGTTAAACATACACTAAAGTTATCACAGACCGTCTGTCAAGAGACTGTCTTGGTTTACATGGAGCGAGGAAGATAAGTCCCAGAATCTGTTTCCGGACTTTTCACTGACAGATGGATTATAGTTTTGAAGGCAGTACCTCTAAACAAATAATGAGGATAGTTCTCACTCATACAATGCACTCTTTGATCCTCAGAACAACTTTAGGCCCTGTTATCATCTCTGTTTTACAGATGAGGAAACTGAGTCAGACAGAGGCTAAGTAACTGGCCTGAGACCACACAAAGAGTAAGGGATAGAGCTGGAACCAGAGCCCAGGCAGTCTGGCTCCAGACTCCATGCTTAACTCTCTGCCATCCTAGCTCTGTAATGGGACCTGCAATGCTGCCTCTCAAAGACACACTGAAACGACCAGATTTCAAAAGCAAAGCAAATTACTGGCTAGTGAACAGGAGGCAAACAGATTTGTTATAGTTCTTCTTTGACCCCTTCATGTATAATTTATCAGCTGTTCCAAATTAGAGGGTTAACTTTATCTCTTATCAAAAAATTTTTGACTATGGTGGTAGATATGCAAACCTACACGCGTTAAAAATCATATGGAACTAAATACACACACATCCACAATGAGAACAAGTAAAACTAGAGAAATCTCAAAAAGTGGATTATTATATCAATGTCAGTATCCTGGTGGTGATATTATATTACCGTTTTGCAAAATGTTACCATTGGAGAAACTGATGGGATCTCTCTGTATTATTCCTCATAACCACATACATATCTACAATTATCTCAATAAAAATTTCTATTACAGATTATTAAAACTATATATCTTTAGGGGTTTTTGCTGTTTTGAAAAACTATTTTCAAACAGATTTGGATTTTCCATAATAAATTTCAAACTATTTTTTGCTTTTGCCAAGACAGAGTTTGAAGAAACTCTTGTTAACGTATCTCCGTGCTATCACTCTTGCCCCCTACCTCCAAGTGAAGTTCTTGTGACCCCTTAAAACATTTCAGTGGTTTTTTATAATAAGGTCAAAACTCCTTAACATGGCCCCCAGCTCTCTCTACTCCAGCCACACAGGCCTTTCCTTGTGGTTCACATAAGCCATCCCTGTTCCCTCTAGCTAAACCAGCCTTTCCAATTCTTTTAATGAATTTCTACTGCACCCTTCAGATTTCAGCTCCATAAACTATACTTTCTTGGGCAAGACTTGCCTGTCCTCTCTATCCCCCAATATAGGCTCACGCATTGCCATACACTATTCTTTGTAGCACTCATTGAAACTTGGATTTAACTTCCAGCTATGTGACTGGCTGGCTGATGTTGCTCCTCACTGGGCCATGAACTCCAAGAAGGAAAGATCATGTTTATATGTACTCACCACTGCACTTATGCGTGAGATACTCCCCCGATCCTCCAATTTTGATGAAGTGACATCCAAAACAAAAAGTAGGTTTAAAAAATGGTGCCTCTGCCTTTCTATCTCTTCCTGCCCACCCCCTGCACAACCTGGTGGGGAAAGGGGATGAGTTTTTACAAATATATGCATGATATTATTTGTTATAAACATCTCAAAAACTGAAAAACTGCCATTCATATGGCTGTTACTTAAATGTCACCATTCATGTTTTTTAACTGAAATAACTTTTCTAAAGTAATCCTAATTTTTTCCACATCTCCATTTCACAGGTAATAAAAAGGTAAAACACATGATAAATAAAATCTTTTTAATTTATCTTTATTTCCTCCCAAACCTTTAATTCATAAGTAAAAAGATGAAAATGTGTACAAATGAGACTTTTATATTGTTAAAATAATAATAAATGGAACTTTCAGATTTTAACTTATTATTAAACAAATGGCAATACTGAAAATTCCCCTTACAGCAATTTGTTTCCCTTTGATTTTGTGCTCTTCATTGAGTATTTTTATTGGCTTCTTCATAGCATTTGTAACTATACAAAAATCATTATTATGCAAGTGTCACAGCCTTCCCTCCTCCCAGCCCCCCACAAACACGAGAGCATGACAAGCTTGGCTTTCCCTTATCCCTTCTTTGAGCACAGAAAGGGCAGAATCCATGCAAACCGATCTTCCAGAGGAAAACAGAGAAGAACTATGCTCCTCATGGGCTGAACTCAGCAGAAGGAGCGTGACCTACTGGGAGAAGGTCATCCTGGGGAAGGATGCTGGAGGTTGTTGGGAATCCAAAGAGAAAGACAGTGGGGAGGTAAAAATAAAAGCAAAAGTTCTAGATGTAGGAAAGCTCCAGTCTCCCCAAAGTTATGGAGTGCCAAAGAATAGGGAGCAGACCAGGTCTTTATTGACATTTGCTTGGCCTGTGTACTTAGATTCTTTTAAATACTGGAGAAAATTTTCGGTAGATCAGAATTCCTGCTCAGACTGTGCTTCTTTGAATGAAACATGCTCACATCAAGCTTTCTTCAACAATCACTAGAAATAATAATAATAACACTTATTCTGCTCCTACTACGCACTGGGCACTGTTCTAAACACCATATAGAAGGTTTCTGGTACTAGCAACTACTCTAGACTTATTGGTAAGACATTTGTGTGTCAGAGGGGGGAAAATACATCCAACAAAAATTCAGGAGCCTTCCTCCTCAGTGAAATTTCCAGGAGTTCAGTGGTACGTGGCATGTTGAGATATCCCTTCTAAGAGGAAGGATAAGTTCACTCTCCTACCACCAAAAAGGAGGTACAATGCCTAGTAGGCCTCTTTAGATTTTGAAGGCGATATATTCTTCATTTGGCTATGTTACTCTAGCCCATTGACCGAGTGATTCAAAAAGCTGCTAGTTTTGTGTCGGCCTAGAACAAGACAAGGCTCTGCAACAGGTGCAGGCTGCCATGCAAGCTGCCCTACCACTTGGGCCATAGGATCCAGCAGATCCAATGTGCTTGTAGTATCAGTGGCAGATAGAGATTCTGTTCGGAATCTTTGGCAGGCCCCTAAAGGTGAATCACAACAGACCCTTAGGATTTTGGAGCAAAACCCTGCCATCCTCTGCAGATAACTTCTCTCTCTCTCTTTTTTTTTTTTTTTTTTTTCAAGGAACTGTTTATTTGCCATCAACCTCATATCGTTTTCTGTTTAAGAGTCTGTGGAATAACAGTGTAAGACCACTCAGTGGTTCTTCCTACCCATTAGCTGCAGACCAGTCTTCAGTGGCAGGCTGAGAGTTCCAGTCTTTAGTAGGGAACAATTAGATAGGCACAGAGGGCACCTGCAAACCTTCAAACTAGTCTGCGACCTCAGGTTGAGTAGCAGTAAATTCAAGAGCTGGAGCAGTTCCTTCACCCTGGCTTGGTCACAGTTGCTTCCTCCTTGGTCACAGCCTTTTCAGCAGCAGCCTGCTCTTCCTTTTCAATCTCTTGACAATCTCTGTAGAGGTAGAGATCAGGCATGGCCTTCCACTGGTGTTCATGGGAGATGGTGCCACACATACACAGAACTTTCCAGGCCAGCATCCACCACACTGGAGTCACTGAGTGAGCTCCCTTGTTGTTGCACAAGATGGCAATGTCCACAAAGCACAGAGGAGAGTTTATGCTACACAGAGCAATGGTAGGCAGGTTAACATAAGATGCCTCTGTGAGAGGTTGGCGGTCAGCCCTGGGATCAGGAGCCACCAGAAGTCGCAGCTCCCGGAAGGCTGCCTGGATTTGGTTAGTGAAGTTTCCAGGAGTGAAGCAGCCAGCAACAGGAGTGGTTCCAGTGGCAGCAGCAAACTTCAGCACAGCCCGTTGACCAGTATTCCTGGAGGCTATGACACTGACATCAGCTTGGTTTTCAATGGCAACAATGACAGGAGCTGCCAGTAGAAGCTTCTCCCAGGTTCTCTTCCGATTTACAATGTAGATGCCATCACTTTCCCTTTGTAAATGTACTGGTCCATTTGGAAGTCAAGGTTGGTGCCACCTAGCGGGTTCCTGCTGCAAGGAATTAGAGGACATCCTCCTCCTTCATTTGCAGAACATCAAAGGCTCTGAATATTGTGAAAGTTTCCCTTTAAGTTAGGACGGGAACCCAGAACACTTTAAGGAGCTCTCTATAGGTAGCACAGAAGGCAACTACCCTCCTTTTGAGAAACAGCTTTTGGCTTGCTCCTGGGCCTTAATAGAGACTAAATACTTAACCATGGGCCACCAAGTTACCATGTGACCTGAGCTGCCCATCATGAAGTGGGTGTTGTTTGACCCTGGAAGCCATTAAGTTGGGCATGCACAGCAGGACTCCATTATCAAATTGCAGTGTTATTTGCAGGATCAAAATGGCCTTGAAGGTACAAGTAATTTACATGAAGAAGTGCGTCCCAAATGCCCATGGCCCCCACTCCTGCTATGTCATCTTCTCTCTCCCAGCCCACACCTACAACCTCATGGGGAGTTCTGTTCAATCATCTGACTGAGAAAGAGAACACAAAGACCTGTTTTACAGATGGTTCTGCATGATATTCAGACACTGCTCAAAAGTGGACAGCTGTAGAACTACAGTCCCTTTCTGGGATTTCCCAGCGGACAGAATTGTGAGTAGTGTCTCTGGTTGATCATTTTGCTTGGAAGGAAAAATGGCCGGAGATACGAATCTATACTGTTTAATGGGCTGTGGCCAATGCTTTGGCTGGATTGCCAGGAACTTGGAAGGAATATGATTAGAAAACTGGTGAGGGGCCAGCCCGGTGGCGCAGCAGTTAAGTGCGTGTGCTGCACTGCAGTGGCCCAGGGTTCGCAGGTTCGGATCCCGGGCGCACACCGACACACCGCTTGTCAGGCCTTGCTGTGGCAGCATCCCATATAAAGTGGAGGAAGATGGGCACAGGTGTTAGCCCAGGGCCAGTCTTCCTTGGCAAAAAGAGGAGGATTGACATTGGATGTTAGCTCAGGGCTGGTCTTCCTCACACACAAAAAAAAAAAAAACTGGTGATAAGGAGGTCTGGGGAAGAGGTATGTGGACAGACCTCTCTAAACAGGCAAAAAAACTTAAACATATTTGCATGTCCATGTGAATGCTCACTAAAGGGTTATCTCAGCAGAGGAGGATTTAAATAATCAAGTCGATAGGATGACCTGTTATGTAGATACCTGTACGTAGATACCAATCAGCCTCTTTTCCCAGCCATTCCTGTCATTGCCCAAAGGGCTCATGAAGGAAGTGGCCATAGTACTAATGCAGTAATCTAGCACTTGTGACATGCCACAACACAAACACAAAATCTATAATGCCAATTGTCATCATAGGTTTTGTGGTCATGTTGATACATACCGCTTATTATATAGCTTGATACTATAGAGTTCAGCACAGTCACTACACAGAAGAGAAAGAATAGAAATATTTGTTGTTTACATACTTAATAGAAGGCAGAACTAAGTCTCTAACAAATATTAGCTTGACAAGAACTTCAACAAACTTTACTAAAGAAGCTTAAAGAATCAAAAATTAGGTTTCATTTCACATATCTCAAAAGTGAAAAATCTAAATTCATCCAAATAACACTGAATCTCCTCTGAAACTAAACAGGATCTATCTGAGCGTGCCAGAAAAAAACTGTTATGAGAAAAGGCAGTATTTTTACTTACTACAAATGTGAGTACAGTGGATCCAGGCAGCTGGAGGTCCTTTTATGCTGATCATAAAAGCATCATCCTCAGGATAATAGCTTTACAAACATCTGAAAGGACATGGATAAGCACTTCCACTGCAAGTAGTATGGAAGACTAGTCCCTTAGGCAGTAGATCAAACAGAAACTGGACTGACTACAACAAGCATGATGCATTTCTGATCTCACAGTGAGTTGTACACTGAAGTCCAGACCTGGTGCTACACGGCAGTAAAAGCAAGGAGACAGGAGACTGCTCCTTGAAGGCAAAGGTAGGGAACCAAACCTAAGAAGTCTGCACCAAGCCAGGACTTCTGAAGAAACTGTCTTTTGTATTCAACAGGGGCCTCAGGGGACTGAGGCTCCAGGCACTGCCTGGTAATGCAATAGGCACGGGGGGCCATGTTGCATCCTAGACGTGAAAAAAAGAGGGGAGGTCAAAGATGACCTCAAGAGCGTTATATTTGGGAAATCACAAAGATTTGTTCACCTTTTCTAGCAAGAGAAGGGTTAGAGACTGCTTCAGGGTTTCCAGAAAATATTTCCTTTGGCACTAACCCAGGATCACGCAACAGGAGCTGGAGATGCAGCTCCTGGAGGGCAGACCCCTCAGGTCAGGTCAAACCTAGTCAAAGAAGGACCAGTACAGTTCAACTCGTCCCACCCTTAGCTGTAAAATTACTTTAACAGCAACAAACCGGACAGTGAGGAGGAGCCACAAACCCCTATTTATGGCAAACAGAATTTTATGGCTCCTTTTATATTTAATTCCTTATTCCAACTGCAATTAATTTTGGCACGTGGTTTAATTTGAAACTCCAACTTGATTTTATTCCAAGTACTTAGTGATTTTTCATCTAGCGATGGAGGATCCAAAAAGTCACAGAGAAAAAGAAAGAAATATATGACTACATAAAAGCTTTAAACTTCTATAAATTAAAAAAACATTGCAAATAAAATGAAAAAGCAAGGACAAATTGAAGGGAAAAAAAGAACAAATACAAAAGGTCGATACTCGTAATGTAAAAGGACTCTAGAATCAATATGAACAATGCCGATGTGCTACAAGAAAAAACAGGTGGAGGACGAGAACAGAAGCTCACAGAAGACTAAATAGAAAAACACGGGAAAAAAATGTTCAACCTAACTGGCAGAAAGTTTAAACAGTCTAATATTTTTACATATCAAATTGGAAAAGATTATTTTAAGTAGATGCAGCGATGAAGTGGATTTAGCGAGGTAGACAATCTCATACACTGCTAATGGGAGAGTAAATGTCAACAAAATTCTTGAAAGCAATTAGGTGATTTGTGTTAAAGATCTTAAAATGAGAATATCCTTTGACTCAGCAATCTCATTGTAGGGATTTATCTTAAAGAAATCATCAAAGATGTGATAAAAGATATAAGTGCAAACATATTCATTATACTTTAAAATTTAAAATAAAAACACAAAAATCTACGTCAGCATCAATAAGAGAACCCAACACATGATAGCACATATACATCATGAAACATCCTGCATCTATTTTAAAATCATGATTTCAAGGAAAATTTATTGATTTGAGCAACCACCCATTCACGGTAATGTTATCTCTCTCTCTCCCTTCCTGGCTTTCTCTGTTTCTCTGGCGCTCTCTCTGTCTCTCTCTGTCTCTCTCTCTCCCTCACATGTGCACACACACACACACACACACACACTCAGAGTATATTTCTTCATATGTAGATCTCTCAGGCTTCATGGGACACATGGTGTCAGACTAGCAACGGCCACATCCCAACTTCAATGGCTTCAGCCCAGCTACTCATGCGGGAGCTCTAACCGCTGCATTACTTCTGGGCATCACCAGCTACTTGTGCGTTTCCAAATACTCTTGCTCAAGCTAAGCACTTCCAGTGGTCTTCTGGGCATCTGCTGAACACCCCCTCGGCCTGCTGGTCACCCTCCAAGTACCATCGCGTCTCGCTAGGCACTGCTGCCACTGCTCCACTGACACATCAGCACCAGTGCCATCTTTGAAGTGACTTATGGCGACACAAGAGAAGTTGCCCCTTTCTGTCTCTTTAGGTACACTTGATATGATCCCAAATCCACACTCTTTGAGCCATAGCATTTTTTAAACTGGTCTTTGTGGGCCCAAACATGAATTCCATGGATCCAGGACTGACAGACACCTACAGGTATACGACAGTCAAGAAGGGATTCCCATCCTCCCAGTGTAGGCTGGGGCTTTCTTAATGGGACAAGCTCATCTTCTCTTAGCATTAGCTTGCCTGTGAGCCCAGGCACCAGTAGACTTGTCAGGCCACTGCCACCAGCTCACAGATGAGATGCATCTAGGGTGGGGCTGGAGTTTTCTCACTGGACACAGCCCATCCTACTAACTCAGTGGATATTTGCAAACACTAGTAACAATCCCTGTTACATGCATACATTTAAAAGAATCACAAAGGAGACACCACAAAAAGTTAACTGTGTATTCATTTTCGGCAGTGGGATTAAGAGCGATTTTTATTTCCTTTTTAAAAGCTTTGTTATATTTCCAGTTTGTCTAAAATGAGCATGTCTTATATTTAGAATTAGAAAAAGCAATTAACACTACTTTTAAAGGAAGTTACAATTACTTTCTAGATCTAGATCTAGATGAAAATAAATACTAAAATGTAAAAGTGGTTGTAAATCTTCAAAAAAATAAGATTAGCCCCTAGGTTTACAGAGAAAATACAATTTCATGTTAGTTATTCTGTGATATCTCATGACTCCAGTGTGTTTGTAACAATCTTAATTACTAGTAACAATATTTACATGAGTGAATATTTAGAATGTCAATTTTAAAGCTTGATGATAAGTTAAATAGTTTATAATATTGCATAATCGTGGTGGCCATGGGCGTGGGCTGCTCAGATCTCCCTTCAAGAGAGAACTTGCTGGGAGGAGTGCAGTTAGCTTACAGCCTCCAGCTGCTGCACCCTCAGAATCTGCCTGGCCAAGGCCACACTCTCCTCAAGCTGCTCCCAGCCAATGACTGAGCGTGGTAGGAGACTAAGGTGGCCATTCCTGCCCAATGGGGGACTTTTCTAACAGGCAGACTTTGCTCTGGGGCACCCCATTGCCCCACCCAAGACTTTTTCAGAGCTTATTCAGTTTGAGCCTCCTTCTACCCAATCCTCCTTCCTTCCTTCTTTCTTTCACAGGCGTCAGCCCTCCTTCACAGTCCAAGTCTCTTCCCACCTACTCCTGCTCCCTCGGCCTGTTAGCCTTTACAGATTTGTCTCCTAACGAACCCCTTGCATGTCTAATTCCATCATGGAGCCTGCTTCTTAGAGCACCTGAACTGACATAATAATCAACAATGCTATTTTGTATCGATCTTAATATGGTATTATAAGAAGAGAATACTGTTATTATAGATACATAGCATATTAAATTTCATGAATGCTAGGCAATTGCTTATTTTTAAAAGTATTCATATGACAAATACTAATATAGTTCTTAACTTTCATACACTAAAACTACTAGTTAAATGATTTGACAAATACAATTGATCAGAACAAAATATTAAGTAGAAACTACAATTGTTTTCATACACAGTCGTGTGCCGCGTAACGACGTTTCAGTCAATGACCAACTGCATATACAATGGTGATCCCATAAGGTCAGTACCATATAGCCTAGGTGTGTAGTAATCTATACCATCTAGGTTTGTGCAAGAACACTGTATGATGTTCAGACAATGACAAAATTGCCTAACGATGCATTCTCAGAAAGTATCCCCATTGTTAAGTGACACATGAGTGTAGTGCAATAATTTTATACATTCTCATAGTTCAAGTAGCATGGATACACATACACACACATACTTGCCAAGCTATTGATACACTCAGCATAACATGCTCAGGTCTTCCAAAGGAAAGGATTTTAATCAGAGAAATGTTAGCACTCTACCTACTAACCACAAATCAAGGCTTAAAAATAATATTCTAGGGGCCGGCCGCATGGCCTACTGCTTAGGTTCAGCGTGCTCTGCTTCAGCAGCCTGGGTTCACAAGGTTGGATCCTGGGGGCAGACCTACACCACTTGTCAGCCATGCTGTAGTGGTGACCCACATACAAAATAGAGGAAGATTAGCACAGATGTTGGGGCAGGGCAAATCTTCCTCAGCAAAAAAAATTAATAATAGTAATATTCTACATATAAACTGGGTATTTATTACATTTGTAATTTGAATTATGCTAATTATCATCAGACAAACATTTATTTATTTTGTTTCTATAGCACCCTGGACACTACAACCCGGCAAAATTGCAAAGCAAGTAAAATTGCCTATGACACAATCCTACTCACTTTTAGTCTTGCAAAATTCTTCCCAGACGTGTCTCTCCATCTCACTGCTACTTCGGGGTTGTAACCAGGCTCTTCCCCCAGTCATTAACATCAGTGTTCCCTTCAGGCTTCACCTCCCTAAAAAGCACTTTTAGGCTTCAGGCTTTTTCCCTCAACCAGTCCCCAAATCCAGGTGTTCCATTCTTGTCTGAATATTTTTCTTTTTGATAAATGTGAGGATAACATGTGTCCTCTAAGGTGTTAACGAGTGATACCAGCTCATAATACAGTTGCTTTTCAGGAGGGAAATAATTTGAGCTTCAGTTAAAATTGTCTTGCCAAGCTAACCCTGTGACCTGGATCTAAAGGGATCAAAGGCAAGGCCTCATTGATTTGATATGGGAAATATAGCAGACTTCTGCTTTTATGCTGAACCGCAGCTTTCTAACCATTCCTTGTCAAAAATGTGTTACCATAGGCTTTGTCTCCAAAGATGTTAATGTGAGGCAGCAGCTAAAGACTTGTATGAAGACAAAAATTTCAAATAAGAGAGATGTACAGATAAATATTCAATTTGTCTATAAGAGTGTTAGAAGCCCAAAGTAGTAAACACTTTTCCACAAATCTTAAAAATCCCAGCCACTGTTAAACTTACCGAGTCTGGACCTACTTTCTGTTGTTGATGCTCATTTTATAACATCTGATTTCCTTCTTAGAATTTATAATTAATTTACCAACCATTTAAGCTCAGTAATAAACCTACTTGAGAAAGGTCCAGGCCAGCTCATGAGAACAACTGGATCTGGGCCATTTTATATAAACAAAGAATCATCTGACTTCGTAAATTGTCATGGGAAATGTCATAGGAAGGAAGAGATGGAAATGGAAAATTTAAATACTTTTGGCAATTGCTTGGATCCTGTCTTTTAACGTATAAGATATTTTTTGATATAAGTTCCCACCATTTCTGTAAGTGACCCTTGTTTTTTAAATGCTTTTAACACACATTATTTCATTTAATTGTCAAACCAGTCCTGTGCTGGTTTGTATTGGCTCCACTTTGGAGATAACGAAATGGTTGTTGGTGGAATTTTAGTGATTTAGATGAGACTCACATTTACTGTGTGGCAGACTGAGGACTAGACCCCAAATAAGAACTCTGCTACACAGCTTTGCATTATGCCTGCAGTCTTTCCTTCCTCTCTCACAATATGTCAAAGAGCCATTAATGGCTGTTCGATAAAGTGTTTCTTAGCCACAAAAGATCACCACATGACAGGATTAAAAAGGTTAAAAGTAATGTAAGTGAGAAAAAATATCCATAAGTGTCTCTCTAAAACCTAAGAAAGTGTATTTTTTCTAGATCAACTATAAGGGGTAATATTTTCTCCTGGAAGAGAATGCTATCAAACTAAACTTAATAAAAATGATAATACTATATATACCAATATAATAAATGTCAGTACTTGACATCATATTTGAAATCTGTAGTGAGAAAAAACAATGTTCTAATTGGAAAAAAACACTAAAGCTCTGGCTATCTGGAAACTCTGGAGAGCCAAGTGTCCAGGAGAGTTGATGTTTTACATCTTTAGGCAACCATTTCTGTAAATCTTAAGTACTTGAATATATTTTAGCTCTTTCTTTAAATTTGCACATTAATTTCTGTGTGTTATGAAGACACAGATTGTCTTGTCTTGTTCTCCAGATTGCTGCACTTCTATGTTCTTTTTTTAAGATAGATTTTCGGTTTTGTCCTTTGTTGTAAAATTGTAGAGTCCCTCCTCACTGCTATCATACGTCTCCACCAGAAAACTCTCTTTAAATTGCATATTTCTGAAGGGCTGTGGGGATTAGGAACCAGACTACCATGTTAAATTCAATAATGCAACAAGCATTTATTGAGCCCCTTTTATTTATCACCAACGGTCTGCTAGGTGCTGATGACACAAGTTCCATGAGATGTGGTCCCCGTCCTCCAGAAATCCACAGTCTAACGGAGAAGACGAGCCCAGAGAGGGACGAATTCAGTAATGGGACTCCAGGCTCTAACGCAGATAAGACCAGCTGCTGTGAAACACAGGAGATGGAGCAACTAGCTCCGCCTGAGAGAGTGGGAACGGGTCCAGCCAGTGAGTTTTGAGCTGAAGAATATATACAACGTTGTTAAGCAAAAAATGGGAAGTAAAGGCATTACAGGCACAAAAGAAAAGAGCATGAGAAAAGGCATGAAGTCATGAAAAGACCTGATGGATTTAGAAAAAGTAAAGAATTTAAAAATCATGAGTCAAATAAGACATTCTGCTGAATGAACTTTGAGTCAGAGCTAGAGGTAAAGAGCATGAGGGTTAGTAAATGGACCTGCTGACATCTATTTTGGGTTCACAGAGGCCTGTTTTCTTACTTTCTGGTTAGACGTGTTTGAAACTACCATATAATTAAGCTATAGGTAGGCAAACTGTTATTGCTACATGGGCCTATTTTGAATTGTAATTTTTTTCTACTCATTAACCTCCAGTTACTTCTAAGTACCCATTTATATCTTCAGTTATAACATACAGTCATGCATCGCTTCACAACAGGGGCATGTTCTGTGAAATGCATCGTTAGGCAATTTCATCGCTGTGTGACCATCATAGAGTATACTTACACAAAACTAGATGGTATACCTACTACACACGTAGGCTCTATGGTGCTAATCTTATGGGACCACCGTCAATATGCAGTCTGTCATTGACTGAAACATTATGTAGCACGTGACTGTACTTACTCAACTATAACTGCGACTCCCCAGAATATGAGTTCTATGAGGGCATGGGCTTGTGTCTTCACTTCACTGCTGATTCCCCAACACCTAGAGCACTTAAATGTTTGTTGACTGAACAAATACACAAGTTGCATTTATATAGTGCTTTACAATGTGCAAATCGTTTTCATTTTTTTCTATTACCTTCTTTTATCCTACTAACACAACACAAATGAAAGCGAGCACCACTTCAATTAAATCAAGAAGTACTCCCCTGTGCCTGGTTCTCTAGCTCCCTTTACTATGGCCTTAGTGCTATAGTGGCAAAATTTATGAATGGTGTATATGTCCCTACCTGTAGTACTAAGCTGCTTTAAACCAAAAACAGTCATGCAAATTTTTCTCCACAAGACAGTACTTTTGCAAATTAAACAACCAACATCAGTAGTATTAATGATTTTGTTGTTTAGAATATCTATGCCATCTGTTACACATGGCTCATAATAGAGTGATCTGAATTGAAAGGTGCTACCAAACTACAGTAATTGTTCTACAGTCTACAGAATCACCTGGAGGGCTTGTTAAAGCACAGATTACTCTTCCCCCACCTCCTAGGAAGGATTCTGTTTCAGCAGCTCTGGCATGGGGCCCAAGAATGTACATTTCTAACAAGTTCAGTGATGCTGATGCTGCTGGTCCACGGACCACACCTTGAGAACTACTGATCTGGAAAATCAGTCTATTAATACCAGATGCAAAAATATAACACCACCACATAATTCCATTGTTGCAATTACGTCAGTATGCCCTGTGCTTTTCTGTTTAACTTTTTCTGGGGGAAATATTTTTGCCCCACATCAATCCTCAGTCAGATATAGAAATAAATGTTTGTTCAGATGAATTATTTTATGAAAACTAAACTTTCATTCAACCTCTTGCTAATTAAAATGAGTTAAAAGAAGAAAAAATACACAACATAAAAGGGCATAGGTAACCACGGAGGATTAGGATAACACCAATTATTTAAAAATTATCTCAGCTTAGAACAAGTTTCTTTTGCCCAAACAGAAACAGTAATTCGCTAAAATTTTAAATAAAATTTGCTAACTATTTAAGTAGAAAATCAGACCCATATTTCCCAAGGAATGGAATTTTCATTATAGAATCAAGTTACTTGGTTCATAAACGCAGTATGTGGAAGCTTCACGCTTCTGAAGGACAAACTGGAAAACAGCTGTCACGGTACTTCTCCTCCTCTAAGCCTTAATTTCACAGAGAAGAGCTAATTTTTATTATTTATAATATAAGTGCTTCACAGTGTTTCCCATTATGAAATTCACCTTGTTTGTTTTGAAGTTCAAAAGGTGATGATGGCCTGTTCAGGTCAAAGCTCATGAAGTTCTAGAAGTTGGTAAGCTTAATCACGAGATAAAATGCCATCTCTTACACCCACCATACTAAAATCTAGAAATCTGCATTTAGACATCTGATAACTGATCCTCCAGGTTAAATCAAAATATCTACACACAGTATATGAATATGTACATATATACACATATATATACGCTGAAAAGTCTAAAGAAAATAAACTTAATCTTCTGTTTTAAGGAGTTGATAAATTACAATGCTCGCTGATTCTAAAGTTCATTGGACTGGTTATGCTATCAGTCCAAATACTATCCTCTAAGGTTGCAGTTTTTCTGACGCACTCTTGCTCTGCTCTGCGTCTCACAGAATGACCCTGCAAGCTACATTTCACAGGCTCCCTTCCCAAGTGGCTTCATTAGATTTGGATATTAGGATGTGGCAGGAGACTGGATGGCCAAAGAAGAGGAAACCCCAAGGTGTCTCACTCTTTCTCTCTGCCTCCAGTGGTGTCTCTAGCAATGGCTGCATCTTCCGTGTGGTCTTAGCTTCTAAAACCCAACCCCCCACACACACGTATGTATTGTTTCCAACTTAACAATACTCAAACCAGATATACAAGTATTATCTTCAAAACCTCAATGAACCCAATTAACCCATTAGGTACTAACTTGGTACTTAGTAGGGTCTTCCCATCATTAAACCTGCTAGGCCACCAATTTTATACCTGTCAAACTGGGCACTGACTGGGGCTTGTCTCTGCATTTTAAGCAATATTATCATGAAAAACTAGGCAATACCAATGTTGCACATGGACCACTGGTACATTTCTACTGTCACAAATAAATTAAAGTCTTATCTAGAAATCTGAACTTCAGCTTCCCCATCTTATTTGGAATTAATTGTACAGATTTAATTTACAGAAGTCTCCAGTGCTTTAGTCAGAGATGCTTGCAGGGAAAAACAAAAATTACTGCTATGTAAATGCTAAGTGTTATTTATGACAGATGTATGACCCCCTTCTTAGACATCTTGTTGAATGATTTACTCAATGCTGATATAAAAATTTTTCATGCATGTGAGGTGGAACTCCTTCTCAAGGGAGATTTGTCACCTGAGAGAGTTGCAAACCTCCATAATACCGCCAACATAGGCATCCTGACTCTACCATTTACAATCTGTTTGACCTTCAGCACATTATTTTACTGCTATAAGCCTCAGTTTCCACATCTATAAAATGGCATAATAGCAGGACATACCCTCGTGGGGTTGTGGGGAAGATTAAATCAGATATTCCATATGAAGTGCATGGCATTGCTTAGCATACAGTAAGAACTCAAGAAATGTTAAGTACTATTTTATTGCCAGCTATAACTTCATGCCAGTAACAATAAAGGAATACAATGAGAAAAACTCACTGACCTGTACATTATTTGATTAAAATAACAATAAACTATAAACCTAAAATATCCATATAACATGTACAAATCCTAGTTTTAGCCTCAGCATTCAACTAAAAGGTATAATTGAATTACTGTATGCCAGTGTTACCTAAATGAGCTTCCAGACCAAGAAAAGCTAAAATTAGTTAAAAGGGAAAAAGCAGAAGTAATTCAGTGAGCAGAGGAATAACATACGAAGCAAGAGGTTCTGGCAAACATCAGATCCTCAGAAAACTATTTCCACCAGCCAGTGGGAAGCTTTCCAATGCCAGTCCAAGATCCATGGTAAGGAATAGCATCTCTAAAATTTGCTATGGACAGAACGTTTGTGTCCTCTCAAAATTCATATTTTGAAGCCCTAGTCTTCAATGTGATGGCACTTGTAGGTGTAACATTTGGGAGGTAATTAGGTTAGATTAGGTCATGAGAGCGGGGCCTTCATGACTGGATTAATGCCCTTATAAAAAGAGAGAGAAAGAGACACAAGATCTCTCTCTCCCTCTCTCTCTCTGTCTCTCTCTCTCTTCACCATGTGAGGACACAGCAAGAAGTCAGCCATCTGTAGCCCGAACATGCTGGCTGGCACCCTGATGTTGGACCTCCAGCCTCCAGAACCATGAGAGATAAACTGTTTAAGCCACTCAGTCTATGTTGCTTGTCATAGCAGCCCAAACTGACTAAGACAAAACTCAAATAGAACTTTAGGCCTATCATCTAAGAATCTTGAGTTTTTCATTAAAAACATATTTATACTTTTCTGCTATAAAATATTATTTTCTGTTCCCTTTCACTATCAGTTTGTTATATATCCAATATATAGCTGCCCAGGGTCTAGTTAAATAAAGCTGACGGATATAGTTTCAAGAAAAAAACATAGTTCTAGAACCATGAAAACAAATAATTCTACATTATATCTCAGGATATATCAGTATTTAGTATATCTAAATAGGAAATTTACATTTACCCACCTTTTAAAAGCTAACATTTATTTCTCTATCCTACGAGGTATATTTTCCAAGAGAGAGGGGAAAGGAGAGAGAGAGAAAATATATAAAATGGAAAAGATTGTGACATGGTGTAATGGTACACCATAACTCTGAATAGATTATATGTAGGTAATTAAATAGAAAATATTTTTATAAATGAAGTAAACTGTAAATATTGTGGTTTAAATCTGTGTACAGCAAGCAGAACTGAAAATGTTGCCTTTTTTCCCTTGTGCTCTTAAGATTGTTACCATATGGTCCCATCGGATAGATCCTTGAGTAACTGTATTTATCATTTAGAGAAACATAGACCAAGAACCTGGAAATTTTTAGTGGACTGTCCAAGGGATGGGTGAGGAAGACTTTCCCATACTTGTTCAATTTCCACAGCTTCCCAGAAAGTTCTCCCTGAGGTCAGGAACTGATATTCAATGCCCTGCACTTGATGTTAAACTAATCAAAAGCATAAGAGGTAGGTCACACTTTTAAAATTCAGAGGAAGGAAAGGGACAGAAGCCACCTGGCAGGAACACTTCCACCGCACCCCCAAAAGAACAAGATGCCTCCATCTCCTTCTCTTAAGTACGACCAACATATTTTATTATCCAGAATGTTCATCCCTTTAACATATAGTATCTTTTGTTGCTCTTTCTCTCGAGTTACAAATGATATATTTAACTGTTTTCCTCAGATTTTTGGTTTCATAGATACTATCTGATTCTTTCAATATCTTTTACTTCTTCAAAATACAAAAATTTGGACATCTAACTCAGTGGTCTCTACTTAACACTTTACAATGGAACAAAAGACTAAATAATCACACCTTATGTTTGCATATTGTTGTACAGCTTACCAAAGTTCTCGTGCATATTAACTTTTGCTCCTGATCACAAAACTATAAGGTAGGTGAGAAAGATGTTATCATTATTCTCAGACAGCAAACAAAGTGTCTGGAAAATATTTGTTAATATTGACTCTGTGAGCGTGGATGGATGGAGGGATAGGCGAGAGGGAAATGGCTGGTTAAATTTCTTGTACAAGGTCTTACAATTATTAGGTGATAGAATTTAAATTCCTTCCAGAATTTCTGACTCTGGAATTTGTATATACAAATTGACAATTGTTCAAGTCTGAAATGTGACTTAGGGAGGTTTAGCAACTCCATTATACATAACCAAAAAGCATTAAACATTTGGATGAAGGAAAAAAATAATCTAAGAGACTTAGTATGCATACTATCCATAACTTAAAACAAATAAATGTATAAACCGAGTATCTAAGAGAGACCATGGGAAAGAGAGATAATAAAACAGGATGATGAAAGGAAATAATTGTATATTATTCTTCACAACCCCTATAAGATTGTGCTACTAATATGTGTCCACTAAGTGTTTAAATTAACTACTTTGTTAATTGGAAAACTGACACATGAAATGATAAAAAGTCAAATAATTCAAAGACATATGAGGAAAAAGTAAGAGTTCTTCCTATACCAAATTCTCAATTCCCTTTCTCAGTTTCTTCCCCTTCCCTTAAACATTTTGTATACATTTACAAGTATGTACACACACACAGGAGCTTTGGTATGCAGCAGCTACTCTTTTTCAGTAACAATATATCTTAGCTTTTTTTTTCTAAATCAACATACATAGATCTTACTTTAAAAAATTTCATAGGATTTTCCCCCAACATGAGGTCTTCAGATTCCCAACTATTAATTCCTCTATCATAGCATTTTTCAAAGATGTATGTATTCCCTGTGATTTGGAGTTGGTACCTAAGCCACACAAGCTTATTTACTTCTTTACCAGAAAGTATACGTAAAAACAAAACCCATCAAGATTAACTTTTTGGAGAATAACAAATATTCAAAGAGATAGACTATGATACTAGAAAATATGCTATTTGGCTCCCCGTTAGCGAAGTGACATCGTAATAATCCCTGTCTACCAGAGTAAAACTTATAAGATGAATTAAAGTCAGAGTTAACATTTTATTGTCCACCCATCCATATAGACTGGGAAACCAGCAATGTCACCACGTAAAATTTGTGAGCAGGCCAAATCAGATTGGTCATCAGAAAAGTACCTTCCAGAGTGTTAGATGGGGTACACACAGAATTCCTATAGAATTCAGTAAACCACCATACTGAAACCTATTACTGATGATGCTTTGTGACTTAAGAAGTATGTGAAAGAAGATACTTCATTGCCTTTTTACTTCTCTGATAGAGAAATGAAGGTGGAGTCCGACTTCTACTTCCAATGATGATGGACTTAGTAATTCAGTCCAGTCCTCTCATAGGACAACTAGCAAAATTATACAAAGTGTGTAAAGAAATAGCCGACTGAAGGCATCAAAGAGCTCACAATATAGTGAAGATTTACTGGGAGGATGACAGGCAGGGGAGCCAGGTTAACACACCCCAAGTTTGGAGCAACTTCTTCCCCTGGGAACTATACCAATTCCATGGGGGGGGGGTGGCTGAGAGGCTCAGTGGTATTTGCAACAACTTCCTAGTGCATAGCTCACAGTGATTGGTATCCAGGGCCTATAATGGGCTGGGAGAGTCCTGCCAAACTCCCTCACTTTGGGCTGGGATGTCTAAGGGCTGTTGCTTAGAGTGAACCACAGGTAGACCTCAAAGGGACTGCGACTCAGCTTTGAATCATCTCAGTTCCTGAGATTAGACATAGGTGATTCTGAGCTACTAGTCTCTCCAGGGGTCCTGGAGGGCTAGCACCCTCAGGCAACTGGAAGAAGCAAATAGAAATCCTAATTGTTAAAAAATCATCTTCTGTATTAGTTATCAATTGCTGCATACAAATTTAGTCCAAACTTAGTAGCTTAAAATAAGTCTCATCTCAGTTTCTGTGGGTCAGGGATCTAGGAGCAGCTTAGCCTAATGGTTCTGGCTCAGGATTTCCAACAGGCTTCCTTCAAGGAGTCAGAGGGAGCTGCAGTCCTCTAAGCCTTAAATGGGTCTGGAGGAACCATTCTCAAGTTCACTTATGAGGCTGTTGCTGGAGGCTTCAGTTCCTCACCAGGTGGGCCTCTCCATAGGGCTGTTCACAACGTGCTTCTCCCAGAGCAAGGGATCCAAGAGCAAGAGAGGGAGATCATATGGAAGCCAGTCTTTTATAACCTAATCTCGAAAGTGACATATCATTACTTCTGCCATTTTCTATTAGTCAGAACCGAGTTACTAAGTCCAACTCACACTCAACAAAGGAGACTACTCAAGGAGCAGGTCTTTGAGGACCATCTTAGGGCCTGGCTGTCTAACACCCTGTGCCTCAAATTATTTTTACAAACAGTTCTGCAAATACAACATCCACATATAATCAAAGATAAACAGAAATACAAAAATAAAAGACATAAAAGAAAAATACGATAGAAACAATGGACAAAAATACATCTACAAAGCTCCAGATATTGGAGTTTAGCTGTTAGAGGCTTTAAAAGCTGTGTATTTATTTTGTCCATAGAGGAAAAAAAGAAAACATGATGAATTTTAACAGATAACTCTAAACCAAAAAAACAAAGCCCTGGAGTTCTACTTCTAGGCATGATGGTATAACTGAGAGTGGACTTACCAGTTTGTCATAAACAACTAGAAAACTGCACGAAATATAAGAAACAACTCTTTTCAAACATCAGACAACAGGCAGTGCAAAATCGTGACCCTGAGCCAGCGCTGGTACCCTAGCAGTTAAAGTTCGGCGCACTCCACTTGCGGCAGCCCTGGGGTTCTGGTCCCAGCATGGAATCACACCACTCATCTCTTAGTAGCCATGCTGTGGTGGCAGCTTACATAGAAGAACTACAAGGAATTACAACTAGAATATACAGCTATGTGCTGGGGCTTTGGGGAGGGAAAAAAAAGAGAGAGCGAGAAAGAGAGGGAGATTGGCAACAGATGTTAGCTCAGGGCCAATCTTTCCCAGCCAAAAAAAAAAAAAAAACCCGGTGGCAACTTTTCGGGGAAGTCTGGGGTTGGGGGGGAATCGTGACCCTAAGTGGAGAGAAACAAGGTGATCATTACAATCCCTCAGCCTAGAGGCTGAGCCAAGACACAAGACTCCGGGACCAGAGATGAAAGACTCGATTACTCATGGCAAAAGCAGTAGTCATAATGTCAGCACGTTCATGTCAGTTCCTCAAGCCCAATTATTAAGAGTGAGGTAGAGGGCCAGATGATGCCTGCACACACCGTAGGTTGCTTTACAGGAGAGGAACACTGAGCTTGAAGAACCCATCGTTTTAGAGCAAGCAGTAAGCAAGGCTGCTCTTTGTCCTGAGTGGAGATATTACCTCATCCTTCAAGGTCGCTTGCTGCAAACACAAGCCTGATAAATAACCCAGGTAAAGAACAGTCAAGACCTTGCATTCTTGGCATACCCAGCAAGACATGTAGGACCTATGGGAAAACTGACCTAGTCTAAAGCTAAGTGCTTCATCAAAGCTAAGTGTTTCATCAAAGTGAAGCATGTTAGCTAGGTCAGAATTATAGCTCTAAAAACTGAACTATTCTCTGCCAACTTAAGAAACCAGACTGTTTATACTCTAAATGATTATTAATCAAGTAAGAGAATTAATGCTAGAGCTAGAATTTAAGACTTTACTTTTTTAGCTCAAGGAATATAGGTACTGTATATTATACTTTTATATAAAAGGGAATTTAAGATTTAACTAGATTTTACTATAATTCCTTTTTTACTACAGCTTCCTTTACTGGCATATAAGTAATACTTGGTCAGCAAAGTTCTTGACTTTGTTGAGAACTTAACTACCTCTCTTTCCCATATTCACAAGTGTTAAATGTACACAAAAACTGTATCAGTGTCTGATACAGAAAGAAGAGTTTTCCAGGTATTTAGTGTAACATCTATGATGGTTACACAAGATTGCTGGTTTAAAAAAAAATTGAGGAAAATCCACAGCAAGAGAAAGTTCCAATTACATTCAGACGTCATTCTAACTAATCTATGTCTTTGAAAAAGAGATTGAAATTTGTTCATGAATATAAAACTTATTAATATGCTTATGGAGTATATTAGTAAAGAATAAAAAGTAACATAACTTTGATATAGCATACATGTGCTGTTTGTTGAGTTGTCTGATACTCTGAATAGAGTTTATACTATTATGTCATATATTTAATTTGTGTCTTGTACAAGTAAGGAAGTATTGCCAGGCATGAAATGATACTATGTTATAGTTCTTATTAACAAAATAAGGCATATCTCAATACTTTACTTTTATTAGAACTATATTTTAAATGGTTTTAATTCTAAATATATATACTAAATATATATACAATAGCCATTGTAGTCATTTGAACATGGGCGCTCGTCTTTTAAAATTGCTAAAATAATGAAAATGTTCAAAAGTATTAGCCAACTTTTCAAACACTTGTAAGAAGTTTTCAGAAATATGAAAAGTTTAAAAAATATTTGTAATTTACCATAAGTAAAGAGGTATAATTATTTCCAAGAATAGTATTTAAAATATTTATATATTTCTGGAAAAGTTGTAATGAAAACAAATATTTATAGATGGAATTATAATGCAAATGCATGATGAAAATGATACTTAAAAGTAATTGTGAAGAAATCATTTATAAAGCAAACAATCTTTTTTTTTTTTTTTTGAGGAAGATCAGCCCTGAACTAACATCTGCCAATCCTCCTCTTTTTGCTGAGGAAGACTGGCTCTGGGCTAACATCCATGCCCATCTTCCTCCACTTTATATGGGACGCCGCCACAGCAAGGCTTGACAAGTGATGCGTCAGTGTGCGCCCGGGATCCGAACCGGTGAACCCTGGGCCGCCGCAGCAGAGCGCGCGCACTTAACTGCTTGCGCCACTGGGCCGGCCCCAAGCAAATAAGCTTTTTGTAAAATAAGTGAATTTTTATAAATCAGACTTGTTTAAAGTAAGTTATATCTTTATACACATTATGAATGCTTTCAGAGTGATATTCAATATCATAATCCCTGAAGTCTGAGGAAATCATTCTGTCATACATCCATGCTAAGATGATTGAATAAGCAGGAAAAAATTTTGAGGATACGATTAGTCATTGTGATGTATAATATCTGGCAGGTATACATTTAAATTAGTCTGACTAGGTAGAGTTTGTTTTAATGCCTGACCATCATTACTCTAAAAGCAAAATCTCATCTGCCTGCTATCCTATTTGGTGTCCACAGTCTTCCCTGATTAGTTATTTCATATACAAAGGATTATTAAACGTGAGCAGTACTCCAGCCAGACATTCTTACTCAATGACAAGAGATTTTTATTGCACATACATGCTTCATGAGCAGTAATATCACATTTTAAATGTTTTAGAATGTTTCTTCCGCTCATCTAGATACATAAAACAATCAAAACTAGAATGTGTAGCAAGATTACTAAATACATAAGGTATAATCATATATTATTATACATAGAACAGTTTAAGCATCTTATTTTAAAACTTTTCCAGAACTTTCTTAGAGCATTTTATGTCATCTAAAGCTCCCTAATGCAGAATATTCCCTCTCAGAATCATTCTTTTGCCTGCCAATTCTTTATGTTAAGTTTCCAATTTATTCACTGGACACTTTTCCTTATGAATGTTTTCATTAAAATTCTCATCTGCCATATAGTATAGGATTTCATTTGCTCTAAAGTCATGTACTGATGGAATGTCATTTTAATTTATGTTATAATAGCATCCTGTTGAAAAAAATAAGATTAGTCCATTCCATAATAATATTTCATTATGGCTATTGATACAATGGATTCTCTTTAAAAAAAATCCTCTATTCATTAACTCATTCATTAAATTATTCACTCATTCCTTCTCTGCATACTAAGTATTACTTACCTCTACTAGGCTTAGTAGTCATACTTCTATACTTAAAACTATTCATTAACATACCAAATATATATTGCCTACTGTCTGCCAGGCATTGGTCTCCTAAGACTAACAAAATATGGAGCATGGTACTGTGAAGCCATTCTGAGTCTAGTGAGCCAAGGGGTAGGAACGTAAAAGAATAATCATAACACAGAGCGTGAAGTGCAATAATTAAAGCACGTAAAATTTATCTATTTATTCAATGCCTCCTTCAACCAATAATTGAAAGTGGCCTACGAGTGGCCTAAAAATATATACACAACATAGAAGGATAGAAATACATAAATTAGAGAGCAGGGACTAAGAAAAAGTATGGGTAAATTATAAGAAAACAGTAAAGCCAACCATTAAGACTAATAAAACTTACCATATACTGCTAACGGAGGTGCAAAAAGACACAACTTCTACAGAGGATAATTTGGCAATACTTAGCAAAATACAAACATCTACCAAAATTATATATTATGAAAAGTACACTTTGATCCAGTAGTCCTACTTCTGAGAATTTATCTTTCAGTTATAGCTCAAACGAATACAGAGCGACGTATGAAAAAGGTTATTCATTGCAGCACTGTTTGTAATACCAAAAGATAAGAACCCAAGAGTCCATCAATGAAGTCTGGTTAAATAGCGTACAGCACAGCTACTCAGTGAAAAGCCTGCCTCTGTGTGCTGAAATGGAAAAATCTCCAGACTCAATTTTAGGTAAGGAAAGCAAGATATAGAAGAATACACACACACACACACACACACCCGTGGTGAAGGAAGAGGGAAAGGGAAATAAGAATATATACTTAAATTTGCTTGTATCTGCATAAAGAAACTCTAGAAAGACTCACAAGAAGCTAATGTAAGAGGTTGTCTATAGGGGGCACGGGTGAATGGTGAGTTGGGCAGAGGCAGAACTGGGAGCAAACCTTTTCAATATATAAATTTCTATATCGTTTTTTACTTACGGACATCATAAATGTATTAGCTATTCGAATAAAAAGTGTTTTAAATGTACACTGTTCAGCAGTGTATAATTGCTAGAGGAAAGCTGCAAATTAGCTCTGAACTTCCTACAAGTCTAATCAGGTGGAGAAACTGTATTGTTACAAGAATCAGAGTTAAGGTTTAAAAAAAAAATTTTTTGTGTGAGGAAGCTCAGCCCTGTGCTAACATCTGCCAATCCTCTTTTTTTTTTTTTCTGCTGAGGAAGACTGGCCCTGGGCTAACATCCGTGCCCATCCTCCTCCACTTTATATGGGACACTGCCACAGCATGGCTTGCCAAGCAGTGCATAGGTGCGCGCCCTGGATCCGAACCAGCGAACCTCGGGCCGCCGCAGCAGAGCTTGCGCGCTTAACCGCTTATGCCACGGGGCCTGCCCGGAGGTTTAAAAATTTTTAAACTATTTCCCTAATACCAAGACCTGAAAGGAGTTTCTCCAACCTATACTCATTAATTGGACTTTCTGTGATTTAGTGAATGACAATCTTAGCAACATCTTTTATATACACACTCATGAAGTTTCAAATCACGCCCCTGATTAAAACTCTCCAATGCAGGGCCAGCCCCGTCGCGTAGTGGTTAAGTGCACGCGCTCCGCTGCTGGGGGCTTGGGCGCGAGCCCGGGCGCGGAGCCCGGGCGCGCACTGATGCACCACTTGTCAGGCCGCAGCATCCCACATAAAGTGGAGGAAGATGGGCATGGATGTTAGCCCAGGGCCAGTCTTCCTCAGCAAAAAAGAGGAGGATTGGCAGATGTTAGCTCAGGGCTGATCTTCCTCACAAAAAAAAAAAAAAAAAACAAACTCTCCAATGCCGTTGCATTTAATCAGCATAAACCCAAACCTCTTACTACGGTCTGCGACACCCTACACGACCTGGCCCTTACCTCTCTCTCCTCCCATTCTTCCCCTTGATCATGAAGCTCCAACTGCACTGGCCTTCCTTCCATCACTTGACCACAACAAGCTCCTACCTGTTTCAGTGCCTTTACACTTATTGTTCCTTTCTGCCTTCAAGCTATTCCCCCAGGTAGTATTAGCAGTGCTGCCTCCTTCTCATCATTCAGATCTCAGCTGGAGTACCACCCTCGGAGAGAAGCCTTCTGTTTCTACTCTCACTCAAGGAGTATCACCTTGCCCCAGCCACTCTTTAGCCCATGACTATGTTTTCTAGTCTTCACAGTACTTACTACAGTTTGCTATTTTATTTTTTATTCTTTTCATTTTCTGCCTGTCTTCTCTGACAAGAAAACAACCTCTGAAAATTGTTCCCTACTGTATCTTGTATCTCCGGTGCCTAGAACAGGGCTTGGAACATAGTGAGCAGCCAAAAAATATTAGCTGAATGAATAAGTGAATGACAATGAATGAGCAATTGAGAAAGAGAATGAAAGAAGGAAGAAAGGGAAGAATGGAGGGAGGGAAGGATGGAGGAAGAGAGAAATAGGAAGCAATTTTTTAATATTCAACAATAGCAAAACTGCTTTGGCTAATATTAAGTAAGATCTGTCAGCTAACCCCGATATTACCTCACCAACGGCTCATACACAATTTTCAACCAATGTTACTTAGGGCCCAAAGTCTTGATGCCACTGTATACATATAGCCACTCATCTCATAAGCTATGTTTCTCAAGAAAACTCCTATTGGAAAAGTCCTAAAAGTTTCACTACCATCTGGGTTTAGGTTAGATTTATAAGAAATTTATGTTTTTCAAAGCATTCTCCTCCCCTTGAAAAAATTAAGGAAGCAGGACTAAGGACTCTAAAAGGAGATTTTACCGCCACACTTTTCCATTGTAACACTTGGTCAAAGTTAACTAAAGGTCATTCTGGTATAGATGGAGTTTCATATATACTTTGGATTTGGGCAACCACATCTAGAAATCAAGAGAAGTAACCTGGAAAAGAATCTACTGGGCTACTGGGTTTCTGCAGCTGTGCTATAGAAAAAACCTAACATCAAAACTTACTTTCAGTCACTTCGCAGTGGTTGAAGATGTGCTAGCTGGATTTTATAACCACAGCCATGTGGCTTCAGGACACACTGACTTAATTCAAGTTACACACTAAAAATGTCTCAACTCCTCAGCATCTCTGACAGCCCAGTTTTGTATCACAATGATTCCACCGTCTACACAATGTGTTAAATTACTCATGCAGAGATTACTCCCTATTATTTGCATCTGTTAAGGCTCACGTGTTTTATTTATTCCAACATAGGTCTGAAATAAATTATGGTTAAAAATAAAATGTGTTCCTGATAATACTCTTTTCATATCATAGCGTGAGGGTAACTGTGTGAAAGCCTTCCTACTTTTGATCAAACTATGCTTTCCTTTATTTTCAAGGTCAGCTATGAAAAGAGTTATGTTTCTGAGTTAGAAGTGATTTATCTTAATACCTCACTGACTGTCCTCAACCACAGATGATTTTTACTTCTCAGTTAATAAATCCTGAGTCAAATTTAAGACCCACTGACCCTTCTAGGCACATCTGCGCAATGCTGAGAGGATGACTGTCTCAGGGAGCAAGCATCTCTGCCGTCACCAGAACTGAAGCCTCGTTATAGTCACGTGCGTAGCATTTGTTCTGTGTCTTTTCCATTCTCTAAACTTTAGAGAATGCTTTAGAGTCTGAGATTGAACTTTTCACCGGAAGAGTAATTCTTATTAATGCAAATCTATGCCAAATCCTCACAAAAAGTGTAGGAAAAAAATACAAGTCGAAGCAGAGAATAGAAATGCTCCGGCTCCAGATTTTGAAGGTGATGTGCGTTTCGGTAGGTGATTTCAACATTGCTGGAGCTTTCAGACTGAACATTGTAATCCTGTACTTATTTTAACAGTGATAGCATTAAGGATTCTACTCCAAATATTGTGTGTCTTATGTTCTGTGAGTCTCTAGCAAAAACAACTTGCTATTTAAAGTACAGCTTTCAGCAAAGAAGGCGGTTTGGATTGCAGGGGCTATTAATTAACCTGACAGCAAAGCTTCAGGACGCGAAACCACAAAGCAGCCTTCTGGCTGGCTATCCAAAGTGTTGCACATATGTAAATAATCCACAGTTTTAAAAGGCTCTTTTCTCTTCGATGCTTTATCCCCTTGACAATGATTGTAACGCTCTGTACTGAGATCTCTTCCAAGTCTAACGTTTGTGATTACAGGACAGTATGAAAGCAATCTTAGTTCCAATTACTTTTTTCTAAATCTCACAATAATAAAAGCATCCTAGAAATGAGGTCTGTCATGTTCCAAAAGACAAATGAGACTACTGTCAGCATGTCAATCTACCATGATCTCAACGAAGCAGGTAACACTCGAGTTACACTGGCGTAACTGACGAGCACACCCGCATGCTCTCATTGATCCAGCTGCTGGGAGTGCTGGCAGCGAAGTCTCTACCCAGGAACTGTCCTCAGCCAAAGGGAGCTGCGTCACCCACACTATGACCCTGCCTCAGGGGCAGCCCCAAGACTTGACCCAGGGGAGCTCTGAAGGGCTCCTCCAGCCCAGAGCTCCCTAGAGGATAGACCGAGGTCAGTGCTGCATCTGCACCATGATTCACCTTCTTCTTCTGCTCAGTCCTGCTTCCCTCACTCCCTTCCAGGTGTCGGTCCCAAGAGCACGCCCCAGGAAACTTCCTCCACGCAAGTGTCCATCTCAGCAACTATTTCCAGAGAACTCCACTTACTAGCTGGGGAACTTTGGACAAGATACTTAATCTCTATACTCCTAAATTTTCTCATCCACAAATTGTAAATAATAGTAGTGCCTTCCATGCAAGGTGTCGTGAGAAACACAACAAGTTAATTCAGCCAAATCTCTTAGAACAGCGCCTGGCACATAGTAAGTATTCAATAAATGTTTATGATGATCTATTATTATGAGCATGTTTTCTTCTGTAGGAAAAACATTCATTAAGGAACAAATTCATTTTTATATTAATATCATTTTAGCTTTCTCTAAGTTATAAATCAGCAGTACAAAGAAGCTAAAAGCTGTAAGTTATAGTTTACATTATATCTATTTCAATTATAATAAAATTAATATGTTAATAATTTTTAAAACAACTATTACATTATCATAATTTCCAGGTTAGCTATTTTTCAGCAAAGGAATGAAATTGTTTTTGTATTCCTTATAAATATCAAAGGAATGAATGTACTTAACTCCTTCTGTAATCTCACATATTTACTCTAAATTTAGCATACGAAACCCAACAAAATCCAAAAGGAGAAAAACTAGAATTTAAACTGAAGCCTTCATATTTCAGAGTAGCTCTGGATCTTATAAATCAATGCCTGATTCTACAGAGTTCTGCCCATCAAAACTGTGGGGCCGGCCCTGTGGCTTAGCAGTTAAGTGCACGCGCTCTGCTACTGGCGGCCAGGGTTCAGATCCCGGGCGCGCACCGACGCACCACTTGTCTGGCCATGCTGAAGCGGGGTCCCACATACAGCAACTAGAGGGATGTGCAACGATGACATACAGCTATCTACTGCGGCTTTGGGGAGAAAAAGGGGGGAAAAAGGAGGAGGATTGGCAGTAGGTGTTGGCTCAGGGCCGGTCTTCCTCAGCAAAAAGAGGAGGATGGGATGGATGTTAGCTCAGGGCTGATCTTCCTCACCAAAAAAAAAAAAAAAAAAAAACCTGTAAATTAACCCTTGGAGAGGAATATAAGTTAAGGGTAGATTCATACAGTTGATAAGTTGACATCTTAAAGGGATTAATTAGCCACACTTTTTGCATTTAATGCAGCCCTATTTAAATTAGTTTTTCTCAGGATTAGGATATATCGTTTACAGGCATGCCCAACCTAATTATTTGTTAGGACACGATGAGTAAATCCTAGCAAGTCAATGTTAATAAGGAAAATTAATCCTGCAGCCAGAGGACTCACATTCTTTTTGCCTTTATGTAATAAATATTTCCTGCATTGCTTTTTGCAGAAATCTCACCCAGTTCAGTAAGAACCAGTCCTAAGAATAATGTCTGGTTGAGTTTCCATGTCTCCACTTGTAGGAAATGGTTATGACTTTTTATGTGCCTACTGTGTGCTAGTGTTTGAAATATATTATCTTTGATTCTCAAAATAACCCTTCAAAGTACATATGATTACCCATTCTCTAGATGAATAAAATGAGGGTCAAATAACACAGCTTGTAACATGCAGAGCCAGACAGACTCAGTCTATCTGTGCTCTTTCCACTTGCTGTCTCCCACTGAGCACATAACTATTAATAAGTCAGCTCATATTCTGCTTCAAAGGATGGGAAAAGTGCTTTACAATATTGGCATTCCTCCAAAAAAAAAGAGGAAATATATCTACTATAATTGTTCTTTCTGTTTTAAATTTTGAACTGGTTTGTTTATTTTTCAAGTTAGAGAATAGACAGAATAAACTAAAATGTTAAAATATAGCTATATTCTCAAATCAGCTACCAAATTTCTTTGGATAACAATGAGAGATATATGTGCCTTTTACAGACAGGTTAAAGGACTAAACAGCAGATTGTTAATTTGAGACACTTAAGAAACAAAAAGACTCTAGTAATCTTTCTACTAATATGCAAAATTTATAGTTTTATATTCTGACAGTAAAAAGAGGCACTGCCAAAGATCATGTTTTTTACATGAAAGGAAAATTGTCTGGTACTAAATTACAACATAAAAAGAATATTAACTGTCTTACCATATCATAATGTTTGCGGTAGATGTTTCAAGACAGCGCTACTTTTCAGAGAACCGTAAGAATGCTGTAAGATATGCTCAATTCCTGAAGCAGTTAACACTCATTTATGTGGGTACCATGCAGGTCATTCCATTTTATCATTGAACAAATCTTACTGTTATGTACTAGGCATTTTAGTAAGCTCTTAGCAGTGAGCAAGACCGATAAGGCCTCTGCCATCATCTCATGAAGCTTCTAATGAGCAGGCAAGCAGATACCACACAGGTTACTTGTGTGAGGCGTGCTAAAAAAGAGGTTTATTGCATAGTGCATATAATCTATGGGTAATTATAAGATGGGACTTAATTAACAGTGGTGAAGTGGGGAGCTTAGATGGTCAAGAAAGGCTTCCGAAGGACAGGATATTTTCAAGGAACAAGTAAGAGAAGCTGGAGGAAGGGGGACCTTTGGCAGAGATGACAAGGACAGTACATTTAAGCAAAGGGAAGAACTAATGTCTTAGTCAGCTCTGGCTGCCATAATAAAGTACCACAGACTTTATTGAAAAACAGAAATTTATTTCTCACAGTCCTACAGGCTGGAAGTCCGAGTTGAGGGTACCAGCATGATCAGGTTCTGGTGAGCCCTGTTCTTGTCTTGCAGATGGCCACCTTCTCACTGTTTCCTCACATAGTAGAGAGAGCAAGCTCTGTCTCTTCTTCTTATAAGGACGCTACCCCCATCATGGAGACCTCACTCTCATGACCTCATCTAAATCAAGTTAACTCCAAAAGGCCCCACCTATAAGTACCCTCACATTGGGGGTTAGGGCTTCAACATATGAATTTTGAGGGACACAAGCATTCAGTCCATAACACAGAGCAAAGGTGTGTGGTGAGAAAGAGCCTGGTGCCTTCATGAAATATAAAGGGGTTGGGAGGAGTTCCTTGGAACAAGAATAGAAAGGCAGGTAGAATGGATCAGGCACAGATTTTAAACTTGATCTTACAACTAGTGCAAAGTCCCTGAAGGCTTTAAGCACGAGTAATATAATCAGATCTGTTTTAGATTTTGAAAGAAAGTAATTATCAAAGGAAATGTCAGTTTCTATCTGATATGTGATAAGAGAACAATGCACTTAAAAGATAATTGTGAGATATTTGGGCTCTAAGGCCTTGCCTTACAAAAAGAGAAACACAGCAAAATGAATTTCTACTTAGAGGGAAGTTCCTTTGGCGTATTAAAACTTAGTCTTAATGATTTTTAACAGTCCTAGCTGGCTCTCTGCATTTGGACAGAGCTTGCTAAAAACTGATTTTCCTCAAATGAGTCACAGTGAATTACTTTTCCCACATGTCTCAGCCAAACCCAAATGTGGTGGGAAATATTATCAGCTAATTCATGGGGTTGATTTCTAGCTCTACTTTTTCATGAAGGATTATCATTTGTTCAGTTAAAATTCTAGAATTATAAATACATGAAATTACTTGTTGAGCCTAAAATATACTTAAACAATTTTAAACTGTTAACATTTACTACTAGTACCATTAATTAATCCATGAAACACTGAATCAATAAACCTTTGTAGCTGTACCTATTAGCTGTCATTCAATCATAAACTAATATATTATAAATAAAGTAAAATTCTACATGCTCTATTTTCAAAGAGCTCTTACTATTAAGTCTTAATCATCTGAATCTCATTGAAATTAATAGAAATTTGAATTTAAGGAAAAATCAGGAATTTTGCTTCTGGTATGGCCAAGTACACTCGTACAAAAACCTACTCTCCTGCATGTAACAACCATAAACTATGAATAAAACAGAAAAAAAAATCTGAAGGCTCTGGGGACTGAACAAAAATAGTTAGATTTTCACAAGCTGTTAAAAAATTGGAAGAATAGAATAACGTGGAATGAGTTTCCCATTTTTTAAGATTAAATTATTTTTTTGATTTTTAGCCTGTCAGCTAAGGACAGGTGTCAGTCAAGGCATCATTCAGAGTGGCCAAAGCACCAGTAGAAACAGACAGTCTTTTTGGACTGAGGAAACTTAAGACAGAGTTCAGGGAAACCACAGCCATTAGAAAGTGAGAGGGAAATTCCAGATAGGAGAAAGCCTTCTGGGCAAGCCGGAAATTCTGTATAAACTCTGCCCGAATCTCTGACTGACCCCTGAAATACACACGTGTGGGGCGTATTTCAAAAGTCCAGTTAAGAAAAAGCAGAACTGAACTGAGATTTGGACTGGTGCCCGAGAATCCAAGTTGGCAGTTTGAGTCCAACCAAGTTAATTGCTTGCTTAAACAAAAATATCAACACTATTCAGAAGAAAATAACAGAATCCAGAATCTCCAAACCAAAATCTCCAAACAGTCCAGAATACAATGCAAAATTCAACATATGAAACTAGGAAAATGTGACCCATTTTCAAGAGCAAAAAAAACACAAAGAGGCCAACCCTAGGCTGATCCAGATGTTAGAATTCACAGACAGACCTTTAAAGCAGCTATGATAGCTATGTGAGGTAAAGGAAGACACTCTTGTAATGAATGAAAAAATACAGAATATTAGCAGAGAAAAACAGCAACTATAAAATAAAATAAAATGGAAGTTCTACAAATGAAAAATACAATATCTGAAATAAAAAATCTGTTGGATGCGCTTAACAGCAGAATGGGGATGAGGGACAAAACAGTGAACTTGAAAATAAAGCAACAGAAGTCATCTGATCTGAAGAACAGAAAGTAAATTATTAAAAAGAAAAATGAACACAGCCTCAAGACCTGAGATCAAAAGATCTAACATATGTATATTTGGAATCTCAGAAACAGAGAAAAGAAAGAATGAGGCAGAAAAACATATTTAAAAATAAAGAAAAACAGCCTCTAGGAAGTCTCCTCTTTACACATGAAATAAGCTTAACTTTCTTATTTAAAAAAAAGAGAAAAGTTACCTTCACAAATTACAGACAAAAGTGATAACTGTACTTCATATGTTAAAATGCATTTAGAGAAATTAATAGCAGAGTAGCCTGAAGATATTATGAATTTATATAAGAGCACAATTGTACTCTTCCGTGTATATGGCAAAACTGAATATTATTGTGTTCCAAAAAAATATATCTTCCTTTTAAAATATACCAAGATCCAAAACTCAAGATGAACTTACTAAATGGATTTTGTGGTACTAGGAGTATGCTGTAATATACATAGAATCTACATTTTTAATGCAAGTAAGCATATTACCTAGAGTACATTAATTAATTTACAAATGTCAAACATTAATTTATAAATTGCCCTTCCTGCCACCTCTCATCTTTATGCTGGATGCTGACAGAGGCAACAGAAGTGGGATAGACATAAGCATGACAATTAGATTCTACACAGGAAAAATACAATATAAAAATTCTTGTAAGATGAATCCAGGAAATAAAGTATCTTCCAGCACTGAAATATCATGTTCTTGTTTATGCATAATGTAACAGAACAGGCTTTGTATTATTTTTAACAGTCCAGTACTTAAAATAATCTCTACTTCAAAGGAAAGTAAACAGTGCATAAGCTTAGATTGCTCTTTACCTCATGACTTGGTTCTTTTATAATAGACAGTCTTAAGAACTATACAAGTCAATCTCTATGTAAACAATAACTTCCTCTGTGTTTCCAAATGTAGAAATCAAAAGTATACAACATGAGAAGTTTCTAACTGGACAACTGTTAAAAATCAAATAGTATTTTAGTCCATTTATGGTAAGGCTAGAAATAATATTTAATCTCTTGAAAACATATCCATAACAACGGCTATTTCTACACAGTTAATTTAAATGAAGAACAAAAGAACTTTCAGAATAATCTGAACAAAAGAGCTTTTAAGGTAGAGTACAGTCTTTTGTCCTGAACAGAATTTTTGGGTTAACTGTCTGTAATCAAATTGAGGAGAAATTGCCTGGAGTTTTGTTTTGTTCTTTTCTCTTTGTTATCCTTGTGAACACAAGCTATACGACAACTCTTCCTTGCTTTTGCCACCTTTTAATATGTTCCCCAAAAGCATCAAGTGGATGGTATTCTCTTGTCTGAGGATTTAGTATGAAGTAAACCAACAATAACAAAAAAAAATTCAAAAATTAAAAATTACTACCATCATTTAAAAATAGAAATCATAGGTTCTAATTTCTCTAAAGTGAGCATAAACAAATAATTTACTTGATTACATAAGGGATCTCAATATGTCAAGTGTACACACAACACCTAAAAAAGTTTTACTTTAATATTCTAATTATAGTAATATTTTAACTATAAGTTTCCTACTTTGATAAGCAAAAGAACTTTTAAGGAATGATTTGTCTTATTCAATTTTCTTAAAGGAGGCATCCAAATAAATTTTAATTGATCTCTTTCCTTTGTTAGTAAATTTCCTACAATAAATGAAATTATTCAAAACCACTCAATGACTTTAATTTACAATTAAGTCCATGCTCAAAGCAGTGTGTATGGATAAATGTCCGTTAAAGGGTACTACAAATGATATTGTTCCTTTTTACTCTAATTAAAGGAAATTCAAAGCATCTCTTGCTTCCCTTTGCGCCACTTCTACTACTGAGTGAGAAGGATAAGTTCTCAGGATAATCAATAAAAAAATTAAGACACAAGTCAGCCACATCCTAGGAAGTCAATGTTTTTCTCTTTCACTGGGATAACGTCTCAGGAGACAAGTGCAGCAAGACAAAGCCTGGTGGTGTCTCTTTGTTAGGAAATACCCTTGACCTTGGAAGGCCAGAGAAGTGTCAAGGGTAATGGAAGCTGTGGGACTTGCAAGTATACCAGAGATGAACCGTGGAAGAATGTCAGAGAACAGGCAACTTAAGCTTCACTTTAAACCAACAGAGTCAAGGTATCCTCAAGGCTCACATGGCTCCTGTGGCTGTTCACGGTGAGAGGCAGACCAATTTGGGGACTGAAGTTCTACATAGTAATTAAGACAGTGCGCTTTCCTAGAGTGTCATTTGAGGTCGAGGATCATATTTCCATCCATTTAACATGACTAGTCATTGAGATTTTTAAAATAAGAGACTGACGTTTCTTTTTTTCACTCTTACTTAGCTCCTCAGTAATCAAAACTAAAGTGAAGCCCCACATAATAATAAACTTTCCTGGGAGTTTACCATGTGTCAGGCACTGCTCTGTGCACTGGATAAGCATCATCTCATGTAATCTCCACAACAGTCCTATGAGATAGATCCCTTTATCATCTCTATTTTATGGATGAGAAAGTTGAAGCTTACAAAGGTCTGGGAACTTGCTTGAGGCCAAGTTACTAAGTGTCAGAGCAAAATTTAACCCCAGTTCTATCTGGCTCCATAGTGCAAGCTTTTATCCCCTAGATCACTCTTCCTCTGTCCAAATCAAGGACACCTGGAAATGATGAGCACAGCAAACCTCTTCCATCCTCTCTACTAAATAGCTTCCACGCACTTCGTGGAAGTGGGCAATCTGAGATGTGCGTTCTTATGGGAAAATGGTAAAACCTGAAATGAAGTTAACAGCATGGGTTTTTTAAAAGGAAATTTAAAACAGAATTGCTAAGAAAGAAAGACACAGTGTCCTACTGCATACATAGAGCAGGGTTAGTATGCCCAAAAGCCTTCGAGTAAAAAGTTAAAAGCAGCAAGATTATTTACACAATAATCAAGACTAAGGTATTTTTGTCTGTTCAATAGAATATCCTATCCTAACTGATTCAACTCTTTCTTCTCATATGAAAGATATTAGTTAATGGTTTCCATCAACTACAGGATATAACATTAAGAAGTAGACAATAGGGCCGGCCCCGTGGCTTAGTGGTTAAGTGCGTGCGCTCTGCTGCTGGCGGCCCGGGTTCGGATCCCGGGCGTGCACTGACACACCGCTTCTCCGGCCACGCTGAGGCCGCGTCCCACATACAGCAACTAGAAGAATGTGCAGCTATGACATACAACTATCTACTGGGGATTTGGGGGGAAAAAATAAATAAATAAAATCTTTAAAAAAAAAAAAAAAAGAAGTAGACAATAATAAATCCTACATGTCATTTCCTATACATTAGCAGCTACATTTGCTTCACAACTTCTTCATACTAACAGATGCTGAAGAAGATCACTTTAGCTCAAGAGGTTCTGAATCCATCATCAAGGGATACCAGACACTGAACAAGACAGCAGCACAGATTTCCAGAACCCTTCTTCAAGTGGAAAGGCTCTTAACATATGGCCAGGTCTGGGAAGAGATGGACCAACGGGTAGCAGACTCAATCATTAGAGGGCACTGAGGAAGGAAGTTGAGCAAACAGGGGGAAGAAGCCCACAGACTTGATTTGCAAATACTGCAAACGATCGGAGAAGCATATTATATGCTGGAGAGAAGAAACAAGTATAGAGGAAGAAGCAGAAAAGATAGAATAAAAAGGGGATAATTGAGAAGAAATGTCAGAGAAGATGGGAGAGGTGAAATGTGGAACACGGATGGATGGGTTTGATTTGGACAGAAGAGAATCACCTAGTCCTTGGGGAGTGGATGGTGCAGATACAGAAAAGTCTGATGGCAGGAGGCAAAAGCACAAGCAAGTTTTCAGCTTCTGGACTCTACTGAGCAGGGGGCATGATTATCTGTAAGGAGTAAAGGGAGCAAGATATGATGCTTAAAGAGAGTGAAGTTATGGGAGAGATGCCAGGGTGAATACAACAAAATTGCCCAGCAGTACTGAGGGACCAGCTGATACCACCCTCTTATAATAGAACCAATCATCACCGGAATCGCTCCAGCTGTGCTCCACAGTCCAAGCGTTGAGGGGTTGGGGGGGACATACAGCTAGATTGATAATGATCAGCAATATGTGCACAGCTACGAAAGAGCAAGGATTAATTTGGTGCATCCAGGAGTCCTAGCTGGACACAGAAGGAACTAAAACAGAGAGGGGACTGATATATAAGGAAAGACAAAAAAGAATAAGAAGGCTAGAAAAAATCTAGGTTCAAAAAAGTAAATGTAAATCAAATCAAAGACTGAGAAAGCTGAAAGGCTAGGACCTAACCATCTCTCTAGGTTCTAGTCCATGGGACCATGGAGAATGAGCAAACAGCATTCTCATCACTGAGATCTGCCCTCCTACACAATATGAGTGGCAAGACCCTTGCCCAGCCAGTGTCCTTAGCCACTGACTCTTCTCTCATTATCCTCACTTTCACTTCCACAGCTTTAATTATCACCTCCACAGAAATGACTTCCAAGTGTATACCTCCAACCTGCAGTTCTGAATATCTAAATAGCAGACAAAATATCTTTTCCTAGACTATTGGCCGTAATTCGTACTCAACATACCAAACACTCAACTAAGAGAGCATCTTTCCCTTCAAAACTCACTTCCAGCTTTTCCCATTCCTCTAACTAACCCAGACCGAAAAGATGGCATCATCTTTTACTTCTTACCACTTCTCCCCTCATACTTTATTCAAGCTGTACCAATTCTTCCTTTATGATGCTCCTTAAGGCTATCCTTTCTCTTACACTTCCCTACTGTTCCCCAAGTTCAGATCCTCTTGGCTGAATATGTATCATTACCTAAGTCTCAGCACCCTCCTACCTGGTTTCCCTGCTTTCTTCCTTTTTAGTCATTCAAGACAAATCTTCCTAAAATCTTACTTTACACATGTCAATCTCTATTCAAAAATCTCCCATATCTCTCAGTTGCTTCCATAACAAAGGCCAACCTCTTTAGGTGAATAAAGTCCTTCACAAGCTATCTCCTCCCATGTCTTCAAAACTCCTCCCACGTCTCCAAAACTCATCTCCTATTACTTCACTACAGGAAGCAGACTTCACTGCAAGGACACCATGATTATTCTAATTCACACTATCCTCACATGGATTATGTACTCTTAAACAGAGTTTTAATTAAAATTCGTATGTTACGATATTCAGCTGATCTACACACAGCCGATTTGCACCACAAAACACATATTCTTTTTAAATGAATATTTTAATTCAGTAGGATTACAAGCAATAACCCAGCATTTGTAAAAATGAACTAGCATAATTTCCCTAATGGGCTATGAAAATATAAATTACTTCTACAGTTGCTCACTTTTAATTTATAATTTAGCCGTGAGTGGCTCATTAGTAGAAGTCTAAAGTTTAATTGTTAATAAAATTAATTTATTGTCAGATTTCAATCCTCAGAAAAGGAAATCTTACTGATCACACTTTCAGAAATCCATTTTGCACATTCTTATGCAAAAAAAAAAAAAAAAAGATGTGCAGCTACATTGGAATGCATCCCCGACAGATTGTATAAACAAATAAAAACATATACATCATAACAGAGGACTTTCTAGAAGGTCTACATCTAGTGAAACCTCCATCCTGATCCACAGCATAAAGAAATTTTCCCATGTCCAAGGCCCCTTAACTCTCACTACACCAACCACTCTCTACCACATAGTGTAGATTACCTCAAATCCTTACAACAGCATGTTGTTAAAATGAATTACAACATGTGATAGTCAATTTTATGTGTCAGCTTGACTGGGCCATGGGATGCCCACATAGCTGGCTAAACATTATTTCTAGGTCTGTCTATGAGGGTGTTTCTGGATAAGATTAACATTTGAATTGGTGGACTGAGTAAAGCAGAATGCCCTCCCCAATGTGTGTGGGCATCATCCAATCCATCAAAGGCCTGAACAGAGCAAAAAGAAGGAGGAAGGATTAATTTACTCTCTCTGCCTGACTGCTGAGCTGGGACATCAGTCTTTTCCTGCCCTCTGGCTGGGACTTACACCATCAGTTCTCCTGGTTCTCAGGCCTTCAGACTAGGACTGAATTACACTACTGGCTTTCCTGGGCCTCCAGCTTGCAGACAGCAGATCATGGAATTTCTCAATCTCCATAATTGCATGAGTCAATTCCAGATAGATAGATAGATAGATAGATAGATAGATAGATAGATAGATAGATATCCTGTTGGTTCTACTTCTCTTGAGAACCCTGACTAATACACATTTTAGATGAAGAATTGTGGCCAGAAAAGTTAATAGAGATAGTAAATGGTACAGTCAGAATTGGAACCAAGGTTTCCTGACTCTAAACCCAGTGCTTTTTCCATGCTGTCTCAATAAAAGATTCCAAAGAGTAAAAACTGATAAACAGAATAAAAGACACTTTCTAGACTAGAATCATGCCCTGCACACCTGAGAGTGGCCAGGTACTGGCACTGAATGTAAGTGGTGGTTAGTGCCCTGAGGTGAACCCCTAAGGACTTACGACCCACCACGCCCAGGCCTTAGCCACAACTTACATCACACTGCCTAGTCTCTCTAAGACCTTCATGGTGCTTTTTTGGGGGGAGGGGAGAGGAGCAAGGATCACTATTGAGAGGTCGTCTGAACCTTCCTTAGGACAAGTGGGATTCTATAAGCCCATAAGGAGAAGTTACAAGTGCCAAAAGTAAGTAAAACAGATTTGTGCTTTCATTGCCAGAAACATATATATCTAACTAAAAACCTAATACACAATTTAAATTTTTTCTGCTCCTTTTTCCATCTTTTAGTGCAAGAGAATCTTTATTTGAACTGTCATTTTCAATTAGTTCTCAGCCTTTGCTATATTAGGCAAATAGTTTCTTCCTCATTTCTAGAAGTCCTACTTACTAACATTTAATAATATATAACACACATTGAGCATTTACTATGAGTCAAGTATTGTTCTAAGCATACATGTATTAATTCATTATCCACACAAAAATTTCATCAAGCTAACAATATTGTTATCCATACTTTCCAGATGAGGAAACTGAGGCACAGTGCCCATGATCACACAGCTAGCAGTAGTGGAGCTGAGATTCAAAACCAGGTCCTCTAGCCCCATAATTGTCTACATTTTCATCACTGCATGCAGCCTAATTTTAATTTTCAATGCTATGAACACTCCACCATGTAATGTCAATCATCTTTAGTTACAGAACCAAGAACTAGACAAAGCCCTGGCAAGTTATATATTGACTGTAACTAGAGGGACATTCCACAGATTCTAGGCTATTCCCCTCCTATTACATATCAAATATATTATCTGATCATCTTTCTCAAGCAGGAAAAGGAGAAAGGAAGTAAAGCCAACTGATTAGTCTTGGGTAGCAGTTGGGTGCGGGACACAGTGAGGAAAGATATCAAAATGAAGTCTGAGAGAGAATTCCACAGTCAATCTCGAGTGCCAAACAGATCATCAAAGCAAAGCCAGAGGCATATGCAGCACATGCTGGGAACTAAGGTATAAGGCCAGCAGGAGTGGGATAATCAGGGAAGACAACAGTTGGCGGGTAATCTAGACATATCCTGGAGACAGGCGCAAACGACCACTGTGGAAATCTCACATGCTTTGAATGCATGTGTACAGATGCGTCGGGTCCATTTAAAGGAGCCAGAATAAGACAGTCACTTACGGGTAATACAATGATAGGTCCATCAAAGCTGGTACACACTATGTAAGCATGTAAGCATGTAAGCATGTATGTAAGGTAAACAATAAGAATACGTGAGTAGTAAGGTGAGGGATAAGCAATGCAATTCAGGCCATAAAATTCCAAAGGATCAATGATGAAACACACTGAGTAAATAAAGTTTACAATAAAATTAATACTCATGCAAATTAAAAAGTAAAAACTTTGACTAGTTGTAATTCTCACTAGCAGATTTTGTTTTTCATTATGCAGCTCTTCAGTACAATTTAACAAAGCTATTGATCTTCTGGTATATGAGAATGAGGATACTAGGAATGACAGGGGATTCAAATACCATTAAATTGCACCCCCACAAGGTACTCACAGTCCATTATTTTTCTAATACTAGTAAACAACTATAGCACTGTAAAGAACATTAAGAAAAGAGCTGGACAGAACTAGAAAACCTTTAGAGGGAAGAGGTGTTATTTGTGGTGAGCCAAACTCTCCAATTTGAAAGAAAGTCAAGAGAAGACAAGAGGTGATAGTGGACAGAACTAGGATGATGACAACGGGTATAAATGAAGGGACAGATGCAAGAAACACTGGAGGCCTCAGCAACTCCTGTGGTCAAATTTGGGGAGGACTCAAAGATGACACTAAGATTTTAGGAAACATCATCTCCCTTATTAAAGTCTCTTACTTCCAAAGCTGGCACCAGGAGAACCTTTGAGAGAGAGAGAGCCTCACACTGTTCCTCAGAACCACCTTATCTCAGCATCCCTTGCTGTCTGCCATCGTCATCCACAGGCTTGAGGAGAAGGGCTGCCAGGCCTGGGCACTTTGACTAAAGCCAATTAATACCCTCCCCTTAAATCATACCACCCCCTAGAGGACATTTTGGATTCTCCATTTTTACCTCCACAGCACAGTTGAGACAAAGCTAACACAGTTAGAAAGACTTTACTAAGGGCTAGGGGGTTCATTAAAAGGAAATAACTCCAAAAGATATAATGAATCAGAAACAAGATATAGTTTAGTCCTCTTCAGCCCATGGAGCACAGTAGGCATCAGGCCTTCCCATCTCTCGGTGTCTTCCCAGATGGTAGATGCTATTTTTAATGTCTACTGCCCAGGCACCCCTCCTAGACAGGCTCCTCAACGTCAGGCCATGAGAGCAAACAAACAGGCACAGCCAGGGGCTCTCCCCACAGCGCCAGGTTGGAATCTCAAGACCTGATTTTTACCCAACTGACTGATATGACACATGACCTTGCTCTTTACCCTTGTAATTCTCAACAACACAAAATACAACCACTCCAATAAACAGCAAATACATACACACCGAACACATAAACATATGTATAGGAAGGACATATTAACAAAAATAGGAAAGTTTTAAAAAGGAGCTGATTAATGAAAATTGAAAAAGAAAGAAATTAAAAATAGTAGAAGGAAAATGACTTCGATTTGGGAAATGCTAGATTTGAGGTGCCAATATATATCCAGGTAGAGATACTTACCAGGTAGAGAAATGTTAATCTGGAATTTATAAGGGAAGTTGACCTGGGAGATGTTAAACAAACAAAAAAAAAAGTTGCAGTTCTGGGAATATAAAGAAGAAAATATAGAAAGGAGAGAAGTGAGAGGAAGAGCTTGAAAATGCCTCCACCACACTGAGTGAGGTGGCACAAGAGGAAAGAAGGAATTGGCAAGAGAGAGACAGAAAGAGAATGCAATGAGACAAACGGCAGTGAAGAAGATGCCTTCAAGAAAGGAAGTGGGCCACAGTCTAAAATGCTTTAGAGAGAATGAGGGAGGTTATGAAGAAAAAAAGCCCACTGGATTTAAATAAAAGAACATAGCTTTTGAGAGACAGGATTTAGTATAGTAATGATGGAAGGTCAGAACAGGAGGCTAAGGAATGATCAGCAAGTGAAGGCAGGGCACACATCATTCATTCTTGAGGACTGACAGTGGAGGGATGGAGACAGAAACACAAGACCATACACTCCGTTAGCACAGGGACCTTGCCCGTTTTGCTCACCGCTGCATCCCCAACCCCAACAGCACATCCTGGCATCTAACAGGTACTCGGTAAATATTTGTTCATTGAATGTTGTTTATTCAATGAATACTGTTGTTTGATTAAGTAAATGAATTAGTGAATAAATACAGTACAGTCACTCACTGTGTAACGGTTCAGTCAAAGACAGACTGCATACACAACAGTGGTCCCATAAAATTAGTACCGTATAGCCTAGGTGTATAGTAAGCTACATCATCTAGGTTTGTGTAAGCACACTCTATGATGTTCGCACGATGACGAAATCTGCTAATGATGCATTTCTCAGAAGGTATCCCTGTTGTTAACCAAGGGCATGACAGTACTGACATTTGAGGGAGTATGAGAGAATAATCTTGCGACGGCATGTGTGTGATTCAGGTATAAATGCTGCAGTTATATTGTTTTAAGATCTGGTTACAAGATAAAGGCTGCAAGTGCAGTCCATATCATTGGACTTAACGTGGCCTTGAGAGTGGAGGTCTTGCCTTGAGACTGAAGTTCATCTTTTTGACAGCAATCTGAGGAAAAAGAATCTTTCAGGCCAGACACTGGAACTCGGGAGGAAACCCCTGAGTGTCTGCGGAGTAGAAATCCCTCTCTGCCTTGACCATGAAAGCATCAAGAAATACTGAAAGGAGCTCCTGAGGGATGAGTTGCTAAGAAGGGGCTCTCCACACAGCAGGCTGTGGGGAGAAAGAAATTAAGAAATCCAGGCAAGTGCCAGCAAGGTTGTGAAAGGCTGGAGGTCACCTATCTCAGGCTGCTGCTGGTTCTTGTACTTTGTATTAAATCCCCTTGTTCTGCCCCACATTTAAAGTTTTTGGAAAGTTCCAATCTGGGCATGAGAATATAAAAGGGTTCAGCCAGCCCTGTGATGGCAGCAAGAGCAGTCATAAGAGTAGAACCCCAAGGATTAGTAATGTGGAAAAACCACCTAGTAATGTGGAAAAAGACACCTTGAAAATTCGAGGGTTTATTTTATTAGATGACATGGTGTTTCTTTACAGGGAATCTAGGAAAGAACTTTTTTTTCCTCTGTTGTTTCTCATTTGTTTTTATTTGATTTTGACAAAGGAGAATTGAGCAGACATGAGATCTAAAGGGAGTACACAGGTAGAGAGCAACAGAAAGAAGGTACAGTTATAAGAATTGATACAATGTAATTAAACAAAGCCCTGGAAGAAAAGAAAGGCCATGAGATCCAAAGGCTAGCTGGGGAGGTTCATTTTCACAAAGTGGTATAAAGAAAGATTGAGAGAGTAAACAGAGAGAAAGCAGATGGAAGACATTCCGGTGAGGCTGACCTGGAAGTTAGGGGACAGAGTCAGCTAGAGGGCTTACGGAACACAGAAAGTTCACACAGCTGCTGTGGAGGGGCCACCAGCGAACCCAGTGAATAAGACAGCTTCTTAACCTTGCGGGGCTAGATTGCTGGAATTTCCAGAAATTCCAATCAGCACGATTTAATACTATCTACAGCAATACTTAGCAATCTGGAAAGGTTTTCTGCAATTGGAGATGCAGTCTTACACTTGAGCCAAGTTCAGCTCACCATAATGGATCCGCCACACACCGAGTCATAATAACAGGATAAACTCGCACCTCATGGCAGACCCATCTCACAATTTTAGAAACAACTCTAAAGACAAGTTCTAATCAAATGAATCACAATTAATCCACTCTGCTTATTTTCCTTCAAATGGAGCCAAGTTGTACTGTTTCATACCAAGATCCTTAAGGTCTTCCGGATGGAAGAAATTTTGGAAATCATCTAGTCCAACCTCTCACCTATTATGACTTCATTTTTAGAAATCTGTGGCAGAAACTATCAGCGCATCCTGGAACCTATGTGCCCCTCTACATTTCTCAGCCTCCTCTGCAGTACACCTGAGGTCATGTGGCAGAGCTCTGACCAATGGGACATTGGTGGATGTGATCTAAGTCACTCCCAGGCCTGGCCCTACCTTGGACAGAGGAGAACCAGCCAACCTGCATCATATCAGACTCTGCTTGAGAGATAAATAAACTCCCATTGTGTTACTCACTGACATCTGTAGTTTGTCTGTTTCAGCAGCAAGCATTAATTGATTTTCAAGCCTTCTTTTAATAACCTAGCAACTCAGAGTTGCCAATCATGCTAGAGAAAGGGATGGAGAGTATTATTGCCCACAGAGTCAAAGGATTAAAAAAAAATAGAAGCAGTCATGAAACTCATTTTTACAACATAGTAGCATCTCATTTATCTAAAGGTTATTATTTGAAACATAACTTATAAATGCTAAAGCCTCACCTCCCCGAGAACCAGGAAATAAAACAATCCTGCTTGAAAGCTAAATAAAGCTTTAGAGCTTCACCAACTAGTTAGCCTCTCAGGCTCTATTTATTTACTCAAGTTATCTTCCAGTAACTAAATCAGTCTTGGAAATCTGGTTTGTTATCTCACATCAGATAAGAAATAGGAAATTGGAAGCCATAAAGAGTGGTGCTGGAAGGGTGCAAATGGCACCATTCTGAGTGTGAAGGAGAGATCAGAACTCTAAAAGGCAACACACCCAAAAAGCAGAGCCCCATTTCATAAAGGATGATTGAGCCGCACCACTCCTCAGAGGCCTGAGGTATCACTGGAGGAGGCCAGCCCACAACTGATAAAAATGACGTCACGTTCTCAACTAGCCTTTGTACACTTCTAGGTAAGCAAATGTCTAAGTCTCCAGAAACAGTTACTCAAAACAGTTTCAGTGTTTAAAGGCATACACTTGTTTATTTGGAAACCTAATTTGCCAGGGCCACTTTATTTCCCTAGGATGCCACATAATGATGCTCAAAAATAGGAGACATTGCTTAAAAATAGGAGTATACTGTTTGAGAATAGGTGGTTCTTCCCAAACCGATTTGAGTGCACATATCCAGCAGAAGGAAACCGGGATTCCATAAGCAAAATCGAAATCCAAATATCACCTGAAGTAGAAAGGACCTTAGAGATTATTCAGTCCAAGCCCCTGGCAGAAAGGTTAGGTGACCAGAGGGCGCCCATTCATCTCACTGTAGAGGAGGAACTAGCGCCCATGTCCCCCGCTTTCCGAGCCAGGGTACAACCATCCATATCACAATTCTCCTTCCCTGGACAGACTCACAACCTCTGCATCCCTTCCCAGGCCTTCCGGTTGATCCACCGGTCTGATGCACTCACCTGCAGAAAACAGTGTCCAACCGGGGCATGCTCCGCAAGGGTGGCGTTGTATACCTGCCTCAGGAAGATGGGCTCGTTGTCATTCACGTCGTCGACGGTGATGCTCACCAGGCAGGTGGCAGAGAGCGGGGGCTCTCCAAGGTCTTGGGCCACCACTCTAAGCTCCACCGCCTCCTGGACCTCTCGGTCCAGACTCCGGGTGGTGCTGATCACGCCACTTTCGGGATCGATGGTGAAGGACGGTCCACACTCTGCCGGGGCCCGCAGAGCCTCTGGGTTGCAGCGGGCCTGGAGGTGAACCAGCGTGTAGCGCAGCCGGGCGTGGTCGGTGCCAGCCTCGTCCGCATCGGAGGCGCTGACCCACAAGACCGCGGTGCCGGGGGCCGCGGCCTCGGACACTGAGGCCCGGTAATGCTCCCGGCTGAAGAGAGGCGGCTGGTCGTTGAGGTCAGCGACCCGGAGCAGCAGCGTTTCCTCCGCGCTCAGCGGCGGGGACCCCGCATCCGTGGCCACCAGTCGCAAATCATACAGGTCTCGGCTCTCCCTGTCCAGGGGCCCCTCCACGCAAAGGAAAAAAACCCCTGGAGAGCCTCCAGGCCGCAGCGCGAAGGCTCCCTCCCCGCCCTCCAAGGACAACGAGATGCTCCCGCCTCCGAGGCCTACATCAAGTTGTCCAGCGGCCTCCTCTTCCTTCTCCGGGTCACCGTCCGCGTCGGACACCGAGACACGAGCCACATAGTCTCCAAGTCGGGCACCCTCAGAGACACGAGCGGCGCCTCCCTCGGTGAGGAAGAGGAGGTGAATGGCCGGCCGGTTGTCATTCACGTCCAGCACCGCGATGGACACGCGCACGGTGGCGACCTCGGGCTCGGCACCTCCGTCGCGGGCCTCGACCACCAGCTGGTGCCAGGCCTGCGCCTCGCGGTCCAGCGGCCTCCGCAGCCGCACCACGCCGCTCAATTCCTCCACAGTGAAGTAGGCCGCGTCGCCCAGTGATCCGCCGCCGCCACCTGCCCCGGGCGCCTGCCGGGCGCGGATGCTGTAGCGCACGTGGCCATTGGGCCCCAGGTCACGGTCGGTGGCGCGCACGCGGCAGACCTCGGCACCCGGCCGAGCGTCCTCGCGCACCGCGGCGCGGTACTCGCTCTGCTCAAAGACGGGCGGGTTGTCATTCTCATCCAGCACGCGCAGCTCCACACGCAGGTGGCCCGTGCGCCGCGGACGACCGCCGTCCCACGCCTCGATCTGCAGCTCGTGTGCCGCCGCCGCCTCTCGGTCCAAGCGGCGCAGTAGCACCAGGTCGAGGGGCTCCAGGGGCGACAAGGACCGCGGCGACGGTGGTGACCCCGGGTTCCCGTAGCGCAACTGAAAGAACGGTCCTGCGGGGTCCTCGGGAAGATTGGGCGGTTGGATCAGGGTGTAGCCCTGTGTGCTGAACAGCCCGGCGTCGGGGTCTTGGGCACCTGGCAGGCGGAAAGCGGTACCTGGCGGGCTGAGCTCCGAGACGTCAAGTTGCAGGGAGTCGCGGGGAAAGCGGGGTGAATGGTCGTTCACGTCGTTGACGCGGATCTCCACCTGCACCACGGCGCCCAGAAGCGTGGCGGCCACGAAGCTGTAGTGGTCGCGCCGCTCGTGGTCCAGGCGCCGAGCCGTGCGGATGATGCCGGTGTCCGGATGCACGTGGAAGTCGTCGAGCAGCGGGGAGTCATCCGAATCCTCCGACAGAAAGAAGCCTCCCCCCTCCTGCTGCTGCGTGGCCGGCAGCCCGGCGCGGATGTCGCCGACGAGAGTGTCCGGAGGAAGTCCCTCGTCCACAGAAAGGCTGAGGTTGAACACCTGGGCACATGTGCCCGAGGCCGCCCACAGCCACGCGTGCATGAAGAGCCCGAGCAGGAAGCGCCGCGCCCTGGAGCCGCCGCCGCCCCGCCGCCCGCGGGGTGACCCTCTCCTCCCGGGGAGCAGGAGGCGCTTCCAGGAGGGAGCCCCACGCCGCTGACGCCCGGCGCCCATCCTCCGCCCAGAAGGGATCATTTCTCCGCCAGCTCCTTGGGAAGGCTCCCGGGTAACTGCCAGCTTGTCGCGGGATGGCAGAAAAATCCAGGAGCCTTTTCAGTGTCTGAGCCAAAGAAGAAAAGACTTTGTTTGGCAAACAAACCAACACACCCAGGAGTTCCCGAGGTTACATCTGCAACTGGTGAAAACGTCCTCCGCCTGCCGCTCACGCAGACGGGAAAGCTCTAGCTGCCTCTGCTGCTGCAGCCACCTCTTCAGCCCCTGGATTTCTTTAAACGAGTCTCATCTCTTTCTCTCTCTCCTTTTATTCCTTTTACATCTGTTCCTTGTTCTCCTCCGCTGGTTGTTTCCCCCTGGTAACGTCAGGTGCATTATTTCTTTTGCCAAAAAGGAGGAAATTATTTAAAGCGCACACACACAAGGAGAGGATGCGGGTCGAGCCGGGGAAGGGGGTGGAGTAAGGGCGGGGAGGCCGAGAGTGAGGGCGCCGGGCCAGAGCGAAGGAGGGAGGGAAGGAGGGAAGGAGGGAGGAGCGGCTCTGGCCGCGGCGGTGGCGGACGCTCCCCGCGGCGTCTCGGGACGCGAAGGACCGCGCGGCTCCCCCTCCGACCCAGCCCCCGCCGCCTCCCCTCCCTTCTCCTCGGCGCAGTGTGACGCTGCGCACGCGAGGGCAACTCCAACCTGCGAGTCGCCGCTCTGCAGCAGGGCGCGTTCGCAGCTGGGCCTGGGACGGAGGAGAGGGTAGCAAATGGAAAAAGACCAGGAGATTTGGACCGGTTTGGGGTCCCGCAGGCGTGGCGTCTGCTCTGGCTTTGCGTGCAAAGTGGCGATGGGTGGGGGAAGGTGAGGGGCGCAGCCTCTACACGCCTTCCTCCCCATCTCCTCCCTTCAGCGGGCCTGACGCTTGGCTCAGGCTGAGCGGAGAAGGTGGGGGTTATAATCACTTTGGGGAGCCAGACTTGTGTTCTCCGTTTGGCGAGAAAGACTCGTCCCCAGCGGAAGGACAGATGGAGTCAAAGGCCGATGCACAGCTGGGGCCGGGATGACTGCAAAGGGGGGAAGGCGGAACTTGGAAAAACCTTCGAGAAACCCTGAGAAATCTGTGACACACATGGTGCAAACTACGCTTTATTATGCCGCGCTACTACTCAGCGACGTGTGAGCCTCTTGTCACTCCTCTCTGCCACCTGGAAGGACGACAATAGATTCGGCTTGCGAACACTTTTTTATGCCTTCAGCGCCATCGCAACACTTCCAGGATGTTTGACGATGCTGATTTATGGGCAGAAAGACGGAGTGGCTGAGGCCCCACCACCTCTGAGCGCTTCACAGTTGCCTCTGAGCAAGCAATTTTGCAGGCAGGACCACCACTGTTGATACCACTTTCAAACAGCTTGTGTCTGAGCCCAAGAAAAATGCCAATAAATTGCCATAGTCGCAGGTTTCCCTTCAGTTACCTGTAATAATAGGTAGAAATTGATAAATGGCCTCTAATAAAGAATGCCCGAGGAAGGACTCTCTGCCCTCTTAGGAATGGCTGGCCATATTTAGCAAATGCTCTCCACAATTTTGTGTTTATGCTGGAGGGAAGAATTAATATCCTAGATACTGTTGCTCTCCTTTAGGCAGGACCAAAAGGCCTGCATGGTGGTTCCTTGCAGCAACAGTCAAATGCCTTTTTAATATACAGTGGAGTTATGTGTATTTGCTAATCTACAGCCACACCATCGTCTCTACCTCTGACAAAATAATAATAAAACAATTTATTTTACAGCAGATATGTTGCATGTAAATGGAGACATTATTAAAATAAATTCAGCTTCCTTTCACCAATGAAGTCTCCTTACCATTAAAGAGATTTGTTATGAGTCTTTGGGGTTTTCTTTCACCTCAACCTCTGCAAATCTCACCCTAACTAGTCCCCCTGCCTCCACTCTTGCCCCTTTATAAGTAATTCTCAACCAAGCACTGGGATTGATGTTTTTAAAACTAACTCAAATCTTGTCACCCCGTGGTCAGAACCTGCCAATATATTTCCGTTATACTTGGATTGTAATTCAGACTCCTTCAGTCTGAGTCCTTCCAGTAGTACAAGACTCTACCTAATATGGCCCTACCCACCCTTCTGATCTCATTTCACTCCACCACTCTGGATCCAGCTGTACTGTCTTTTTCTGATTTTGGTACCTGTTATGGACTGAATGTTTGCATCCCCCACAAAATTCATATGTTGAAACCCTACACCATGTAATCATTCTAGGAGGTGGGGTCTTTGGGAGGTAATTAGGATTAGATGAGGTCATGGGATTAGTTCCTTTGCAAGAGTCATGAGAGAGCTTGCTCTGGGCTCTCCACCATGTGAGGATACAAAAAGTCCGCAGTTGGCAACTAGGAAGAGGGCCCTCACCAGAAACCGACCGTCCTGGCTCCCTGATCTTGGACTTCCAGCCTCCAGAACTGTGAGAAATAAATTTCTGTTGCTTATAAGCCACCCAGTCTGTGGTACTTTGTTCTAGCAGCCTGAACACACTAAGATAGTATGTTTGAATTGTTTAGAACCTTTCTGTCCCTGGGAGTTATTTCTTCTGTTTTGTAAAGATTTGGCCTTTCCTCATTCAGGTCTCAACTCAAATGCCAACTGTTTAGAGACCTTCCTTGACCAGCCTACCTCAAGCATCTTCTCCACCATAAACTCAGTATTCTTAAATTTCATTCACAGCACCTATCTATCAGTACCTAAAATTAACTTCTTTTATTCATTTGTTTCTTAGATTATTGTAATCTCAACCCTCTTTATGCACTTTAAGCACTGCTTTATCCCAGAACCTAGAACAGTACCTAGCACATAACGGGTCTCTAGTCACTAAATGTGTGTTGGGTGACTGGAAGGATGGTTGTTGAACTGATGGGTAGATGGAAGGATAAGTCTGTTAAAGGAAGGGTTTGAAGCCATAACTCAAAATTAATTAGTCATGAGATCCTTTATTGTGATGAATTGTATCTTTGCAATTTACTCATTTTAGTCATTTTACGGGCTTCTTGAACTTATTTTTGAACTTTTTCAGCTTATTTTTATCAAATGTTTACTTGAGTCTAAAAATAAAAGAAAAGCAGCTAGTTTTTCTGCGTCTTCACTGACACATTCTTTGTGAACAGTGGTTTAGTTTAGAAACAAATGGAAAAATCAGGAACTTCAAACATCTATTTTCCCGTTAGTTTTTAGGCTTTGTATTTCAAGCATGTGCAGTTTAAGGTCTCCTGCCCATTTCATAATACCCTAAGTTGAATGTCCTGAGCAGCATTCTAGAATTGAGAATCCAATTTAGTTGAGTAAAAGAAATAAGAGCATTTCTCAAATATACAAAAAATAACTTTAGATAGCACAGGAGCCAACAGCCTGAAAGACATAGGTCGAGGTCCTACCCTCTTGAGAGAAGCATCATGGTATAACTAGCAAGAATTTGGGCTTGGAAGCTGGGCAACCCTGGTTCTGCTCTATAATTTTTGGCAGGTTATTTCAACCTTGTTAAGCCTCAGTTTCCTCCGCTCTAAATTGCGGGTTATAATATCTAATTTGCAGGGATGTTATGAGCCTTAAATGAGACAATGTATGTGGACTAGCACATAGAAGCCATTCAGTAAATATTACTTCTCTTGCCCTCTGTTGTTTGTGTGATGAAATATTTTAGGGGTGAAGTGTTTTGGGATTCTCAGTACTGTCAAACTCTGACTTCTTAGCCCCCTGAGTGTGTGGAGAGGGAAGATGTAAAATTCCCAGTGTCATGCATAGAAGCTATCATGGCAGAAAGACCCAGAGCAGATCTTCACCTAGTGTTACATGGTTTAAGTAATACAGGAAGTCCATCATCAAAAGAATTTTCTCCAAGACTTAGATAGTCCTTAGCTTTGTAATAGTTAAATAGTCTAAATAGTTACTAAGTGCTCAAAGCAGTGTTCAAAGCATCTCACATCAACCCTTTAGGTAAGGAATTATAATTATTATCTCCATCTTACAGATGAAGAAACTGAAGTTCAGGGGTATCGCAAGTAACTTGACCAAAGTCACACAGGTGTAAGTGGGGGGATTGGAATCTGAACCCAGACAGTTTTGCTCTAGTATCCATGGTCTTCTGAGCCCTTCCCTGGTCATTTATCATCTCTGTGATTTTCTACTTGAAGCAAATTGTCTTGCTTCCAAATTCTCATTGCAACCGGCATAGTCAGTATGAATTTTGGAGAGACCTGGCAGAACTACAGAAAGAAAATCCTTGGACAGCATGTCGTGTGAATGGTGGGATGGCACAGGAAAACAGCCACGAGGAAGGACTACTTCAGAATGCAACAGAAGAAACTAACCATTTAGAACTGGTACTTAAAGCCGTGAGGAGGACCGTAGGGAATGTGGATGGTTCCTCCCATCTTCTGCCTCAGGGGGAAGACCCTCTGAGGTTAGGAAGGACACTACAATAGTAGGGAATACCCTTGCCATCTTTGGCTCACATGTCATCTTTCTAAAAAGTTGAGCTGAAGAGTATTTGGAGCTTGTGATGGTTAAATTTTATGTATCAGCTTGGCTAGGCCATGGCGCCCTGTTCTTTGGTCAAACAGCAGTCTAAATGTTGTTGTGAAGGTATTTTGTAGAAGTGATGAACATTTACAATGAGATGACTTTAGTGAAGATAACTCTTGATCATATGAGTGGGTCTCCCCAATCAGTTGAAGGCCTTAAACTCAAAAACAAGTTTCCCAGAGAAGAAGAAATTCTGCCTCAAGACTGTAACATAGAGATTCTGCCTGAGTTTCCAGCCTGCTGGCCTGCCCTACCAATTTTGAACTTGCCAGCCCCCACAATCCTGTGAGTCAATTATCATATGTATATTTCTTCTGTTTTCTGGAGAACTGATTGATACAGAACTTTATAAGAGGAGATGATTTTGTGTCTAATATCAGAGTCTGTATTTAATATCTACACATATTTTGTGTTCTTAGAGTTTTAAAATCAGAATCCTGGACATAATGGGAATCTTCTCCAGACGGGTAATTACATGATAAGTAATCAAGTCTGCCTCCCACCTTGGGACATAAGCCATCCAGAAGAGATAGATGATAGTCCTTGCCCTCTTTTTTAGTATTCAGAACTGATTTATACACACCTATTCTATTTTCTCAACCCAACAGAATATGATATAATTTTGTAGAGTATTAGTCTATGTTTTTGATATCAACATATAGTTATTTCCTCTAATTCTTTGGGAAGATGGAGAAAAACTGGTGAATAATTTCTTTATACAAACATTTCACCATATGGTTGGAGAGAAGTATAGCATGACTTCTTATCAAGCAGATTTAGATATACTATATCAAATCATATTTTTCAAATCTGGAAGCTGGAATGTAAGAGCTGAGGATACTAAGTTCTCTGCATTTGAAGATTACGTATAAGTAGGCCTGAGACAGAACTCCCAGCTAAAGCAACTCCTGCCCAATTTCCCCCAAGGCCCCTTCTGTCTCCTCAACTGCTTATTCTTCTTCCCAATAATTGGTAAAGCAGACCCCTTCTCCCCACTCCCTCCACCAGACTCCAGATGGCCTGCAAAGGCCAATCAAACCTGCTCAGACACAGAGCCTTTAAGATTTGGCTTCTCTGACTCTGTCTTTTGGCACATGCACATGCACGCGCGCACACACACACCCCTTCCTGCTTTCCGTGAAAGCCTTTCTTTAGATGAAATAATCCCAGCTCCTTATTTCCCCAACCATTTATTCATTTTGTTTCTGTTCTCTGAACTTTTTCCAGTTCTCCTATATATTGTCTAGGATGTGGAAACCAAAATCACACGCCATTTTCTAACAGAGTCTCCGCATTGCCAAATCTAGGGAAGCCACCTTACTTCTTCAATCAGAAATCAAAGCCAAGTCCAACAGGTTTTTAACAAGTGGATGTCAGAACAGGTGTGACACCCCCATTCCAATAAAGCAACACCTTCTGAGCAGACAATTATTCAGTGTGGAAAGGTAATTTACTTGCTGTCACTCAAAGGGATTTTTAGAATATTCGTGTATTTGTACAAAACAGCATGAAAGATACAACTAGTGAAGAAAAAGATAAATAGCATTTAATCCTGCTTATATTTTTCTAGGTGTAATTGTTCTTTACGTGAAGTAAAGGAAGCTGATCTGTTTCCTGGGATGAAGCAAAGTTCACCGAAGTACATATACATAATGTATGTGATAATAATTCCAGGCAAGAGAAAGCAAAAGAAATACCCAGAGCCCTGCCAATCCCACAAATATTCAGTGAGAAAAACACCTGGATTCTCCCCAAGCCACAGCTGTTCAGTTGGAAAATGCCTGGATCCCATTGAATCAAGGCAGTCAGGGAAAAGAGCCACATCCGGCCCAGTGTGTCTCCTCAGTACGACAGGCACACATGAATCTTATTTGATCAAGACACAGTTATTTTGGAAATAAATAGATCCTGCTGGATTCAAGCACAGTTCGTGATCAGCACACACATATGGGGATATACTGGGTACGGATACCATCTTTGTAAAACTCCTTCAATGCACAGACATTTGGTAAGAAAACTTGGGCCACGGATTTTTGGCCATATCAATATCTCGGTTATTTTCCTCATGGAACATATGTGGATCTGGCAGTGCTGCTCCTTGATTAAGTTTGCCTGGATCACACAGGATCTGAATGTTTTGCCCTGATTCTTTAGATTTAACAGTGTATCTGTGTAAACAGAAATGCAAAATTGAACATCAACTTTGTTTTTCAGTATGCTCACCAGCGCTGTAGCATAATCACGATAGGAACGTTCCAGGCCTTTCTAAACACATGTGAATTGAGGAAAAAGCTCTATCTCTTTCATCACAATTTACAGTTTTCACATAATTCCATCTTTTTTTTATGTAAACTTCTTTTGTGTCTAATGCAACACTTTCACTACATTTTCCAAAAATTTTTCAGGACTTTCTGATAAAAATACCATGATTGGCCCTGAAACTAACCTGAAAGTTAGGCAAATATTTACACAAATTAAATAGTTGTTGAATTTACCTACTTTAAGGCATGCACGGGTTTCTTATAGCTATTATAATTTATAAGGAGTGAATCAGTGCTTAATACTTTTAAAGATGTTTTTACATTGCAGTCCAAACAAATCTTGAGGAAAGAAACCATGCTTTAAGAAACACAGACTTGGGGTTTGAGAGCTCTAGAATCCTGAGGTCTTGGGAGAGTCTCTTCTCCCCAGTGACTTCCCCCAGAACACAGGATTGCCATCCCTGGAGAGGGGATGCTAGAAACTGCTTCATTAATTCAAGTGCTCCTCAGCTTTCCTCTATTGACTGCCAATTCCTTATTCCCCCTAATTACTTGTATCTAGTGCAAAAAAGAAGGAAAAACAGAAGAATGAAATTCCAGAAGCTCTTGGCGTGGCAAGATGCATTCAATTAATAAACGACAGTCCTGCAAGAAAGCAGGCCTCAATCCCATGGCCACCGATATCCGCTCTGCCCCCTGCACACTGACCGTTCTAGCCATCAAACTCAGCTCCCAGGTGTCTACAGGAAGTCATGTCACTGCACCTGCCATAGCTTCTCTCCAAACACAGCTTCCTGTGTCTGCAAATGTATATTTTTTTCCTCTGCTTTCACGGGCTTTTATCTCTGACCCTTTACTGAATTTATAAATCCCGCTTCTGGTTTTTGCTTTGTTCTTTATCTTTAAGATCTCCTTTGAAGGCCTTCAGCCTCTCTTCTCATGTGTTTTTATCCCCCATCCACCTGCTTCACCTGTGGGCTTTATCCACTGTTCTTTCCTTCTTTTAAGGCCTGGTCTTAAATCCAGGCATAATGGGGAAGCTTAAAGATAACAGCATTAAAATGCAGTATAGAGGAGATGCTTTAAAGACCCAAATGGTAAAGACCTTCAGGGGACACAGATGAATGTGAAATGCTGAGAAGCAACCGCCAGCAGTCAGAGAGGCAATCGCTCATTTTTGAGCAAGTGTGTGGCACAGCCCATGAGGAAAAAGGCAGAGCTGTGCAAGGCTGCACAGCTACTAGTCCTTGAACTTTGCAGGTGCCCAGAGTGAATGACTCCAATACCCAGCCTTTCCTCAGCAAGCATTCTACCAGCAGGGAAGCCAAATACACAAATCAAGGTAATCCGAAGGATTATTCAGGACCTCACTTTCCCTTGCTCCTAGATGTACATCCTCATAGTCCCCTGTGGCAGGTAAAATAATCCCCCCACACACACACACATACACACAAAGATGTCCACATCCTAATCCTTGGAATCTGTGAATATATTACCTTATGTGACAAAAGGGACTTTGCAAATGTGATTGTTATGGGTCTTGAGATGAGGGAACTGTCTGGTTGGGTCCTTATAAGTGAAAAAAGGAGACAGGAGGGTCAGGGTCAGAGAAGGAAATGGGACAACGGAAGCAGAAGCCATGAAGGAGCCATGAGGGAATGAATTCTGGCAGCCTCTAGAAACTGGGAAAGGCAAGGAAATAGATTCTTCTCAGAGCACCCAGAAGGAACACAGCCTTGGCGACACCTTGGTTTTAGCTCAGTGAGACCTGTGTCAGACTTCTAACCTCCAGAACTGTAAAATAATACATTTGTGTTGTTTGTGGCCACTAAGTTTGTGGTAATTTGTTACAGCAGCAATACGAAACTAATACATCCCTCAACAGTTCCAAGCCCATTGGTTCTCTTTTCTGCATGGGTATAGTGAATACCCACATTTCCAGTGCCTCTGTCACCTCTCAAACATCTAAATTCTCATTCCGTCAAAGAAGGAGGAAATTATCACAGCACTGGTTTTGTTTCCAGCCAACAGTATCTCAAGGGATTAGTTACAGCTGGAAATCTGGGCAGATTCATATCAGAGAATGTGTTTCTTACAGTGTCAAGATGAATTTTTTTCTTTGATTTAAATGCGTTATCTGAAGTTTTGTATTTGTATAAAATATCTGCAGCAAAAAAAATCACTCCTATTATAAAAGATTAAAAGAATCCTGTGCAGGGCTGGTTCCCTGTCCAAGTGGTTAAGGGTCCACCCACCCTGCTTTGGTGGCCTGGGTTCTCGGCTTTGGATCCCGGGTGCACACCTACTCCACTCATCAGCCCTGCTGTTGAGGTGTCCCACATACAAAAAGTAGAGGAGGATTGGCACAGATGTTAGCTCAGGGCTAATTTTCCTCAAGCAAAAAAAGAGGAGGATTGGCAACAGATGTTAGCTCAGGGCGAATCATCCTCACCAAAAAAAAAAGAATCCTGTGCAAATAAAACACAATCACGATTGTGAACACCTTAACTAGATGTGCATTTGGGCTACAATTAAGAGGTAGCCACGATTTATCTGACGAAGACAACGGAATCTTCAGGAGAAGGGTTAAGGACCAAAGGTTACTTTTAAAGCTAAGTGCTTGGCCCAACAGCTGGGAAATGGGGTTCTGGTTATATTGTGGAGAGAAATAAATCCTGACTGTGGAAACAACCTAAGTGTTATATAATGGGCCATGAAATCTACTCAGTGAGGGTCCCTGGCCCAGGACATAGGAAACCTGCTAATGCACACACAAAGAAACTGTTTCTTTTCATCTCCTCACACTCAAATGTTAATACAGCGCTTTTCAAACTTTTCTGACCCACTCTAAGAAATACATTGTATATCCTAAGCCACTACACACAGGCTTGTAAAGTAACTGGAACAATAGTTTCATGACACCCTTCTTACCCTTAACAATTGGAGATGTACTCTGATATTTCCTAATTTTTATTGTTATTTTTCATTGTTGTTTTTTAAATGCTGGGCAGGACCCACTAAGTGATCACGACCTGCAGTTTAAAAACATAGCTTCAGTAGTACTATTTATCACTAAAATAGGTATTTTCTTCCCAATTAGTACTATGAGTTTTTTTCATTGTTACTTAGTAATTTCAAATGAAATGATAGTTTAGAACTATTTTAAGATCTTTTCCAACTTTATGATTTCGTAATTTTTCCTTGAGAGAACATTATTTTATCGAATGTTTCTTTTTCAGTAGAATGAAGCAAGGACTGACAACTTGCAATCTTGCCTCCAGCAAGTTTGTTGACTAAATGAATGGTTTTTCTAAGATAATTCTGATATTTCTCGTTCTTTGATGGTTAATTCCTAAGCAGAATCAGGAATTATTGAAAGTATTGTCACATTTATTGCCACATGGGCGTCAGTATTTGTGAATTTTCATTTTAGGAATTGGGGAACCAGAGTCACTCCTAAGAGATAAAGCATTATGAATCACTCCCTGAGTTTTGATTTATGATCCTAGCCGTTATTACCTTGAAAATCACCTCCCCTCATCACTAAATTTGCTCAAAGCAGGTAACACTCGCATCCTAAGACTCACAGAAGACTGCTCACCCTCACTTTGTTTTCAACAATTATGCTCCACAACACACGTCTCAGGTTCTTGCCTGTAAAATAGATGTGACACTAAACTCTCAGGGCTGAGAAATAGTTAATAAACTGTGCTAACCCTGCAGAGATGCAAAACAATAGCAATCACTCATCAGTTTGCTGAGAGGTGACAGATTCCCATTTCCCATTTTCCAGAGACACTCTCCTCATTACCAAGCAAAACCGGACCAGTTAACTTGCCCAAGATCTATAGCTCACTGATGTGATCTCATCAGTCTGTGTCCCTGATGGGGACGCAAGCAGGTGGTGCCAAGAGCAGCGACCTGACATCTGGAGACGTATTGCCTACATAGGCTGATCCACCAGGCCAGCTAATTTCCCTTCTATTTTGAGAAGAGCAATTATTTTAAACTGCCATACATCAAAATGACTTTGCTCTTGCCCTAAAATATAGCAAGTCAATAAACTATAATGTAAGTCAGTGTCTCCAGCTACTTTCATTTTAAAAAATTAAAGATTAAAAAAAATAAAAAAGGACATGCAGAGCCCACACTGGTTCATTTAGAACTGAGGCAGGGTCACAATTCAAGGCTTTACAATATTAAGCTGGTATGCATCAAGTATACTATTTTGGAAGTCTTTTGACTACATAGCAAAACTACTTTGTAACTTTGTTTTTAAGTCCCATGATATCCTGTTGAAATGCTTTTTGTTTTGGGAGAAAGGAAATGGTCTCTTTTACGGAAAGTGATAGAAAGATAGAAGAACAAAAAGAAGGATGCTAGCAAGTAGAAGTTGGACCTGAAGAGAGCAACTGGGAAGAAGCCGAGAAATCTTTTGCCTCTGTCAAATATTTACTTGTTGCCAGTAATACCAGAGGAAATGCCAACCTTGAACCCCAAAAAAACTCACCTGTTCACCCTGTCCAGAATCAGAACTTAGGCTGTTTCAATCAAATACTCCATTTGAAATGTGGCTTATAAGGAGACATGCGTTCAGAATTCCAAATAAGGATTTTGAAGGAAAATTTTAATATCTATATTTAGACTTAGCAGCCCTGAAGGGAAATAAGGTGTTGATTTATGAAGCAGAGAGAAATTATGAACAGCTTCAACATTAAGCACACGTTATCAGAGAGGGGGTTTCACCTCCAATTTGGATCGAAGTTCCAGCATCTTCCAGAGCCATGATTTGGTCTCATATTAGATGTCCCTATCTAGTCAATTTTAGAAAATGTTACACCCAGCCCTTGGACCAGTTGATTGATAGCAGTAGGGAGATAGCAGTTAAATACAAAAAGTAGTTAAATTTTATTAAATTTTATAGTTTTTTCTTTAGAGAGAACTATTTTTTTAAATTTATGATGAGTAATTTTTGAAATCAAAGACATTTACTAAGAATAATTAAATAAGAAGAAAGCCTGAAGGGGCCAGCCGGGTGGAGTAATGGTTTAGTTAGCGCATGCCACTTCAGCGGCCTGGGGTTCAAGGGTTCGAACACTGCTCATCAAGCCACGCTGTGGCAGCACCGCATATACAAAGTGGAGGAGGACTGGCACAGATGTTAGCTCAGGGCCAGTCTTCCTCAAGCAAAAAAAGGAAGATTGGCAACAGATGTTAGCTCAGGGCCAATCTTCCTCACCAAAAAACAAAAGCCTGAAATCTACTAATTTCAGAAAGCCTGGCTACCAAATTACAAAGCTGTTCCCCAGGTAAAGCTTCTAAATGAATATGAGTTTCCTCTTGTGGGCCGAGCTTGCTGATGGCATAAAACAATAAGAATAATGTCTCAGGGTGGAAAAATACATAATTGTCTTCTATATTATTCGATGAATAAATTACTGCACGGTAAATTATCTTAACCTCTTTTTCTTCAAATGTGGATAAAAATTGTTTTCCTCACTTCTTGCAGAGGGCTTCTAAATACACCGAATCCATTCCTGAACGCCTTTTGGTTTCTTCCAGCAATCTTTAAACCAACCTACAGATGAGCAGTTTAAGTCATTGAATTCTGTTTTGTTATTTTTGAGGATTTATGAACTTGACTCTTCTGTTATAGACAAACAAGTTACCTGGCCTTTTGGGTGATCCCGTCATCTACTCCCTACACAAGCCTATTATTGGGGGTATATTGGACTACCACAAGGGGGAGTGAGAGCCAAATTTTTCCAGCTGGCATTCCAGAAAGAAATCTTCCAGACCTATTAAGTATAATGTATTAGGAATTCAAGGAAGAACCTGGTACCACAAACTCGCTTCCCCAGAAGAACTCACAATCTAGTTAGGGAAGCAGATAACTAAAACATTAATTACATTGCGAGATAAATAATGCTACAATAAGGCATGAAAAAAAGCCTGTGGAACTCAGAGGACAGCTTCACTTTTACTCAGATCCAGTCTGGCTAAGGGAGTTCATTGTTTCAACCACCTGTTAGCAACAACCTTCACATCCTTAGCTGTAGATCCTTCTGAGGCTTCAACTCCCTCCACAGCACCCCCATTCCCCACTCCTTTTGGATTAATCCAAGTGCCTTTTTCCTTTTATTTGGCCTTCCTTGAGATGCTAACGGCCCCTGTAGGCACCTCTCCTCTTGCTCTGTATCACAGCACTGCTGGTTTGTTTCCTTATGTAAGCGCTTTCCACTTTCTGAAATTAACATCTTTATTTAGCTACCTGTTTACGGTCTGCCTTTCCTCTAAAATGAAAGATCCTTGTGTACTTTATTTACTTCTCTATCCCCAGTGCCTACAATAGTATTGAACAAATTTATGAATTAATGCAGCTTGACAACATTTTGAATCTATAGGTTCCAACCTCAGTTGGGTCCCCAGAGTTGATCAACCAACCTTGAATCAACAAATCCCATTCCTTGAGTCATAAGAACCACCCCCCTCATCCACTTCAGCAAATGATGTGGCTCCCTGCCAATACCCCAAAGGCAATGCTCCTATAAGGGCTTCAGTGGGTTTCCAGTAGCCATATTTAGGGCACTGTCCAGTATGTATCTTATTTGGCCTCTGCACTGCATTAGACAGGTTGACCAGTCCCTCCTTTAAATGTATCTCCTGTGGCTTACAGAAAACTTTTGTCTCCTGGTTTTCTTTCCCCAGATCTGCTGAATCCAAATCTCCATGTACAGAACTCAAGAGTGTGTTATTTTTTTTAAGAGCTGTAGGTAATTTTCATGCACAGGCAGGGTTGACAACTGCTTCCCCTGGCTTTCTTCTCTTCTCATTTTCTTGTCCAGGGATGCCTTTAAATTTAGGGAGGGCATAAAGTTGACTGGATGGAAGTGGGGAAGGGGACTAGACAACTTGCCTTAAAACTTCCTTTTATGGCAAACACATCTCTTTTACTTGGATTACATGTTTCCAGAATGCTACAAATAGGACATTTTAATCAAGATTCCCTGATACATAATTAACGTGAAAGCAATTATTGTAACATGGATGTATTCATGATTTACATAAGATTCAGAAAATATTAGTCGCCATGTAAAGAATATTTTTATTACCACGATGATTATTATTTGGGAGACAAACTGTCCCCCACAGTCGACACCCTTGCACTTGCCCACTCCCGTGGCTTGAGCTTCCTACCTGGACTCTGTGATGTCGCAAACTATGACTTTAAGATCACACACTCTTCTTTATCCTTCAGACGCCAATTCCTTATTCTGAACTGATGACTAGTCTTCTCTAACTGCTGTTTTACAGGCACAAGGCCCCTCAACCCTGATGTACCATTTTCTCCCTTGAACTTGTTTTCCTTCTCCACTACAATTCATTTAGTTATAATAATGTGACTATCTTCCCAGTCACCTAATTTAGGACTTCTCTCTCAAAGCCTAAAACAATCATTGAGTCATATTGACTATATTTTTAATCACAGTTCAAATCTCTTCTCTATCTCTCTGACATTGCTTTAATCTAGATAATTAGGCCTTGTTTAAGACCATTGGAACTGCTTCTTGACTAGCTAGCCTGCCTCCAGTATCTATACATGTTCCCTCCCCTCCACTGTCAGTCTACAAAATACTGCCAGTTATCCCTCCCAAGCGCAATCTGATCCACCCCCTCTGTTGTTGAAGAATCTTTCAGTGCCTCCCCAGTGAGGACCAGAATCAAATCTCCTTAGTCCAGCATGCAGTGCCCTGCATTACTTCCCAGCCTTGTCACCTTCCTGTTCTCCTGAGACCTCTACCAGCTCTAATCTTTTGAGAGTTCTAGAAAAGGTCACTAAATTGTAAACAGTCAAAATATTCAAGACCTGGGCACAAGCTCACCCTTCCAGAAATGCAAATTCCTAAACAATCAGTTTATTTTTTCTTTGCTGGCTGGTTTTATTTCACATGCTAAGGTTCTTCCACATGGTTTTTTCTGACTTCCCTACAGCATTTCTGCCCAAGTCCATTTTAAGTCAAATTATGACAGCAGCAAAGCTCAGAAACACTGCCATCTTGTGGTCACAGAAGAAGGTAGAAAGCAAAATGATCCTCCATGTCTAAAATTTTTTGTAAGCACGAGGAGCTAAGAACGGAAATATCCTCTCACCATCCCCCTTTCCCAGGCCTTAAAATTAACAGCCACATGAAACTGTTACCACTGGAAACTCAACTACAAAACTCTACTTTTAGTGACTCTCTTTTGTATTGTTCTACTGATTTCTCTTAACCAGATTGTTTAATGATATTGAAGAACACATTTACTTAAGCGCCATTTGCAGGTTCACATCTCTTAATTGGTCCAGAGAACTTCTTTAAGTCTTTTATTTTAAGAAATTAACATGAGGTCCAGATCACGGCTGTCAGCTCTGTGAGGGCAGCAATGTATTGACTCTTTTTGCCAGAATATATGCAAATACCACATGTAAAAAGTCCTAAAGAATTATTCATTGAAAGAATAAATAAATGGACAGCAAATACAGTGACAACTTCAAAAGTAGAGGCAAATGTTTTTCTAACGTTTTTGAAAGCAGTCATTTTATTTTGAACTTTCAAGTCCGTCTTGAAACATTGACATATTCTATGATCTTGACTACCCAAGAACCAGCAACACCTAGAAACATGCTACTTTTAAGGTGGGGTTGAAAAAAATAATAGAATGAGTTGGATTCATGTCTATTTATTGGGGGATGTCCTTGATGTATTAAGTGATTAAGTGACAAACAAGTAGCCCAAGTTTTCTAAAGAAAACAAAACAAAAAAACCAAAACCTATATAGGCATATAACTCTTCATATGATCACAGAAAAAAGTGTGGAAATATACCCTGATTACTGCCGGAGCACTGGGAATTTGGGAAAAGGGGTGGTGGAGTCCAATAATTAACTATATTACTTGTAATTACCTTACATTACTTTTGTAATAAAAAAAATACTAGGGGCTGGCCCAGTGGCGTAGCAGTTAAGTTCCAATGCTCTACTTCAGTGGCCCAGGGTTCACAGGTTCGGATCCTGGGTGCAGACCTATGCACCTATGCACTGCTTATCAAGCCATGCTGTGGCAGCATCCCATATAAAGTAGAGGAAGATGGGCACAGATGTTAGCCCAGGGCCAATCTTCCTCAGCAAAAAAAAAAGGAGGATTGGCAACAGATGTTAGCTCAGGGCTAATCTTCCTCAAAAGAAAAAAAAAAAACCAGCTGTATAAAACTCAAAGACCAGCTATATAAGCTAAATATTCAAAGTAAACACTGGCTGAGACTTGTATTGCTCCAAATAGCAAAGTAAAATAATATTAGAGCTGGAAAAACTTCTGTGATGTTGTTCCAACCTATTCCAACTTTCTATTATGTGGAATTTTAAACCTATACAAAAGTAGAAAGAATAGTAACAAAAACCCCTGACATGGTTTCAACAATTACTTTTAAAAATACATAAATAATGGAGGCACAGAGAGGTGAAGTGACCTGTCCAATGACATCCCAAAAATAAACTCAGAGGAATCGCTCAAGGGCATCGAAAAAAGTGAGTAGGTGAGAGCAGGCATACGGTAACTGGAAAACTTAGAAATTCACAATCTTTTTGATACTGCTTTGAAAAAAACAGCCTATCAAACTCTTCTCTTTCCTTTCTGTGACTCATTTCTCAGCTATTATCTCTCCACATATACTAGCTTACCTTTTTTAAGTCTGTTCTCAGAATAATTGTTTTCAAATGACTTAAAAACTGGATTTCTCATAAGCAGCATGGTAGCCACTGGGGACTTTAGTACATAGGAATAAACTAAACTGTTTTGAAAAGTCATGGGTTGTTCTAAAGCTCGCTTGTTTCATGTGACATCATAGAATAAATGCTTTATAAATAATTTGTTTTTCACAGAGTCAATAACTAATTACCAGTTCGTGCCCTATGAATAAATCAATATTGAAAAGTAAGTCTAAGTGGATTCATCATGTAAACGATTGGCTGACTGACCAGACAGCAAACCCTGGGACTACCACTTGGCTTAGTCGCTCTCTTTACATTTCTTTTTTAAACTGCCTTCTCCTCCCTCCATTGTTGTTATGATAAAGTATGAAAATGGAAATGATGAAGCAAGGCTAGCCAAAGATGTGAACTTAAAAATCACTGATTGGAGGGCCGGCTCCGTGGCTTAGCGGTTAAGTGTGCGTGCTCTGATGCTGGCGGCCCGGGTTCGGATCCCGGGCACGCCCCAGGGCACCACTTCTCCGTCCAACGCGAGGCCGAGTCCCACGTACAGCAACTGGAAGGATGTGAACCTATGACATACAACTATCTACTGGGGCTTTGGGGGGAAAAAAAATGAATAAATAAAATCTTTAAAAAAAAAAATCACTGATTGGAGAACGTGTTTTTGGCTTTTGAGTTATTGAGAAGATGAAGCAGGTTCTAGGACACAGAACAGAATTCACACTCACAGCAACAAGTCAGAGAGTATTTGCAGAATGAAATCAGGGCACCAATCCTGTCGGTAACTCCACTAGTTTAAGTGCTTGAAACAATTTAACATTGTCTCTGAAACTCAATTTTCCTTCTTACGCTCCTTCAAGGATCTTTACCATTTAAGAAAATTAAGTTTTCAAGACAAAGGGGCCTACTTTGGCCTCAGTGAAGATTATGCCCAAGCTCGTGGCAAATGCTGGAAGGAATCCAGGTTCTTTCCCTCTCACTCTGCCCATGCCCCACACATGTCAGTTCCGCTTAGCTAAGTTGTCTGTGCTACTTTTGACTCACTTGTACACACAATGTGATTCTGGCTGGCCCAAGGATTCTGGAATGGTCTTATTCTTAATAAAACATTCCCAATTTGGGTGCAATAAAATTGAAATTTTCATGACTGCTGAGCCTTGGAAAACATGCAAATATTCGTTCCCTGGAAGAGTTGAAAGCCAAAATAAACTATTGGAGGAGACAAACAAGTAGGAGACTGTAAAGCCAAAGAGATGAAGATGGCCTAGCTCCAGGAGGTCAGTGATGTTCTGTCCAGATAACAGGGGTCTGGGGGCCAAGGGCAGCTGCAGGAGAGAGCTGTTGGAGCCTGTGTGCCCGATGGGTTTTCGGTTCTCATTGTAAGATGTTTTTTCCCCCTCTTTACTGAGTTATAATTGAAAAATAAAAATTGTGTATATTTAAGGTATACAACTTGATATTTTGATATACATTGTGAAATAATCACCACAATCAAGCTAATTAACACATCCATCATCTCACATAGTTACCATTGTCTTGCTTCTTTTTTTGTGTGTGGTGAGAACACTTAAGATCTATCCTCTTAGTAAATTTCAGTATTCAATACAGTATTGTTAATTATAGTCACATCGCTGTATACTTGATCTCTAGAACTTAATCATTTTGCGTAACTGAAACTTAGCCCCCTACCAGCATCTCCCCATCTGGACCTACCCCCAGCCCTTGGCAACCACCATTCCACTCTCTACTTCTATGAGTGCGAGTATTTCAGATTCTGCATATAAATGAGATCATGCAGTATTCATCTTTCCATGCTGGCTTATTTCACTTAGCATAATGGCCTCTGGGTTCATCCACTTTGTTGCAAATGGCAGAATTTCCTTCTTTTTTTTAAGGCTGAATAATGTTCCATTGTGTGTGTGTGTGTGTGTGTGTGTGTGTATTACATTTTCTTTATCCATTCATCCATTAACAGGCATTTAGTTTGTTTCCCTATCTTGACTACAGTGAATAATGCTGCAGTGAACAAGGGAGTGCAGATATCTCTTCAAGATGCTGATTATATTTCCTTTGGAAATATAGCCAGAAGTGGGATTGCTGGATCATGTGGTAGTTCTATGTTTAATATTTTGAGAAATTTCCATACTGTTTTTCATAATAGCTGTACAGTTTACATTCCCACCAACAGTGTGCAGGGGTTCCCTTTTCTCCACATTCTCAACAACGCTGGTTATCTCTTGTCTTTTTGATAATGGTCCTTCTGACAGGTGTGAGGTGATATCCCATTGTGGTTTTGATTTGCATTTCCCTGATGATTAGTGACGTGAGCACCTTTTCATATACCTGTTGACCATTTGTATGTCTTCTTTTGAAGAAGGCCCTTTGCCCATTTTTCAAGCAGGTTATTTGCTTTCTTGCCATTGAGTCCTATGAGTTCCTTATATATTTTGAATATTAACCCCTTATAGGATGTGCGAATATTTTCTACCATTCTGTAGGTTGCCTTTTCCCTCTGTTGATTGTTTCCTTTGCTGTGCAGAAGCTTTTTAGTTTGATACAATCCCATTTGTCTATTTTTGCTTTCATTGCCAAATTTGTGCTTTTGTTGTCAAATCCAAAAATAATTGCCCAAACCAATGTGAAGAAACTTTTTCTCTACATTTCTTCAAGTAGTTTTACAGTTTCAGCTCTTAGGATCACAAGATGTTCATCTGAAATGCTAATTTTCCACATTTAGCCACTTGTCATGCAGATAAAATTCCCAACACAGCTTCTGTACAACCCCGGGATAAAGTGACAAACCCTCAAGCCCCTTGAGTGGTAAACTGTGTAACTAACCAATTTTTTATGTACACAGGAAAGTCTTTCTAATATTAAACTCAGCATAAATATTGAAACTCACATAACACGGATATTTAAAAACCCTCCCAAACAGCCTTTTGATATAAACAAGACCTAGAGTCTCCCAGGACCTCCTCACCATTCATTGCCTTCTCTGATTTCCATGCTTCTGTTTTGTGCTAAAAACCAGCCACCTCCCACATCCTTGATCAGATGCAAACAGTAGACCAGACATGGTGGAGGTAGGGCTCCACTTGATATGTTGTCAGCAGCTGATTAACATCATTCCCATCTCAGGGTATTCATTTCCTGCCTACTGATGGGAAAGTATTCCCTGAAAGAGTCTCTATATATGGACGTACAGGAGATATTTTCTGAAGTCTGTAAAATGGATTTGACAATTCCAACTGCCTGATTTTAGCAGAGTATAATAATGCACCGTAGGGCTGCCTTCTCAGCTCTTACCATGCACACAACCATAGTTTAACATTACTGCACTGGAGTGCTCAAATTTTTCTAGTTTACCTGCAGAAAATCCAGCACCTGTCCCTTGGGAAATGCTGTCAGTCATGCACAGACATTCCAGTGATGCAACAGCACAAACCCAGGCTTCTTGAGTAGTTACCTCTGTGTGTCAGGCACAGTTCTCTCTCTAAAACTGCAGGAAAGGCATTTCATTCCCACACCTCAGGTTCCTTTTTGCACATTCGTTCTCACATTTACAAATCTCCCACAGGCAGTTTGCAAAGACCATATGGATAGCAAGACATTTTGTCTTATTTTTTAAAATTCTTTGGCAAAACTGCTGATATGCAGATTAATGATTTATCCAACCAAATATTGTCAAGGGATGGGGTAAATTTTCCAGATAATTATAGTTGGCCCCATTTCACATGAAAATACCCTTTAAGATTTTGAATATATTTTTGGTATACATATATATATGTATATATATATATACCCACGCACAAACATATATATATATTTTTTGTTTGTTTTTTTGCAGGGAAAGATCCCCCCTGAGCTAACATCTGTTGTCAATCTTCCTCTTTTTCTTTTTGACCTCCCCAAAGCCCCAGTGTGTGGTTGTATATCCTAATTGTAAGTTCTTGTATGTGAGCCTCCACCACAGCATGGCAACTGACAGGTGGTGTGGTTCCACAACTGGGAAATGAACCCAGGCTGCTGAAGCAGTGAGAGTGCCGAACTGTAACCACTAGGCAATCAGGGCTGGCTCTGGTATATATATTTTAACGTATTACTTGCATCCTGCCTTTTAAATAAAGTCTGCTGAACCTAAACTTTCCATAAGGAATCTGTGATGCAATTAGGAACATCACTGATTCTTCAATTCCCCAACTCTCTCAGGGCCTGCTTAGGTATATGGAACAGTTTCTTGCTACACAAAACATCCTCGACTGAATTTTCTAGGCTTTCTGTTCTTATTTTAACACATTTTCTTGTCTCTTGGAGCCAGTTCTTGTTGCTTTCATTGTGCTGTTTCCTCATAGCCCTGCCCCTTCATACATTCTAAATTAAGCTTCACTTTGCTGTGATAGGTGATTATTTTATCCTTGCTAGCATATACCAAGACATTTATGAATCTCCATATCTATGGCTATCCTGATAGTTTGTGATTTCACCCTTAACATGTAGAACAGTCTACCTTCATAATCAGAGAACAAAACTTAGAGATGTGAATGCTGGTGATTGACAGGCTAACTCTCTAATGGCCCCATGTGACATCTTCTCATGAGTAAAATTCAAACTTGTAGTTAACAAAATTAAAAAGAGCTATAGGTCACACACTTCAAGCGTTATATCCTCAAATGAAAAGGATCTAATAAATTGTATTTATGATTACATATCTATAATCATAAGCGACTTTAGTGGCAACTCAAATATCTTCAGGAACCAGCAAACAATATAAACATGTGAATCAGTCAAGTATAAGATAATAAGGAGTAGAGGAAACAAGTGGCACATGTCCCTGTTAATAATTTAGATATCTTTAGAAATATTGCTGGATCAGACAAGCACATATATGCAAGTCAAATATGGCCTCTAGATCATTATAGTTAATTGTATTGGAAAAACCTACAGTTCTCCTGTGTGTCACCTTTACTACTCACACAAAACACTTGACTTCTGGTCACCATATGTGTGTGGGTTTCCCCCACCAGCAAGCAATTCTCTGCGACACCAGCTGGGTGTCCTACAATTTAACTCGATTCTAACACTCTCTACCTGGAGATAGCCTCAGATCCCACAGGTTAAGGGCTCAGTCCCACAAGACTGCCCCCCACTTCAGATGCCAATCACAAGTCCATGTTGTCACCTGTGCTTCTGACCAATGGGCTATAAATCAGAAGGACCCCCTCCCTCGGGTTCAATTAATCTGCTAGAGCGGCTCACAGAACTCAGGAAAACAGTTACTCATGTTTACTAGTTTATTAAAGGATGTGGTAAAGGATACAGATGAACAGCCAGATGAAGAGATACATTGAAGTCTGGGAGAGTCCCGAGCACAGAAGCTTCTGTCCCTGTGGAGCTGGAGTGAGTCACCCTCCTGGTGTGGATTTGTTCACAAACCTGGAAACTCTCAGAAACCAGTACTTTTGGGATTTTTATGGAGGCTTCATCACATAGGCATGATGGACCACTAACTCCATTTCCAGCCCCTCCCCCCTCTCTGGAGAAGTAGGGGGTCGGGCTTCTAATCAAGCTTCTAATCAGGGCTTGGTCTTTCTGGTGACCAGCCCCCATCCAGGAGCCATCCAGAAGCCCACTCAGAGTCACCTCGATAGAACAAAAGATGCTCCTAGTGCTGTCATCACTTAGGAAATTAAAAGGGTTTTAGGAATTCTGTGCCAAGAAAAGGGGGCAGAGACCAATACATATATTTTCTATTATTTCACATTAAGAATTGTCTTTTTTTAGACTACCTTTACCAGCTTTTTTTTTTTTCCATAATAGAGTAATGTAACTTTAGAAAATCAATTGAATAGCTTTTTCTTTTTGAGTGTGTGGACACGGTTTTATCTTGGGAGTTATCTTTTCTTTCAAGGTATGAAAGAACACATAGTTAACACCATAAGGTGAAAATGCTTTAATGATTTTTTTAGTTCTTCCATAGTTTGGGGGACGCTCAGGACACCCGGGAGGAAGAAATGAGTGGTGGGTCTGAACAAAGGCCCCGGAGTCAGATTGCAGAGGTCCACGTCCCTTCTCCTCTAGTTCCCAGCTGGACAATCCTCGTCACTGGTCACGTTTCCAATGCTCCCTAACACTCTGCTTCCTCATCAGTAACGTAGGATGGGAACAGTGCCTACTTCACAGACTATATCCGAGGATTACATGAGACAGGCAAAGAAAGGTCTTAGAACAGTGCCTGGCAACCAACAAAAACTCAGCGCATGGTGGTTATCACGTTCATCATCATTATAGCATTATGTTTGACCCAGTAGCTGACGTATTTTCTTCTTTCCCAGTGATTCCTCGTCAGCTTCCAGTTGCCCCTGGGCTCTCCACTCAATGAATCAATGACATTCATTGTTTCTAGGAGGAGGATGTGTAAGACCTAGAACAAGACATTAATTAAAGTGCTAAATTAATTTTTGTAAATCTATTACAGAAATAACAAACTGTACAGCAAGGCCTTCATTAGCAGGAGTCTGGCTTTGTTAAGAGAGACAAGGACTTGTGTTTCCAAAGGCCCAGAGAGTGAAGCACTTGGGACATTGAGTTCATGTTGTAAATCACACCGAGAGGAAGAATGCCCAATGTTGTACACGGTTTTCCTCTACACAGGAAAGAGAGGGCAACCCTCCCTGGATTGGAGGGAGAAGAGTGGAGAACATGAGAGAGAGCAAAGGTTTTTAGACACCAACAAAATGGCCACTCCGTGCCCACCCCATGCCTTGTCCTCAGCATCTTAATTCCAGAAAGAGGCAGTACTGAAACCCCAGACATGCGTAGGTATCCAAAGGCACAGGAGGCCCACACCCCAATTCCTGTGTGGAGCTAGAAGACAGCTTCCCGGAGGACTCTGCGACAATATGAGCCACAGTAGAGAAGAATAGCTATGTCCCAGGGCTTCAGTACTGGAAGGAAGTGTGCATGTGTCTAGGTGTGTGGGTGAAGGCAGAGGGCCCAGAAAAACCCTACTCAAATAAGTAGGACTTTTAAGTCAAATCCTGATCTGACTATATTTCAAACCAGAGGTAATTGAGTTTTGTTGAATTGGCAACTTTATTTCTTTCCACCACTAGGCAGAATTACAGGCTTTAGAACTAAGTTGACTTGCATGAAAATAAAGTTAGCAAACTGAGGCTTGTGACTGTTTATAATTCTTCTCCTTTTATTACTATTTATTAATTGATTTCCCGGAAGGTTATTTTTGCTCCTTCCCTTTACTCTGTTCTGGCTTGCTGGCTGCCAGCTCTAGTTATTAAGGAAACAAGATCATGAACCTACAACTTTTAGCCTCTCAGCCTGGTCTGTGCATCTGGTTTTTCTCTGCCATGGTCTCCTCTCTGCATGTTGCAGCCATGTGGAAAGAGGAGTGTGTTAAACTTCCACTCCTGCAATGGATCAATTCTTGCTTGGATTCTAATTTAAAATCAATTCCCCATGGACAGAAATATGGGAGCTGTGTCCTTAGCTGAGCACGTCAGTAAACACCCTCCCTGTTGGCATTGCTTCCAATCACGTCTTGCCCTGCATCTTATAGGCTTACCGAGCCCTTACATTTGGCCATTTGTTAATAACCCACACTTTAAACACTAGGTCAAGGTTTCAGAGTTCTTGCTTTTGCTTTTCACCTCTCAGACTGACATATATTTTTTAAAAGACTTCCAGAGATTTATATGTTAGAAGAATATTTTTTGAAGAAAGAATTTTCAACTGTATAAAAAAGGAAGTATCAACCCACAACTGCTTTTCAGTGGGATAGGACAAATTTTTATAAATGTGAACTTAACTATGAAGGCCCTGGAATTAAAATGAAAAACTTCAGCATGAGAAGTTTCTTTGACTAGTGACATATGAATTCAGCTGAGTTATCCATTACAGCAGGTGCAGAAGACCCACCATTCAAAATGAACAGTGTTGGGGGCCGGCCTGGTGGTGCAAGCAGTTAAGTGTGCTCACTCCGCTGCGGCAGCCTGGGGTTCGCCGGTTCGGATCCTGGCGCGCACCTACGCACTGCTTGTCAAGCCATGCTGTGGCGGCATCCCATATAAAGTGGAGGAAGATGGGCATGGATGTTAGCCCAGAGCCAGTCTTCCTCAGCAAAAAAGAGGAGGATTGTCAGATGTTAGCTCAGGGCTGATCTTCCTCACACACACACAAAAAAAAGACAAAATGAACAGTGTTGTCAAGAAGGAGAGTGTCCATTTTGGACAGGCACGCATTGGCTCTACTGGGACCCCACAGCCATGTGGGAGTTAAAGCTCCAGTTGGGGGATTTGTGCCGGCGGTGGTCTGTGTCAGGTATTTCCCTGACTAGTCCTGATGTCCAGCACCCTGGTGTGTCAGTGCAGATGGACTCAGAATACAGGATTGCTGCAATCCCCTTCTGCTTCATCTTCTCTGCAAGGCACGAAGTTATTTCACTGGATAGGCACCAAAACAGCTGATCAAGGCAGTGTATAAGAAGGAAAGAGGAAAAGAGAAGATGAGGAAATCCAGGAGAGCAACCCAACCTGTCTGGAAATCCTTGTTCATTCCCAAGCATGAATGTCAGCATTACCTCACGTGCTAGCCAAATAGAGGGGTCCAAAAATAGGAACCAAAAATGATCACTTCTAAAGGTATCGGACTATCCTGTATTGAATTACCTTGAGGGAGAAGTTTGTTATTTGTGACCTGCTGTTCCTACTGCTGCTATAAACTTTTAGATTTAACTCTGTAGAAAACATCAATTGCTTGATGGCACAAAAGGCCTTGTCCTCTCACGTCCTTTCCCTCTGTAACCCTTAGTCACATTCGTAACATAACGTACCAGTTATCGAAATTACTTTTCCAATTGAAGAGGACTACGGGAAAAACGAGTATCTAATGTGGAAATACAGCGAGAAAAAATCTAAAGATGGAGGTAAAACTCAGGGAGGCAATAACAAGGCTCACCCCTTCCTAACTGAAGTTTCTGCATCCAAATCCGTTCTACTGGCACTCTGCAGAGCAGCACGGTGGAGCAGCATTGAGCTCTCTGCAGTGATGGAAATGTTCCAAGGGCGAGCTGTCCAATATGGTAACCATTAATGACCACATGCGACCCTTGAGTACTTGAAACGTGACTTATGTGAATGAGGAGCAGATTTTTTATTTCATTTAAATTAATTAAAATTTAAAATTAAATAGTCATGTGAGTCTAGTGACTACCGTTTTGAACTGTGCTGCCCTAGAGGATTTCCAGAACTTGCTCATAAAAATGCTGTTCCTTTAGAAAGGATGTAGCTCCCAGGAGGTGGGAAAAGAAGGGCCCCAGCATTAGGCATAGGCCTAAGGTAGGCCACTACATTTGACCTTGCTGGGGCCCCTTGTTTGGAACCTCTGAAGATCCCAGAAGCTGACACTGGGAGAAAGGAAATGGGCTAAGATACCCTTTATGATTCTCTTCCAGGCTCATGAGAATTCTGCTCTATTCATCGTGTGTAATTGTAGTTTCTCCCTTCCTCCAGACATTTTTCTCATTTGCAGAAGTGTTGGTTGCTAGGAGACTGAATTGCCTTTTCAAGTAGAGTACTTTAGAGAGAAACAATTCACATGATTTTCTTCTTTAGTAAAATGAAAATTTGTAAAATGTTTGCAATGCATAGTGAAAAAGTCAAGCTTTTACATTTCTTTGTCTATTTGTTTTAACTATCATAGAACCTTTCATTTACTTTTCCCACTGCTTTGCACTGCAAGAAAAAAAAACAAAAACTGACTGCTCTTTCTGGAGTATTTATTAAGAAAGAATAACATTCCCAGGCTTGCTCCCAGGGATGGGGAAGTGATCTCCATCCTGCTTATCTCACAAGGGAGCTGTGAGTGAGAATCAAAAATAATAACGTTTATAATGGAAATGGAAATTGTAAAGCATTGTCCACCAAAAATATATTAGCATTGCACTCGGCTCATAGTTTTAGCCAACCACTTCTTCTTACCATGATTTTCATAAATTTATGAAATCAACCAGTCTGAACACATCATTTAATAAACGAAGAAAACACAACTTGGAGAGATGAATAAATTCCCCCAGGTTTCTAATTTCCAGACAAAGATTCCATTATACCACAGTGATTTCTCAGGGAATGTGAACAAAACTCTTTTAAACATTGAGGCTGACTTTGGTAATCACTGTCAACCACAATTGAACCCTGAAAAGGGAGTTGTGTGGATGAAATGAGATTTCCTATATAGTTCATCTAATACCCTGTCTAGCACGTGATCGGTGCTCAATAAGGAGTAGCTATTAAACAATAATGATGATGATGATAACTCAGCTAGTAAGGACCTTTTCTTTCAAATTTCTTAGCCCTTGCTTTAAAAATCCAATTGCAGTAATTTTTTATTGGCCCACTTCAGAATTCTGTATTGTTTGAGATGTTGGACAACATTAACTGACAGTCTGAAGTTAAGGAGCTTCCTTCCCTTTTTGTATATCTGAGCAGCAGAAGAGTTCATCAAAGGAGGAATAAGCACTTTGATTTTACAAAGAAAGATTTTGCAATGTAGAAATTATGTGGTTGAAAGAAGCTATTTGATAATTATATTGGATGCCATATATGGCACAGGTCATCTATGGCTTTTGAGGGGCCCAAACTCATTAGAAAGTGTCAGCACTGGCGAGCACCTTGGAGGTCCTCTTCCTCAAAGGAACTAGAACCATAAAGTACTTAGACTCAGGGACGCTCTGAAGGGTGACAACTAGCTTACCAACAGCATCCCGCAAACACAAATAGCCAATTGTATGCTGTTCCAATGTCTCCAGACCTATCCCAAGATTCTCAACCCTGGTTGCGCATTAGAACTACCAGGTGAGCTTTTAAAGATATCCCAGCCCCAGTGCAAAGGATTTGAGAAGGAGACAAACAGGGTAAGGAGACAGGAACACAAATAGCTAAACTTTAAGGCCAACCAAGAGCCAGAAGAAAAGTTCCAGCAAAATATTTTAGGAAGGAAGTTCTAAGGAAAGTGCTGGGGCCCTTCCCTTGAATGTTCCACACCTCAAACATTTATTGAATGCCCACTGTGTGCTTGGTGTCCCATGAGAGGCCAATGGGTGACTCAGAAGCAGGCCGGCCCCAATGAATTCCCGGTGCATCATGGAAAGCAGACACAGAAAAGACAAAGATTAACCACAAGCCAAAGCCAGAGAGCATCTGCCTGGGGATGGAGGGCAGCTTCGTGAACCTGAGGATTCTTCACAGTGCTTAGAAGAGGGTGGTTTTGTCTCAGTTGCAATTTATCTACTCAGCAAGCATTTCTTGAGCTTTTACACTATGCCAGTCACTCTGGGCTGCTGGGGACCTGAATGACTCAGTTCTCATTCCTGTCTGTGGAACTCACATTCTAGTGGGGGAGGCAGGTGTCTGAGCGTGGTTCTCAAACTCTGTAGTGCATAAAAATCATTTGAGCCTCCTTCAAGTGAAGAAGGACTCATGACTTAAAATGAAGAAGCCAAAAAATAAAAGCTTACAATATTCAACAACATCGAAAAAAAACCCCAGGCCTCTCCCCGGGCCAATGAATGCCTATTTCTGGGAGGCGAGGCAGGTCAAGGCAGCTTGGAAAGCTCCCCGGATGAATTTAACCTGCAACCAGTGTTAAGTTTGAGGGCCTTAAACCATTCCGATTTCAGGTTTCTCTAACTCAAAACGAGCACTTCCAGGTCCACAGCACCACTTTGGCCCTCGCTTAAAGAACTATGAGACCAAAAGTTTCTCTGACAAGAGGATCTAACAAGAGATTACTACCAAAAGATCCGCACAGAATCTGCTGCCTCCATTTTCCTCGTCTCTCTCTCTCTCCTCCCCACCTTTCTATTTCTCTTTCTCCCTTGCTCTCTTCTCTCCCTTGATTACGTTTCTCTTTCCTGTTCTCTGTTTCTTCTCTTCAGTTCCACTCTGAGAAATCTTCCCCCTCCATATCCTCTTTGATCTTCCTTCTTTTTCTTCCCTCTCCCATTTTCTGCCAATTTACCTCAGAAATCTGTCTTCCTTTTGTTCCATTTCCTATTATATTTTTGCTCCATTCTTGAGGCAAGCTAAAAGCTTGGGGGGTTGGGGGGCAGGGAATGGGCAACAGTCCAGATTCACGTAGAAACATTGAAAAGAAATGGGTTCAAAAGGAATCAATGCCACAGACTGTTAAAGCCCTTGAAAGTAGCCACAAGTCCCGTTCGGAATCTCTTCATCCTCCTCTAATTAGACTTGCCTTTCCTTAAGCACCAGCATCCAAAACCACACATTGTTTTGTTTTTAACGTAGTTTAATGCTCTTCTCTTTTAATTAAGGGTATTGCAACATCACTGTGCTATTTTTGATTGCTTTCGGTATTCAGTTCTCCAGTTCAGTGGCTGGATGCCTGCAATCCCCTTGGCAGTAGAGTCGGAGATTGAGAAATTTAAGATGTGAAGGAAAAACCGATTTGAGATCAAGACTGAGAGCAAACCCACTGGTAATAGTAATTACTAATCAATTATTCATTAAGAAATACTGATTTCCATTTGATAGCCCTTGCTCTCTGGCATTTTTTGAGGATCTCTCACCTATGACATTTTAGGGAGATGCTCATAAACTTGTTAAGTTTTATCAAAAATAAAATGCACACTAAAAGGCATTGGTCTCTGCGTCTGTTTTCCCATCGAATGTGATTAAGATATTTCTGAAATTTTCGCTCGGCAGTTTGTGCCCATCTTTGTGTCTGCTTCCTTCAGTCCCTCACACTGGAATTCTTCCCCAGGTCTCCTCATGTTTGCCCCAAGAGGAGGCTTCTGAGGCTGAAGTTTACCTTCTGCCCTGGTTTTTACCATCTCTATCTATTTCTCTCTTTAGTTAATCTCACTTAACCCTGGAAGGAGTGGCTTAAAACTAACCTATATAAGAATCTAATTCCTTGAGATTGTTGTAAATGTATACAGGAAGGAAGTCAGTGTACCAAGACTTTTTTTTTTTCCAATAAAAGAAGGGAGGGGAAGGGTTAAACAAACAGTCGTTAAGCTGGTCCAGGTTCCCTGGGCCTTTGCTGACCAACGTAGGAACCTAGATACAAGGATGGCAATGTTTTTTGGAAAATGCTTCCCTGGTTCCAAATACATGGCACAGGAAATATATGGCACAAAATCAGCATACAATAACTATTCAATAAATAGTTGCTGTTCTGTGAGTTGTGAACTGGGGGCTGCCTAAGATGATAAGAATTCAAGTGTGCTGTTTGGACAAATGAGATAATTTTGCCTTGAAAGGCCATCTTAGCCTGTGGGATTCTTAAATCACCCTGGCTAAGAATATTTGGAGAATTGATGTCGAAGGAGTTGGGAATGAAAGAAGCCAAAGGAGGAGGACCTTATGGGGAAGTGGATGGGTTTCAACATCTTCCATCTTGAAGGTGTGGGCACTTTCTGCCACTGTCAACCTGTGCCCAGACTTCCTAGTTGCCATTATCAGCAACATACCAAAAACGAATAATAACCCAACTCCCTTCAGGAAACCAAAGGTAAAAGAAAGCAAATAAAGCAGGATTCAATGTGCTAAGGATCAAAAGTTTAAGAAATAATAATCTTTAAAACTAACAAGTTAGGAGGGAGTCAAGATGGCGGCGTAGGCAGACCCTGAGCTCACCTCCTCCCGTGGACACAGCCAATTTACAACTACTCGTGGAAAAATTACCCCTGAGACAGAACTGAAAACTGGATAAGAGGAACTCCTGCAGCAGCGGACAGTCCTAACAGGGGTGGAAGAGGCAGAGACTCCCTTCCGGAGAGGAAAAACGCCGCCGTCACAAGCCGCCAGCTTCACGGCCGCCGGGAGCAGCTCACAGGTACGCAGCCCTCCCTGGAGGAGCGGGGCCCTGAGCCGGGGAGCGCCCCCGCTGTGGGCATTTTGTGGACCCAGCACAATCGACACCAGCGGCATAATATCTGACTTTGCCTGCTACTAAAACACTGGGGAGCACCCCCAGAAAACCCGGTTCACAAAGAAACTAAAACTGGCTCTTAAAGGGCCCACGCACAAACTCACCCGTTCCAGAAAGCATCCTAAAATCACCAGAAAGAAAGGTGCACAGTGCTTTGGTGACAAGAGACTCACCTAATAGGCCCTGAGAGCATCTCGGTGAGGGGTGAGACCTCTCCAGGGACTGGGACATTGGCGGCGGCCATTGTTGTGGTCTGGTGTGAGCGTGCTGACACAGACGCCATTGGAGTTCTCCCTGAGGCCTGCTAGCCCAGGGTCTGCCCCACCCGCTAGAGCACCGATTTAATCCAGCTCAGCCAGGGCAGGCAGCCCACCCTAGAGACTGGCCCTACCCAACAACAAGCCCTCAGGCAACGTGTGGGCCTGCATAGATTGGTGACTGGATTCTTTGCAGCCTGGCAACTGAGCCGACTTGAGCGGGCAGGGTGTGAACAAGGAGCGGGTGGAGAGTGTGGGGTGGTGGCGGAGTGTGTGGGGCTCCCGCCTTGGAGAGACTGGGTCCGCTTGGGGAGGTCGGGGCACTCACACGGGGCAGGACTGTGTTGACTGTGTGTGTGGACCTGTGGGCAACAGGGCTTGTCAGCTGCAGAAGACTTGTGCTTCTCAAAGACCCACAATAGGAGGTTTGCCCCACCTTCCAAAGCCTGAAACAATTGGGTGCTCCTGTGCCTGAGGGCAGCCCCACCCAGCTGCAATCCTCAGAGAGCTGACAAGAGAACTAATAGGCTAGAGGCTTACAGCAATTGTAAGGCCCTGAGCCTAACAACCTGCCACGCTGGGGGCCTACTCAGTTAAAAGAAATACTGCAACACAAATGTTGTATTAGAACTTGCAGCCAACTGTGCTGGGGCTCCCCACACCTGATAAAGAGACTGAAGGGCCCACAACAACTACAAGCAGCTGAGCATTACAACAGCTGGCCAGGAGCATAACTCAGCCTCCCTGGGCACCTATAGGGAGAGCTAACAGGCCACAATAGAGGGACACACGTAGCCCACATAGGGGCCACCCCTGGAACATTGAGAACTGAGGGAAGCACACTGGAAGCCTCCTAAGGCATCACATACATAAGGTCACCTATCCAAGAGCAGGAGACGTAGCTGACCTACCTAATACATAGACACAAGCACAGGGAAAGAAGCAAAATGAGGAGGCAAAAGAATACATTCCAAGTAAGGGAAAAGGACAAAACCCCAGAAAAGGAACTAAGTGAAACTGAAATGAGCAACCTACCTGACAGAGAGTTCAAACTAAGAGTGTTAAGGATGCTCACTGATCTGGGGAGAAGAATAGATGAACTCAGTGAGAATGTCAACAAAGAAATGGAAGATATAAAAAAGAACCAATCAGAAACGAAGAATACAATACTGGAAATGAAAAATTCATTAGAGGGACTCAAAAGCAGAGTAGAGGATACAGAAGAACGGATCTGTGAGCTGGAAGAAAGACTAGAAGAAATTACCCAAGGTGAACAGGTAAAAGAGAAAAGAATTCAAAACAGTGAGGACAGTCTAAGGGACCTCTGGGACAACATCAAGCGCACTAACATCCGTGTTATAGGTGTCCCAGAAGGAGAAGAGCGAGACAAGGGGGTAGAGAATCTATTTCAAGAAATAATAGAGGAAAACTTCCCTAACCTAAGGAAGGAAACAGACATCCAGGTACAGGAGGCACAGAGAGCCCCAAACAAGATAAACCCAAAGAGGCCCACACCAAGACACATCATAATCAAAATGTCCAGAATCAAAGATAAAGAGAGAATCCTAAAAGCCGCAAGAGAATGTCAAGTTACATACAAAGGAAACCCCATAAGGCTATCAGCTGACTTCTCAGCAGAAACCTTACAGGCTAGAAGAGAATGGCACGATATATTTAAAGTGCTAAAAGGAAAAAACTTACAGCCAAGAATACTCTACCCAGCAAGGTTATCATTCAAAATGGAAGGAGAGATCAAAATTTTCCCAGATAAGCAAAAATTAAAGGAGTTTGTCACCAAGAAACCAGCGCTACAAGAAATGTTAAAGGGACTGATTTAAGGGGAAAAGAGAAGACCACAAATAGGAAAAATTATCTTTTTCCATGATTAGAACGTAATGGATACAAATGCGCAAAAAAGAGGTTAGATATGATATCAAAAACATAAAAGGAGGGAGGAGGGGAGTTAAAGAGTACAGCTTTCAGACAGAGGTCAAACTAAAGTGACCATCAATTCTGTATAGAAGAAGTAAGGAACAGAGAAGGACTACTAAAACACTGAGGGGAAAAAAAAAAAAACAGTTAAAAAATGGCAGTAAGTACATACTTATCAATAGCTACTTTAAACGTCAATGGACTAAATGCTCCAATTAAAAGGCATAGGGTGGCTGACTGGATAAAAAAACAAGACCCATATATATGCTGCATACAAGAGACACACTTCAGACCTAAAGACACTCACAAACTGAAAGTGAATGGATGGAAAAAGATACTCCACGCAAATGGCAATGAAAAGAAAGCTGGGGTAGCAGTACTCATATCAGACAAAATAGACTTTAAAACAAAAACTGTAAAAAGAGACAAAGAAGGGCATTACATAATGATCAAGGGAACAATCCAACAAGAGGATATAACACTTGTAAATATCTATGCACCCAATGTAGGTGCACCTAAATATATAAAGCAATTATTAACAGACATAAAAAGAGAAATAGACAGTAACACAATAATAGGAAGGGACTTTAACACTCCACTTACACCAACGGATAGATCATCCAAACAGAAGATCAATAAGGAAACATTGGCCTTAAACGACACACTAGAACAGATGTACCTAGTAGATATATACAGAGCATTCCATCCAAAAACCGAAGAATACACGTTCTTTTCAAATGCACATGGAACATTCTCCGGGATTGATCACATATTAGGCCACAAAACAAGTCTCCATAAATTTAAGAAGATTGAAATAATACCAAGCATCTTTTCTGACCACAACGGTATGAAACTAGAAATCAACTATAGAAAGAAAATCAGAAAAGCCACAAATACATGGAGATTAAACAAAATGCTACTGAACAACGACTGGGTTAACGAAGAAATCAAAGAAGAAATCAAGAAATACCTGGAGACAAATGAAAATGAAAATACTACATGCCAGAATTTATGGGATACAGCAAAAGCAGTTCTAAGAGGGAAGTATATAGTGATACAGGCCTATCTCAACAAACAAGAAAAATCTCAAATAAACAATTTAACAATGCACCTAAAGGAACTGGAAAAAGAAGAACAAACAAAGCCCAAAATCAGTAGAAGAAGGGAAATAATAAAAATCAGAGCAGAAATAAATGAAATAGAGACCAAAAAGCAACAGAAAAAATTAATAAAACCAAGAGCTGGTTCTTTGAAAAGATCAACAAAATAGACAAACCTTTAGCTAGACTCACCAAGAAAAAAAGAAGGAAGGCACAAAAAAATAAAATCAGAAATGAAAGAGGAGAGGTTACAACAGACACCTCAGAAATACAAAAGATTATAAGAGAATACTATGAAAAGCTATATGCCAACCAATTCGACAATCTGGAAGAAATGGATAAATTCTTAGAATCATACAACCTTCCAAAACTGGATCAAGAAGAAGTAGAGAATTTGAATAGACCAATCACCAGTAAGGAGATCGAAACAGTAATCACAAACCTCCCCAAAAATAAAAGTCCAGGACCAGACGGCTTCCCTGGTGAATTCTACCAAACATTCCAAGAAGACTTAATACCTATCCTTCTCAAACTCTTCCAAAAAATTGAGGAGGGGGAAGCTCCTAACTCATTCTACGAAGCTGACATTACCCTGATACCAAAACCAGACAAGGACAACACAAAAAAAGAAAATTACAGGCCCATATCACTGATGAACATCGATGCGAAAATCCTCAACAAAATACTAGCAAATCGCATACAACAATACGTTAAAAAGATTATACACCATGATCAAGTGGGATTTATTACAGGTATGCAGGGATGGTTTAACATTCACAAATCAATCAACGTAATACACCACATTAATAAAATGAAGAACAAAAATCACATGATCATCTCAGTAGATGCAGAGAAAGCATTTGACAAGATACAGCATCCATTTATGATAAAAACTCTGAATAAAATGGGTATAGAAGGAAAGTACCTCAACATAATAAAGACCATATATGAGAAACCCACAGCTAATATCATCCTCAATGGTGAAAAACTGAAAGCTATCCCTCTAAGAACAGGAACCAGACAAGGATGCCCACTGTCACCACTCCTATTTAACATAGTATTGGAAGTCCTAGCCAGAGCAATCAGGCAAGAGAAAGAAATAAAAGGGATCCAAATTGGAAAGGAAGAAGTGAAACTGTCACTATTTGAAGATGACATGAGTTTGTATACAGAAAACCCTAAAGAAACCAGAAAACTTTTAGAAGTAATAAACGAATATGGTAAAGTTGCAGGATACAAAATCAACATACAAAAATCAGTTGCATTTCTGTACACTAACAACGAAGTAGCAGAAAGAGAAATTAAGAATACCATCCCATTTACAATTGCAACAAAAAGAATAAAATACCTAGGAATAAACTTAACCAAAGAGGTGAAAGATCTGTAGACCGAAAACTATAAAACATTCCTGAAAGAAATTGAAGAAGACACAAAGAAATGGAAAGATATTCCATGCTCTTGGATTGGAAGAATTAACATAGTTAAGATGTCCATACTTCCTAAAGCCATCTATAGATTCAATGCAATCCCTATCAAAGTTCCAACAACATTTTTTACAGAAATAGAACAAAGAATCCTAAAATTTATATGGAACAACAAAAGACCCCGAATAGCTAAAGGAATCCTGAGAAAAAAGAACAAAGCTGGAGGTATCACACTCCCTGATTTCAAAATTTACTACAAAGCTATAGTAACCAAAACAGCATGGTACTGGCACAAAAACAGACACACAGATCAATGGAATAGAATCGAAAGCCCAGAAATAAACCCACACATCTATGGACAGCTAATCTTTGACAAAGGAGCCAAGAACATACAATGGGGAAAAGAAAGTCTCTTCAACAAATGGTGTTGGGAAAACTGGATAGCCACTTGCAAAAAAATGAAAGTAGACCCTTACCTTACACCATGCACAAAAATTAACTCCAAATGGATTAAAGACTTGAATGTAAGACCTGAAACTATGAAACTTCTAGAAGAAAACATAGGCAGTACGCTCTTCCACATCAGTCTTAGCAACATCTTTTCAAACACCACATCTGACCGGGCAAGAGAAACAATAGAAAAAATAAACAAATGGGACTACATCAAACTAAAAAGCTTCTGCACAGCAAAGGAAACCATCAACAAAACGAAAAGACAACCTAACAATTGGGAGAAGATATTTGCAAACCATACATCTGATAAGGGCTTAATCTCCAAAATATATAAAGAACTCATGCATTTCAACAACAAAAAAACTACCAACCCAATTAAAAAATGGGCAAAAGACCTGAACAGACATTTCTCCAAAGAAGATATACAGATGGCCAACAGACACATGAAAAGATGTTCAAAATCACTATCAGGGAAATGCAAATCAAAACTACAATGAGATATCACTTCACGCCCGTCAGAATGGCTATAATTAACAAGACAGAAAACAATATGTGTTGGAGAGGATGTGGAGAGAAGGGAACTCTCATACACTGCTGGTGGGAGTGCAAACTGGTGCAGCCACTATGGAAAACAGTCTGGAGATTCCTCAAAAACCAAGGATAGAACTACCATATGATCCAGCTATTCCACTGTTGGGTATTTATCCAAAGAACTTGAAAACACCAATTTGCAAAGGTACATGCACCCCTGTGTTCATTGCAGCGTTATTCACAATAGCCAAGACTTGGAAGCAACCTAAGTGCCCATCAAGGGACGAATGGATAAAGAAGCTGTGGTATATATACACAATGGAATACTACTCAGCCATAAGAAACGATGAAATCCAGCCATTTGTGACAACATGGATGGACATTGAGGGTATAATGCAAAGTGAAATAAGTCAGAGGGAGAAGGTCAAATACCGTATGATTTCCTTCATTAAGTAGTAGATAATAACAACAATAAACAAACACATAGGGACAGAGATTGGATTGGTGGTTACCAGAGGGGAAGGGGGGAGGGAGGAGGGTGAAGGGGATGATTCAGTACATGTGTGTGGTGATGGGTTGTAATTGGTATTTTGGTGGTGAACATGATGTAGTCCATGCAGAAATAGAAGTACAATGACGTATTCCTGAAATTTTTACAATGTTATAAACCAATGTTACTGCAATAAACAAAAAATTAAAAAAAAAAAAAAAAACTAAGTTAAAGATAGATATAAAAATACGAAAAAAAGATGTAAAAGCAAAAGTAATATTAAAACAGCTCAGAGAATAACTCAAAGAATAAAATTTTAAATAATTCAGATTATACTTAAATAAAAATGTCATAAAGAATACTCGGTATGGTGAAATCAACAAACCTTTATTGAATACCTAACTACTTTAAAAGAAAAAGTATTTTCTATAAATTCCAGTTCCATTAATGGGCATTTTGCCAGAAGAGGGCTATTATTATAAATATCGGCTTCTAAATGTTTAATTCACCAGAATACATTAGGGAAGCATTATTAGTAAGCCTGCTAGATTGTGGAAATTCTCTCCCTATAACTAAATTATCATAGTGCTAATTTAAATAATTCTCTGCTTGTATATGTGCATGTCCTTATACGCACGTCCACACAGTCGTATAAACAATGCATGAATTCTAAATCCCCATAGACCAATGCACATAATAATTTCATTTTGCTTTTCAAGATAGCAAAAAATGAGAATAAGTCTGCTCACACATAAATTTTCTATGCAGGCATTATTCCCTGGTTATCCAGAGCTGCATTGTGAATGCTATTTAATTTTCATAGCCTGTTCAATTCTGAATCCTAATTGCAAAATGTGTGTTCAGTTCTTGCTATTTCATGCTTGACGTGTCCACACACCTGGGAGAAATTTCTATTTCGATTTGCATTCAGAATTTTTTTTTTAATTTATCCATTTGGAAACTACTAACACCTGAAAGCACAACCAAATAAATCTTTTCCCATTCATAGCACCCAGGAAAACCAAGATTAGCGAGTACAAATGTACTTTCCAAGTTTCAGCTTTTGTCAATATTTCCTTAGGCTCGAGAAGATTTTGCCTTGTATTTTTCCATATACAGAAGTAAAGCCCAAAAGCACAAACATATGTTCTATTCTTGCACTCAGTTTTTGGCTGCTTATACATTTTGAAAACATTCCCTTATCTATTATCTATCTAAGGTCTAGTAGAATCCGGTGCCACTAAAGGAGCTAGCCTGAGAAGGATAACACCAAATATGTTTTTAATGGTCATTAAATGAAATCTCGAGAGTGAGGATCTCTAAGATGATCCAACTCTCGAAACAATGTAGAAAAAATGATTCTAAGAAACTAAAATTGAAGTGTCTTTTTCATGGATTTAGTGCAAATTCTCTCTGAGAAACTGATAAATTTCACTATGGAGTGGTTGCTAGGATACCCCTCAAAATCTATTAAAGTAAGCTCTTTCTTTAAAGTGTTGGGCAGGGTTTCCATTATTTCAAAATGACTTTGAAAATCATGATGCGTGTTCTACTAGGTTTCATCTAAGTGAACAAAACAGGTGAATGAATGACCCTTAAGGAAAAGAAAATTATCATAGTCCTAAAAAATAATTAGACTCTCTCATATGATTTATTTAAAAAGTAGTCTTGTCAAAGAGGTTCAGATTCACAGTCCTGAAAAGAAGAAATAAAATTCAAAGACTAAATGAACAATGCAAAATTCTTTGAGAGTAAAGGCCTCTTACTGAGGAAGTAAGGAAAGGAATTTACATTTATGGCGGACCTATTATTCACCATGTGTCATCATAAAAGTCCTTTTTCTCTGGAATTGAAAGTAGCACAGATGTTTCAAGCATTTCACATTTTGAATTCTGTCAATTAACTAGTAAAAAAATTGTAAGGACTTCTATAGGAATGTTTATATCCAGTTCTGTCATAGGAAGGCAGGCTGGGGAAAAAAAGAACCAGTTCTAGAAAGGGAACTAGAAACATGACTGCTGGACTCAAGGGCACACAGGGAATGTTCTTTGATATCCGTATCTCCCGAAAGTCATTAAACCTGGCAGATCTCCTTGTCTCCTTTATAAACTGTGGGTAACAATTCTCAAGATTAACCTCGTATTACCAAAAATGAAAACTTGGATGTCAATACCATTCAAAGTGATCCAAAGATTTAAGGCAATCCCCATCAAAATCCGAATGGTGTTTTTTGAAAAAACAGAAAAATTCAGGAACTGGCCCAGTGGCATAGTGGTTAAGTTCCTGTGCTCCACTTTAGTGGCCCGGGGTTCACCAGTTCTGATCCCAGGTGCGGACACACACATTGCTTATCAAGCCACACTGTGGCAGGCATCCCACATATAAAGTAGAGGAAGATGGGCACAGATGTTAGCCCAGGGCCAATCTTCCTCAGCAAAAAGAAGAAGATTGGCAACAGATGTTAGCTCAGGGCAAATCTTTCTCACCAAAAAAAAATAGAAAAATTCATCATTAGATTAACACAGACTCTAAAGGGACCCTGAATAGCCAAACAGTCTTGAAAAAGAAGAATAGAGGTGGAGGTCTCATACTTCCTAATTTCAAAATGTATTACAAAGCTACAGTAATCAAAATAATGGGGTACTGGCAGAAAGACACACACTAATGGAATAGAATAGAGACTAGAAAAAAACTCTTGAATATATGGTCAAATGATTTTCAACAAGGTTGTCAAATGATTAACTGGGGAAAGATTGCATTTTCAATAAGGTGTTAGGAAAACTGGATATCCAAATGCAAAAGAATGAGGTTGGACCCTTATCTTACACTATATACAAAAATTAACTCAAAAGGAATTAAAGACTTAAATGTAAAAGCTAAAACTAAAAAAATCACAGGAAACAAAAGTAAAAATAGATAAATTGGACCACATCAAAATTTAAAACTTCTGTGTATCAAAGGACACAATTAACAGTGAAAAAGCAACAAATGGAATGGGAGAAAATATTTGCAAACCATATATCTGATAAAGGGTTAATATCCACAATATATAAAGAACCCCTACAACTTAACAACAAAAAATACAAACAATCCAATTGAAAAATAGGCAAAGAACTTGACTAGATCTTTCTACAAAGAAGATATATAAACGGCCAACGAGCACATGAAAAGGTGTTCAACATCATTAGGGAAATTTAAATTAAAACCACAATGAGACACCACCTCATACCCATTAGGATAAAAACCATAAGAAAAAAAACCCAGGAAGAAAGTGTCAGGGAGGATGTGGAGAAATAACAACCTTTCTGCACTGTTGGTGGGAATGTAAAATGGTGCAGCCACTATGCAAAACAGTATGGCAGTCCCTCAAAAAACTAAAAATAGAATTACCAGGGGCCGGCCTGGTGGTGTAGCGGTTAAGTTCACACGCTCTGCTTGGGCAGCCCAGGATTCGAAAGTTCAGATCCTGGGTGCAGACCTACACACAGCTTATGAAGCCATGCTGTGGTGGCATCCCATATAAAGTCGAGGAAGATGGGTGTAGATGTTAGCCCAGGGCCAATCTTTGTCAGCAAAAAGAGGATTGGCAACAAAATGTCAGCTCAGGGCTAATCTTCCTCACACATACACACACACAAAATAGAATTACCATATGACCCAGCAATTCAACTTCCCGGTATATACCAAAAAGAATTGAAAGCAGGATCTTGAAGAGATATTTGTACACCCACATTCACAGCAACATAATTCACAATAGCCAAAAGGTGAAAGCAACCTAAGTGTCCAAGTGTCCCTTGGTAGATGAATGGATAAATAAAATGTGGTATACATATACATTGTAATATTATTGAGCCTTAAAAAGGAAGTTCTGACACATGCTACTACATGGATAGGCCTCAAGGGTATTATGCTAAGTGAAATAATCCAGTTCCGAAAAAACAAATAAGAATCCCCTTATATGAGTAACTAGAGTAGTCAAATTCACAGAGACAGAAAGTAGAAGGGTGGCTGCCAGGAGCTGGGGAGAAAGCAGAATGAGGAGTTGTTGTTTAATGGGTATAGAGTTGCAGTTTTGCAAGATGAAAAGAGTTCTGGAAATTGGTTGCACAACAATGTGAATGCACATAATACTATTAATGTATACACTTAAAAATTAAGATGGTAAATTTTATATGTGTATTTTACCACAACTAAAAGAAGTTAAAATTCTTTGGAAAGTATAGGAAGTTAGGGACAGGAGGCCTTGTCTTTTGAAAACAAAAATAAAGCACTGTCCTGAATCCAAGGGCAACAAAATCTTGAGCACATCACCTTTGACAGTAGGATCCTGATCCATGTGAGCTGAAAGAAGTCTAGCATGATGTAAAGGCTTTATGGATGGCAAATGGTACCAGGTGTCACCAGTTGAAATTGATTTCAATCCAAGAACAACAAATGACAAGCCTTGAGCCAGCCCTGATGGCCTAGTGGTTGTGGTTAAAAGTTCGATGCTCACTGCTTCAGTGGCCTGGGTTCACTTCCCAGTCGTGGGACCATGCCACCCATCTGTCAGCTGCCATGCTGTGGTGGCAGCTCACACAGAAGAACTAGAATGACTCACAACTAGGGTATACAATCATGCACTGAGGCTTTGGGGAGGAAAAAAAAGAAGTGACAAGCCTTGATTCTCAGGTCTTTCCCCAACTTGCTTACTTTTCAAACATAAACCATACATAATTAAGTTTACCTACCACATAAAAATAAAAACAACCAATACATTTAAAATTTGTTACCTGAAAAAGAGCAACTTGAGGAGGAGGAGGATGAGAACCAGAACTGGAAGGCAGAGGAAGGGAGTCTAAGTAGGGGTTTATCTGCCAGGTGCTAGGGAGATCAAGGACATTGAGAATAAAGAAAAGTTTACAGGACAGGACATGATGAGAGACAAATATTTAAAGAAAAGAAGTCTCATTAGAGTCTGAGAAATATTAAAAAATTTTTTTTTTCACTTTGGGTTCTGAGAAGAATATTTCTGAAATTTCTGCTTATGATTATATAAAATTGGGCTAGGGATTTTTCAAAATAAAGCTGGTGTCAGCCTTTGATTTGGATATTTTCACCTATGTATGTTTCTGTACCCTTAATAAAGTAGTATGTGTGTTTCATTTCAAGAGATATCAAAGATCATATTTTTATTTGTTAGTATGACCAAATCAGAAGAATGTTCTGGTTTATTGAATTGGTCTCCTTATTTAAGATAAAGTAATTAAACCAAGAGAAGGAAGATCTCCATTCACGGGCTGGGTCTTTGATGGAAGGACAGGTGGAATGAGGATCCTGCACAGAGGGGCAGGAGCTGGTGGAACGAGCACTTTCCAGGTACAAACCCTGAGCACAGACAGGCCTCTGCAGAAAGCTTAACAGCCACTGAATTAGGATAATTACCAGACACCCAGTTCCATTCCTCATGCTCTCCCCAGGACTGGAAGAATGGGGAACTATGTAGCACATGCAAGAACCAGGAGAAATCGTAAATCATGTTTATCCTGAGACGATTGCTTTTGTCCGGGAGTGCCTTCCACCCTATGGCTGGGGCGTGGGGTAGGGGTAGGGAACAGTGACAAGTGGTATGTATATTTTTCTTTATTTACCAGGAAACTTATAAATGGAATTCTTCCTTTTTTATATGCCATTGTTAATAAGTATAGAACTTGGAGATTTAAATCAGCCATCTGTGAATCCATGAAGTTAAGCTAGAATAAATTTTTTATTACCCTGTCAAATTCAAGTCTCACTTGTAAGGCGTTTAACAGAAAATACTTAAAGGAATATCTCACCATTTTTTATCTCTATTTCAAGTTAAATTATAAAGTAACAATGAAGTATCCACCCTCCCTTATACATATTTATCAATAACGCAATTTTATTATCAAAAATTGATTTAACTCTCAGTAATGAACAATTTACAGACAGTCTAAATGTGAAAGGGCTTCTTCTTTCTTACCATTTATAAACAGGCAAGTTAGTGGATTTCACAACTAAATGACAATGTACACATCCAAGCTTAAGTTTAGAATCCAACATAAAGTTACAATTATGGTCAAGTCCTTGAAGAATTTTTCCATTGAGATGGCCTTCTAACCCATGTATCTCACTCTCCTGTTACTATACTTGATAAAGTCAAGTCTTGCCAGCTAGAATGGACTGATATTAGAAAGTTCCGTTACGGTTGCATAATTCGATAAACTAAAGATTGATCAAATGAACTGGCAAAATCAATAATAACACAAAATAATAAAATTGAAAATTAAATCCATGACACATTTGAAAATCAAGTGTAACTTGTTTTGCCCACACCATAATTTCTATACATCAGAATAAGAAGGTATGTTACATTGTAGCTGATGGTGCTCAGGGCAAGCTGCCCCAGGAAGCACCACTCTGGTATGCGGATTATTTCGAGCTGAAGACAATAAGGACTCAGAGAGCTCAGGAAAAATATTTGAGTTTCCCCTCCCAAACTGCCTAAAGAATTTAAAACCAAAAAGATCTGTTTTAGGAAGGGGTTATTATCATGACTGCTATAAAAGATAATTTAGGATAGAGGTTACAATAGAAAAGGCACCAACAAGCCCATCTTATCAGGAGTTCTGTCTCTCTGGCCACATTCTTTGGATGGCCCTGTGAGGAGTTGTCAGACAATCATTTACAAGGGAAGTCTCCATTTGTAAAGGTATCTCCCTCTCTGTATTGAGAAAAAGGGGGGGTGAGCTCATTTCTAGTAACTTATCAATGTGGAAGATGAGGCCTTGGGGCTGTATAATAAACCTTACTCTTGTTTACTGTGCTTTAGTGGTAATCTCCTGTAACTGACTCCCCCCACCCCCAAATCCTCCTTTGTCATTGGCTGAAAATGATATTTAAGACGAGAATTTCTGCTATTGTGTTGAGAAACGCAGTGTCCCTGCTTTCTCCCATGTATACATGTTATTAAACTTGGTATTATTTTCTCCTGCTAACCTGTCTTGTTGATTATTTGGCCAGCCAGAAGAACCTTAAGGGAAAGGGCAGAGGGAGATTCTCCCTCTTCCCCCGACATAGCCAAAACTTGTTTTTCATAAATGATATTTCAAACTTCAGCAACAATTTTTAATATATAGCATACATTTCCAGAGGTTTCCCAACTGAAATAACTAAAAGAAATTAAAACAGAGAAAAATGTGAATCTGTGCTGAAAGGAGGGAAGGATGACACGTCAATAAATGTTTGCTGAGGGAATGAATGAATCACGCGAAGTTCTAGTATCTTATTGAAATAAGATCGTAGATCACCTGCCGTAGCTAGGACCCGGAAATAAAGAAAACAGAGTAACTTTCATTACACATGGGGTACACGCCTGCAGCTATTTCCACTAGTCAATAATAGTTGAATATCAAATTTGTCAAACACCGGTGGACAACAAAGCGGGGGTGGCACTCTGACCCTAGTGACAGTGGACGCTGGTACTTTCACCCAGTCGTAGACCCATCCCTGGAATCTTGTTTCTTTTCCTCACCGGTACTCCCAATCGTGTTGGTACTTCCTGCTCCATCCTGTTTCCCTATAGCTATCATGGTCCCCCCCGAACCCCCGTCTCACCAAAACTCACCGCATTTTGCTCTTGCAACATTCCCAGTGGAAAAGGTTGCCTGAAATAGGTCTGCACCCTCACACCCCATAGGAATGAAATGAGGGGCTTGCCCCGTGGCGTAGTGGTTAAGTTTGGCGTGCTCCACTTCGGTGGCCCAGGTTCCTTGGTTCGGATCCCTGGGGCGGACCTAGACCACTCGTCAGCCATGCTGTGGCAGCGTCCTCCTTACAAAACAGAGGAAGATTGGCACAGATTTTAGCTCAGGACTAATCTTCCTCAACAAGAATGAAATGAAAAATTCTACAAGTGATTCATTACAGAAAACAATACTTTCATTCACTTCTAATGCCACCAAGGTATTAGAAGCAGTGTGATTGCAAATAGCTTCCAAAAGGGTGGTAGACAGGAAAGGCTTTATATTCAAATAGCTGGTTTTCATTCATAAAACAATCTAATAAATGTTGATAATGTCATAGCTACTTTTTGGCAAAACCTACTGTTTTTATGGGTTATCCTTTTGAGAATTTTTCCTTAAAATAGGCATGCTTAATACAGGAGAATATTTCTTAGGAGGTTTGATGGATATTTTTCTTTTGTTAGTATTTTTTAAAATAAACAAACTACGTTGATTGTGATTTGCTTAAGCAATTTTTTTTCATGTGACCACAGTGTTAGAAGACATCCTGGTGGCAGATACCAGCAGTGAGATAATATCATAAATATTAATCCTTGTCTCGTTCTCTCCTCTACTTCCTGACCTTTCTACTTATCACTCAGAGGTAATCATATTGCCCGGAGGAGAATTAAGATTGTTAGAGCAAGAATTCAAGGAGTAAGAAACTATTTATAGTATTATTATTTTTGACTCCCAAACTAACATTCTAAGATTCAGAGGAGAAGCCCTGACAGGAACAGAGCAGAGAGCTTATAATCTTTTCAAGAGGAAAGTGCCAACCAAATGCCAGCTCTAGACTCTGGCAGCACCAGGAAGCTGAGTCAACAGCTGGGGACCATCCCCTGCCATTCCTGTGAGCTGGCAGAGGAGCTACAACTTTCTTCTCGTGACATTCCTACCAAGGCCTTCCTCTCAGTGTTGTCTGCACTTTGACCATTGGTCATTCAACAAAAGACCCATCTCCTCTCCCTCGCCCTGCTCTGAGACTTTGATGAGCTCCCATCTGAATTGCCCCAAATGGGGACCCACTTCTGGGGGCACTCAAAAACAGGTCTCATTATTAAGATCCTATTAAGACCTAATATGCCGATATATAATAGAAAAGCCAAAATAACAGTATCTTAAGAAAGATAGAAGCATATTTCTCTGTCATATAATGTAAGTCTAGAGGTGAACAGTCTAGGGCTGGGATAGCAGCTTTGTGGTCATCAAGTCTTCCGGCTTTTTTTAATTTTGTATTTATGCTGCATTATCCTGGCTCTGGCTTCCATCTTCAAGGCCCCCTCTTGTTCCAAGATGGTGGCTGGAGTTCCAACTACCACATTTGATTCCTGACAGGAAAAGCGGTGAAAGATCTATACCTCCCATCTGAGTCAACAACTTTTAATCAACCTGTCTGGAAGTCCCACAAAACATTGCTGATTAAATCTCACTGGCTAGGACTTTCCCACATGGCCACAGCTGAAAAAAAGGCTGAGATATGCAGCATTTTAGGTGGATGCATTGCTCCCTCCTCCCCCCAAAAATGAGGGTTCTCTTAACCAAAAAAGAAGAGGAGAATGGCTATTGGATATTAACTCACAGTCTCTACCATATGCCTCTCCTCCCTGAAAAAAAAAAAAACCTGGGTCTTTGAAAGGGAGTTGGTGCAGAATTGAATGATATACCTTCATTCAATGGGTATGAATAGTGGGATGGGAGGCCGAATAGTGAGGAAAATTCACCCTTGTCTCATCATAAATAACCAAGTAAATAAATTTGCATTAATATTTTTTAAATCAAACAATTAAAGGGCAATTAACAATGTAAAATACTTCAAGTGTATTGTATATATACACATACATACATACCGTGGAAGAAGAAAGGCATGTGGTGTGGGAAGGTATTGAAACACACTTGGAAGAGAAGCCTGAGAGCAGCATAGATACCCCTTTCAAGACAGTGGAAGGTATTGTCCAGGGACATCTTGATTTGCACCTAAGCAAAAAGAGCTGCTTTGCCAATGGGCTTGGGAGAGATCAATGTCTTAGAGTCTAGAACTAATTTATCAGCTCTAGCTAGAAGTGGAAGCAAAGAATATCTTTTAGGGAATTATGAAAGACTTGAGCAGCAGCAACTAAGAATGAGGGAAATCACTGTATCTGGGAAAATAATAGTTAATATATATATTATATATATGTATACACGCCAAGCCCTGTTATGACTACTTTACTCTTTAATAGGCACAACTCCTCTATGGGATTGGTAGTATTACCCTTCTTTTACCAGTTAGGAAACTGAGAAACAAAAAAGTCTAGTGACTTGCCAGCGGGCATGTTGACTATTAATCAGTCGCAGCACCAGGAGTCAAACCCGGGTGGGCAGATCAGCAGGCTGTCCTCTGACCATTGCCTCTCCTCCCCCTGAGGTGCAGCCACCTGATCAGAAGAAAAGATAGTATGTATGACACAATCGAATCATCAGGATGGTGCTGATGGTGGACAAATGGAAATGCCTGAAAATTCAAAGAAATTAATAAGCATTATTAAATAACGATGTCAGAGAGACCAACCAAATGGTGCTTTTCTCAGTGGTGGTCATTTCTATTCCAGTTTCAGAAATTTCCAGTTGCTGCTTGTTATCACCACAAATGATAGCTACAAAGAATGGCTGCTTGAAAAGCATGTCAGTCCTTGCCTTTCGTAAATTCAGTTTATGATGAAGCAACAAGGGAAAAGATGTTTATCCCCAGGGGGTCTTTCAACTCAGTATCAAGTTACAGGAAACAGTTTTGTACCCAAATGAAATGTTTTTACCACTGACCTTCAGACTATCCTGACTTATTTGAATTTCTGAATTCAAGACAGAAATTAAACAGGAATGTAACACATAACATATTTACTAATATTGTTTTTAGACTTGAGAGTTAAATTCCTCAGAAATGTAGACGCTATAAAAGATGACATTGGAGGTAAAAATCTCAAACAATTTTGAGTCATTGTGGGGTCTTTAAACCACAAGCTGTACAAAAAACAGGCAGTAGAGGGTGTAATTTGTTCCAAGAAGAAAATTGACCAGGGGTCCACTTCTTGAAAAACTGAACAGTGCAAATGCTGTGAGATTATAACTTACATTTTCTAAATTCAGTTTAATGTCATCAAAATCTTTCAAATCTGTGTTGGCTAAGTATTAACTCTTAATTACATTTTAAATCCATAAAAGTGTAGATTATCCTCAGTAAAATTACTTCCAATCCCCCATTGTTTAATAATTCAGCCAATAATTTACTTTTATTAGAAAAGTAAAAAAATAAAATAAAATCAGATCACTAGAAGGTGATCTCCCAACTTCCCAGTTACTTAGAATATGACTTCAGTTATCTAACAAAACATATTGAATATCTACTATGTGTCAAACACTGTTCCAGGTGCTATAAATATATTGATGAACAATATATCTTTGCTGTTTGAAGCTTACACTCTATTGGGGGAGATAGACAATTAAAAAATGAATAAATTATATTAAAAATGACAAGTGAGAAGAATAAAGCAAAGACAAAAGATAGATAGGGAGTGTTATGTGGTGTAAATGGGAGGGTCACAATTTTAAATTAGGTAGAAAGCACATCCATTCCCCCACCATAATGCTGAAAAATTCAGAAAACTTTAATTTTTACCAAATCAAACCATAATGTACGAATCTCAAATATCAATGTTTCTATTTGAAACAGTAACATAATTAGGTAACCAGTGCCAATTTATTTTTCCAAAACAGACTTGTCTTATAAACATTAAAGAATTTACAGGGGCCAGCCTGGTGGCGTAGCAGTTAGGTTGACCTGTTCTACTTCAGCGGCCCTGGGTTCACTGGTTCAGATCCTGGGTGCGGACCTTCTCACTGCTCATCAAGCCATGCTGAGGTGGCGGCCCATATAGAAGAGCTACAACTCTACAACTATGATACACAACTATGTACTGGGACTTTGGGGAGAAAAAAGAAAAAAAGAGGAAGATTGGCAACAGATGTTAGTGCAGGGCCAATCTTCCTCAAAAAAAAAAAAAGAATTTATAAAGAAAGCTTGCACACTCTACTTCATTAAACTGTGTGGGATGATCCAAGGTCTTTTTCAAGGACCTGAACACAAGTGTGTGCATGGAATGTTTATGTAACTCCTAAAATGAAAGAGATCCATTCACATCTGGCAACGAATTGCACACAGCAGAAGTCTAAATGTATCAAAGAAAAATTTCTGTTTGACATTTCCACAAGTGGACCTGAAAAAATAGACTAAAAGAGCAAAGTTGAGAGAGAAGAAAGCTTGGCGTTCCATTAGATGATAGCGTGCATGCAATTTAGGAATAGTTATTAAGGATCCATTGGTTTTCGTGAGAAAATAGAGATTTAAAAATTCTCGGTCACTACTACAGCCCCAGTGCCATCAGCTGCGACTGTAACAGAGTAAGCTGTCAAAGAATGCCTGTTGATGAATGTACTAGAAAGCCGGCTCCGCTATGAGGAATTCTGAGATGTGCAATCACAAGAATGCTATCGATTCAACGAAGCAGTGATATACTTAGTGGAAGCCACGTATAAGATATGAACATGCATTGGTGACTTCCAAGATAACTAGGACGTTCCTTTGCTAGAACAGCTTCCAAAAGCCATTGGAAGGGAAAGTGTGGTAGAGAATTCTAGAGCTCAGATTTGTCTTTTGTCCTCCACACTTCTCATCCATTCGTTTTCACCACTGATTTATCTCTCTCCACCTTGAAATCTAGACCTTCTGGAGGAAGCATTTTTCATTTTGCACCATGTTATGGATTTCTTAAAATTGTATTTTCTGCCAGACTTTATGCAAATATTGAAAGGCTGCAAGCATGTTTGCTCCTAACAAATAAACAGTAATACCCAAATTCAAATCTTAACCTTTTTCGCAATAGCTTTGGGAGATTTAAGCTAATTCCATGATCCTGAATATTGGTGTCTGACAATAATTCCTAAAGCAGGTGACCAAAAGAAAGCTCTGGAAGCCTTTTCTATGTATCCATTCCTAGAGAGCCGACAACTCTGGATTCCTAAGTGAGGCCCATTTGGGTGGCGCATGATAAGAACACAGACATATCACTTAAACCAGAACCTGCCCCAAACACAAAATAAGGGCGATGGCATTCTCAAAAATAGAGACAAACAAGGAATCCTGTCATATCCTGTCTTATTCATGTTGCTTCCCATATTAGCCAACCACTTAAGCTAAAAATTATAACACAGAAGGAAAGGGAAAGATTGGGCAACCCGTGGTTCCTTTTCTTTTCAATTCTTCCTTACTCATCAATAAGCCAAAGATAGAGAGTGTTGCTAAGACATGCATGTATTAAGAAATGGAATAAAAATAACTGAGTTCGTTTTGTGCAGCATTTCCATTGTTCTGGTAAAAAAATATATATGCATGTATGAGTTATGAAATACAAATTGCAATTTTGGTGATTTTTCATTACTTAAATGTTCTTACATTTTCATTTAAAATGGGTATTATACAATATAAATAAAAAGGTTAAATTTATATTATTTAAATTTTTAATTTTTTTACTTAGAATGACATTAAGTAGCAAATCTTAAAAAATATTACAGAAGAAGGAGAAAGAAAAAAGCTTGTATTTTAGTATCTATTATTAATGGAACTTTCTTCCTGATTTTTAAACAGCATGCCCTGCATTTTCATTTTGCACTGGGTCTTACAAATTATGTAGCTGACTCTGGTTTTAAGGATTATGAGTTAATATATGTAAATGGGAATAATGCCAGGCATATAGCAAGTGTTTTATGGGTGTTTGCTTTTACTATCATTATCATTAATAAAAGACACAGATATAATTTCTTTTTAAAAGGGTAAAAAGATATCCATATACTGCTTATAAAGATAGTATCTGTAACAAAATGTTAAAAGGGGGTTTATATATGAATATTTCCTAGTTATTTGTATTGTATTTGAATGGTTGTTTTGATATACTATAATATGCCTCTTATGTAACTTCAAGCATTTGCCTATTTTCTAGAAATCATATATTTATTTTACCATTTTGTTTCTTAATTTCTAAGTTGTTAGGCAAACATCCCTACAAACATCCCTGTACCCTTCGTAATACAGAAATGTTAGAATGGCTCAATTGTTTTATAGTTGGAAATTTAATTTGCTTAACAAATTAAGGGTCCTAAAATAACATATGATCTTTCCTCTAAACATGTTAGCTATGCTCAAGCAAATGTTTACTATGGTTTCTGAGTGTAGAAAAGTTCATCCACCCAAATATCCATTAACTGGTGGATGGAAAAGTGTCTATCCACACAAGGGAACAGTATAGGGCAATAAAGAGGAATGAAGTATTGATGCATGCTACAACATGTAAGAACCTTGAAAACATGGTGCTAAGTGAAAGAAGCCTGCCACAAAAGACCACGTGCTATGTGATTTCATGTATATGAAATGTCCAGAATAGGCACATCTATAGAGTCAGAAAGGTGACTAGTGGTTGCCTAGGGCTGAGGAGTTGGGGGGAAATGGGAAAAGACTGCTAATGAGCATGGGGTTTCTTTTGGGGGTGAAAAAAGTGTTCTAAAATTGATTGTGGTGATGATTGCACAACTCTGCGAATATACTAAAAACCACTGAATTGTATATTTTAAGTTGGTGAATTGTATGCTATGTGAATTATATCTCAATAATGCTGTTATAAAAAAGTTAATTAAGCAACAGAGGGCCCATATTAATTTTTTCCACTCCGACATCTCATCACTCATGATCAGTGTAAAAATATTATCAGTCAAAGATATTTTCAAACAAGCAGAATAGTCTTAAAATAAATTGGATATTTCTAAGAAAAGAAAACCCCAAAACAAGCCCTCCTGTTTCCTGAAATGTTTCAAATGTTCTCAAACTCTTCGCTATTTAGGTTTTTCCTACAGATTCTCCTATTGTTAGACATTAAGGACTTTCCACATAATCTCTTCCTGGGGAGGGGAAGGATTTTTACATTGTTGCAACTTAACTTATGTACAAACTTCCTAGAGCAAGAATAACTGGATTCAAAGGAAGTGAGATACAAAAGCAATGTAAATTGTTGAAGACTCTGGTGTAATTTGGCCGTGTACATGAAAACGGGGGGGATCTATATATCGTTGACCCAGTAATTATATTGCTAGTTGTTAACTTATAGAAATACTCATTATGTACACTAAGATCAAGGGTATTAATTCCCAGCACAGTTTGTAGTAACAAATTAAAAAAGGAAAAATTATATTTCTTCAAGTGGAATATTTAAATTAATAATGGCACACACACACTACAGAATACCATATCATTGAAAACAAGCAAGTAATGTACAAACATGAGTTAGGGGGAAGATCCTTAAGTATACTGGTTGAGAAAACAAATCTCAAAACATATAGTATGATGCCATTTATAGAAATCACGCCTTTCTTACTCAGTTGGGGCTGCTATAACAAAAATACCATAGACTGAGTGGCTTAAACAAGAAACACTTATTTCTCACAGTTCTGGATGCTAGGAAGTCCAAGATCAAGATACAGTGTCTCGTGAGGGCTTTCTTCCTGGTTCACAGGTGGCTGTCTTCTTCTTGTGTGCTCGCCAGAAAGCTCTCTGGGGATCTCTTTTATAAGGGCACTAATCTCTTTCATGAGGGTTTCACCCTCATGACCTAATCACCTCCCAAAGGTTCCATCTCCTAACACCATCACATTGGAGTTTAGGATTTCAGCATATAAAATTGGAGGGGGACACAAATATTCAGTCCATAACATTCTGCCTAAATATATGTGTACCAATAAAGCCTAAATATGTACGTACACATACACACACACATGAAAATAGAAAAAATGGGTACATCAAATTACAATGAAATATCATGTGCATTGCCAAATTGTTCATGAAATAACTTGAGCAATTTACATTTACCTCAATAGCTTATGACTGTAACATTAATATAATTTGGTAAACAAAACATTTTTGGAATTATGATATATCTTGTATTTAGGAAATAAAAATTTATTTTTTGAAAAAATTAGAAAAAGAAAGCTTGACAAAATTGGGTTTGGCTGAAGTAAGCAGAAGAAAGCAATGACTCACAGTAGGTGTCATAAAGATCTCCCACGGTAGGTATCTGTGAGTGTTTGTTTATCAGCAGGGGCCACGGATTCTATAAGGTTGAGACCACTGCTGTATACTTACTTCCTGAGAAATCTTATCCATTAATCTGGCCTCAAACACTCTTGGTCTAGATCTAACTTTTTTCTTGGTTCCGGGTCCTTGAGTGATTCCCCGTTACCTGTGCATTCTTTGGCAGGATAAAAGCCAAATTCTTAGCTCAATATTCAAGGCCCTCCTCGAACAAGGTGCTATTCTCACATGACTAGACTCATTTTCTGTGCCTCACCCACGTATCATCTTTTCTACTCAGCTGCACCAAACCTTGGCTATTCTCAGAACACACTACACACTTTCTCACCTCTGGTTTTGATCTCATTGTCCATCTGGGAATGTCTTCCCCTTTCCTCTTCTTTCATTATGCAAGCCTCATTCAAATGCCACTGAATCTGTAAAGCTTCTTCAGCGCCCCCAGTCAGAATGAGCAGTCTTTCTGCACTGCTATGGCATTTCCAAATGGACCTCTAGTGTGGTCCTGGTTTTATGACACCTCACATTCCAGTTATCATTGATATTTTTTGTCCACCCCAACAGAAGCACTCAAAAAGTTTGAGGACCAAAACAACAACCAAAAGCAGGTATAGAAAAAAATTAACAGAAATTAACCAAGATGTATCTTCGTATTTGTATCTTAAGCTAAAATTCTACATCATTCATCTAAGAGATTGCTGGCTATTTAGCTACTGTCAGTCAGCCCCAGACCCATCCTTCTATCAGCTACTCTGTAATGCTAAGTGGCTGAGGGTCAAAAAACCAACATTTCCTAGGCCTTTTTGCCAATCGGCTTCCAGTTAGATTCTGCTAATAGGACATACCATTAAGAAATCACAAGGCAGGCAGATGGAAGAGGCCAGTGTGCATTCTCTCTACACCTCTCTCTCGCCTTCCCTCTTACACAGGTGTTCCTGGGGGCTGTGTCCATTCTAAGTCCATAAATGTGGTCTCTATCAGATTTAGCAAATAAAAACACAGGACACCCAACTAAATTCAAATTTAAGATAAGCAATGAATGATTTTTTACTAAAGGAATACCCCATGCAATATTTGGAACATACTTACTAAAAAGTTATTTGTTTTTTTAATCTGAAATTCACATTCAAGCAGGTTTCCTGTGTTTTATCTGGCAACTCTAATTACAAGGTCTCAGCATTTTGTTTTAATTATCTTTCCTTACTCCAATTTCCAGCTTGATACTGCCCGTTTCTGAGTCTCTGAGGATTCTGCTGTATAAATTAGTTTGCTTTTTGGCTTCCCTCATTGACAGCTTAGAATTCAGCTTTCTCCAGTGTGTTGGCTGCCACTTGTCCATATGCCTTCTTGTTTCCAAAATTTTGTTCCTGTTTTTTCTCTTTGCTTAATCTTCTCCTTGTGGTTTTATGGATAAAACAAAAACAGCTCGACTGTCATTTTAATGAGGTTTTGGGAAGAAGCAAAAACAGATGTACAGGGGCTGGCCTGGTGGCGTAGTGGTTAAGTTTGCATGCACCGCCTCAGTGGCCCAGGGTTCGCAGATCCTAGGCGTGGACCTACATGCTGCTTATCAAGCCATGCTGTGGCAGGCATCCCACATATAAAGTGGAGAAAGATGGGCATGGGTGTTAGCCCAAGGCCAATCTTCCTTAGGAAAAAGAGGAGGATTGGCAACAGATAGTAGCTCAAGGCTGATCTTCCTCACCAAAAACAAAACAAAACTTGTGAAAAAATAGATGTACGTGTTCAATCAACCACCTTTAAAGAAGTCTATATATTTATTTAATATGTTCCTGCACCTTTTTTGTGTGTGTGCTATTTTGGCCATTTTTCTACAGCAGCTTGTTCAAATCTACTGGTTTTTTTTAAATAGCAGTATATATTCTCTGCGCCACAGTATTCATGCACTGTAACTTACTACTAACCTAATTTTTATTGAAAGAATTATAAACTGTTGCTGGAGTTTGATAGCTGGGAGATAAAGATTGATAAATTTTTACATACAAGTATGTCCATTTCTGGGCTGTCTATTCTTTTTTTTAATTTCTGCACTAATAACTCTAAGATGCTCTTTAATACCCTGTAGAAGACAGCCCCACCTCTCATGATTCTGCTCTTTTGAAAATTTCTTAAACATTTTGATATCTTTTCTTTATCATATAAACTTGATAATCAATTTGTAAAGTTCTTCCAACAAAACTCACTGAATGTCTGATTGGGATCATATTAAATTTATATACTAATTTTTACAAACAGAATATTTGAAAATTTGCACCTATTCTTTCAGGGTCATGTCTTTCCATTTATTCAGACTTTTAAATACCTTCAGTGAGTTCTACAGTTTTTTGTCCATTTACATAGAGTTTCCACATTTCCTGTTAAAGCCATTCTTAAATATTTTATAGATTTTGTTCATACAGTGAAGGTGGTTATTTTTTAGACAATGTAAACAGCTCATTGCTGTTATCAAGAAAAACTACTGATTTTCATGTACTGATTTTATCTTGTATGGAATCATCTTAGAGGGCACTTTCATTAGTTTTAACAGTTTTTCTGTTGGTTGCTTTATATGCCTTATCTACAAATCACTATAATTTGACTTTTCTTATTCTTTTCTTATCCTGCTAGTTCAAACTCTCAGAACCACCTTGAATTCTAAAAAATGAGTGCAGACATCCTTTTATTATTCCTGACTTTAATTATTCCTGTCTGCCTCTCTATTCCACCATGAAGGATTTAGCGTTCCTTCCTAATAATCACTGTTTAAGAAATTATTGACATATCGCCCCACTCTTTCTCTCAGAAGTCAGACCTGATATTTTTCTTGAACTTCGTCAAATGATTTTTCTTCGTATGATGATCTAAATTATTTACAATAAAATGTTTTCTAACACTTAACCACTGTTGCACTGCGGAAAAGAATCTTACTAGCTCAAAGTCTTATTTTTTCCCACTTCTTTACATACAAATAGTCCTTAGAATAAATTCCACTTAGATATGTGCTGCTTGATTCTTTTATGAGCCCTAATGATTTTTGCACCAATATTCATAAACAAGATGAAATCATAATTTCCTTTGTGTGTTAATGGATTTAGGTGTCTTTGTTTTAGTCACATTTTAAAACAAAAGCTTTCCATCTTTATCAGGTCCTAGAAAAATTAATAAAAGTGCATTGAAAGTAGAATTCCATTCTGAAGCTCTATGTGCTTAGCGATGTATGTGGTGGTGGTGGTAGGGGATAACTTCTTGGCAGCTCTATTTCTTCTATGGTAACCAATTAAAGTTTTCTGAATCTTCTGGAATCAGTCATAAATTTTTCCTTTAAAATTAGTCATTTGGCTTTTTAAATATAATGGCACAGAATTGGACAGAATTATCTTTTATCCCCCTTCCTTTTATCACTTTTGGTAGGACATTTATGATTCTTCTCTCTCAATTAGTTTATCTAAATAGCGTTATCTACTTTATCTGTGTACCAAAAAAATTAATTTAGGTTTATTTACTATTTCCTTTATTATTTCATTAATTTCTTTTTCCTATCAACTCCTTCATACTATTTTAAGTTTCTTCTATTTTTCTTTCTAAGAATGTTTAACACAATATTTTCATTATTTTCACATTGGAGTCCATTGAGAGATGGTGAGGAATTAGAGATGAAGTTATGAAAACTCCTTCTAGGAGTTTGGCTATAAAAGGCAATAGAGAAATGGGTGCGTACTTAGGAGGCAACATTAGATCCAGCAATATTGTATACTTGGAGTTGTTCTTAGGTGGGTAGTATCCTTTCTAAAAGGAGGGAGAAGGCACTGACTATGGAAATGTGTACATGGTCACTGTTGATGGCCCACTTGAGGTATGTGGCCATAAATTAAAAAATGAATCCAGTTAGCACAGATGTTTTCCTCTGGTAACATTTTACAGCTTGAGCGTACATAAGGCATAGACACAGTAAGAGACTTGGGTTTAACCTGGGTTAGGCTTCTGCCAAGTAGGTAAAAAGGGAAGGGCACACGCACAATATTCTGCCTAAAATTTCATGGAGTTCATGAACACATATGGTATATGAACTTTTTCCAAGAGGATTCAAGAATACCATGATACAGGACAGCATGAAGCAGGGAAATGGATTTTCTAAATGCTATTCAGAATGTGATACTTGTGTCTAATAAACACAACAGTTGAAGCTTCGCTAGGCAGGATAACAAGGGCTAGCTTTCTCATCTCCTTGTGCTAGTAATTTCTTCTTGGCCTTTGGGAATGGGACACTATTCACCTCTCTGATTTTTCTTCTGTTAGAAGGCATTTTAGAATCTATGTAGATTAGAATCTATGTATTAGTAGTGTTTTTTTTTTATTTTACAAAATACATGCTTATAGAAAATTAAAACATTATAGAAACATATAAAGCTGATCATAAAAGTTCTCCCATAATTCCACTCCCTCACAAAGCTACTGATAACAATGTGGTGTTACTTCTCCACTACTTTTAGAACAAGTTATTTTACAAAAAATGCTTGCACAACTTTTTTTTATAAGTCAAGTTTAGACATCTTATTAGTCCAGAGACATTTCTCACTCTTAATGGATAGAAATAAACTGCATGAAGGTACCATAATCTATTAAACCAGTCCCTTATTGATAGGATATCTGGGCTAGTTTTAATTACTAAAGAACAAAGGTGCAATGAACTTGCTTGTGTACAATTGTCGGATTCTTCCTATTTGGCAGTTTCCTGGTAATTTCATCTCTAATGAAGCGTTAGCCAAAGAGTTCGAGCATTTTCAGTATACTCTGGAAAACTACCTTCCTAAATGTTGCAACAGTTATACTCCCACTTCAAGCACGCAAGATGGATATACGTATTTTGGAAATGCTTATTTAAAATTATGGTGCAATTTTTTAATTTGAAAAAAACTTTAAATTGATTGTTCTTGTAACTGTGTTTTCTAACTATAGAAAGTGAAGTCTGATAAATCTTCTTGACTGATGGGGAATCAGGACCCTAAGGGCAGGGTTTATAAAACTCGTATTCACCAGGAGCTATAGGTATCAGCAACTTAAATAACACTTTTCTATAAAGTCTTCACCAAGGACTGCAGCTCTTCCTTCCACAGCTTCAAATACCCCCACTGGCATCTGCAGTTATTTCTCCAGGTTTTGATACCTGTATTGTACTCTACTGCTTGTCGAATAAAATCCAAACTCAACACATGAGCTTTCCCCACCACCAACCAGCTGTCCTCGTTACTCAGCTGCAGCATACAATTCTTTGCTTCTGGAAAACACACTTGTACGTCTGGTTTCGTTCACTTTATGCCTCATCATAGAATATCCTTTTCCGTCTCTGCCCTCTCAAGGCTCAGCTCAAGTACCACTCACACTATGAAGTCTTCCATGATCTTCCCCAGGAAATGCACTGGCCTTTTCCGCTGTGCTAGCCCAGCTTTTCACTTGCACCTCTATTACAGTATTTCTATTATCAGCCACTAAACTGGAAGTCTTGGAGGACAAATACATCTTGTCTATTTCCTGAACAGTATCTAGTGCAGAACTTTGCAGAACATGCACTCAAAAACCGTGGAATAAACATACATAAGTTAAATTAAGACTTCAAATCCTTTAATCCCAGTTATTAGTCACAGATACTAGTTTAAAGGATTAAAAAAAAAGACTGCTCCCCTCAAAACATGTCCTACTATGGAAAGCAGTTTTGTAAGTTTAAAAAAAAAGGTGTCTTTTAATAAAACTGAAAAAAAAAATTCTATCTTTAGAATAGCTATGTTCAACACACCTGCAAATGCTTGATAACTGTACCTTACTTCCTAAGATCTCAAATTGTTTATTTTAGAAATAAAAACGTGGGGGAGGGGGCAGTTTATTGTAAAATATGAAGCAACAATGATTCAAGCATGTGAGTTTCTGCTTTATATTCCTAGCCAGAGCACAAAATGACTGGATATCCTCGTCAATGCCAAGCTAAAAAAAAAAAAAAAAAAAAAAATGGAACCACCATGAAGACAATGCCACATTAAAATCTCTTTCTCTTGATAATTTCTGGCTTCCAGCTGACTGGATGAGTTTCTTCTGTCTAAAAACAAAAAAAATAATCAAGTTAAAACAAAGTATTATTAGTTTACTTCATATTTAATAACTTCCTTTCTAACAAAAATAAGGTATCTATTCTAAATTATATTACTTAGCATTATATACTTAGCAGTTCTTTATCAATTTTAGAAATAGTTGACAAACTTGTGGCATTATCTGACTCTAATAAAGGAGAAATGTGTTCACTACAAATTCAGTTTATTGTTTTTCATCTCAAATAAAATTCCTATTTAGATATTATAGTAACACCAAAGCTTATGATTCTAGAATTAATTTGCATAGTAATCTATTTATTTGTTGTTATTCTTAGTGCAAGATTTTCCCCTAACTATAATAAGGAAAGTTGGAATAAAATCAAAACAATCTATGGATTCACCGGCATCAATGAAATCATTACAGAAACCTATGAGCAGATGATAAACTATTCAAGATGATAAATACTTTAATACCATAAAGATTATTTTCCCTTCTGATAATTTCAGTAACTTTAAAATGAGAAACCACTTGCAAAATTGGTATGGCTGATTTATTTTACTTTAAAATGTCTGAAATAGAGAACTTACCGCTGTATCATCCTCTCTGTACACTTTAATGGTTTTATCAGCTTCAGCTGTTAATAACCGACTTTCAGACTGATCAAAAGCACAAGCAAATATTCCTGATTCACTGTCCAAAGACCCAGGCTGCACAGCTGCATGAACTCTCTGGAAATTGTAGCCAGTTCTCCAGTCCCAAAGATGCATAGTGCCATTGTCAGCTTAAAGGGAAAAGATCTAGTTAAATGTGGTGTGTCTTCAACAACTCAGCTTGACAAACATTTATTAAGTACCAACCATTAGCCAAGCACCATGGCAAAACTACAAGTTATAAAGATATATACATCACAGGCACTCAAGTTTCTCTTAATACAGGTGTGTCCACTTCACTTGTGATTAATTCAGAATTGACCATAGATCTCAAAAAGCATCACGAAATGACATCCAATTCTAGAATACACAACTAAACTTTAGGCAATTTCAGGCACAAATCTCTTACCATGTGGGAACTGAAAGAAGGCTCAACTATGAAATATGCTACATGTATTATGAATACACATGAACATTCAAATACACATCATCAGGCAAGTTCTGCTATAATACTTAGGAGTGATGGCTTAGAAATTTTACAAATGTTTACTCATTCACTAAAAGAAAAAATGACAGACTAAAACACATTTATCATAAAAATCTTATTTTACCTCCAGATACAAGCACTCCATCAGAATTTACTGTCAATGTGTTAATAATAGCATTATGACCAGAAAGATTTTGAATGAAACTTCCATCAGGGAATTTCCATTGTTTTATGTTATCTGGAGAACCAGATGCAAATGTGTAACTGAAATAAGATTAAAAAGAATTAATGACAAAGTAAACCAACTTAAGAAAATAATGGATTTTAAAAAGCTTATTAGGGTTGTATTTTGCCTGTGTACTCACTGATCTATGTAGTTTTAGCAAAACATTGTCATACCAAGAGGCTCCACCTCTTTGGATATCCTGACTATAATGTTCATGGTTTCTACTTTTTTCCCCCCTATGTATACTAACTTCTTCCTTAAGAATTAAATTATTCTATGTATATCTCAGCATACAATAACATTTATGTCCAAAACATTAAATCTAGCTACAACTAGCTTTTATTTTGACATGCAGCTTTTAACCATCATATATTCACATTGTCTCATTTGACATTTTAATTTTTCACCATGTAGAAAATGTTCCTCATCTTATATAGGGCATGAAGCAAAATACTACATAAGGAGAATAAAAGAAATGCACGTTCATAAGCGGCACAGGTCTGGAAATGACAGTGGCTAAATAACTACCAAAGTAGCACTAACGTTGGTATATCTGTAGTATACTAAGACTTGAAGAAAGAAGTTAATTAGGAAAATACACTTACTGTCTTGGATGTAGAACAACAGCCCTGACTGATTTTTTGTGATTTGTTAATGTGACTCTTGTTTTTCCAGCCACCAAATCCCATAATCGTATTGTAGTGTCATGGCTTCCTGTAATGAAAACACACACACATCCCCAAAACACAGATCAGGAAAAAGAATGCAAAAGTTAAATAAAATATGAAGTCTTCTTCCATAGACACATATAAACTAAATAAAAGTCATAGCAACTCTTGGCTAATTGCTTTATAGTTCCAAAATTTTAGGTTGATTTTAAACTTAATTCCTAAAAAAAAGTAATAAACACTTGACGCACTGTCAACTAAACAGCTAGAACAAATGCGAATAACAAACAAAACAAATACAGGATGTTATCCCTTAGTGGAGGAGAAAGAAAAAACCATAATGATTTTTTAGTTAATAAAATACATCAACTAAAGGAATTACTTTCTAGTCTTCAAGATCCATTGTTATTAACCTTATTTTAAGCAAAACAAGACTCAAACCAGCTCTAAAGTTATTGGTCTCAGGGTATTTTGTCTTCTAACTTCCGTTTCCTAGACCAGTAATTTTGATACTGTGAAACAGCACTTAATTGTAACTAACAGCATCATTTTCTAATCGGACATTACATGATACTGTATATGACATTCTATGATATGTAAAAAGTATGAAATAAAAACAACCAAATGAAATGTTACCATAATACATTTCAAATGCACAGAGAAACACTGTACACACAATACAAAACAAGAATCATAGTGAATATGAAAAGTACATGTATAGGAGCCGGCCCAGTGGCGCAAGTGGTTAAGTGCGCACGCTCCGCTTCGGCAGCCCAGGGTTCTCAGGTTCGGATCCCGGGTGCGCACCGACGCACCGCTTGTCAAGCCATCCTGTGGCGGCGTCCCATATAAAGTAGAGGAAGATGGGCACAGATGTTAGCTCAGGGCCAATCTTCCTCAAGAAAAAAGGGGAAGATTGGCATTGGATGTTAGCTCAGGGCTAGTCCTCCTCACAAAAAAAAAAGTACATGTATAATCATAATACACTCTGATACGAATATACATACCAGTAATAATCTGTGGTTCTGCAGCTTGACACCTCACTGTAGCAACTGCATTCGTATGGCCAGATAATGTGTGTACGCTGGCTTTAGTTCTCACATCCCAAATCTATAAAAACACAATAGACATACTGGCAAAGAGAACAAGTATTCATATCTCAGGCAGGTAACTGGATCAATTCAAGGCTGGCAATTTACTAGACAACTGTGCCTGAATATAATGAAAGTGTTTAAATGAAAGATAATGATCTGTAAGCTGGCACGGAATGTAGATGGGAAGCAGCTGACAGGGGGGAAAAATGCTAAAAGATCTGGGGACTGAAAGTCTAAAAGTGAGTGTAATGGGACTATTGAATGAAACAGCTAATGGACAACAGTTGTGATAGAATGGAATGTGAGAATGTCACATTTCAGGGGCAGGGCACTCCCAATAATAACCCAATAATAAGTATGGTGAGGCCAGGGAACTGAAGATGAAGGTAGAAAAAATATGCACGTCAAGAAACTGAGGGACTAGGTTATTGGTGTGTTAAGGCAACTATCTTTAATTCTCTGTCAAACCATACTTGACTCCCATATCAAATACGCATAATGTAAGATGCAATACATTTACAGATAAACACCAAGCTCTATTCTATTTACCCGTGCAGTTGAATCTCGACTACAGGTAACTAGCACATCGATTGTTGGGTGCAAATCCAAACCATACACTGCACTTAGATGTCCATGATAGTGCCTTATAACCTAAAAATAAAGCAGGAAACTTAAAATTTCTACAATTGGAAAGAAAAACTGTAGCTCATAATGTTTTAAATCCTTAACTCCAAGCTTACCTTGTTATATTCAAGATCCCAGCATTTGACTTGTTTGTCTTCTCCACAGGAGAACAGGTACGGGCTCCTCGTGCTTACTATCACACCACGCACTGTACTAATGTGTCCCGTTAATGACAGCTTTAATTTGCCACTAGCCAAGTCCCAAATCTGCAATCAAAGAATGTTTAATTTTTCTCCTTGTTGATTATCCCAAAGCAAATTTTTAGAATCTTGATGTTAAAATTAAGTCTTGAAAAAGTGAAAGATACACATACATAAAAATTTAAAAATTCGCACGACTCCCTCACCAAAAATAAAGCAGGGAAAAAATAGAATTAAAAGGCAGGTTCAAACTGGGAAAATATTTGTGATAAAAGGTTAATATTCTTAATATATAAAAGGTATCATTGATAACAAAAGTATGAATACCACATTATTAAATTAGTCAAGAATGGCAACAAGTTGAAAAAAAAAAACCTATGGAAACAACCTAAGCGTCCATCGACGGATAAATAAAGAAAATGTGGTGTATATATACAATGGAATATTATTCAGCCATAAGAGAGAATGAAATCTTGCCATTTGAGACAACATGGATGGACCTTGAGGGCATTATGCTAAGTGAAATACGCCAGACAGAGAAGGACAAATACCATATGATCTCACTTACATGTGGAATCCTAAAAAAACAAAACAAAACACCAAGCTCATCGATACAGAGAACAGAGTGGTGGTTGCCAGAAGCAGAGGGGTGGGGAGTGGGCCAAATGGGTGAAGGGAGTCAAAAGGTACAAACTTCCAGTTATAAAATAAATAAGACATGGGGATGTAATGTACAGCATGGCAACTATGATTAATAATACTGTGTTGCATATCTGAAAGCTGCTAAAAGCTGGATCTTAAAAGTCCTTATCACAAGAAAAAAAAACTCTATAACTATGTACGGTGACTAGACTTATCATGGTGATCATTTTGCAATATACACAAATATCAAATCATTATGTTGTACCCCTGAAACTAATATAATGTTGTATGTCAATTATACCTCAGTAAAAAATTAAATGATTAAAAAAAACTAAAAGTAGCTTTATAAGGTATCAAAAAGATCAACTTCACTATACATTTTGCAGACAGTTTTTAAAAGATTAGATACCATTTCTGCTTATCCTATTAGTAGATATTTTTAAAGATACACAATCAATGTGCTAAAAATGATCCTCTCACACACTGCAAGTATCAATTTACCCATTTTGGAAAATAATTTGTACTTTGGGTGTCAATTTCAAAAATATTTGACCCATTGATTCCATTTCTGGGAATCTATCACAACAAAATAATTTAAAATACAGAAAAAGCTTCAGGCACAAAGATTAATTACAGCATTATCTGTGACAGTGAAAATCATGAAACTAAAAACTTTAATGCCCAACAATACAAAATAGATTATAGAATATCTAAATGATATATTATTATGGAATCATTTGAAAAGATGTTCAATTTTCCACAGGAATATGTCTTCGATATGTTAAGTGAAAAAAAGCAGGGTACAAGATTACCTATCAAGCATGATTTTTAGAAGATACACATTTACACACACAGGAAAAAAGCTCAGAAGAAAACACATTGATCGGGCTGGCCCCGTGGCTTAGCGGTTAGACGCACGCGCTCCGCTACTGGCAGCCCGGGTTCGGATCCCGGGCGTGCACCGAGGCACCGCTTCTCCGGCCATGCTGAGGCCGCGTCCCACATACAGCAACTAGAAGGACGTGCAACTATGACGTACAACTATCTACTGGGGCTTTGAGGGAGGGGGGAAGAAAAAAAGAAAATACATTGATCCATATGCACAGAAATAAATACTAAAAAGAAATGCATTCGAATATCCAACAGTGGTATGGACTCTATGTTTTTTTATACTTCTCTATATTTTCCACATTTTTTGTAGATGACCATGCTTTAATTTTGTAACCAGAGAGGGAAAAAACCCTTATATATTAAGGAAGTAGTGGTAGGTAGTTAGCATGTACTGTTTGGAAAAAACCTGTTTAAATACCACTTTTCAAATAGTTATTTATTTGGAACTTTTAACTAACATAGATAATAAATTTTACTCCATATTCAGATCTAAAATATGAGGGGAACCGTAAGGGCAATTTCCACCAGAGGAAATAACTTAAAACAGATTAAATTTACACGGCAAACACAGTCACGTTTATTTTTTCTTCCTTCCTTATTACCTTTATAGTTCTGTCAGCAGATCCAGTAACAAACCACTGATTTCCAGGTTCCACAGCAATACATCGAACCCAACCAAGATGTCCACTGATCACCTGTATGAAAAAAAAGGTAGAATGGGCAAACTCATTACACACAAGTTAAAGTTTATTCAATTTCAATTCATTACATATAAGTTAAAGTTTCAATTCAAGTTTGAATTGCCCCTCCCCACAGCATCAAATGGTAAGTTTATAAGACTGACAATTAGATTTTTAGAATAAGTATTAAATTATCTTCAATCAGAGAATGGATACACAAATTGTAGTATATCAATACAATGGAATACTACTCAGCAGTAAAAATGAACGCAGTAATACATGCGATGACTCTCAGAGGCATTAAGCTGAGTGAAGAAAGTCAGTCTCAAAACATACATACTGTACCATTCCATTTACATGACTGCTGAAAAGACACAACTGTAGTGATGGAAAACAGATGAATGGTTGCCAGGGGTGAGAAAGGATATGACTACAAAAGAATACCACAGGGATGTTTTTTGAGACAATGGAACTTCTATATCCTAATTGTGGTAGTAGTTACCCAAATCTATATATTTATTAAAGTTTATTAGATCTGTACACCAACAGAAAGTCTATTTTACTGTATGATAATCTAAAAAGTAAAATTTAATATATATATTAAATTATGTGTAGCTGTACTTTCTTATACATACTGTTTATTTTAGACCTGGTACATTCTGAATCATTTTAATTTACTATAATTGAACAGATAATCAGTAGGGCCAAAGAAATGTCCTTATACATTGTTTTTCCCCTGGCTTTCATAATACCTCAAACACTTTTCTAAATTCATTTTATTTGCTCTCTAAATTTAGTAGACTTCTATCAATATTTTATACTGTATTTTATGCAAAATACAAGTATAGCTTTTACTGAAAAAAGTCTCCTTCACAAGGTATCTTTTAAGATAGTCCCAAAGTCCCTTCTCCATCCCTCCCCAGACTACTTTACCACTTCTCATATTCACTCTTTTTCCTCCTGATTCTATTCCTCAGCTCTTGTCAACTGGAAAGCAGTGATCATGTTTCACGTAGTGGAAGAACATCCAGATTCGCTCACCCTGTAGAGTTTCCACGGCGGGTGCCACTGGGGTTTTGGCATTGTAGGGGCTTTTTTAGCCATCAGTGCAGAGTTCTTGGCATTGCCACCCTCCATAACCACCTGGAAATGGAACAGATTACATTATTATTAAAGATATCACTCCAAAGGTTTCGTTTTATCAGTCTAAAAATGGAAATTCAAAGAGGAGATTTATGAAAGCCTTTTTCCTTAAATGAAGAGGGAAGGACAGCTAAAAATGTTTGTATAATTAGAAAACAAGTCTAAGACTTCTAATTAGAACTATATTTTCTGTATGTTAATTTTAATTTTAAAAAGCAATTAAAAAATCTCAAGAGAGGCAGAACAATAGAGTCAAGAGCACGTATCACTGTGCATGGGTTCAAAACCCAGCTCTGCCAATTACTAGCTGACTGACCTTAGGTAAAAATTATGTAACTTCTGTGTCTTATTTGTAAAATGGAAATAACAGCACCTACCTCATACAGTTATTATGAAGATTAACAGAGTAGTAAATGCTCTATGTAAGCTCCTACTACTATTTAAGTGACTCTAAGTAGATTAATGCCATTGCCTTTCATTGTCATATTTTAACATTATTGATTTAATATTGTAAAGGAGAGACTGATAGTCCCTTCTATTTATCTTCCAAAAAAGATATTTCAATACTACTTTAAAAGGTATACTAGTTGATATACCATCTACTATTAGCCTCCATCCACCCAACCAAAAAATACGTAAGCCCATAAAGTTCCTGCCCTTAAGAAGCTGACATTACATCCTCCTAGGGAGGCAGAAAGCCTGGGCAGAGACACCTGCAAATGGAGGCTAAAGAAGAAACGCCGGGGGAGGACAACAGATCCACTCACTTCATAAAGCCAATCAACTGCATAATAAACCGAGGAAGTAAAGCTTGCACTTATTTCAAGTGACAGCATAATAAAAGCAACTGCACATTTTTAGTTATTTTTTTCTATGACTGTTTTCACCAATAACAACAGTTGCTGCCATTTACCTACAAACAGATAAACTTACGTATTTCTAAATGTTCATTCATGAGACACTAGTTGGACATTACAATACTAATAGAACTCAACTCTAACTGTATAAGCCAACTTAAAAGTTTAATTACAAAAGACTTTCATATCTAACACATATTAATACAAGTTTCAGAATAATATTCCTTGCATTTTTAATAGTGGATAATAAAGAGCAACCTCACATTATCATCATCAAAATAAATATTATGTACAATGTGCAAGCAGATACAAAATTAACAAATTTTAAATTCTAAAAAATCTGTCAATTCACTAGCAACTTAAATTTTAGGGGTATGAAATATTAATACTTAGCTTAGGCTGCTATTTACTTTAACAAGGCCAAAGAAAATGTTCATTTCATTAATATTTAAGGTAAGACTTGGGATAAAGGAAGCTAAGGCAACAAGCTCCAAAAGTTAGAACCTGCAGCGTAATCTGACACAGAGAAACTTACCGAAGTCACCCCTGCGGGCTGTGAACGGTCAGAAGCCCCAGAATGTCGGAATTCACCTCCAGCGGCGGCACTACGATTTGCATCAACTCTGAGGCCAAAAAAAACCCCACACATTCTAAGTAATTAATGCCTCTAGTCACGTGTTTTGCAGAACCAACTCTTTACATTTTAAATTTCCATAAGCACTAATAAATGAAAAATGTCACGTAACACATAATTATAAAGAAACAAATTTAAAAATGAGAAAAAATGTGAACAGTGAACTATGCTTTCAAATTTGTAATTAGATATTTCATACCTAGCCTGTGAAGAAGGTAATGCCACAGCTAAGGATTGGGCTGCTGACTCACTTGGCATTCTTTGGATCTTAGTATCTGCTGTCAAAGCAACACCTGTTAAAATAAAAAAAAAAATCAATTCCTTTTTAGTAGCTATCTTTACTTTCATTTACATGCATTTAAAATAAAATACTGGAAGAAAACATACGAAAAAGGAAATGGTGATTATCTCCAGGTGGTGATATTACAAAAATTTTGATTATGTTTTGTATGTCTTCGGCTACTTTTTTACAATACATATCGCTTCACAACACATAACTCAAATCTGATTTAATCACAAGTGCTTTGGTATTAAAAAAGCCCAACACAGTAAAGTTAAATTTCTATTACCTTGGGCTATTACCTTCAGATATAAAAATTTAGTTCCCCAAATAGTAACAGAACATTTCTAAGAGTAAATGCAAATTACTACAAGAAGCACCACTTCGCCTGTACGTTCACCATGGTGAATCCTGTCCTGTAAAATCACTAGAACTTAGACATACTAAACTTCTTGTCCTCCACCCTTTATACTGGCCAATCTACTTGTGTGCCAATTCCTCTACACACACACGTTTCTATCACATCAAACGTTCAGGAAACGTTTCTATCATACCTACTTCTATACTAACACTTCCATCACTTTACATGTCTGTCTAAACTTCCAAATAATAAACTTGTCTTTGCCTGGAGCAGTTTTATTGTCTTTGAATTCCTAACATAGCACCTGAAAAAAATATAGGTGCTTAAGAATGTTTGCTGAATGAATGCATGCGATACTGATTATTATCATCTAAAAAGCTATGCCTAGATGCCTGGCTATTGAGCTTAACTTGTATTTTATAAGCAACGGGAATCATATGATTGGTTATTCATGGAAATCTATGTGACAATAAGACATTTTTAATATGCAACAGCTCACTTACCAGGTCCTGGTGGATATGGATGTGTACCCGTCACCAAATATTCAACTTCTTGTCCTAAAGAAAAAAAGGAAAAGCAAAAGCAAGAAAAAAAACATTAATGGCAAATTTATTTTATATACAAGTATCATCTCTTTTCATGAATTAAATAATATTAAATTATTAGCTGGATTTCTCAAATTTCCCAACTACACCCAAGCCTCAGAAATAAGGTAAGTTGATCATTTTTGTTTTGACTTCTGAAAACCATGTACACAGCTATCTCCTTGACCATTTACTGACATGATGTCAAGAAAGCTTGTGCATTTGCTACATAGCAATGGTGTATAGAGAGGTCATCCTATTGAGTAACAATCCACTCTGGCTTTTCTTCCATGCAAATAGTTTCCCTGTGGAATCTTGGATTATCTTTATTCACTACAATTTCAGTACTTAATATCATCTTTCTGAATTACAGTCAAAATAGATAGATGGTCTACCCACAGGTTAGGAGCTTTTCCTTTAGTCTCCACTGTGAGCTTCTCTATATCCTAAGAAGTTCTGCTATTATTATACTACCACTTTTTTATGTTGTATAAGAAAAAGTCCACCAACCAATAATCTCACTCACTACTTCAATGAGGAAATCTAGACTTCCATTATAATACTGGTACAGCTATTAAATAGAATATGGCTTTAATTAATCCTGCCAGGAGGGGCACTAATAAGACGTTTCACATTTCTATTTTTAAAATTCACATGTAAGTCCTGACATTTCAGACAACGCCATACTCACCTTGATTGGCAGGATACTGTTTATGACCATACGAATCTGATGTATTCTGAGGGCCCTTTTCTTTAAAATTTTCTTTTGAAGTAGGCATATGCAACACAGGACCATACTCATTACGCAGCTTGATTGCCATTTTTCGTTTGTGACTATTTAAAAATTACAAACATGAAGAATGTATCTTTGAGTACTTTAAACATATTCACCAATGTAAATATACTCACAGATAGCCAGGAAACAAGTACTTAAATAGTTTAAATTTGCCTAATCATGTAGAAAAAGTTTCTATTATGATTTTAAAGTTAAAGAGATTTTAAAAAGCTCAAAATTTCCAAGTGCATTTCCACACTTTTGTTCACAATCCACCACTTAGTATTCATTAAGTCTAAGTAATATTTCAGTTTGTTAACCAATAAATATAAAATCTTTCATGATGAGTTATCAAGGGTCTGATTTAAAAATATATAGAAACTAATATATCCTTTAAAAAAACCTCAAAGTCAATAAACTTTCCGTCAAATGTCTAAATATAAAAATATAGTAAAAGCTTCCACAGAAATGTTTACTGGATGTGTATCTAAAAGAGTCAGTTAGAACTAATCAAAGTACTTACTTCAATATTTTAAAAAGAAATGCACTTATTATATTACTTTTAAGAATAGTCTACCTTATAAATTAAATATATATGCTTGTTTGAGGAACTAAGCAGATTTTAATAGAAGGTAAAGGACAAAGAAGGAACACTGCACATAATGCAATCCCAGACTGGAGCTGGAGATGTAGAACCAAAAATGTGCCACCACTCAAAAATCTTCACCATACTAACGAGAAAAGATGGGAGTAGAGGTACTGGCCAGGTACAATTTCAGCTCAGCAAGGCTCTGAGAGCAGCGGGAAGCTGAAAGCACATACAAAGTGATTGATTATAAAATATAACACCTAGAAGGGACTCTCCTAATTACTGGGTATTTGTAAAATGCAATTAATTAATGGGAGTTTTACTGTAAAAGATAAGGCCAAAAAAAGTTAAATCAGCATAAATTATGCCCAAACACCACTCATTATTGAATAGATATCCTATGTTAGTATTACTCACTAATCTTTAAAGTTCCCCCTCTCCCTGCTCTCTTCCCCCAATATTAGAAGTTTAAATATTCTAGCAATTGAAAAGGAACTACACCTACCTCTCTTCATCCAAAGGCACAGGCTTTCCATTATCAGCTACAAACATGTCATGGGTCCTCTTCAGTGACCTGAACACAAGTGTGTGCACAGAATGTTTCTGTACCTCCTAGAAAGAAACAGTGTAATTATATATCTAGCTACAAATTACATACATTGTAACCTAAATTAAAGTCAAATTAGTTATACACGTTACATGTTAAAATATGCAAAAAACTTCGTACCACTCACCACAGCTATTTGCAGCAAACTATAGGAGTCAAGTTCAGGGAAGAGGAGGAAGCTCCTCTTTGGCCAGAGCCCCAGGTATACCAACTGAGTGATGCCTGAGATTAGTCATTTACTCAATAAATATTTACTGAGCTCCTACTACGTGTCTGGCAGGTACTGTGTTAGAAGCTATCAAGAGAATGATGAAAAGGCAGTCATGGTCCCTGTGCTCAAGAGGAAACAGACAAATAAAAATAAGCAAAATAACTCCACATTTTGATAAGTGCTATGAAGGAAACAAGCAAGGGGCTGAGACAGACAACAGAGGAAGAACTTAGGATAGTTATGAAAAATCTCTCTGAGGTGATATTTAAGCAGAAAGAGGAAGTCAGCCTTGCACAGAATAGAAAACAATCCAGGCAGAGAGAAAAGGTGATGTACAAAGGTATTCAGTAAATGAAAAAATGCTGGGAGCTGTGCAGTTATATATGTTCGCTGGGAGGGCGGGTTGTGATGCAAGATGAGGTTACAAGGGTAGACAAGGTCCAGATCAGGTAAGCTTTTTTAGACCATTGCAACAATCTGTAATTTTGCTCTAGTAACATAAGGCCAGTAAAAGGTTTTAAGCAAGAAAAGCATGACCAACGTATATTTTAAACAGATTAATTTATGGGGGGAGGGGAGTACAAAAATGGAAGCAAGGAGACCAGCTGGGAGCTACTGCACCAGTCCAGGAGAAAGATGATGTTGGTCTGAATTAAGGTGACGACAGCAGGTATGGACAAGAATCAAGAAATATTTCTGAGATAAGACAAGGCCTGCTAATAGAATGGTTGTTCAAGCTAAGGAAAACTGCAAAAGTTTAAGAATGGCAGATTTTCCTGGGGAAGGGCTGAACTAAGACACAATGTGAACATCAGAGACGACCGTCAGTCTCTTGGGACACAGAATCACTGACACTACCCCGCAGGGGGCGAGTACCCGCAGTGGAACATCAACAGAAGTCCTGCCTCCGAGGACAGTGCCCAGCTCCAGTGCCCAAGGATCAAATGAGGACGGGAGGAATTATCTCAGGCTTCCCGCCAGGACGGAACCTCCAACTCGTGCTCTCATCCAGCCTCTCCCACCTGAAGAAGAGACTCCCCGGCCTCGGCCAAACAGGCTCCCCTCGCAGCCTCTACTCTCCCCAGACTCCCAACACCCTCGATCCACAAAGCCCGCCGCCAAAGAAAAACAGTCCAGAAATAAACTACTCCTAACCACCCAAGCATCACTTTACCTCCACCATGACGCTGCTGTGTATCTCGCTGCTCCCGCAGAAAAGAAACACTAACCAACGCAGAAACCGCCGCCACAACTGCGCAGCCCCTTCCGGAATCGGGCGCCCCGGCGCCGGATGTGACGCAACTCCGTGCACGCGCGCTATTGGCCCACAGGCCTTCTGGCGGCGAGAGGCGGGTCTTTCTCCTCGGGCCGCCTCTAGGGCGGAGTCTCGGGACTGGAAAGCGGAAGCTCCTGGAATGTATGGGTCGAAGGGTTTACTCTCCTCTTTGAAGAGTTTTTGAGACGACGTTTTTTTGCCTTACTCTCAGCCTTAATTGTTTCGGTTTAGGGGTGTAGTTTGTGCTGTGTTCCCCAGAGATTAATGCTTTTTCTTCATAGAACCTCAGGAATCAGTTCTAGGTCTGGAGAGAGCAAACCTCCGTCAGCCGTAAGGCTTTTCCACCGTCTTGCCCTCTTTGGGGGTTGCCTCCGCGATTTATGTCGCCTGAGTCCACTATTTGGCTAAACTTGACTGGACGCATTTGGACGCCTTTGTAGCCTTAATGCCTAAAAACAATCCCACTGACACTGTCCACTAAACACTTGTTGAGTGACTGTTGCAGAATAGTTGTTTCAATTTGAGAAATTTTGTAAAAGAATTTTAACAGCATATGACAAAATCCAAAATTTATTTTCCACTAATAGATTTTTTTTTCCCTAATCTCTCAAAACTGCATAACTCTTGGCTATTTCCTAGTTGTCTGCTGATTAACGTGGCTTCAACAATGCCAGGGTATAGCTTTTCTGGTGTAAGAAAGATACAACTGAAGACTTCCGCCATTTTTATTCATACACATCCTGGTGCCAAAGTGTTGGTATTTTGCTTTGTTTCCTATCCAGGTAAACTCTGCAGTTTGTGATCAATCCTGTCCGATTATTTTTCTATGTAAAAACAAAAATTGATGGAGTTGAACGTTTGCAAACTTGAATAGACAAACATTTCACTGGATCTGCTTGATCCTTAACCATAACCAATTCAACTCATCTTGTCCCCAGAGCATACTGCATATACTTTATGGGGGGGAAATTTATCAGAAGTATAGCTTTGTGAATTGATAATCTTATTTAGAAATTTAATACTTTTTAATTCATTAAAAACATTAAGGTCATGTTTCTACTTGAAAAATACAGCCATCTCTGATTTTGAGGGTGAGTTTGGCTTAAGAACTGATTTTCTGTAACTGATTTTCTGATGATAGGCCTTGCAAGGAAATGCCATAATTATAAAATATATACTTGGGAAACTGAATCATATTGTAACTTACCTATAGATAGTAATAACTATACAAAAGAACATGATTTTAAATAGCAATGAAGTTATAGAAATGTAAGCAAGATTCTAATATATCTAAGGCAATATAATAACTATCTAGTTGGGCCTATTAACTTGTTAGTTAATCCTGAAAAAAATTTATAAGCCCAAACTCATAAAATAATTGTAATAATTGAGGTAAATTGCACTAGATTATGCTCCTTTTAAAAAGCTCCCGTGAATCTACAAAATTATATTATCTACTTGCATGTTTTGGATAGATAGAGCTTAGTGACCCTAGTTATCTCAGGGATCCGTGAATTACGTATATTGTAATTCATGTAATTACGTATATTGCAAATTTTTTTATATATATAAAAACCTGAATTTTTTTCTGGTGAAGAGATCTGTAGATTTCTTTGGATTCATAAAAGGATCCAGGAACCAAAACAGGTTAAGAATCCCTGTCCTGGCAGACACCGAGAGCTGCCTTATTTGAGCAGTAGGGGTCACTGCTGCTCTTCATAAGAGTAGGAGGATTGTCCCCAGAGCAGGCATGGTGACTAATTTATTAATGTAAATATTATTAAGTCTATTTGTGTGAAAACAATAGTACAAATTTTAAGGAAGTCCTCCTTTCATTGGTTAAGCTACTTTCTTTTACTCATCAATACAGGCGATCTTTTTATTCTCTTTCAAATGCTTGTGTCATTTGCCCTTGAGTAGTGATAGGTCACATAAGTGAAGATTTCAGTCATTTTCATCAGCTTTTTATCAGATTTTTTATAGGAATAGTTTTCTGATTTTTATGCTGATAAAAATGATGAATATTATTATTTCTTCTTACTGTTTCTCTCAGCTTAGAGGGTTAAATATATAATCTTTCTTAGACACTACTCTCTTTATATATCATATTCTTTAGAGTTGTTTGGCTCACTGAGTCCTTTTTCCCATGAATTTCAGATTTGCAACTCCTCACTAATTTAAAAGGGAGGAATGGTGGAAGTTATCATTTCTTTTTGAATTCCTGAGGTCAGAACCTGTGAAAAAGAATACTTGGGCATTTCTTCCAGAAGTTTGGTCTTTGATTGCTTATTACAATGCTAAGAATGGACCCAGATGCCGAGGTAGTGTTGGTAAGTGCTTTTTCGCAACACAGTTGAGAAGAAAGCTTCTGGAACTACAGGAGACAGTGAGGGAGCTATTCTTCCAGCTAATGCCTGGCAAGGCCCGGGACATAATTAAGCTGCACTATGAGTTATAAACATCTTAGCAAGGTGTGTGTGTGTGTGACACAGAGAGAGCGAGGAGGGAAATGTTGCTTATCACAATTTTGCCTTCCTCTACTTTATGAAGTCCCATCCATGTCACAAAAACAAGTATCAAAATTGAACATGATCATGACTCATAATTTGTCTTTGTGTTTCTATTTTGCAAAAATATGTCAGTGTTTATGCTGACAGAGAAAAATAGCGGTGTGACATTTTCAGTTTTCTTGGCTGAGTTCATACGCTACCATGTTTGATAGTATATTTGTTTAATTATCTGTATTCCCCAATAGACGTATGGGGTCACTATGGTGTGATATTCATTATTACACACTCAGTATCTAGTTGACTTGCAACTGGTAGGCTTTCAATATTTGTTGAATGATTGAATAAGTAAGGTGTTAAGTTTTAGACACTTAAATATGGGGATGGAAGGTGTTGAGACCTTAATTTTGATGTGGGGTTGCAGGTATTCAGTCTGTAGGAAGGATGTTGTGTGTGTCTGGACGTATATGGTATGTGCTCACCCTTGAAAAGATGCTACTATTTCAACAACCATTAATTTAACTTAACCCTTTTCTGTGTGTAAGGCAGTGAATTGCTTGTATGAGGATGGTCTGTCTTTCTGATCATTGTAAATTTTATTAAAATGAAATATTTTTCATTGTATTTAGGCATGTCAGTGCCAAATTTTATTTAGTTTATATAAAAGTTGATTCTGACATTAAGTTATCAGATACTAATTTATTGGTAAAAATATATCATTTGCAAAAATGGGTTTAGTTGGCAGAAAAACTTCTTGACGTCAATAATTAAGAAGATTAAGGCATTTTGATGGTTTGAATATTTTACTATTATAATTTAGGCATTTTTAGGCTTTCTTTTAAAAATATACCACCAAAAGCCAGCATCAAGTTTATAGATTAACATTAAAAACATTCTCATTAGTCAGCCACAAAACTAGAATTCCTGCTATTCATCATTATCGTCCACGCTTATTTTTTCCTGAAAGTACTAGTCGTGCAGTTGGATGAAAGAAGATGTAAGCAGTATAAAATAGCAATAATGAAGCAAAGCTATCTTTATTTGCAAACAGTATGATGGTATGCCTGAAAAAAAAACAAACAAGAAATCAACTAGAAAAACTACTGGAAATAATAAAAGGGTTCACTAAGCTATCTGAGTACAAAAAAAATATTCAAAAATCAAGCTTTCATATATGCAGTTGAAAAATATAATAGGGAAAATATCTTATTTAAAACAGCAATAAATGAAAAATATGCAAGACCTAGGTTAAAAAAACTTAAGGGACATAAAAAAAGGTTTGAATCAATGAAAATGCATACTTTTTTCTTGGATAAGAAGACTCAAAATTATAAATATGTATGTTATGCCATTAATCTAATCCTGAGCACATTTTACAGAAAATATTCTTAATTCAAGAAATAGTTATTAAATACTGAAAGATTTTTTAAATGAATGTTACTAAAATACTCCAAATAAAATAAAAGTTTTCATTTTCTACAGAGTTTTATTGCTGATGCTATATACTTACTGTATAAAAACTTTTTGTGATTTATTGCAGTTTGAAAATACAGCTTCTCTTTCTAATGTGCAATTTATGCTTTAAAAAAAATAGTCAGTCTGATTCTTAAAAATTTGATCTTGATTTTTCCTTTGGATTAGTTCAGCAAACCCCAGAAGCATCTCAGCCTAACTCACCAAAAGATAACAGGGGCATAGGTACTATTAGGAGGACATCAGGTGTCTCACAGGTTTGACAGAAGAATCAAATGATCACGTTTAGAAGTTTTGGTTATTTCTGCTGCTGGAGTTGGTAGACTTTCTCTCTAGAACGCTGCCATGAATATGACATGAAGCCAATTGACCTGATTCTCTGCTTATTTCCTTTGCAAACATTAAATTGGGGGAGAGAAGCCGGTAGGGTTGGCTTGGTACAGGGTCTGCCCATAGCTCAGTCACCTATGGCTCGATGGTAAGGGTATCACAACGTGAACAGGACCACTGGAGCCCCACTTCTGCATTTTAGGGGTCATTCCAGGGGAAGGGAGCAGCGCTCCAACAGGTGTTGATTATACCCTTTGTGGATTTGAGTCTCAATGTGACAGAAGCAGAAGAGCAACTCTGTGTTTTCTCTAGCTCTTGTGATCAGCATTAGGTTGAAGGAGAAAATGTTCTATTTTTCCTTTATTGCCAGGCTCTGTATTGGATCCCTTAAGAAAAGCAAACTGACATCTTTCAAGTCAATAGAGGGAGACACTCCACAAGACACAGAGCTAGCTCCTACTCTTCTTCCCTGCAATATGCCTTCCCATTGCAGGTGGCTAACCAATGACAGCATCTCCCCTTGGATAGTGGTTCTCAAACGGGAGCTCAGGATAAGAAAAGAAAAATACACACAGAGACCAACAACGATTTAGTATAGTTTTTCAAAAGCTGTTCCTATTTAGACAAAGAGAATCAGCATCTCATTTTATTCCTTGAGTCATTTACTCGTTCATATGCTTATAAACTTGTTCAACAGATATTTATCGAATACCTTTCATGTACCAGGTGTCTGATACAAACCATATAGTCATTCAAACCACAAGTTTCAAGTCCAAAAGGCTTTTCCTTTCAAGTCCGTTTCCCTCTGAAGGAGATTAGGTCCCTAAGTTACTGTTCCCACAGCCTCACCTTTCCCTGTCTTAGCCTTGGTATATGTTGTTATAAGTAATTTTCAATCTTCCCCTCCAGACAAAAAACTCATGAGTACAGGGTGCTTGTCTATCTTGGTCACCAAAGTATTCTTGGCCCCTGGCACACTACCTGCCACAAAGTAGGTGCTCTATAAATATTTGATGAACAAATTGCCTAGTGCTCTATAGACTGGGCCTGAAATGAATTGTAAAAGTATCGACAAGTGCATTGACAATCAGTGCCCGCAAATCTGTTGTTCGTGCCAGAGACAGGCAGGACAGATTATCTCTGTTTCTCTGTCACTGATTTACTGCCCTTGGTTTGTGTAACCATATCAGCTAAAATGAAGAACACTGCACTATTGACCTGAAAACATAGCTGAACAAATAGTACTCCCTTTCTCCTCCACCAATGGCGTCAACATTTTAAAAAATTTAAGTATTTTAGTAAGCGAAATCTCTGTAAATATTTATACTCTTTCAAAACATGGTCATTTACTTTGTAATATTATGCACTTTAGAGTGTTGATGTAGCTGTATATAACTCAATAGGAAAAAATATCTAACGAACTAGAAATAAAGAAAATCATAGTTGTTATCACTGCATCAGCCATGCCTCTCACACAGACGTGAATATCCACACCAACACCATATATGAGAATCTAAGTGAAAATAAAGGCTAAGAATGAGTGTGTCAGTCTGAGACAGTATAGTTCCAAGACAATGGACTGGCCAAAACAACAAATAAACCAAAAAGGTACAGGTAAATTCATTATAATATTTATATTTTGTTGGGCAAAATGATGTAATGGTCACAGAGCATGGACTGTAGAGTCAGACAGACGTGGGTCAATCCTGGTACCGGTACTTACTACCTGTATGCCTGCAGTAGTTTACTTAACCTCTCAGAGCCTCAGTTTCATCATCTATAGAACTTAGTGGTTTCAAGAATCAAATCGGATAGATGATTATCTGAGCTTGGCTTCTGAAGCATGTTTCAATGAAGGCTAGTTCACTCGCTCATTCTACATTTTTTTATTGAATGCCTACTATGTCTATCTTGGTCACCAACGTATCCTCAGCTCCTAGCACATTACCTATCACATAGGGGGGGGTCTCAAGAACTATTTGTGGAATGAATGTTAGATCACTCCTCTTGTGAAATGTACATTCTAGTAGTTTCCTTCCACCTTCTTGCTGATGATGGCAAGAATGCTGGTCAGAGTAGAAAAAAGTGGGAAGGCAGAGGAATTTTCACTTTGATGTTGTACAAGATTCTATAATATGCTAGAAGAAACTAAAAAATTAACAAACTTCTGGAAATTAAATAATGGTTCTCTTGCTAGTTGATGAAATGTCAGTGCTTGAAAATGAAGTAATGTGACAATGTTACCTCAAAAGAAAAAAATTGTTTTAGCCTTCTTAACACAGTCAGTCTTTTTAAATCAGCAAAAATCTAACATCATTAAGATAAAACCCTGTCCAGATTATTAAAATAAACTTTTTCTCAGTTACATTTTGAAGGGAAGTATTCTTACATCTTATTTTAATTAATACACACATGTTTGCTTTTTCAGTCAGATTGTGTATTCTTTGAAGAAAAACTAAAGCTTAACTAATCTTAAAGTACAGTCTTTACTCAGTAAAGACTGGTAAATGGGACATAAATTTGGAAAAATCTAACAAATATTTTACTTAATTTGAACTCAATACTTTGCTTCTATAAATCTGAGTTAAAAGAATTTAAGAATGCCACCTTTGCTACCAAGAGAAGAAAGAAATTTGGTGGATCTCATACCATTATCAAGAGTCTTCTTCAAACCTGTTTAAAACGTACGCTCCTGATCCAAACCTGGATAACCTGCTATCTTTTTAATAAAATCATTTAAAGAATTCAGTGAGAATGTTTCATTTTCTGTACAAAAAAACCCAGAAACTGCTCTAAAGCAGCACACTTGCTGGGATTCGCATTGTTGACTTTGGTTTCCCTATCGATTCTTGTAAGAGTTGTTAATCCTGATTGCAACAAACAAATGAAAAGATGAGAACAGTGAATTAAGTGGCTTCTAGAAATGATGAAAGGAAATGGGCCACATTTAGTGTCTGAGCATCTATTTGGAATAGATGTATGAAGGCTTCACTAATGTTAAAATAGCGTTTTTATAAACTATAATATATATAATATTATACAAGCATAAAATGTTAAATATGTATCCAATCACCATAATAAAGATTTTGATACAGGCATCTGTAATTTACTAATTATTTTAATAATGTTTAGAATTTGTTGAACATTTTATCATATTAATAAAGGACAAAACATGGAAGGGGTCAGAGCAAAAGAGAAGATGACATTTTCTTTTTGATATTTGTCTGTCATAGCAAAAGGCATGAATTGTAATTTCGTTATTCTGACTAAGGTCTAAAAGAGAAGATAAACACAGGATGATATAACATTATTCTAGATTTCAATGACCTCTTTTAAAACTGAATTACACGATTGTCTTGAAACATAAGCATTTATGGTATACCTTTAGTGAGCTCACAATGTTAGTGGATGCCTGGTGAGTAGGTCCAATTTTTTGAGCTTGGGTTAAAAATATTTTTTTTCCTCACACATCCTTTGTGAGCCTGTGCAGCATGCACATTAATTTACAGGAAATGTGATACACATCTCTGTTAGGAATGTCCTAATTTCCCATCATATTGTCCAATTAAATGAACTGAAGAACTTTGGTGTTTCTAAATTCCGCCAACAGAGAACAGTTGTATGACAACTGTAAATAAGTCTTGCTGGGAAGATGTTGCTTAAGTGATAAAATGGTTCAGCCAACAGTGAACCAAAAAATTAAATATTAACTAAGAAAGGTAACCATTTCTAAAGTCATACCTAACAGAGGATTCAGGTATATAAGGATTGGAGATCTTTCAGTTAAGTCCATAAGCGAAGCATGGTTTCTTGGAACTTCCAAAAATTTAAAACCATGAAACATCTATTCCTGATACTATTGTGTGTTTTTATACTTAAGTCTCAAGCTGTCAGTGGCCACGATGATAAGGTGACTTTTAAAAAATTATTATATTATTACTAATATTATTAATATAAAATATAACAGAATCATAATCAAATGTGAATATTTATTTTAATGAAATTAACACTGATTTAAGTTATGAAATTGTTAAATCAGGGACTCATTTTATTTAAGGAATGTTACATAGTATTTCTTGCATAAAAAAAAAAATTTCTTTTTTTCTGGTTTATCACCTTTATTTTCCCAGGGAGTTGAAAGAGCTAAGGTAAGATAAATTTTTCTCACTTGTTATCCTGAGTACTATGATTTTCATTTAGTTCTAGCAATATGTTATTACAGTTATTTGGACAAAAATCTGAAAACTTTGCACACTAGAAAATAATAAAAAAGCAGTATTTAAAAGAAAAAAGCTGTGGTAGATAGATGGCTCTTTGATGGAAGAGGGTAATGTATAGCTCCTGAAATTACTCTTTATTAATGAAAATTATAAACAAAATCTAAAAGCAGGATAGACCAAGTGCAGGCATAGAAAATGAAATATTATTTTTTTCAAATTAGAGAATTTACATCATAGGTATTATTTATTATTATTAATGGTTATGAAACACATAGTTCAGTTTAATTTATTCATTTGTAGAACAGTTTTTCCTCAAGTACTATCTTTGCTGACTTATTCCTTTGGTTTGAAGATATCAAAAATACAGAAATGCATTTAGGGAAATGAATAAAGAATTTTAATTTTATTATCAAATTAATCATGATCAAGTTTCTTGTGTATAACATAGTATCATCACACTATAAATTAGAAGTACACAATAATGCTTAGATGAAGTGATTCATTTTGGATCATCTGTTGAATTTGAAGGGAACCTAATTGTTCTAACTATCAAACTATACGTATAAACAAACAGTTGTCTGGTTAATTGCATTCGGTAAGAAAAATGTAAATAATGAGAAGGAGTAAACTTTTGTAGAGTACTTGGCTAAGCACTTTTACATTCCTGTTCACCAACTAATCCTTACAGAGACAGTGTACTGGTTTAGGCTTCAAAAAGGCTTTTCTAGTTTTAGTTATTTCAATAAGTGGTCTTCATAAACCTAAATACCCATATAATTTCTTTTAATAGTTTTTATTTCCTTTTCTCTAGTAAAGCTAGACCATTAATGCTACCTCACTAATGGCACTCTGAAATAAGAAAAAAATATTTTTCTTTTGTTATAATTTGATTTGTAATAAACAGGTGAATCAGATTTCATAAAATAGAATTCCTGTTAGAACAGGTCAGCTCTGACTGGGACCACATCTTCAACATGAAATATGTATATTTCCCCTGAATCTAGGCATGTTATTACTTTTATTGCAATCACATATAACAGATACTATAGTTTAAGTTCAGTGATTAAGCAGGGGAATCTGGAACCAACCTGGCTAGGTTTAAAGCCTAGCACCTTCCCACTAAATGTTAAATATTGTAATAACTTAATGAATAAGTGACAGTAAAATTCCAAATAGAGTCATTCGATGACTTCTAGGCTCACAAAATAGCTAGGAGGCTTAGTCTCTGCTTCAAATTTAGTCATTTGTTAATTTGTAATTAAGCCCCAAATGGTGTAATTACTGACAAAGGCCATGTGATAATATAGTCAATCCAAGCTGACATGTTTATATTGCATTGCATATTTTTCACTTTATTATCTTTTAAGGTAATATTTTTTAAGTTAGCATACAATTTTCATCTCAATGCACATACCTTGAGAATTATTATAAATATGAGAAAATCATAGTGTTTGATAAAGAAATCATGTAGGAAATTTCATGAGAATGGTTTAACAAATGATTTTGTTGACAGAGGTTAAGATTGGAACTAGTAGTGGAAAAACCACCTAAACAGCCAGCCCCGGTGGTCTAGTGGTTAAGATTCAGTGCTCTCACCACCGTGGCCTGTGTTCTCATCTTGATCAGGGAACCACACCACCCACCTGTTGGTTCACATGCTGTGGCATCTGTGTGTTGCTGTAATGCTGATTTCAAATACAAGCAGAATGGTGGATAGGTTTCAGCAGAGCTTCCCCACTTCCCAAAAAATTGGCCATGAGAGCACTATGAAGATGTACACAGGGTTGTTAGGAGTTGTAATCAACTCAACAGCACTAACAACAAAAGCCACTTAAATTATAGTATCTGTTATGTGTTTCTGCAAAAAAAACGAGTATTTATTATGTGCCAGGTACTCTTCTGAGAGTGTCAGATGCAATAAGTCATTTAATCCTTGTGGTCATCTTATAGGGCAGATACTATCTTATTCTTCTTCAAACATGTTAGAGTCAAAGGTTGTCTTGTTACAAATCAATCCTAAGTATATTTCACTTTTAATAAATCTGTATTGCCTCTTAAATATTATTATAAAGGAGTTAGCCAAATTAATCATCAATTTGTAAAAATTGAAAGTGGGGAAATAATTAACAATTACAGGAATTTAATAATCCAAGTGGCTTGAGAATATTTATTCTTCCTGACAGTACAGATTCCTTACATTTTGGGTGTTCCAATGTATAGGTTTCAGGAATCTGAGGTCATTACTATTCATAATCTGATGCAGCTTTATTTTAGAGCCTCTTTTAAAAAACTACCTCAGGTACAGTATCTTTTTGTGTCATTTTTCTTTTCTACTATTACTGAAGAGACCTAAGCAACCTATTGATTCACCACCACCAACTAGCCAGTTGATGGACCTTAAGCAAATCATCAGTCACGTGATCATATAAATTATAAAATGAGGGTGTTGGAATACTTACATCTCAAATCTTCTGTAACATTCTACATTTTATTTCTGTCTGATTCCCTGAAGGCCGCTGTGGATGCCCGGGCTCATCGACCCATTGACAGGAGGAGGGAAGAGGCTCCCATCCTGAGACCTGCTCCACCTCCCATCAGCGGACCTGGCTATCGGGCTCGTCCAGTCAAAGTAGCTCCCAGCCAACAGAAAGTGGAAAGAAAAGCCCCTGATGCTGGAGGCTGTCTTCACGCTGACCCAGACCTGGTGAGCGCACTGATGTTTCTTGCAGGGGTGGATCTCCCATGTAGAGAAAGCCTATATTCATCACGGCGTCCTAATGATATATTGACCTACGTTACCATCATTGTTACTTTGTTTATCTTGGAAATAAAATACAAAACATAAACCTTTTGGGCCTTTGGTTAAGTGTTCCTTTCTAATTTCCTTTGGTTTGGGCCCAAGATTACAAATTAGGACATGTAAGTGTTGCCTTTATCTCTGTATTTTGCCCACTTCATTTGTTCAGGTGGTAAAATTTTCATAGCCTAATTGCATTTATTGTGTGATAGGACTATTTTTAACCTTCATAGGAATATGATGATAACTCTAGAATTTCTCCTTTAAATAAAGAAAATCAAATTACAAAGATTTTTATATTGTCTAATGATACCATTGTATTTTCACTATGTGCTATTTTCACAAATATCCATAACCTGAATCCTTCAGCTAATGCCTGCTGTTTTCGTTGTTTGCAGGGAGTATTGTGTCCTACAGGATGTCAGTTGCAAGATACTTTGGTAAAACAGGAAAAACCAATCAGAAACAGTGTAAATGAGTTAAATAATGATGTGGAATCTGTTTCCCAGACCTCTTCTAACACCTTTCAGTATATAACTCTGCTAAAAGACATATGGAAAAAGAGGCAGAAGCAAGTAAAAGGTAAATATCCTTGTGTTTTCTACTTGATTCTTTTATAAAATTGGAAGTGTTAGACTGAATGGGAATGCATGATTATGAAAAGATTGATGTTTCTAGATTAGCCTAAATAGCATCCATGCTGCTTTCAATGTGAGCCTGATTATCCTAAGGTCCTCACTTAGGTACCTATACTTGCAACTTGTCAGATAAGCACTATTCAACTCTTATTCCCAGTCTGGTATCAACAAGGATGATTTTCTATGAAAAATTCACTGTGATTTCTTAGTTTTAGTCTATAAGAAACTTGAGACTCAGAAGACAATATTCACAGAGTGAAAATTTAGCATTTATAGATTTAACATTTGAGGTTTTGAATATGAGAGGGTAATCCACGATATATTCAATTGTATTGCAGTTAATGATACCCAGCCTTTGAATCTTGAGATCTGAATGTTGAGTGCTATTGGCTTGGTGGTTAGGAATCAGCTAGTGAGTGAGGCTGGCATAGGCATCTCAGTGAGTAGCATACCCAAATTTGGATATTTTTCAAAGGAATCATGACATCTGTCATGTAAATTTCAAAGCTCTGCTGTGTTTATGTGGGATGGATAAGTAAATCAAATGTATCCACTCCATAAGATGTTGAACTTCTGAGATGGGAGGCCTAAATACTGCTTTCTCCTCTTTTCCTCACCAAAGAAATAAACAACCTATTGTATTTATTATTGGCGTAATTTTTAGCTTACACCTAAGGTAAATTACTGGGATAGTAGCTAGACTATCTGTTAATTTGTATATGAAATGGGCCAAATAATTTCCCTTAAGTACAACTGCATATCCTGACTGCCTGATGGTAGCTCAGTGTCTATTAGTTTATTCTCAGGAAATCAGAATCACAAGTGTGTGTTTGAATACGTTTAGTTCTTCTTATCTGGAGAAAATGCTAACCATTCCTACATAATTTTATTTTTCCAGATAATGAAAATGTAGTAAGTGAATACACCTCAGAGCTGGAAAAGCATCGATTATATATAGACGAGACTGTGAATAGTAATGTCCCAACTAACCTTCGTGTGCTCCGTTCAATCCTGGAAAACTTGAGGAGCAAAATACAAAAATTAGAATCTGATGTCTCAGCTCAGATGGAATACTGCCGCGCCCCATGCACTGTCAGTTGCAATATTCCTGTGGTGTCTGGCAAAGGTAACTGGTTAATAACCATATTTCTGTAGGGTTCCAGAAGAACTCACACTCTCTAAAAATAAGAGAAGTAAACAAAGTCCGGTGGATTTTCCCCAACAGATCCTAATGACATTACAGCACATCATGAAGATATTTCTGGCATGCTGTATTCTGACTTAGCCCAATGCATTTGCCAGTTTTTGATGAGCAGGATGTAGTGTAATGATGGTGGCAATTCCACCTGTGTAATATACACATGCTTGCTTGAATAGATGGCAGAACCATGGATAGATGTAGGCGTTTCTCCATCCCGTGTGTTTTGCAGTTTGTGGATATCCCAGGACACAAAAGGTGAAGAAGGGCTTTTTTCATCCCTTTGGAAGATAGAACTCCTCAAAACTAAGTTCGATTTTCAGAAAAAGAATATCCAATTTCTATAATAGATTCTCAAATGTCTAAAATAAAACATTCCTCAGTAACCTGTGTAATCAGTTATCTTATAAAATTAGTAACTAAAGACCAAGTAATTATGTCATGGGTCCCTGAATGTAATATGTTATCTCATGGTTGCAGAATGTGAGGAAATTATCAGGAATGGAGGTGAAACATCTGAAATGTATCTCATTCAGCCTGACAGTTCTACCAAACCATACAGAGTATACTGTGATATGACCACAGAGAACGGAGGTAAGTATTTAATAGTTGTTGACCTATTATTCTGTAATTATTTTGAAGATTTTATTTATTTATTTATTTTCCCCCCCAAAGCCCCAAAGCCCCAGTAGATAGTTGTATGTCATAGCCGCACATCCCTCCAGTTGCTGCATGTGGGACGCGGCCTCAGCATGGCCGGAGAAGCGGCGGCGCGTCGGTGCGCGCCCAGGATCTGAATCCGGGCCGCCAGCAGCGGAGCGCGCGCACTTAACCACTAAGCCACGGGGCTGGCCCTCTGTAATTATTTTGACACCATAAAATGCCAGGAGATAAAACCTAGCTTTACCATAACTAACAATGAGCTATTTGATTTAGAATGCAATCTGATATTTTAAAAGTTATAAAATATCTATGATCCACAATTTGGGGTAAGATAAAGCACTTGTTTCTAAAGATTTTAAGATTTTAATATATTTGTTTCCTTATTATATCTGTTTTGGAGCACTAATTATAGGTGGGGATAAAATAAATTAAATGGACAAGGAATTCTGACATTGTCCTCAAGTGACATTATTTGTGATTGGTTAATATGCACTTTTTTTTTCTTTCAACACAAGGATGGACAGTAATTCAGAACCGTCAAGATGGTAGTGTTGACTTTGGAAGGAAATGGGATCCATATAAACAAGGATTTGGAAATATTGCAACCAATGCAGAGGGGAAAAAATTCTGCGGCGTACCAGGTAAAAACTGGGAGTACATCACAAAATCATTCTATTTAAAATGTTTTTTTTTTTTCCATTTAAAAAACATAGTGTTGGGAGTCTGTTATGACAAGTTTTAGGAGGTTAAGAAGAGTTTACAAAAAGAATGTGAAAGCTAAAGATAAGGGAAGAAAGGCAGTTTTTAGTTTCCAAAGGTTTTATTTTTGGTGAAATTTTATTTTATTTTTCCTTTAGGTGAGTATTGGCTTGGAAATGATAAAATTAGCCAACTTACAATGATGGGACCCACGGTACTTTTGATTGAAATGGAGGACTGGAAAGGAGATAAGGTGAAGGCGTTGTACGAAGGATTCACTGTAAAGAGTGAGGCCGACAAATACCAACTGTCAGTGGGCAAATATAAGGGAACAGCTGGCAATGCCCTCGTGGATGGAGCTTCTCAACTGGTGGGAGAAAACAGAACCATGACTATTCACAACGGCATGTACTTCAGCACATACGACAGAGACAATGACGGCTGGTATGTGCTGTGTTCTTCCCTCCTGCTTCAAAAGCGCTACTAATGTTGTTACTTAGACTCATTAATGATAGCTAATGTTAAGAAGTATCCTTTTTTGGGTACTTACTGTGTGTGAGCCACGGTACTAAGCTTCTTATGTATCACCCTAGAGCATTTCAGCTATAAGGTTGCCATTATTATTCTCATTTTACAGATGAAGTTCAGAGAGATTAGGTAACTTACCCAAAGTCATAACAACTATAAAAGATTGACTTGGAATTAGAGCACAGTTACTTTCTGGGTAGTGAGTGTTTAGATAAATTTCTATATCTCTATATTCTAACGTCTATATTGAAAAGTTCATTTTGTTTTCTAGGGTTCTCTAATACTAACGGATCTGAAAGCTATCATTTCAGTATAAAGTCACAAATGTAGGTGAATTTGCCACATAGGCCCAGTTCTCTCCCTTTCTTGCTATAGAGCAGAGAAGGCTTTGGTGTATTATTGTGACTTTACTTATAGAACCAGAGGGAAGGAGTACTGCACACAGCGCTCCTCTGTGGGTACTTTGCAAAGAATTACTTGACAGCACTGCAGTTCTAATAACCCCAAACACATTTCCTTTCAGGTTAACTACAGATCCCAGCAAACAGTGTTCTAAAGAGGATGGTGGTGGATGGTGGTATAATAGATGTCATGCGGCCAATCCAAACGGCAGATACTACTGGGGTGGACAGTACAGCTGGGACATGGCAAAACACAGCACAGATGATGGAGTGGTATGGATGAACTGGAAAGGGTCTTGGTATTCCATGAAGAAAATGTCTATGAAGATCAGGCCCTTTTTCCCACAGTAATAGGCCCCAAAGCATAGATTTTTATTCTTCTCTATGTAACAACATTTTTGTATATTATGTCATTGGAATTTTCTTTCATACATTCCATCCCTCTAAAACTATCAAAAGGTTGCCAGTGTGACTTTTTGGAAAAAGTATTCAGGATAAATGACATTAAAAATAGCATACGATTTTCTTTTGTATTCCTCATTTATATTGCTCACCAAGAAGTAACTAAAAGGATAATTGTGGACAGTGTTCAGAATTTAAATTCCAGTTGATTGTGAAAAGTTTCAAATTAGGAAGAGGAATTTTCTATTCTTGAAAAACTGTGAGGCAAACTGAAATCTTATGTTTAAAAGTCCACTTTTAAAACTGTTCTATTTATGTACGATCTGTCACAGAAAACTTTCAAGAAGCTTTATAATTAAACCAGTCTCACAATAAATTAATGTTTTCTTATTTTGTAATCCACATGGACAATGAGTTAGACTTTGAACTTGTAAGAAAAGAAGCATTTACAACCTTAAGTAGCTAATAAACTGGCACTGAACATTCAAAGATTCAAACTCTCACTCTGTACCATAGACAAACCACTACTCTGACACTTAGCTAGACTTTGGGATCAGAGAGTCCCAAGAGGACAAGTCTTTACCATTTGTTTCTTGAGGGAAATAATGAGATAGGAAGCAGCAGTTGCCCAATGCCCCTGGAAATTAGGCCTATTGGCTTCGATTGTGTTTTTTTTATGTAGTCACCTCAGAACTAAAATAAAAGTGCATTTTCTGTTTTTTCCACTTCTCCCCAGAATTGAGCATATCAACTCAACATTTCTTTTACCTTATATTCTCTCATCACTTCACTCCAGCTGCCCTGGGCAACTCTATGACCCCAGGTCCTCCTCCCCTAATATAGCATTATCGCCACTGATTTTCATGGAAGCTTATTGTCCTGAAGCTCATCCTCTTAACGTTTGCATCTAAGCAAAAGTTGTTAACTTGTATAATGGAAATGCTGTCATTCTCTTAATTCCTCATCAAATCCAACTTCAACTTTTACCTGGTTTCCCTGCCATAAGTTCTGTTCTACCCCTACCTGTACTCCATCTACCTATTTTTCTGCCATCGCATATTTGTCCTAAAAATAGAAAATTCTAACCAACTTACTTTCCTGCTTAATGTTAGCTCCTTGTTATCTAAATGTTAAAATCCAAATTCCTTAGTTGGGAGTGAAAATGGGTAGTGAGTGTTTAGATAAATTTCTAATTTATCTAACGGTGCTGGTCCCAGCACCGTTTCCTGCCCTCTTCACTATATATTTACATTCTTATCACAGTGAATTTTTTGCCTTTTATATGGTGCTCCCGTTGTTAGCAGCGTCTTCCCCCCAACAACCCCTGAAAAATTGCTGTTCATTTTCAAGCCTCACTTTAACTGCAATTTATCTGTTTTACATACCTTTCTCCTTCACTAACAATGAGCTCTTATTTATCCTTGATTCCAAAATCATCAGCCTGTCAGAAAGGCTTATTTTCATTAATTCATAGATTATGGATGACTAAATCCAATGATTATCAAGATCTTTTATATCCCTATTTTATGTAGAACCCATTTTCCAAAAAAGACACACAGAAACTCAATATGCGAAACACTTGAAAGTAGAACTTTTGTAGCAGGACTGAGTGTAGCAAAAGCCATTTGAATCAAAGGTAGAAGGATGGCAGGAGCCCAATCCAAGGGCAGTATCGTCAGATACTTCACCCAACCCCCTTATACACTCACAGAGGATCTAAAGAATCTCTAGAGTTTACAGGACAGCCACAGATTAAAAACCACTGAAGTAGATAATCTGATAGTCAATTCTTAGTTAATGTACAAACAGCAGAAACAAAAAGACCACGCCTGGGTGATATATAATATGTAAATCTATCTAGAAAGAAGTAAACCTTCTTAAGTTGTCATTTGGTAAACAGTGCTACATATCTGATTTTGCCCATTCAAGCAACACAATTTTGAATACGAGAAGGTGGTGTCCCCTAGTTAGACTACATAAAACAGAATCTAAAAAGATTAACTCATGACTTTATGAAAATAATAAAAAAGAGTAGTTGAAAATTATTAATCCTACACTATGGCATGAGAACTATAACATATTTTATCATACAGTTATGACTGAAAGTATGTAACAAACTATAAAGGATATATGCACTTGGAACATAAACTTCCACTTCCTCTGCATTTAGGAACTAAGTCAAACAGCTAACAATGTAACTAAGGGATTGTCTTTTAAGCTGAACATATTTCTCCACATGGGGCAAGAATGTGGATGATGAGACACACTACCAGCTGCAGTAGCTTAGCCGACATTTTTGTTTAACCATCAAACCCTAAATATCACGTACACGGATCATCTAAACCTGAAGAGTTTATTTAAAATGCAGAATTCCTGGTGTCAATCTAAGTTTATCACATCAGAGTCTCTACATGGGAAGAGCCCAAAAGTCTGTATTTTTAAATAAATATCCCCAAGAGATTCTGATCATTGGCTGGATTTTGGAACAACTGATATAGGTTATGTTTGCATTTACATGAGACTCCATTCTTTGTCATTTGGCACTTTTTTCACTCAAATGGTGACCATCAGGCAATATTAGAGCAAATAGTCATCTTTGAAATTACTGTGACTTCATAGGTGATCCTGTCTATGTTTAAGACTCAACTTGGACTTAACAACATGGTCTCCAAGCGCTGGCACCATATATTTCTACTCTGGTGCCTCTCAGTCTCAGGTGATTCTCAGGTTGGATTTTTAGTTTTTTTGAAGTGTAGAAACAAATTAAAGATTCTACCTACCATCTGTACATAGAGCTGAAACTGTAATTTCTGCATTCCACCCCTCTCCCCACTGTGGCACGTTATTTGATGCTTCCTGCTTGAGCTTCCGCTGTTGCTCAACTATGCGCCACGTCACAATGCTTTGGTACATAATTATGGCTAAACCTCGCAAGGGGAATAATTTCTGTGTATTTTAAAAACATCAAGTGTGGTATATATATACATATATGCCAAATAACTCTCCAGAAATATTGTATCAATTTACCTTTGGCACACAGATTTACAGGTGTTTGTTTTTTATTTTTCTTCTCCCTCACTAATTCTGAATGTTGTGATTAAAATATTGACTATTGCTTTAATTTTCACATCTTTAGTTACTAGCGCAAGTAAGAGATTTAAAAATGTTTAATGACAATTTATCTATCTTCTTTTGAGAGTTACCTTTCATGTCCTTTCCCCAATTTTCTATTAGCGTAATCATCTTTTATATGAATTCTTAACCATTCTTTATGTATGAAAGAAAGCAATCAGGAACATCATATTACTTTCTATTTATTCTAATATTTTATTTCCTAAGTGATTAGACTGGGAGAGTCATATGGTTATGCAAATAGTCTTGACTGGGACCAATATTAACCACTGCACCCTTTCTCTCCTTCTCCCAACCAAGGTGTGACCAATAGGCAATATGTTTTTTATTTCATTTTTTGACTGAATTATATGTACTTCTCCAAAACATTTTTATTTTGAAAAGTTTCAGTCCTACAGAGAAATTGCAAGAATAGTTTAATGAATATCTCTATGCCCTTCACCTAGATTAACCAATTGTTTGCTACATTTGCTTTATCTCTCAAAAGGAGATACTTTTAATGCAGTTTTGCAACAATTTATATAACCTTGAGGTCATAGATCTATTGTAAATAGAGTCAAAGGTGGATTTAGCAAATATTTTCCAGAGTGCTCTGTTGCAATCAATGTATAGCCACCTTCAGCAATGAGCTGATGAACAGGGAACCCACTATTTAATAGCTGAGCATTCCTCAGCTCAAACCTAGCAGGTTCCCTTAAGTTTTCTTGCCTCTGTGGTTTTGAAGTGTTGCTTTTACTATGTGAAAATGGAAGACATAATGTCCAGCTCTCATAAAAGAATTAATTTGATTCTCTTCCTCATGTGCAAATTCCTCACAACGCTACTTCCTTCTATGATGTTTAAGGCCCTAGCCACCTCTACTCCCAATTAATCAAGGATTTTTCTGTATAAATGAGATTTATAAAGTACGTGGGATTCAATCAAAAAAAGAATATAGGTGAATTAACAAACGCATGAATAAATAATAAAATATAATAACTCCAAAATGGTTTCTGTGTAAATTTCATTACCTACAAGCAACTACCAACATCTAAATGTTGCTACTTCTCAAGCTGTTTCAGCAAATAGAAAATGTTGTATTACTTTGTTCAAGTATAACAAATACTTAGTTTATGATTTTTGCAACCTACATGTACTTATATTAATATGGTGTCATTTTTTTCAGGCTTTTCTAGACATGATTTGAGATTCGTGAACTTGGCTGGATGGGTCTTGCTCTGATTCACCAGCTTTACCCCTAGTGTCCGCTAACGAACTCAGAAATGTATTTTGTTGGTTATAAGGGGAACCCATGACAGAGTATAATTCGATCAGTAATGCCACTGGGAAAATAATTAAAATTAAATGCTATATACAATATTCTCATGTTTATCTGTGAATTACAGTAGAACTCATAATAAATGATGCATGAAACTTAGGTGGTTAGAGCCTCTAAGAACACTGTTGTGAGCTTCATCTCCAGATATGCTCCTCGTTATCACATTATTTAACATCCTTAGGCCACTATTTTCTCATAAAAAAAAATCAACTTGTAAAATGTTCTCATCTTTATTAAAGGAACTCCAGTAATTATTGATTAAAAGTATTCTTGGGACCGCCCGGTGGAATAGTGGTTAAGTGCTCGGCGGCCTGGGTTTCACAGGTTCAGATCCTGGGCGCGCACCGACACACTGCTTGTCAAGCCATGCTGTGGCGGAATCTCATACAAAGTAGAGGAGGATGGGCATAGTTGTTACTAGCCCAGGGCCACTCTTCCTCAGCAAAAAGAGGAGAATTGGCATCGGATGTTAGCTCAGGGCTGGTCTTCCTCACAAAAATAAATAAATAAATAAAATAAAATAAAATAAAATTATTCTTATATTTTCTGGAGATGTCATACTTTATACTAAAAGGTTTCCAGAAATTGAAAGTTAATATGTAAACTGAACATATGAATCAAAATGTAAATAATTTCTTTTAATAAAAATTAAATATGATATCAACAGATGTAGAAGGGATTTATGCATTTAGAGGGAGGTTGAAATGGATGATCTTTAAAGTTCCTTTTAACACTTAGCTTCCTCAATTCACAAACATCTCATTGGATCATTACTATGTGCCAGACCTTGTGTGAAGTAGTGGAAAGAAAATACAGTTGCTGCACTAAAGAAAAGAGTAATTAATGAAGAGGTTTTCCTTATGTGCCATGGCGTGCTAAAGGAGAGCATCAAGGACAACTACAGGCTACAAGACAAAAGCTGACATATCTAGATGTGAAATTAAAATACAGCTGGATAGTTTTTACACTCCTTATCCAGAACCAAAATCTCTAATTCAGCGTTTTCCTCTCCAGCAGAAATGTTTAAAAACCATGTACTTTCCTGGCAAAACTTTCAGGTTCATAGCTATTTTATTCATTCATTTACTTATTCATTCAACTGAGGGTTATTTTGAAATGTATAACCTAAATAGAACTTGCCGATTAAGAAGGTGTGGGGGGCAGAGAGGGAAGAGCATCATGAGTAAGCAAGCACAATTTAAAGAAAAAGGAAACAAAAAAATTTTTAAGTAAATGTAAAATAAAAGTGGGTTTTAAAAAATTCATTGACTATTTATAAGAAAATCTTCTAAACTAATTGAGAAAGAAAGTTTGAAAATAAAGGAACAACATGCAATGAGTTAAGAAAAGGGATAACAACAATAAAATTAAAAAGTAAATTTAAAATAAAATTGTGTTTAAAAACTCGCCTATTTTAGGAAAGTCTTCTAAACGAAGTGATAAAAAATATTAAAAATAAAATGACATGTAGAGATATCCAGGTAAATGCAAAGTAAAAAATGGAAGTGATGACAATATTAATATTTGACAAGGTAGAATTCAATTACAAAAGGATGAAACAAGAAAAAGAGTGATATTATGTAATGATAAAAACTACAATCCATGGAGAAGATATAACAGTCATAAACTTTCATATATTATATAATGAAAGAGCCAATAACAAACAAAATTCCTAGAACACAAAGAGATCACACCCATACACAAAACCACAGTTAGACCTTATTACATACACACAGACACATACATGTATGTGTATATAAATATGTGTACATGTATACTGTACATATTTCAAAATATGGGGCCGGCCCCGTCGCTTAGCGGTTGGGTGCGCGCGCTCCGCTGCTGGCAGCCCGGGTTTGGATCCCGGGCGCACGCCGACGTGCTGGTTCTCTGGCCATGCTGGGGTCCAGTCCCACATGCAGCAGCTAGGAAGATGTGCAGCTATTGCATACAACTGTCTGCTGGGGCTTTGGGGGAACAAAAAAAATAAAATAAAAAAAAATCAAAATATGACAAATCAATTATATAAAATAGTAAAAATATAGAATATTTAAATAATACCATTAACAAACACGGTCATATAGAATTTTGTAACCTACAAATGTAAAAATATACATTCTTCTTTTTGCCTATGAAACATTTACAAAAATTAATCATGTACTTGTTCACAACGAAAACCTCAAAAATTCTAAAACTGTTAGAATAAAATAATTGGTTAAACTAAATAGTTTATGAAATACTTGGGAATTAATAATTAAACTGTGACTCACTCTAACCCCCTAAAAAAGTAACTAATTGGAAATTAAGAAAGACTTTTCTAAGTAGCCCAAAGAAAAACAAAAGAAGGAAAAAATTGAAAGCACAATTTTTCTAGACAAAAAAAAAAAAAAAAAAAAACTTGGAGATTAAAAGAGAGAATATTTCATCCAAAATCTATACTTTAAAGATGAGCAAGGAGGTATACAAGCACAGGAGAGAATCTATATATAGATCCAAGGAATTTTATTCAACAAAATTGGCATTTCAATTCCACAGGCAAAGAATGCTTTATTTAATAAATGATCCCAACATAACTGGTTATCTATCCACAAGAAAACAAAAGTAGACCTTCCTCACAACATATTAAAATAACTTCTAGATTAATCAAATATTTAAATGAAAAATGAAAAACAACAAAAATATTTGAAGAAACTTTAAAAATTTATTGGTATAATCTTGGAGTAGGTGAGCCATTCTTATGTAGGGCAGGAAACACTACATAAATGAGCTCTGGCCTAAAAGAATTCACAAACTAGTGCCATAATGACATAAACAAATATGTTTGTGATCAATTATATTATTTTTAAGATATGAACAAGAACTATGAGGGCCTAGAGGAAAATTCCTGGTTCTGTGTTCTATGGTGGGTATTAGGGAAGGGTTCACAGAAGGACCATTATTGAGCTGTATGTTAAGACATGAATGAGATGCTTTTGGGCAGTATATGGAAAGGCACAGAATCATTAAAAGACCTGGAATTCCAATGCCAGTGAGAAATTCAATGTAATTGAAGTGTAAGAATGACTGTAGAGGTTGAAAAGGGATGAATTTGTGAAAGAGCTTATATGCAAAGCTAAGAAGTTTTAACTCAACCTTAAGAAAAGGCCTTACGCAGGATAAAGGCATGATTGGATTTAATTAATTAATTAATTAATGAGGAGATCAGCCCTGAGCTAACATCTGCCAATCCGCCTCTTTTTTTGCTGAGGAAGACTGGCCCTGGGCTAACATCCGTGCCCATCTTCCTCCACTTTATACGGGACGCTGCCACAGCATGGCTTGCCAAGCAGTGCATCTGTGCGCGCCTGGGATCTGAACCGGCGATCCCCAGGCTGCTGCAGCGGATCGCACGCACCCAAGCACTTGCGCCCCGGATTTATTTTTTAAAAGGTAACTTTAGAGAATGAATGAGCAAAAGAATGATGGTAAAGTGAGAGATTAAGAGACTGTTAGCCCAAATGAGAAAAGATTAATACAAGATAACATAAGAGCATAAAAGTGCTATAAGAATGGCCATTTTTAGAGTAGAAGATGGTTTGGGAATAGATTAGATATGGGAATTAAAAGTAGAAGCTAAAAAGGAGCCCAAGTTTTCTAGATTAGGGAACTGGAAGGCTAATGATGCCTCTGACTAGGATAGGAAATACAGAAGATGCAATAGGCGTTGCTGGGAATGTAATTAGTTCAATCTTAGACAGATAATGAGAAATATTTAACTGGATGTGTTCAGTATCAGTTGAAGATATGGATCTGAAGGTCAAGGCTGAAGTTTTAGATTTGGCTATCCTCAATCTATTGGTGGTCATTGAAGCTAAGGGGATTGCCAAATCAACCACGGAGAAAACATACTCTCTTGTAGAGTGAGAAAAGATGGTCTGGCTAAAACTGTTAATTGCCTACCTCAACATCTATTCTCCCACTCTTCCTTATTAACAGAATCCTAACTTTAATTAGGATAGCCTTGTAACAAACCTGAAAGTCCAAGTGTCTCAGCCTCTCCTGCAGCTAGGTATGTCTATGTGACTGAGCTGTGGCTAATGAGACATAAGTGGAAATGCTATATGGAACATCCAGAAAAGTTCCTTGAAAGAGAGATAGTATTCCTTTTTCCTTCTGGCTTTTCTCTTTCTTCCAGATTATCACAGGACATGATGTTTGGACCATGAGGTAAGCTTGAGGATGGAAGCCTATTAGGATGATGGCTTCCTGAAGACTTTTCTGTATTCCTATAGACTTCTCTGTGAACAAGAAATAAGTTTCTGTCTTGTTTAAGCTACACATGTCAAACCTAATCCAAGCTGATAAAAATGAGTACTAATGCTATTGTAATGAGAAACTCCTACATTTAAGGAGGGGTCTGAGAAGGAACTGCCAGTTAAAAAGACTGAAAAATGTAAGGCAGGTGGGAGTGGTATACCAGAAACCAAGAGGAAAATACAGGTTGAAGAGGTACAATGTGGACAATAGTAGCAGATGTCTAAAAGAAGTCAAGCAGGAAGAGGCTTGAATGTAGGACATTCAATTTAGAACTACAAAGTTTTTGTTGACTTTAAGGAGAGCAATGTCAAGAGAGTGGTAACCAAGTTAAAGTGGGCTTCCATGTGAATGAGAGTCAGAGAAACTGAATTAATATTTAATTTCAGGAATAAGGGAAATAGAGCAATAGGTTAAAGATAAGGTAAAATGGAAAAGACATGTTTTGTGTCTTTTCTCACAACCAAACTGTATCTCCAATTATCATGATTCTGCTAATATTGGCTATTTGTTTATTAAAAGAGGTTACCATTCTTTGGAAATAAACTCAAAGCCTTCAAAATAAATGAAAAATGAATGGCCCTTCACATTCAGAGTCACTTTCATTTGGGTACCTGATTCTGTCCCTAATAGTGTGATATTCCAGAAAATAAAATACTTTCTACTTCCAACTCAAATTCTGTGGAGGCATATGTGTGAGTGTAAACAAGGTGGGCATAGAGATAACAGAACTCCAATGTCTAAAATAAATGCAACTTCTTTTAATTCTGAAGAAGTTCTTATCCAATTATCCAAATATTGGAGGTGTATCACTTATTTGTATCAAGGATTTTCAGTTGCACTTAAGGAAATGCAAGAATCCTGGGGCTTCATATGTGACTCATTTGCGAGCTCTTATGCTCACCTTCCCTCCTCTCCCCAGGCTCTGGCCCCTAGCCCTACGCCGCTTTCTTCTTTCCTTCCTTCCTTCTTTCTTTTCTTCCTTCCTTCTTTCCTTCCTAGGAGAAAGTGATATCGGCTCAAGACAAGGTTGACATAAGGGAAGCCATATTGTAGAAAAGAAAAACTCTATTGTAACTCTGACAAACTAACCCAGCTGGATCTGCACCCTCCAGGAGATCTAGCTGCTCTGTAGATTTTATGACCCCTGCTTGTGCATGTACCTCCCAGCTGCAAAAAGATGTTAACTTTGTTCTTTTGAGTTCCTTGGGAATGTGATGACTCTGGAACAGAGAATCTATGCTGATAGCCATCATCACTGAAAACTGAAAGATCTGGTGTGGCACTCCCAGTCTGTGACACCAGAAGGTCAACATTTCTAACCCCCTCCCCAATAACCCAATGGCCTATATAACTGCTGTAAGATTTTGTGCCCCCTTAAGATGGTTCTTTTGGACATGAGTCGGCCATCTTCCCTCTTGCTAGCAAGCTGTAATAAAAAGTCCTTTTTGTCCTACCACCTTGCCTCTTGACTATTGGCGTGTCTTGCGGCCAGCAGAAGGCCCCACGTTGGGCGGTAACAAAAGGATGCAGTTACAGTGGGATAGAAAATTTGCAAGTGAGAGCAATGTATTGGGATCCCAATGTGCTTGGGATATTTTAATACATTTTCAAGGGTAAATGGCAAGTAGTTCTCACTAGAAGAAAATACGAGTTAAAAACTGGGGGCAGGAGCCAAGGCCAGCAAAATCAAAGATGCAACTTGGATCAAATAAAATATTGACAAATGTTTATGTTGAATTTATGAATATGATATGGATCATATTTAGTGAGATACTTTCAAACAAATGTCTTACTTTAATAACAACTAATGTATCACAGAATATACTTTATGATTGGTGGGAAAATGAGGTCAAATGAATGCTGTGGGGATTATTTATAAATATGTAAATTCAATCTGGTTTTGGACTACTTGTAAATATTTAAAAAATTTTAAATGCATTTTTCCATGTATTTTTGAAAGAAATTTGTTAGACTCTGGGATAAAAATTAAATGTTCATTATGGTCTTCATTGGAATACTTAAAAAATAGATTTCTATTTCTATTAGGAAAGAATGCTTCTCCTGCCTTCCTGGATTTGCTTGCTAACAGAAGAGATGAACGTACTTTGTAATTTGTAAATTCCTCTACAAAGGCCAGCCACTGTTCAATTCAGCAATTTATAACTTAAAATATTGGTTTAAAACCCTTCAAATAGAGTGGATGAAATAACTTTTTTACTTTACAGTGGCCCTATGACTTTGGGTGATGTGGAAAGAGAAGTTCTCAAAACAACACCCTTTAGGATTGCAGAGAGGAGCTTCCATCTGACTCCCTCTTCCTGATGTACTGAATGTCGCTTGGTGTATCCTTATAGAAATTTTAAAACCCACAGAGCTATTGTAAAGATTAAAAAACTCATATAACTTTATTTGTTAAAGCATTAATATGTCTCAGTTACATTGAGCTACAGTACAAAGAATAATAAAATAGCACCTGGGAATTTTCAGTAGGTTCTAAAGAATCTTGACTCCTTTATCTTCCTTACTTTTTCTCCACTTCACTAAACAAAGAAAACAGAGTGCTCTCACATCCACTCTTTCAGCCTATTGGGTGACCAGGGGCCTGATTTTCATGCGAACAGCCCTGAGGGAATAATCTGCACCTTTGAAGGGGACCCAGACCACTCCATTCTCAATCTCATAAGGACTGTTGTTCCTTGGGTCATAGAAACCCCCAGGGTAGTAGACGCCATTGAGATTGGCCGCTTGGCAGTTGTTGTACCACCAGCCTCCTCCGTAGACTTCTGCACAGTTCTCTTCCCACTGGTCTGCATCCCTGTCAAAGGTGCTGAACTTCATGCCGGCATGAGAAGGGTACTCTGTCTCGTCCTCTACAGAACCCTCAATCAGAGCATCACCTGCCGTGCCCTCATAGGAGGAGACTTGCAGGGCATAGCCTTCAGCCTCAGAGCCTACCCGGAAGTGATATTCTGCATAAGCCCCGTTCCCAGAACAGTCCTCTAATTCAACCCGAAGGACAGAGCCCCTCAGGGTTAGTAAATGGAGGTGTTCATTGCCTAGCCAGAATTCTCCTTCCCCTTTGTCATTCAGGCTGCCGAAACCTCTCTTGTAGTCTTGCCAGGTCCGGTTAAAATTCAGTGATCCATCCATTCTTTGCTGGATCAAAAGCCATCCTCCCAAACTGGTCTCTTGATCGCAATAAACAGAAAAAATCTTACTGGATCCCGGGAGCTTGATATTGAAAATGCCACTTTGGGCCCCTGAAGGATGTGTTTGGAGGACATCATCACAGTCTAAAAAAAAAATTAAGCTGGTTGGAAGAAATTACTCTCATTTAACTTTACAAAGATAGGCATGGCCCAGATTAAACGAAGGCAGATACCGGGTTTTTTCTCTTCCTTCCTTCCTTCCTTCCTTCCTTCCTTCCTTCCTTCCTTCCTTCCTTCCTTCCTTCCTTCCTTCCTTCCTTCCTTCCCTCCCTCCCTCCCTCCCTCCCTCCTTCCTTCCTTCCTTCCTTCCATGGGGAAAGGATGCACTTACATTGGGATGGAACTTAAGCAAGTGAGTGGCATTTATACTTGCAAATTGCAAAGGGAATTTTCCTCAATGGATTTGGAATTTTACTTGCATGTACTGATTAACAGCAAGTAACCAGCAAAAATATCTAGGCATCATTTCATACTAACATAACTTGTTTTTGGCCTGATCTCAATGTCAACTGAGACACACATTAAAAATATGATTAATAAATTGAGGAACAATTTCAACAGCACACATGTTGAATGGTGAAAGAATTTAGTTAAACAAACTCAAAATAGAGTTTTAGAGGAATTCATTCATTCATTTAACATGTATTTATTGAGTGATGACTCTGCACTGTTAAGCATTTGGGCATACAGAGATGAACATGATAGATGAAGTCCCTGCCCCCATGGAACTTACAGTATAGCACAAAAAACAAACAAAAAAAAAGTAATTTCAATAAAGCGTAACAGAGGGCTAGAAAGAAGTGCAAGGTGCTATGGGAGCACATGTGGGAATAATGAACTTAGTCTAGGGGGTCAGGGAAGGCTTCCCCAAAGGAGACGCGTGGATACCTCTGGGAAAGCGAGTTTTAGCCTGGCCTCCCTTGGTGGTATGTGCTCCTCTGAGGTCATCAAGATCTTCTTCACTTCCAGCCTCATCTGCCATTTTAAAGGCCTTAGTTTCAAGTGTGGAGCCTCCTCTGCTGAACTTCGTGCTAGTGGTCACATATTGTTTGCTGTGACTTGAAGTTTTACCACTGGAAGGGTACTCAGGGACACCAAAGTGATGAGAGTCTGAGAAGCTGTCAGATTCTGAGCCCACAGACAGAGTCCTACTGCCAAAGGGGTCCAACAAAACAGCTTCACCAGCGTGCCTATGAAAGAAATCATCTAGGCTACCCCTGCCAGGGAAAGTATGCAATGAGCCTAAATCAACTGCGTCACCACAGTCAGAACCATCTTCTGAGTGTACCACTTCTTTGGTAACTGTTTTGCGACCATCAGGACCTGTAACAGTCTTAGTAACAATTTTAGAGCATGCATGACGAGTGGTGGTTGTGCTACCAGAGGTGACCTTCTCATTACCAATCAGAAGCTCTTTATCTCCTTTAGAAGTGACCAGTTTATCCGTATGGTACTCTTTCTTTGTCCCTGGACTTACACTTCCGGACACCTCTTCAAATGTGCCCCAGTCTGGGTTGGTAGGCCTGGTGTTTCCATGCCCTGAGCTATCTGGCCTAAAACTTGCAGGCTCAGAACTTCCAGAGCTCCAAGTGCTAACACTTCCACTTGTGGAGCTCCCAGAAGTCCAAGTGCCAGCACTACCATGTCCAGAGCTCCCGGGGATCCGTGTGCCAGCACTACCAGGTCCAGAGCTCCCAGAGGTCCAAGTGCCAGCACCATCATGTCCAGAGCTCCCAGGAATCCAAGTGCCAGCACTACCAGGTCCAGAGCTCCCAGGGATCCGCGTGCCAACACTACCAGGTCCAGAGCTCCCGGGGATCCGTGTGCCAGCACTACCAGGTCCAGAGCTCCCGGGGATCCGCGTGCCAGCACTAGCAGGTCCAGTTTCCCTGGGGAATTCAGGCACTGATCCTGTTCCATGAGGTACAACTCTACCGGGTATCTCTAACACCATTTTCTTCTGCCGAATTTCCGTTAGTGCATGCCATTCTGGAGGGGCCTTCTGAAGCTGGCTCTTGAAATGTGCAGGAACCAAGTCTGTAACTAGGCTAACTTTTATCACTGGTAAGTATTGCCTATCTTTAGAGGGAAGTAAGTCTTTGGCAATGACCTGTTCAAGTTGCTTCTGCTGATTTTCATAGTCCTTTAGATCTATCTCACGTGACAAAGCCCTACTGCATGACCCTCGGCAAGATCGGATCTTAATATCAATGTCCACCTAGAGAGAGAGGGAGAAAGAAGTAGATATAAATAAATAAACTATGTCTATTGAGTTCTTAGTAGCTAATTTATATTTTGGAAACTGATTTTATTTCTTTGACTTGGAGACCTATCAACCAATACTCCTTTTTTCATTTATGTGGTGTCTTCAGTGGAAGAGATGTTGGGTATTGTAAGGCTAGACTGGATAAGCAATAAGAGCTATTTGGATTCATTGTAGACTTAGAACAGATCAAGAATAAGGTGCTATTCACTCTGAAAGGAAACACTAATGAAGTGATCCTCAGTGAGACTGAGGCTGAAGACCAGAGGAACAGTGATGTCAGGGCTTTGGAATAAGACAAGCAGGAACTGAATATTTACTTTCAAAATTTACTATCTGTGTGCCCTTGGAAAATTTACTTAATATCACTGAGCTTTTTCTTCATCTGTAGAGTAGGGGAAATAATACCTACCTTGTAGGTAGATAATGGATATAACACTTTTCTCTACATGTAGTAGACATTCAATGAATAACTACTGCCTTCTTTTTCTCAGCTATTGACTATTATTCAAAAACAAGGAAATCTAGTGTCAGAGCCATATACTTACCTCCAGTTGTTTCATAGTTATTAGCTGAACCCTGACATTTTTCTGCAGAAGGTTGATTTGCTGTACTTGTTCTATGACTTTGCGCTTCAGGATCTCAATTTTGCTTCTCAGATCTTCTGACACTTGGTTAAATGTATTATCTTTGTCTGAAATAGAAAATGTAGATACTGAAGTAGCTGCTGAGTGATTTGCTTGTAATAGCCAGCCAAAGAAGGAAATTTGCATGTAAATATACCCCATTTTATTTTGATACTAGTTTGTTCTCTGGACATTTAATTTGTGAGATCCAAACATATTCGGTATTTGATTTTTGGACAATGTTATGTCTTGCAGTCATCCATAAATGTCAATTAAGATGCCCTACTAGCAATTAGTAATCCGAACAAATGCAGAAGAATAAATCTCTTTGGAATTTTAAAGGTGTAATGGGGAGATAAAATAACCAGTTTGATCACATTCCAATCATATCCTTAGTCAAGCGACTTGAACATATTCTTGGATTTTTTCACTGAGACTCTTTTCTTCCTGCCTGTAGACATGAAATTGTTCCTAAGCTTTCTTTAGGTCAACAGGGTCATTCACTTGCCAGTTATTGTGGCCCTATTGACTTTAAAGTAGTCAAGTGTCTCCTAACGATATAAAGAGTCAAATCAAGGCTTCAGGAACTGGAGCCTCACTAAACTTGCTGCTCATACCAGAGTGAATCCAAAAGAGACCTAGTCCTAGTCTTATAAGAAAGATATAATATGGCTCTGTATTTTAAATTAAAAAAAAAAAAAAAAAAAGCTACATTTCAGCTTGGTGGAGTCTGTGGGTTGAACTCCCAGCTCCCTCATCTGATAGCTTTGTGTCTTTGGACAAGTCCCCTGATCTCTCAGTTTCCATTTCTGTTAGATAGAAACAAAAATATCTACTCAAAATGTTGGGTCCCTTTTATTTTCAGTATATACTCTTGAAAAGAACACACTTAAATTCCAGTCTTCAATCCAAAATTCTGGCTACCTTGGTGACCTTAAACAATTCTAAGCTAATCTTTTTTATGTTATAAAAATAACAAAAACAAGCCCATCCTTAAAAACAAGGAATATTATAAAGGCACGTGTTTCTACACCAAGTACTTTGGAATAAAAATCACGGTTGCTATAAGGAGACATCATATTTGTTTAGGATTTTTGTTGCATGCTATAAAGTCAAGGCACTAAATATGTAATACTTACTGTCAGCATCAGCAAAATCTCCTCTCAAAATCTCCATTATATTTCTGGACACTGTATTAGAGTCCTTGTTGTACTTCTGATAATCAAATAGTGAATTTTTGAGCTTATTTATTCTGTTTGTAAAATCTTGATTGACTTCATCAATCAACCCTTTCATCCTGCAGCCAGAAGGGCATTTGTAGTTCTGAAAGTGAATAGGAAAGATTACAGTAAGTGTCTATCTCTTGGATCCAGTACAATTTTGAAGGTTGCCATGGAGCCCCCATTGCTCCTCTCCCCCATCTCTTCAGATCATCTATTGACTTAAAAGTAGTTTAAGAGGACTAGTCAGAGATCATAGAGAAATTCTGGAATGAGAGTCCACTTAACCATAAATTAGGCCCCACGAAATCTTGAGGCCATAGTACTCAGGTTCCTAGTATTTGCCTGAACATTCAAGTAAAAGCCAATCTGTTAACACTGCTAATGACCCAGAGTTTGGGAGGTAATTTAAATAGTGCTCTCAGGACCAGGTTCCTTTCTATTTGTCTTCTTTAATTTGACATGTGAGGAGCTACTAGATTATTTCCCATTGGAAGAGTTCTCTGTGACCTAACGGATCTGCCTGTGCGAACTTCTAGTACCGCAGGGAAGGATCCTCCTACTCCTGATGCCCATTGCTCACCCAGTCTTCATCAGAGCAGAAGGGCCAGTCTGTCTCTTTGCAGGCAGATTGTTGTCTTTCCGGAATTCTTGGGCCACGCACACCTCCTCCTTCAGCTATAAAGTCACCTTCAGTGGTCTCTGTTGTCTTTAAGGATTCATTCACATACATGAAAGAGAGCAACATTAGGCAGATAAGGAGGAGACATTGGCATACCTGTAAACCCCAAGGAAGAGATGGGTTTGCAGAGGTTAAGAGCATCAGCTTTGGAGCCCTCTGCAAACCTCAAGTTTCTTATCGAAAAATAGGTGAAAGATAATGAAAGTCCTAATACCCATTTTATGGAGTTGTTGTGAGAATTAAAGGAGACGAGGTGTACAAATTCCTTAACTGTGTTTGACACTAAACAAGCGTTTAACAAATGGTAGAATTTTTAAAGGATCTGTTATAAAAGGAAAATTATTTGAATCAACAAAATTAGTTAAAATTTACCTTTTCATTTTCGCTAATGTCTGGAGATAGAAAGATAATTGAAAAATTCAGAGAGTTCTTTCTCCTATAATTCCTATTTCAGTAGAAAAAACCCTAGACTGTCTTAGCTTAATGTCTGAGTCTCCTTCAGGTTTCTACTATGACGTTATGGGTCCATAATTTGAGGCAATATACACCAAGGACACAAATGTGGCCAATCCAGACTTGGAAATGCTTTTCAGATTACTCACTCATGTAATAATTGTTTTTTATTTGAAATGAAGAAAAGTAGACTGAAAGCAAAAATAATGGTCCATGACTGACAACTTTTTTTGAACACCTTATAATTAGAAATATAGAGTTTTAAAAAATTTCTGTTGTGATCTATGAGGTGAAATAGGATATAAAAATATTCTTCCAACGAGACTTTATATCTTGATAAATCAGTGTGTTTTTTAGGTTTTAGCTATTTTTATTTTGTACCACTAACTTACCAGGATTTTTTAATTAACATTTGCCATCTCATTTTTAAAAAGATTCCCCAATAATAATAATACTAATTCAAGCAATCTAGAATAATTTATTTGAAGGAACAAGTACAATCTTTTTGTCTAAGAAATAAAATTAAAAATCCAAACATACTTCAGAATAAAATGGCACAACAATAAAAACAGGTAAAAATTAAATATTTATGCTAATAAGGGAGAAATAACTGAAACTTATGCATTATCCAAAATACTACTTTAGCAAATGATGTTAGTTTTATTTCCCACAAAAATTTTTACTTATTATTTTACTATGAGGGAGAAAATTCAGTTAGAAACCCTCTTTAGTTTTTTCTGCTCTGGCATTAGGGTTCCTGAGTAGTGAAAGAAAAGAAATAAATTGAAATAATTCATAGCTGGGAAGTAACTCAGTTTCTTGAACATATTTATCATGTTTTTATAAGATTGAAGTCTCAATAGCCTCGTTTTGAATGAAGTTTCTCTTCTTTTCTATAGGTCTCTGGAATCAAACTTTAGAAATTATTGCAATATTTAGTAATTATCTTAAAAGAATACAATTGCTTCCAAAAAAGTGTATTGCCTTATCAATCCATCTCTCCTGACTTTGCTATGTTTTCAAAGGCAACTAATTTGCTTTTTATTTGTCTTCAAAGAAACACAAAAACAGCCTTTCAGAAAACCGATGTTAAATCACTATTCTGCTTATTATGGACAAATAGCTAGAAATTAATAATTAGATTTAAAAAACTCTTATCATAAGAATGTTTTGTTCTGTTAACTAGCATTAACTATCCCAAGGCTTTATAGCAATAAAGATGGCAAAGATTTCTTCCCTTCTAAAAAAACCCAGTGTTGTAAGGCTGAGTTACAGATGTGAATGCTTCCCCTATGAATTTAGACACTTCGGTCTAGCTAAGTCTCCCTTGTAGGGTCATATTAGCCTGTACTCTTGAGGGGTCAGTTCCATCTAGGACCTTGCCTCCATGGCCTAGAGCTTATAAAGCTAACAGTGTGTGAGGACGTACTTCAGGCTGACTCAGACCTGCAAGCTCTTTGTAGAATAAACACCAGAGAGAAAGCAAGAAGAGAAAATAAAGAACATACCCAAACTGTGCCCGCCACACTAAGGACCAGGGAGAAGATCCTCATGGAAAACATCTTTTCTGAGGGTGGGGCTGGCTCCTGAGGAGCACTCCAGCTGAAAGAAAAGAGGATTGCCTCCACTCCTAGCTCCCGTCCCATTTAAATCTGCGGGAGGTTTGATTAATCATTATCTTTCTGCTGTTTAGATGGTCAACGTGCACCCTACATCCCTTGCTCCCTCTGTGCGGTTGGTATCCCAGAAGTTCTTGCTCAATTCCCCTAAGCTTGTTTGCGTCCGATAAGCTGTTACAAACGTAGCAGCAGTTCGGGGAAGATCCCTTGTTCCAGGAACAGGGCAACTTTGGCAATGCAAAGGGGAGCACATGTGGACACACCTACACTCGAGGACTTGAAGGAATATGGAGAGTGCTGAGGCAGGCTAGCTGTAGCCCACTGTGAAGCAGAGAGTTGCCGAATGATAGTTTACTTTATGTAGGAATTATGGTTGGATGGTCTGACTTGTAAAAAAAGGCTGTGTTTATGATAGGCTGACATTGAAGACCTTCTAGAAGCTTACCTTGAACAGATTCTTTTCCTCCATCCCAAACGGTTAAGACAGCAGCCCTTGGAGCCAAACATCCTAGGTTCATAATCCCAGCTGTACCATTACCCAGCTCTGTGCTTCTGGACAAATTACTTCACCTCTTTGTGCCTCAGATTGCTCATTTTCAAGATGAGGATAATGACAACCTACCACACTTGTTTTTATGAAGAATAAATGAGTTAATCCTCGTAATGCCCTCAGAGCAGTGATGGTCACATAGTAAGTACTCAGTAAGCGTTAACAATTACTAGGGGACATAAAGTGCCATGAAAAATGCCATTTCTTTCCTGTTTCTATGCCTTGGGACATGCTTATTTACTTTCCCTGCTCTTCGTCTCCATATCAAAATTTTCCTTCACTAAGAATTGCCAGATTTAGCAAATAAAAACACCAGGATGCCCAGTTAAATTTGAATTTTAGATAAACGACAAATACATTTAGTATAAGTAGGTCCATTGCAATATTTGGGACATATTTATACTAAAAAATTGTTTGTAGTTCCTATCCATGCCCGCTCAGATGTTTTCCTCTGCCCTAGGAAGTGCCCTTCTTGGGAGATGAACAGGGTATATGGAGGAAGTTCCCAGAGAGTACTCAGATGATTTAGTTGGACATCATCTGGTTCAAAGTAAGTTAACAGAAAACAGTTTGTCTGAATGCCGCACTCTGGTGCCATGTCAGGGCGTTTCCAAAGTACCTCATGAGGGCATTGTCCTAGGTGTTCCATGGTTCCCTCAAGTATCTGTACATCTCACTCCCTGACTTCATCCAGTGCTCTGCTCAGATGGCGCCACCTCAGAGAGGTTGTCTTTGACCACCCTACTTAAAGAGCAGCCACCCTCACGTGCTATTCCATTAACCCCTCTTTGTTTCTCTTCCTAGTACTTAATCACTACTGGACAATATATATTTGGGGAGTTATTTGTTTATTTTATGTCTCCCCCACACTAAGCTTCACGAAGCCAAGGCACGCTACCTAGTACAATGCCAGGGACAGAGTAAGTACTAGGTGTTTGTTGGAGGAATGGAAGGCTGGCACAGTGGCAGCATAGTATGGCGGAAGGACAATGGACTTTGAAGAGAGTGAGTCTGCATTCTAGCTAAATGACATGGACAAATTAAATTCTCTAAACCAATTTACTTCTCTATATAATGGGGATGACGATATGTATCTTGTAGGGTTGTGAGGATTATATAAAATGATGTATGTAAGTCGGATATACACATTACAAGGCCTAGAAATGGTAGCTTTTATTGTTCCTAGAATGTCTCAATTCCCCCAAATAGAAAATTTCTGTGTTATTTCTCCAGTGCCAGGATTCCCTGACCAGGCCCTTTTTTGGGGCACTCTTCCAGTCTGGCATTGTATGGCTGAGCACGAGGCTGGGCTCTCCACCCCATGAATAAGCCGTCTTATCAGCTATGAAGAGGTAGGTTTTGTTTAGACAGAAAGCCATGCAGATGACTAGGCAACAAATAGTACAAGGGGTATCATTTTTTACAATGTGACAATATTGTGACATTTTTTACAATGTGACAATGTTACGTGTGACAATAAAGATATCTTTACAAGCATAAAACTGGAAAAAAAATTTGAGAAATTTCCAGTTTGTTAAACCACGACCGCCATGCATTGCATTTTTTCTAGAGATGACCATATCTTATTTTCCTTAGCTCTAATGAGAGGGATATTTCATTTATTTATCCTTTTGAAATTAATGTAATATTCCATAAATTATAAATATTTAAATGCAGGGATTAACATAGTTGCTATGTGGTCACATCTGACAGCACTGGGAAAGTTTTTATTTGTATGGAGTATAATGTATAAAAAGAATAGAAATTACGTATCTGTAATTATGTTTCAGTTTTAAACTATATCTATATATCAAAACTTACAGATGAAGAGTAAAATATATAGCCAATCATCTAAATATTTGCCATTATGTAGACATAACTTAAAAATACAAAAACAAAAACAAAATGAGACAAAAACTCAGCTTTCTTTTGAATGGAGTATTTGTCCTGCCGTGGGCTACATCCCAGGGAAGTAGGGAAACATCCATTTCTTTACCAATTGTTTTAAATATATTGAATTCTGAGAGCAGTTCACTTACTTATTCATTTGTTTAAATGTAACAACCATTTATTGTACCTCTGCTGTTTGTCAGTCTCGCATGCTATGTGCTGAGATAGAAAGGCAAAAATGTATAGTCCTGTACGTTTAAGTTGCTTACAATTGGTGATCAAGTCAAATACATATGTAGCTAAGAATTAAGTTAAACCATATAAAATTGCCATGTTTGTAGATAAAAATGATGAATGACCACAATTTCATATGGTTTAACCTAATACAAAACAATGGAAAAAATTCTGTGGGGTGTATTCCAAGTACTGGTAGCATACAATGCAGAGAGTGTATATTATTTCTGCATTGCTTTCTGTTACATTTTGTGTAAAATTTTCCTTAAAATATCAGATTTAATTCAGGTCTAAAAACACAAGATGCTCCTGAAAATACTCATTGTGTCTGCTAGCATAAAAATCTATGCGTGGGGGCCGGCCTGGTGGCGTAGCAGTTATGTTCACGGGTTCCTCTTTGGTGGCCCGGGGTTCTGCGATTCGGATCCTAGGCAGGGACCTACTTACCACTCATCAAGCCATGCTGAGGCGGCGTCCCACATAGAAGAACTAGAAGGACCTACAACTAGGATATACAACTATGTACTGGGGCTTGAGGAGAAAAAGAAAAAGAGGAAGATTGGCAATAGATGTTAGCTCAGGGCCAATCTTCCTCAAAAAAAAAGAAATCTATATGTGAATCTATACTTTTATTATTGTCCTAGTAACAAGAAGACTGTGGTTCTTGGACAAGAAATATTTTGTTAAAACAATATTAAATGTACAATTGGAAAGCACTAAAGTTAATTTCTGAATTTTGAAATTCTTGAACCATAAAAATTTAGGAGATTTTGGCACTTACATTACTCTTTCAGGGCCTCCGTCTCAGGTTTTACAACAGTGACAGGTCTGGTCTAGAAAGGATTTACTGGAAAACATTGGCAAGGCTACTCAGCCTTGCGTATCTTATGTGCTCTACTTGCCCCTGCATTTCAAGAGTGTTGTAAAAGTTTGTTTCTCACCAAGCTGCTTACTATGAGGGTGAATGAGTTGACATGCTGCTCTATGCAAGAGTAACTGATGGGACTTTTATTTTTAAAACTCATCGATACACTGTCTTCAGATGGTTTCCCTGTAGTAATAGCTGTAGAGAGAAGATGGGAATTTCTTTAAATACACAGTAATGATTCTGAACCACACCTGCAAAAGTGAGGAAGGAAAAATAAAATAGCTTTTCTTGAATCTTGTTTGATTCTGTCACACCAAATTTCTCTCTAATCTCCTTATTCAGAAAAGAAATCTACTTTATTTCTTATAATTTAACTGTCCCCAAATTAATAGCCATTTAATTGAATAATTTTTTAGTATTTTTAGAATTAGGCTCTATAATGTTCTAATAACATAATAATCATTCTCTTTTTTTGCCTTTATGGAAAATTTTCATGGACTTTTACTTAAGCACTTTAAATCAAGTTTCCACTAAGTAGTTATGTGTGCATGTGTGTGATGTATGTATGTTTGTGTGTGTATGAGAGAGAAAAAGAGAGAGAGATGGGTGAAAGCGAGGCCCTGAGTTTTTCCCATTGTTTTGTTTCTTTTCATTCTTAACTGCATTATCAATTAAATAATTCATTTTTCAAGATAAATTCATTTTACTTATGCTATACTAAATTTTACTAAATTTATCAAATTTTTGCATTGAACAAATATTAAAGTATAAATGCTATTTTTGAAAAGTAAAATTATTATACAGATGAATAATCAATCGATGTATTAATATCAACAACAGAGATTCATTCTAACATCACACACCTTATATCCATTAAATTTGGCACACTCTCTACTAGTTTCACTGTAGTTCTTTTATTAAAGATTAGCGAACATTATCTATCAGTTGGTACTGATTTAATAATGATATATTGAGTTCTGGGGAAATAGAACCTGTAAGGTACTTAGACTTTCCACAGTAAGGAATTTTATGAAAAGTATAGGGTAATTTAATGACCAAGATCCATTTAATTCTCTGGGATTCCTATTGGAACCCATTTTTAATGGGCCATTCTGCAGTAAAACCAAGGCAATTTGAAGAAGGCATTAAAATTTTGCTTAGATAAAATTCAACAAAAAAAAAATACTGAGAATAACAGCAGAGAACCCAAACTGAAGGACATTTTACAAAATAATTGACTAGTATACCAGAATATACTTTTCTAAACAGTTGAGGTCATGAAAAAAGAGGAAAGACTAAGAAACTGTTACCAAAGCTGACTAAGGAGAGTTGACAACTAAATGTAATGCTGTGTCCTGGATGGGATCCTGAAACAGAAAAAAGACATTAGTGTAAAACTGGTGAAATCTGAATAAAGTGTAGAAGTTAGGAAATAGTAATTACCAGAGTTGGCTTTTTAGTTTTGACAAATGAACCATGGTAATGTAAGATGTTAACATTAGAGGAAACTGTGTGACGGGTATAGAAAACTCTCTCTTGTATCTTTATAACTTTTCTGTAAATAAAAAAATTATTACAAAATAAAAAAGTTGTCAAACAATAACAGCAAAAAATGTTAAAATTTTAAAATTATATTTCCAAACTTTACTGATGTTGGATTCAAATCTCATGCAGGAATACCAATCTTAACAGCAAAAAACAATTCAATTTTTTTTTGTCTCTGGAGCAATTTCCTATGTAATCTCTTTTGACCCTTACCACAGCTTTTTGAGGTAAGGAGAGCAAATTAGGAAGGAAAACATTTCCAGTTCAAGGTCTCTTAAATGTTAGGTCATATTTTTTTTTAAGTCACACTTTAACTATTTTTCCCTGAGGATTTGAAAGAGGCCACTTTCATCACAAGGTGGAATCTGCCCTACTCTGTTTATTTAGGGAGAGTCAATATTCAGATTTATTTAGGGAGGGTTCCCATCTACCTCAGGTCACTTCGTGCTCTTCAAGTTACGGCTAGAAGAAAACCTAGGTGAGGACCTGAAATGGGAGTCAATACCAGATTTTGGATTTGGGAAACACATTTTTGACCCAGTTGTAGACCTGATTAAATGCAATGATCCTGAATTTAACTGTTTGTATCTTCATATATTTCCCAATGAAATTGAGATGAGCAAGAGCTTGAAATTGTGCCAGCCAACCTTCACCAAATGCTTTCAAACCTGGTACAGAGGAGTGTTCTACAAGCCAGTGGTCTAATCTATCATCAGTGCCCCTAGCTGACCATGGCTACAGGGCCATTTGGGCCAGACCTCATGGTTTTGAGCCCAATAACTATTTGTCTATCTTTAGTTTGTACGTTTACTTTCTTAATGGAGAAAATATTAATCATCTTCTGGTATGTGGATCATTATTGGAGAGTGGTTACGATTATGTATACTTTTATGGGCTCTATTAATTCTCTGATAATTCCTCTGTCCCAAAATAATTTGTGAAATCTCCCTCTCTCTCCAGAGTCAATATCATCAAGATTATGTTCTCTGACTGTAATGCAATAAATTTAGATATTAATTAAAAATAGACAGTTTTAAAAATCACAAGCTTTGGAACCAAATTATATTCAGTTTATAACCCTTGGATTTGAAAGGAAATCAAGGGAAATTATAAAATACTCAGATTGTGGACAGATCTTAAAAACATAGTGCTGAATGAAAAAAGTAATAAGTACAATGAAAACCTTAGGCGTGCTTCTCAAAGTATTTGTGATGAAGGACCAGTTTTATTAAATTTCTAATCAATCACAGACCTATTATATTGTAAAATGAAATAAAAATAATTACTAGAAAAATGAAATTTAAAAAAGCAAAGATATACAAAATATAGGCCTGAATTTTTATTGTTAGATTCCAAAGACATGAAATTACATTTTATGTAATTTAAATATAATTAGAGCAAACATAACATAGGAAAAATGTTTCTACATGCGAATTCTCAATTTTTTTACTTGTCTTAACATAGACCAGTAAGAAAGAATTTGGGGACCAGCATTCTGAGTAACATTGATTTATAGCACAATGCCAGTTATATACTTTAAAAATACATAACACAAAAGAACAATCCATGATTTATAAGAATACATATAAATTAAGAAACACATATCGAACCTACTGGCATGATTGTCTATTAAGGGGACAAAGGGAAGAAAAGGAAGTTTGAATGAAAGGGAATCAGTCAATCAAAAGAATGACCCAGCACAGATGAATGAGAATGGTGTCCTAGGAGGATGAATAACTCAACTTCTGCCTCTGAGGGACACACACACATACACACACACACACACACACACACACCAAAAAGGTGTATGAAACAGTCTTTCCCACATTCTTAGTCTCTTTATCACCAACTTCTTATTATTTGCTATCTACTTAAAGTCACCTTATTATCATTAACTTTTTTCCCCCACCCTTTTTGAGCTACATCAAACTGATAAGAAATCATCAGGTAGATATTTTTTCGCCAGGATTAAATGTGTAATTTATTTTTCACCCTTATCTTCCAAAAAAACCAAATATATCTCTTCTTAATATCTTGGCTAGTTTATACTGGTTAGAATCAGATTCAAAGAATTTTAGACCTTGTAAAGGTCTCCAATATGTTGTCTGTACTTATAGTTCTTCATTTCCCACTCACTTGCAACCCACCCACAAATCTGAAACATAATATTTAAAGTATAACTACTAAATAAAAGGAGAATTGAAAAAAAGCTTTAGCACTGCAGAAGTATATTTTAAAATCTTGATATTTGTCCAATAAATGATTACTCCTGTCTGCTGATTCACGAACTCTGCCTTGTAGTTGCATGAGCTGAAGTCAGGGGATCAGCGCATCTGTACCTGTACATTCCTTTTTGGAAGCTCCCCTCTGCCAGTTTTTCAAAGTGTATGACCATGCACTCCCACTTTGCACGTAGCCTCCCTATTTTGCAGTAACCTGAGTTTTTCTGTGCCCAGGGAATTGAAGGGAAGGGTTGAGTAATAGTTATCTGTGATTTGAGCTGTGAAGAAAAATAATCTGTCTCTATGAGGCCCCAAACTCTGATTCACTTAAAAGTATATTTTTTAAAGTTGATTTATTAAGTTAATCTTTTCACTTTCCATTTTATTTGTGGAGACATGATCCAACTGATTCTGGAAATACATCTCATGCTTTATTTCTTAAACTGTAGCCCTTCAATGTTCATCGCTGAATATTAATAACTAAACGAGTTAAAATTTTGAAGTTTATCTCTATCTCACTGGGTTAGTAAATTAACTACAAAATTAACATGCACTCATCATAACAAGTAAAACAATACAGAGGTATAATAAGAGAAAGTTAGAAGCCTTTCCCTACCAATCAATGCTGGATTACCCAACATGCAGACCAAGTATGTACTCAGGACACCCACAGAAAGAGAGGGCTCTAAAATGTTTTTGAAAAAATGTTATAATTGATATTTCAGAAGAAGCATTGGACAAATGATCATGGGGAAAATCATAAACTTTTGGACTTTAATTTTGTGTTTAGTATTTTTTTTTTGGTGAGGAAGATTGTTCCGGAGCTAACATCTGTGCCATTCTTCCTCTATTTTGTATGTGGCAAGCCTGCCACAGCATGGCTTGATGAGCAGTGTGTAAGCCCGCACCCAGGATCCGAACCCGTGAACTCTGGGCCTCCGAAGCAGAGCACACGAATTCAACTACTATGCCACTGGGCTGGCCCCCTGTGTTTAGTACTTTTATTGAATTTTACATTACAGATTCTTTGTGGAGGACAAAGATGTACAAATAATGCATAAATGTCAAGATTATATTTTTTCTAAATGTAGCTGCATATATACTTTCTATATAATTATCATTGTAGAATTATTTTTCATCTTAAAATTTCACTTATTTTTTAAATGATTGCATATTCATACAGACATATTATGCTTATTATGTAATCACTGTATCTTATTCCATTGTACTAAGAAAACACCTTGCTTGTCCATTCTTACACTGTTAAATATTTTCTAAATTTCCCGCTGTCGTTAAATATATGTCTATATTTATATTTTTGTACATAGCTATTTTCTTTTTCGAAAATAATTTTCTTGGGATATATCACTGGAGTGAGATTATTGCATCAAAACTTAAATATTTAGGGGTCGACCTGGTGGCACAGTGGTTGGGTGCGCGCGCTCCACTGTGGCAGCCCAAGGGTTCGCTAGTTTGGATCCCGGGCGCACACCAACGCACCGCTCATCAGGCCACGCTGTGGTGGCGTCCCATGTAAAATAGAGGAAGATGGGCACAGATGTTAGCCCAGGGCTGATCTTCCTCTGCAAAAAGAGAAGGATTGGCATCGGATGTTAGCTCAGGGCTGGTCTTCCTCAAAAAAAACACAAAAACAAAAAAACAAATATTTATATAAATTTTCCTATCTGTGACAAAATTGCTCACCCAAAGGGTTTTATAGATTCACAAAGGGTAGACTGTATGCATTCTGAGTTTAAAAGTAGTTTGGAGCATGACAAAGGGGGGAGCAGGCAAGGTTGGGGACAAGATGGAGGAGAGAAGAAGAGAGGAAGGAGGCGATTGCCATTATCGTGGCAAGAGATGTTATATTTCCCAACTAGAATGGTGGCAGTGGGTATAGAGAAGGAAATGAATATAACAAATATTTAGGAGGTGGATTTGACAGGCTCGATGACACAGGGAAGGAAGAATAAGGCAGATAGGAGGGTAAGTCACTGGTTTTTTGAAACTTCAGACCTGTGTGGAACAAAACAGTTTGAGGAGAGAGGAGGATATTGCTATGCACCATATCCCCTATATCTGGCACAGTGGCTAGTACAACGAAGGCATTCAATAAATGTTAGTTGAATGAATGCTTCATGCATACATGAATGAATGAGTGCTGCAAACAATGAATCAACATTCCTATTCCCAAAGCCTCACGAGTATTTGGTTGTATACCTAGAAGTTGATTTACTGTTTTATCTACTCCACAGGATATTTTAAAATCAGGACTCATGAGAACAAGGAAGTGAGAGAATTAGGAAAGAAATCTTGGAAAGGAAGAGAATCCAAAGCCAAAGCTCAGGACTTCAGAACAACCAGATCCTACCCTCATAAGATTAGTCAATTATTTTACATGGTCGACCTTGTGCCAATTTATATAGACTTACCTATTCCTTACAGAAGGTGGTCAATCTCTACCTCTGGCCACTAAAAACTCAATATTCCTGGATTCAGAATGAAGTAATGTCTCCATTCCGTTCACCTCATCGTTCACCAGTGAGGGACTGAGCGGATTTTCCCCTAAAGCTCTCTGCTCCGAGTTACAGTCCTCTCAGAGTGCCCACATCTGGCCACAGCGTTCTGGAGCTAAAAGCCTTTTGTGGGAGAATCCCCAAACAGCCTTCTATCTCCAGGTGTGCTTTGGGCACCATGAAACTTAGTTACGTGATTGTGACTTGTGTTTACGTTCTTATATCAAATTTTGTGACTTTGGGTTACTGTCTTTTCCTGTATTTGTCGTATGTCCCCCGGAAGGCAAAGCCATGATTTCTATTTCCTTCATAGCTCCCCAAGAATCAGATATAATGTTTAGCAAAAAGTGCAGACTCAGCAGCTACTGATGATGGCCCACCCGTAATTACTAAATTAAAGTGGTGGTTTTTAATGGTCAATAAAAGGTACCAGGTATCTAGACTTAGGAAAAAAAATGTTTATTGAAGTGGTATGTAGATAAATTATTACCAGCATAAAACTGTTAGTGGAGTTTTCAGCAAGGATTCTTTTTACTCTTAAAATGAAGTGAGGCTTTGTGAGTTCATCGTCCCATGGGAAAAATATTATATTTCTCTGTTCAGATAAAGTCCTTTTAAAAAGGTATATCACTTTGAAGTGGTCTTCTAAATATCTCCAGCCTATGACCAAAACAGAAAATATATTAAAAAGATAAAATTCTTCCCATTTAAAAAGAAGAATTAAATATGTATGATTTAGGGGTAATAAAAAAGGAAAAAATACTTAGGTATTTGAAACACTAGAATTTACTCCTATTTTATTAGTATATACTAAAATATTTAATAAATAATTTAAAGAATCTCCAAGACAAAATGACATATGATCATTAAAATACAAAATATGGCAATAACTTTATTATATATCTAGGAAATATGCTAAAATGTTATTTCATCAAATAAACAAATTTTGAATAACTCTGAGTTCAGTAATCTGGGAACACAGTCCGAAGTGAGAAGTGAGTTTTAATTTCTATTTAAGGCTAAATATCCTTAATAAAAGACTTAAAATTAATAAATATAGTAAGAGAAAATGAGAAGGAACTTCCAGAAAAGTTTCTGAAACTTTGTGGATTAATAGAAATGAACATTTAATTCTCGAGGTGAAATGATTAGTCATATTCTGCGTCGTATTCATTTTCTATTTTGACACGGTGTTCTGGTCCAACCTGTTTGGCTCCTCCGAGGGTGTACTGCTGTCCTTCTCCAACGGCAAGTCTGTTGAATGGGATTATCTTCATGGTGGTTTTTTTCATGGAATACCACCGGGGTTTCCAAGTGGCCCAAATTATGCCATTATCATAACCATTAGGAGTAGATGATTTTGAGTAAGTGCCACCTAAAATAGGTTGTAGACGTACATATTATTGCTCTTGAATTTCCTTACCTCAAAAAGTCTACAAAGAACTGTTTGTTATGAAGTCTACTGTCACTTAACATCAAATTTATAGTGTCATCTACTAAATGAAAATATCCCTCAAGATTCCTAAAATCTCCATTTACAATTGAAATAAATTTATTATTAAACAATCCTTTACATCTGTGTTGAGCTTTCTGGTCACATCCATACTTTAAATGTATTCACTACTAACAGGGCTAGAACCCCAAATTTCCCCAATTGGTCTCTCTCCCTAAGCTTAGCCATCCTGGACTCAGCTGTTCTGGACCATCTTTCCGCAAGCAGGTTGAAATGGCGGGAGTCTCAATTCCTGATCAGGTGGTCTCAGGTCATTTGATAACACAATTTTATTGGAAAGTATGAGGGGCTTTAGAAAACGGTCCTGGAATGTTGTTTTATATCTCCATTATAAAGTGGAGACTAGGTTGATTTGCCCTCTTCTTGTCCCTGGGCACCAGATCTCATGTAATTTTGTAAGGGATTGTCTGAGTTCAATGCTGGAGTGTACCACAGACTATCAACATGGCTACTCTGGGTCATATGGATCGAGCACCTTCCCTGAGAGTTTCTTATAATTACATGACTTGTAGATGCAAAGGTAACTTAGGTTTCTTAAAAAAAAAACGTTGTGATAACAAAAAGGTAAATTTAAATATTTTTTAAGAAGATTCCAAGTAATCTATTGGCTAGGACAACCCTAAGAAGGTAAGATTGCTCATCTTTTTTTTTTCTTTCTCTCTTTTTGGTGAAGATTGGCCATGAGCTAACATCTGTGCCAATCTTCCTCCATGTTGCACGTGGGATGCTGCCACAGCATGGCTTGATGAGCGATGTGTAGGTCTGCACCTGGGTTCCAAATCTGCGGACCCCAGGCAACGAAAGCGGAGCACATGAACTTTAACCACGATGCCACCAGCTGGCCCCAAGATCGCTCATCTTAGTGGATCTTTTGCCATCAGTGGGCCTTCCCCACACGTAACTGTTGAGTAGTAGCAATAGTTTGTCAGTAAGTAAAACCAGTGTTCAGAACTACTCCAGCCTCAGAGCAAACTATAGCTTGCCTTGCCCCCCCCCCCGCTACCCCCCTCCCCGCCGCTGCATCCTAAAATAAGGGTCTACACTCCTCAGCTGGACTCCTCTCCTCTAAAGCTTTCATGGATCCCTGCCCTTTCCAATACTTCCCCGCTCTTTACTCTATTCCTCCAGATACCTGCTCACTGCTCCCTGGTTTTATCCGACACATAGCTCATGGGAAGCTGAGCCAGTCAAATGTGTTAACAAGCATAAATATGGTAATTAGTCCATCCAGATCATATACAGGGTAAGTCTAGAGGAGATACCATAACCCAAAGTGTCAACTCTGCTGTTGGTAGTTTCAGGCACAATGACAAATGAGTGGATATTTTGCAGCAGATGGATTTCTTGTAGAAGGGCCAATTTGAAGTGCAAGCTTAGTATTATCCAATTCTGGTTTAAAATAAAGAACTATATGATAAATACCCCAGTATCTTTACTAATTATTTTTCATTTCCTTAAATCTATTTATTACCTCTTATAAAAATATGACTACACCATACCTTGGTAATAAACTCCATTGAGGTGGCCAGCATGACACTTGTTCATCCACCAACCGGATCCATCCTGTTGAGCACAGTTGCCTTCAAATTTATCATTGTCATTGTCCCAGGTACTGAACTGCATGCCATTGTGGGACGTGAAAAACTTGTCACTAGGATCATCACCAAAATCATAGCCGTCAAAGGCATCTCCGGCATCTCCACTTATGAAGTAGGCATATGTCAAGCGGTATTTGTCAGTTTCAGGTCCCACCTTGAACGTGGAATAGTCTGCAGTACTATAAGAAAGGGAATACAGATATCACGTCCTGAGCCTGACTAGGGATCTCAGAAGTTCCCTCTTCCATAGGACAATTGCTTGGAATTTTTAACTTTGCTTCTTCAGTCTGAAATATGCTCATTGAATAAAGTTTTCTGCAAATCTGGCAAGAGGCAATGGATGTCTGAACCAGTTCAGAGCTCATCAGCAGCATCCAAAATGGGTCTAGAAGCCTTCAGAGCATCCTGGTGAAAACTAAAAACTGCAGCCATTTTAACGTTTTTTTGCCTATAGGGTCCTAATATGAAATACATATGTGTGGATGAATCTGACTAATTTCATATTTTCCGCTTTTATCTAAGTGTTTAGCATTGTGCACAGTTATCACAAACCACAGGAATTATCTGATAGTGAATAACCATTAATTAATACACCAAACTTGAAGAAGCTACAGCTTCATTAGCCACTCATACCAGCTAAAGGCTGAGGGGTTTTTCTTTTCCAAAGCAGTGTGATAGTGGCAAGAAGGTGGGCTTCCTTGAGTGTCACATAAAAGAAGTGGTCCCTCTGTGGCTCACAAAACATGAACTATAGGACCAGAGTGAGATTTTCCCCAGAAAAAAAGTTGCGAATGAGGGCCGGAATTCTATGGAGTGCAGGGAAGAATGGGCCTTGGTGCATGAACAGAGATTTCCAGAAAATATTTATCTTCTTCCCTGATGTCCAGTACTTGGAAAATGGGAGATGTTCTCACAGGAGAAGGTCTACTGACTATGGTGCTTTCCGGGCAAAAATTTAAAAAATAAAAATATGTGTTTGGACACAGAATATATTTCATTATGTCATAGATGCAACAAGAGGGTTGAATATTTTTCTTGTATTTTCTGTCTCAGTAGGAGACAGATATCCAAACCCTTCTTTATATTGAATCCAACTTTTAATTAGAGACAAAATGTTCAAAGTCCCCAAATAGCTCTGAGCGCAGAGGGGACTTTATCTCACCAAAGGAGCTAGCTGATTTAATTTTAAGGTAGCTCATAGATTTGACTGAATGAATGGTCATTAAAGCACTGGGAAATCTGAAAATGCTGAATTCGCTTTTCAACTAGGATACTCGTTAAGAGGATGGGCTGTAGAGTCAAAGTACCTGAGTTCAGATCCAACCTTTACCGTATACCACCAATGTGACCTGGGAAAGTTAACCTGTAAAATGAGATTAATAATAATACCTGCCTCATGAAATAGTTATTTGGATTAAATTATAATTTCATGCTCAATTTCCGGTACATATTAAACTTTCAGTAAATACTGGCTATTGTTCTGTATGGTTCCAGGGTAAGTAGATTGTACCAAAGCACTCAGATCCAGACTGGATAGGGTCTACCTCTTTGGACTGCTCGAGAGCTAAATTGACTTCTAAGGAAAAATACCTGGTTGTGTTATTTGCATTTGTTAGGCTGTCTTTGTTATTGGTCTATTGTGAGTTGGAAAGTGCACATTCCAGATGGTCTCTACAACAAAAAGTTAGAAGTCCTTTCTAAACAGTACCTGGTTCTGCCATTCCAGTCCTCCAACTCCACTCTTAGTACATATGGGATGGTAGACTGTGTGCTTATCAAATGAATCTTCTCATTTCCCAGCCAAAATTCTGTGGTGCCAGTAGGAGACAGATATCCAAACCCTTCTTTATATTGAATCCAATTTTTCTTGAAATCCACACTGCCATCAAGCCTCTAATTACACAATTGCGTGGGCAAAAGGAGAGAGCAGACCATCAGTGCACGTGAAGAAAACATTATAAACATTTTGTTGAAAATATGGAGGGCATGATTCCATCATTTACTAAGTGACCTTGGGCGAGCTGCCTCAGTTTCCTCATCTGTCAAATAGGAATAAAGATGCTTACTTCTTAGGGTCATTGCAGGAATTACATGACAGAATGTAAGAGAAGTACTTAACAGAGTGTCTGGAACATTATAAATTCTAAATTAGTGGTAATTTTAACAAAACACCTAGAGGACTTTAGCACTCCAGCTTGATATTGCTGATTCTTGTACTGATGGTGGAAAGGTCAACCCATCGCTCAATCTTTGTCTACCAACCGGCACATCCATCACTCACTCCCTCTGAGCGCCCCCTGGAGGCGTAGTTGTAACAGTGGTCCTAGGTAAACAAAAGCTAAAAGGATCCACAGTGAGTACAAGGGGCTAGTAGAGGCAACAGAGGGCCCTTGTCTTGGAACAGCCCAACTGTGTCCTCTGGAGGACTTCATCTTCTTGTGATGGGCAGCCTTAGGTCTTGATCTACCTGATGAAAGAGCTCCCTTCTAGTTCTTTGTCATTATGATACTGTAATTATGTACTATCATGAATCAACAACAGCAGTGCCTGCACGGACTCTGAAACCAGACCACCTGGATTCAAATCCTGAGTCTGTTACTTATTAATGATTATGTGACCTTGGGCAAGTTACTTAACCTCTTGTGCCTAAGTTTTCTCCTCTGTAAAAAGAGCTAATAATTGTACCTACCTCATAGGGAAGTTGTAAGGATTGAGTTAATGTTCACAAGGTGTTTAGAAAAGTATCTGGGATATGGCAGGTGTTTATTAAATACACATGGTGAGAGAAAAATACCTTCTGAAGCACAGTCCATCCATTTCCAGATGTATCAATTTCACAGTAGACTAAGAACTGCTGCTTAGCTTTCAGAGGTTTGATAAAGTAAAGCCCACTCTCTTTGGCTCCCTTATTGGCAATGTCTTGACAGTCTGAAGAAAAAGAAATTTTTACTGTGGTTTGAAATCCAGGTAAGACTGTTCCAGCCTTGAAAATGAGCTTTTAACACGTTGTGAACTACTGTATTCATTTCCCAAGAAGCATTTTCTTACTTCTCACATCATCATTCCTTTCAAACTATTTTTAGCTACTCAAGAAAAGTGTAAGCAATTGGACACTTTAGATTTAATGGTTATACACTTTCCAAATTATTCCTATACATTCCAATTCATAAAATCTCCCTTACTTTATATGTTTGCTTTGATGAACATAACCCCAATATAAACTTTTCACTTACCTCTCCCAGTTATATCTTGTATTTGTACTGTGTCTCTGCAAGGTTCCTGACACTTTTCTTCAAGCTGGGCTACCTTCTGTCTCAGATTAGTGATCTTTTGATTATTTGAATTATATATATCCAGCAAAAATCTACAAGCAGAAGAATAAGATAGAATATTCCATTCAGAGGAGTAAATTTTGTGTTTTCTTTTAAAAATGCTACCTTATTTTCTCAAGAATTACTTCCTGATAAGTTATTCCACTATGGAAAAATTAAATCGTGTTACTAATTTGAGGTGAATTAAAATTCTAAGCTTTTTAAAAAAGAAAATAACAAAGTCCTTGTCAATATACAATATCCTTGTAAATGGTCATTCTGATTTTTACCTTCCGCATAAAGGGCAGCAGGTAACGACCTATGTGAGCGATGAGCCTGGTTAATAGGAAGACCACCTAATAATTATTCTTAGGACGCACCATTCCTAGGCAAGGAAGAGCTCTCTTCAGTAATTCACAAGTGCTGAAGCTTTATTCCTTTTCACTTGTGGATCTTCTCAGGATCTATTTATGGACTTCAATCTATAACTTACATGGAAAAAGTATCTGGGGCATTATCTTCTGTAAAATAAAACAACAGACACTTCCCCTTCTGTCTTAATGTTCACATTTACATGGCTTTGGAAAAAGGCTAGGGGAAGTAAAAACCCTGCTTTTGTAGTCTCTCATGGGGTTGCTTGTACATATTCAGAAATGATAGAAAACTATCTACAATGCATAGACTGTCGTGTCTTTCTTTGAAGTAAAGAAGGATAGACAAACTATTTGATCACTTTTTTTCTCTACTGCGCCTTAGAAAATTATTGCACCATGGTCTCCTTCAACTCCAATGATGGGCAATAACCATACAAATTATAATCTTAATAATAATCACAACAATAATAACAGTGGTCCTCTGATACCAAAAAGTGGAGAAATCCCTCCTGGACGAATTCTCCCTAGCCACCATTTAGCTCAATTTCTTATGCTTTTTTGAGAACAATTTAGGAAAAAAAAATGAGATAGAAACTAAAACTGTATCTGAAACCCCATGTTCAGAAAGTTTATGAGTCCCTAGGAAGTTGTTAACAGAGACATTTTACTCTCAGGTTAAGGAAGGAGAATCCATAATTGCTGGTTCATTGTGCCATGATCAACACGTACCCTTTACAATGTGTGTTATACTTAGTCTCTTAAAACACATTTTTTCTGCTCTACCTTCAATATAATTTACTTTTATAGCTGGGATCCTTTCTATGCCTCTGCTTGCTAATTCCTCATCACCGATTTGTTGACAATCTTATAAAAAGAATTTTATTTTCAACACCCAAATTCCCCTCAGTTTGAATTTATGTTGTAAGACAAATGAGAGTAGGGGGGAACATTCTGATAAATACAGTGAGAAAAGCATTTGAAGACATCTACAACACCTTTCTCCCATATGATTATTAAAAAGCAATTATAACCCAATACAACTCATATTGCACTAAAAATTCCTACTTCCACTGTGTTCAAAGTGGTCAGGCATAATGCCAATGGGATATTATAAGTGGAAAAAAAATAAAAAGATTACTTCCATGGAAGTTTGGGATATTGAATAAAAACTAAATCAGTCTTGGAGAGTAAACTAAAACAAAAACGCTTACCGAATACTTGATGCATGTGTTATAAGCAATGCTTCGTATTTCACAATTTCTTCCATCATTTTCTTGGCTTCCCTGATAGCACTATCTATTCTACCTGTAATATGGGGTGAAAGACATAAAATTACTTAGGCAAATAGAACCACTAACACAACAGCAAAAGAACTTCACAAATTATTTTCTCAGTCAGTGGTATTCAGTTTCTCACCTGGCCTCTGTGGTTCATCAGAATTAGGGACGAGTTGGATGGCTTTGATCAGTTCTTTAACTTCTGATGTTTTGTTTTCAGCTTGATTTAAGATGTCTTCCAAAGTCTGTAGATCCTTGTCCACACTGGTTTGGTAAGTCGATAGGAAATCTGCAATTCCACAGGTAGTTGGACAATAACTACCCTGAAAGTACAACAATACAGTGATTAGAAATCTTGATAAAAGCTACATTTAAAATCTATTAATAAAAATAGCTAAACTGTAGACTATGTTAAAAAAAAGGGTTTAAAATGCCAAATGATATTTGTGAGAGAACCCCTTTTGTTCCTCTGCCCCTCTCCAGTCCAAACACAGTGAGAAACATTAAAATTACTTACAAATCTTTCATCTAAGATGCAGCAGTTGTCTTTGGTAGCAACACGCTAGAGGAGAAAAATACAGAAATGTCACTAGTTTATCATATATTTTCTTATTTTTCAGCTTTCCGTTTAAAACAAATGTGTCTTGTGAACAGCACACTTACTGCCAGGCATGTTGAAGAGAGCAATAGAAGAGTGTAGAAGTAGAGAATTAAATTCCGGGGGTACATGGACCAACTCATGATGTCGGGGGTGCTCGGTACTCCGAGCCCTGTATCAGCTCTGTGGCCTCTCAGGTTCCAAGTGTCCCTTTATGTAAGCTCCAAGAATGAGCAAGAGTGCCAGTGGCTGGAGCTGATCACGAGGCCTTCTTACCTGAAAGGTGGGGATGTCTTTCCCGTCTCTTTTTTCTTCATTCTGGCCCCCAACCTATGCTCACTCAGATTCCCAGATTTTGCACAGAGGTTTAAGCTCCTCCTTTTTGGCCCAGTTCAACCTTTCTCCTCTGAAGCAGATTGATCTGCAAAGGCTAGTGAAGCATTAGCCATTGCGATGAGGAGGGCGGGGAGCGTGGGAGGCTGCGTGTTGCAACCTCTTCCAGTACATGGCTGAGAGAGCAAACATAGAGAGCTCACCTCGACCAGAACAAACCCAGCCAGCTGACCCCAACCAGGACAACCCAGCCCAACTTTAAGATGGAACCTGGTGCCATAATCCAAATTACCGAAAGTCCTTTCTTAGCCCAGGGATGAGATAACATAATTCTTTTTAACCTGTGATTATGGCAGGAAGAGACTTTGCTTTCCACTAGGTCCCAATTTGTCAGTATTCTCAGGAACAAATGACACTGGAAATATATTCCTGCTTCTCTGTGTTGACCATTTTCTTTGTTTTTTCTTTCTTTTTTAAAAATTGAGATATAATTGACATATAACATTATATTAGTTTCAGGTGTACAACATAAGGATTCGATATTTGCGTACATTGCAAAATGATCACCACAATAAGTCTAGTTAACATCCATCACCACATTCAGCTACAAAATTTTTTTTCTTGTGATGAGAACTGTTAACATCTACTTTCTTAGAAACTATCAAATATACAACACAGTATTATTAACTGTAGTACTCATGCTGTACATTACCTCCCCAGGACTTATTTATTTTATAACTGGAAGTTTGTGCCTTTTGACCCACTTCACCAATAAGTTGACCATTTTCATAGGCTCTCAGTTCGCAGTGAGCTTTTGAGCTCAACTCTTCCCTTCGTCTTGAAGGACTGGCTGATGAGTCATGATACGTGCCACAGAAGGGAAACAAGTCAGGAGCCTGCTTTGTTTTTCCTAAGGTTCCATCTATCTACCTCAGAGGAAAGCCTGGATACAGGAGGCAGCAGCTAGAAAAATCCACCCCCATAAGTGTGACTAGAAGCATAGCCGGAGGAAAAGGGCTAAAATGAGACATTAGGATAGGGCTGTCCCTTATGCTCTGCCCCTAGAGCTTCCTGGGATATTGGGAAAATGCATTTATAATCATCTGCTATCGATAATTTACAATTGTGCATTACCATTGTTATTAACATCCCTATTTTGAGTTATCTCTTATTTCCTCCTCTGAAACCAAGCTTACTGCAAATTTTGATTAAATATATTAACGGGAGAAATATATCTGGATTGAAAGAAATCCTAATGCTGTAATGTTTAGTCTTAAGTCTTTACAAAGGAATATTTATGTTTTCACTTGAAACAAAAATAAATGTTCCTACTCGGTAAATAATCAATAATTATTATAACAAAGTGAATATATCAAAACCAGACTTGTTGCCTTTTTTCTCCTCCTTAATAGTTCCCCTCACCAGTTATTGCCAGTTATTGCCAATCACATCACAGTACCACCAGCCAATTAAAGTCTTGAAGTCTTCCTCATCCTCCTTATCTATTCATCTAATCAGTTGTCAAAGCTTGTGGTTAAAACTATTTTCACACTGTCGCTTATATTTTATTCCTACTTTCTATTTCCACTGCTGACATCCCAGAGGAGGCCCTCTTCTTTCTTGTCAGGACTACTTGTCTAGACTGCCTGCTAACTGATCTCCCTTCCTCCACTCCAGTCACTTCCTGCTCCAAACTGTCTGTCATTCTGCTGACAGATTAATCTTCCTATAATGTAGCTCTGATTATGACATCCACTGGCTCAAAACCTTCTATGACTCCCTATCTCCCATCATAATGAATGTAAACATAATACATATCTCTCCTACCTTTGCTATTTTTTCTCCCTTCATTCTATTTCCTACTCCCTCTGGTCAAACCAAATTGAATCACATAACATCCCCTTAATGTGCACCATCTAGTCTTATCTCTTAGATGGTGTTTTTCTTTTTATATGTCAGTCCCTCTGCCTGGATTGCCTTCATACACACTCGTGCATCCCTGGCTGTCAAAATCCTATACAACCTTAAGATCCCGTTTTATGATTTCTACTCCCCCCCCCCAAAACAAAAACCAAAACTCTGGAGGCCACCTCTACCTCCTTCATAGCATTTACAGCAACCTTGTATTATACGTAGACATGCCGTTATCTACCTCATTAGATTGTAAACTTGTCTTTACGGCTACTGCACCTAGCATAGCAACATTTAACGCTCAATAATGACTTGATGGCATTGAATTGAATTGGGCTGGAAGTAAGTGTTATAAAGTTTACACTTCTAATATCTCTCAAAACTTCCAAATTGCAAAAATAAATGACTTTGGCAAGAGTAATTATGTAAAAGTAAATGAATAATCAATCAGAAAGTAACTATTGATAAGGCGGGTGTGTAAAAATTACTAATCAGAAATCAATAGCCATCTTCTATAAAACAACAACCAGTTAGAATATATAATGGAAGAAAAAAAATCACACATAAGTTCAACCACAAACACACAACTAGATAAAATATCTAAGGAAAAAGTTAATAAGAAATAGACAAGGTTGATATTATTAAAAATTCCAAACAATACCTTAGGGATATAAAATAATAATTGGAAAAGATGAAAATCATGCTTTATTTCTAAACAAAAGAACCAATAAAAATGTCAATGATTTCCATGATAATTTAGAATTGTATTGATATTTCAATAAACTATGAACATGTTTTTTTCTTCTTTCTCCTTTTTTTTTTCTTTTTAAGATTTAGATAAGCTGTTTCTAACCTTCAAATAAAAAAAAGAGAAAATTATCTTGGAAAATTCTAAAAAAGAGGAAGAAGAATGAGGACAAAAATATCTCCCAAATATCAAAACATATTATAAATCCATAATTTTTTAAACAACATGATACTGAGCCATAGTAGGTAGATAAGTATTGTCAAGATATAGGCTTAAATTTATTTTGATGTTCAGTATGATAAAGTTGACATTACATATCAGTGAAGACAAAAAAAATCATTCAATATATGGCATTAGTATGGTGATAAGACAACTGGGAAGCTATCTGGGGGAAAAATTAAATGGCATGCATACCTAACTTCTTATGCCAAAATAAATTCAAGATTAAACAAATAACTAAGTATAAAAAAGGAAACTACAAATACTAGAAGAAAATATGAGAGAAATCATTCATAATACTTGAGTATGGAAGATCTATCTAAACATGATACAAAATCCCAGAAAAGATTGATAAATTTTGACTACGTTAAAAAAAATTTCTTCCCAGCCAAAAAATCTGGTACATACAAAATCAAAGGCAAAGTACAAAAAGACAACAGAATGCGTATACACACATATTAGCATATACATTGAATATCATTTCAAGATTACACAGTAGAGTCGACCAGGGTTTACATGGAGAGGTATGGGGTTGGAGAATGAAGGACAGCTTGGGAAAAACACTTCATTTTCTCTGTATACTCTCTATATTTAGAATTTTGAATATATGCACATATTATCCTCCCAAAAAGTACATGTGACTAAAATGTGTAATTTTTGATCATTCACAATGATTTATTAGCTGTACTAGTAATTATTTCTTGATTATTTTTTATTTCAATAGAAAAGGTGACTAAGGCACCGCCTTTTAAGAAGATTATAGCCCAATGGAGGAGAATATGCATAAGTAGTTGTTAAGAATTCTGGAGAACATCTGCCTGGGTTTGAATCCCATCCTCACAACTTACTAGCTGTGTCACTCAGCACAAGTAACTTAACCTCTCTGAGTTTCAGTATCTGTGTTGGTAAAATAGAAATAATATTTCTAATATAACACCTACTTCATAGGATTGTTACCAGGATTCAATGAAATGATGTGCTGAGCACATTGCCTGATTCACAGAAAATGTTAAATAATTGTTTATAAGGCTTATGAATTACCAAATGTTTTACAGTGACAATTAGAATTTGTACAAATAGGTATTTCATTTCATAGGATTGCAACAGGGATCATTACTGGTAGATTTGGTTTATGGGGAACAAGCTTTGTTGTTCCAGTTACAGAAAGTTCTCTTTAATAAATGATCTGCGCAACTAACTACAGGCTGATTCTGCAATGCTCTCAAGAGAAGAAAGCATCTGGTTGTCTAATTTAAGTGGAAATTCCACCTAAATTAATTCTACCAATCAAAGATGAAATGATGATAGAACTAGACTGCACACATTGTGAGAAGGTGTACTTCCTATCAGTAAGAGTTCAAGCAAAGCAGTTCAGAGAATGTTGCCATGTGGTTCTTTTAGCTGAACACCATAAAATATTGATTTGTTGAATTTAAGGTAACAATTCATAATTTTGTATTAAATCTTATATATACAATATATAATCTCATATGCACAAGGTTGATAAAACACTTAAATTGAGGAAGTAGAAAATTCTATCTTATCCAATTTTAGAAGCGTTGTATTTGTATTCCTGGCTTTTTGCTGACTTGTATTAGAATCTGAGATGTAATATCACAATTTTAGAGAAAAGAATTGTTTTTTACTACAATCTCAAGTCCTAAATTAAAATCTTATTGGACAAGATGCTCTTTGAGAGAAAATGGCCAAATTTGATTTAGAGGCCTACATTGGCCCTGCATTCAGTCACTTAGGTCTATTAAATTTTAACTAGCTGTTCTTTTCCATGTTTGAGCGAATTTTTATTCTGATAAACTATAAATGATTAATGAATTCCAGGAAAGAAGAATATTTCTTAAATCAAATTTCCTCTCCTTCCATGTTTGTTTTCTGAGAAAATAGCATGGGTAATATTTAAGCCAAAATAATCATTTAATTTAATTCAGAGGTCAATGAGCTTGTTTATTGAAATAATAATTTCCCAAATTGCCTATCATCCAACTGTTTGTGTTCTGATTTGAAAATGTTACGTCTACTGCTAATGGTCTTCATGTACATTGATAATTCACTCTGTGAGCCCCTTGTCTGTTTTGTTCATTTCTGCTCCAAATTGCTTGCTAAATTTGAATTTGATTATTTAGAGTTAATTTAAGACTTCTCGACCTGGCGACAAATGACATAGGCCTGAAGGAATAATAGAAAGAGCCACTGATTTTGAGCATCTTATTATTATTATTAATTTTTTTTTTGGTGAGGAAGATTGGCCCTGAGCTAACATCCATTGCCAATCTTCCTCTTTTTGCTTGAGGAAGATTCACCCTGACCTAACATCTGTGTCAATATTCCTCTGTTTTGCATGTGGGTCATTGCCACAGCATGGCTTGATGAGTGGTGTAAGTCTGCACCTGGGATCCGAACCCGAGAACCCAGGCTGCCAGAGCAGAGTGCACCAAACTTAACCACTATGCAACCAAGCTGGCCCCTGAGCATCTTCCTTATGCTCGATGTCATGCTATAGTTTAGTTGTTGCTGTTTTGTATATTCTCTCATTTAATCCTCACAACAAGCCTAGGAAGTAGATATGATTATCTGCATCTTATAAATGAAGAGTCTTTGAGAGGTTATAGTGATATATGCAAGGTCACTGTGCCAGAACAGGGATTCAGACCTATGGGCCCAGAGCCTGTACTATTAACCATGACTCTAAATAAAATCATGAAGCACTTCTTAATCTAAGGCGATATACAGATACAAGATGTTATTATGAGAATCAAAGTTATTCATTGATGGAATGAGTTCCTAGAGGAGTTTATGGATTTTAAAAAATAACATGTGTATGCATATATGTGTGTGTATATATGTACACGTATGTATATAAGTATGTGTGTATGTGATTGTATGAACATATATTTACATTGTGTGAGCATATATTATCTATATAAAATGCCTATCTTCTTCTCTGGGTTAGAAACGAGGTTGGCTAGATGGTCTTTTACAGTCTTTCTCAAACCTGGATTTTTATGCTTTTATAATGCTTGTATTTTCAGTCCAATTTTAGATGGAAGCAGTTTTTCAATGCTGACCTCGTGGCTCAAGTTCAATAGAACTTGATGAATTGAATTCTCTCAGTAGCTTAAAGGAAGATATATCCATTGGGTGGTCCAAGGAAACTCAAATTAATGCTGACAATGACATGTCTATTTTTCCAATAAGTAAATCATTTGTAGATCTAAGCTAAATTTATAGCCTGACTTCTCAGAATTGGATTCTCTCAAAATAGGTAGAAAGAAAGTTACCTGTTGGTTGGTATGTTGAAAGTCAGTCTAAACTAATAGTAAAAATATCTCACTAAGGGAAACACAGTTGTCTGTTAGAATATTTACCTTGCTTATAAAAATAGTCCAGAGAAAGTGAAAATGAAAACGTTTTCTTGATAGTCAATGAACAATGTGCTTTTAGTTTCAATATGTAAATCAAAGACAGAAAAACAACATGAGGCATGTAATATGGAGTTCCCACTGGGGGCAGGGCAGTAGCCACAGGTTGGGTTTTGAGATTCTTAACTTCATAAAGCTTCACTGGATGTATCAACTGGGGCATCTGGCTGAGGGGCAGGGAGGTTCAAAAAGTGCTCTGGATGGGATTTAGGAAATTAAGCAACCGAGTGCCTAGAGAAAGAAATATTGTCCCAATCAGGATTACATCCAGAGCCAAAACTGGCCAAGAATCAGCCATTTTTAATACTGGCTGGAGATGAAGGAATGTTCTGAAGCTGCCCTGGATGGAAACAAATTGGAATGGAGAAGTTAGATTTAAGTGTTTGCTGTGCCAAATTGGTCTGTTATTGAGTTTCTAGTTTGTTTGTTTGTTTCTATCTTCATGTAATTTATAACTTGAGATTTTTTTACCCTATGAGTTTTCACCACTACATGAGATCAGCAGAGGATTTACAAGAGCAAGCGAGTGTGGTAAAAACAAAACAAAATAAAGGGGCCAAGTTACATTCACAAGTTACATTCCTCTGTTTGAGGAAAACTCTGGTCATTTTGTCAAATAAATTATCTGTGGAGAAAAAAATTATATATTTCTGAAGAAGGAAGGAAGGTAGGAAAAATAGAAAATGCTATCAGATCAACAAAATGATTCATCTTGTCTTACTTGAGTCCACATTTGCTTTAACCTTCAATCTTGAATGAGGACAAATAAAATATTCGTAAGACTTGTATCTTTGTTTTAAATTCTAACCACTTGGGTTAGTTTACTACCTTGCTGTGATTGCACTATAGTCCTTTCAATTCAAAGTTAAATCCGTAAAGAATACACTGTGTATAAAGGCTAATTTTTATTGACATTTGAAGGACTTTGCTTCACCCATGAAAGGTGACATGTTACCCTTCCTCAAAGGTAGATTGCTGAGTACGCTGTACCTTGAGTGGTGGAGCAGTGACCTCTGCTTAGTAAACAAAGATACGATTTGTAAAACCCCAAATATTGACTGAATGTTTTGCAAGGAAGGCCAGAGTGTAAACCACGTTCTTGATTGATAACGTTATATAATACGTTGTTTACTGTGCCAGTAGGTTCCTGAAAAATAGCCTGTCTGCAGGACTATCTAGGACAAGCTCATCCATAAAGAAACAAAGAATGTCAAAATTCAGAACATTGTGTTTCATCTTTTATAAATAACACAGAGGAAATTCTGTTTACCAAGATCCAGGAAACCAATTGCTCAATCATGCATCCTTCTGGGTCAGAAAACTACCCGGTATTCTCATATCAACACTTCCTGTGGCTCTCACCCAATATGCTTTATTAGGTTAATTTCCCCTTAGCACTTCATCGATATTTAAGACTGTATCATTTCATTATGGGTATGGAAGCCCCCTTCCTCACACCCCTCCTCTTACCTTCCTGATATGGTAAACTGCCTCTAGCTCTGACACAGAAACTGTACAGAATTATCACAGGAAAATTCTTGAAATAATGCTTAGTCAAATATGCACCCCAAAATTTGGTTAAAGGATCCCATGATGTTCCCCCACGGGATGCTCAGACCAGATGTATATCGAGTAGGTACTATTTGCCAGGCCCTCCTCATTCAGTGCAATGAGAAAACAGACAAAGTCCCTGCTGTCAACAAGTTTACACTCTAGTGGAGAGAAAGAGGCAATAAACAACATATTATATCATGTCAATTGGTGACAAAGCCTGTGAGCAAAAATAAAGAAGAGTTGAGGGAACGAGACACACTGGCCACTGCTAGTTGAGCTATGGCTGTCTGGGAAGCAATCTACGATAAGGTGATGCTTGCTAGGTTTGTGATGGGGCGAGTCACAAAGTTCATGGCTGGCTCATCATTGCCACCTGCAGGCCCCCATATATCTGGAAGGTGGGTGGTTCGAAGTCAGCCTACATATTTTTTTGATTTGGGGCTGTCAGAGATTTGACAAGCCCAGCCAAGCGACCTAGTAAGAATAAAGGAGAGGAACCCTGTGGAAGTTAGCCCGAAAGCACCACGAAGTTCATCTACACACTATGGTCATGTCTGGTCTCCTGTGTTGGAGGTCTGATGACATCATTCTCCTCACCAAAACTTCCAAGGACTCCCTGTCTCCTATCCAATTAAATACAAACTTCTCAGCCTTATGTTTAAGCTTCTCCACAAAAATATGCCCAATATCACTTATTAGCCAGATCTTATAAATTAAATTGTTATCACAATCCCATAAAATTTAAAGATATTATTATAATCATATAATAATTAACTAATTAAAATAAATTTTATGTAAGCCCCACGAAGGCAAGGATTTTCATCTGCACTTACTTACCTGTAGCATTTAAAACAGTGCACTCATAAATACTTGTTGAATGAATAAAATATATTTTACTAAATATTACTAAATACAAAATATTACTAAAACACTGAAATAAAATATTAAAATTCAGTTTGAAGCAGAGCACATGACCACAAAGGGGCTTATAAGATCATTCAAGAAAAGAAAAGACAAAGCACACCGGCCTCAAAAGCATCTGTCTCAGAGAAAAATCTGTCCACAGATGTGGTAGGGTAATCAGAGGCCACAGGGTGGGTCAGTTATAAAGCTGGTGCGGAGCAGCTGCCCGTGGACAAACCAGGGTGATTCTTCTAGCCTCCATTCAAGTGGCATCTGGAGGGGAGAGGGACGTTACTGAAGGGGACCTCACGTGTGTTTAATTTTTGGAAAACAAAAGCAAAACTATATGACACTTTAAAACAAATCCAAGTTGAATGATCTCCATAAAATAGACTGGAGAAGTCCCCAGAATACTGTGACTCTAAGAAGAATTTCCAAGAGCTGCTGGTGACTGCTTCTCCTGATCCTCTGTCTGAAGTGTAATGAGAGACGGCTACACGCAGGCCTCTGGGCTACTCCCACTTGCTGGAACAAGTGGGCTCTAACCAAACTGTACGATCTTAACAAAGTTAAATCAAATACTAGAAGAGGGGGAAATGAGGGAATTTATGTTGCATTGTGTGTTGGAGCTCTGACAGGCATTTGCATTAACTTAAGAAAAATGTCTAGAGTACATAAGACTAGGGTTAGTGTGCATGGTAAAGATAACCTAGTGACCTTCCCCTGCCCCTTTCCCTAGGCTTGTCTGTCCTGGTCCCATGCTTTAGCCCAGCTCACTCAACTATGCCCGAAGCCAGCACAATGAGAATGCTCACGGTTTGCCTTTGAGAAGCTCTCAGCAGGGTCTTGGGTTCCTCACCCCACACTCTTCAACTACAATTGGCAACTGAGCCTCAGACTGCCACACCTCTGCAGTAAGAAAACATAACCAGCACCTCCCAGCCTGGGCCCAGCACCCTACCCTACTTGGGTGTGTTGTGGTACCTTGCTTCTCCTTTCAGGAATCCCTACCTACTTCCTGCTCTCTCAAGAACAGGATCTGATAAACTCATACGTAGTAAGGCATGAATGACTGATCTGGCCTACGGTGTCACTTCTACCAAGACTGAGATTTAAATTTGAGACAAAACTAGAAACCAAAGATACGACCTTCTAGAGATGGAATTTTAGGAAACAGCTATTGGGAGAGAATTATGGGATCAAATAACACAAATTAGATGACTAATTTAAGAGTAGCTGTACAAAGCAATTTAATGATGTAAGGACAATATTTTATTTCTGTATTGAGTACTTAGAATTTTTTCTACATGACTCTTCTTAAAAATGCTTCTTATATTTTTGTTTTATTTTGTTTCAAATGCAGATTCCTCAGCCCCTTTCCAAAGCTACTGAATCACAGTATCTGGGTGTGGACCCCAGGAATCTGCATCCTATTAACAAGCTTCCCCAGATGATTACTACACACAGGAAGGCAGGAGACCAACTGCCTTACACAGTGTGAGAGTCATCACACCTGCTTGATATAAGGAGGCCTGAGTTCTCCCCAGCGATTTCAAAGCTCACACAATTCCTCTGTTATATTTAACTGAAGGCACACTGAAATCATTTCTTGTTGCAAAAAGAATAAAAGGCAAACTGTATCAGTTCCTTCTATTTACGTTAAAAATTAGATTTTTGGTAATTCAGTTTCTAGATATGTATTGCTTCATTTATGAATATTGCTTCAGTGCTGCCAAAAGAATGAAAAATAGAATGACACCAAGCCCAATGCGTTAACACATTGCAGAAGCCCTTGCAATAGTAGGTGTTTAAGAAATAGTTTGGAGAGATTCAAGCACTTTACAGAAATAGACTAGAAAGGACTTAGGGGAGGGAATGAGTTGGGAGGAAGGGGAGAGGAGAAACAGGTCAGAGATAATAATTCTGAGGAACAGGAGAGATGGGGGACCATTAACATAAATAGGAAAATGAGAAGGAGGAATTGGTTTAGGAGAGAGAGAAGATGAGTCCAATTTCCAAAATGTTAAGTCCAAGCAGTAGTGAGACCTCTAATAGGTGATGGCATTGGAATGCTGGAGACAGAGCTTTGGGAATGAGAACTGATGTTGAGTCAATGGGAGACAACACGAGTTTCCAAGAAGAAAATGTGGAGTGAAAATAAAGGAGCCTGAGGACGGACCTTGGACCTGAATTTCAGGCTAACAGAACAGACAGAGAATGAAAGAATGGTTCTATCCCTGCCTCATGCTCCAATCCTGCAGACATTCAGACAAAGACTTTCAGATCTCCAAAATGAAATCCCTTGGACTTGAGGACATCTATTTGCGTGGACCTTTGGAATGCTTTCAAATTAAAGAATAATGAACAATATTTTATAGAGAGAACTTTGCTGTTGAATAATATGTTAGATAATACAGAATGAGTAGTGGAGTAACCATTTTACTTATTTCATCTTCTGTGGAGCCACAAGCAGGTAGACTGTCTAATAAATAGATATAGTTAATTAGTATATCCTGTGAAATTAATCTCCTAGTTGTGCTGAATTTCCTGAGGGGCTTGGAGGAATCTGCTGGAGGGAATAGTGAATGGGATATATCATTGTACATGTCTATGATTACATAGGGCTTACCAGAGCTAGTGACCAGAACATAAGGAACTTAGAAGTACACTTTATGTGAAGGCCCTATGTCGGAAGACGCAGACCTTCTCTGATATGTAATGTAACAGAGCCACCTGCTGGTGAAGTTATCTCACTACTAGACATCAATAGGCACACCTGTGGATACGTACCTCTCCACTCAAAGTGCCTCATAGATTTCTGTAGGTAAAATATCCTCCTCCCATATATATGCTGCATACAAGAGACACACTTCAGACCTAAAGACACTCACAAACTGAAAGTGAAGGGATGGAAAAAGATACTCCATGCAAATGGCAATGAAAAGAAAGCTGGGGTAGCAGTACTCATATCAGACAAAATAGACTTTAAAACAAAAACTGTAAAAAGAGACAAAGAAGGGCATTACATAACGATCAAGGGAACAATCCAACAAGAGGATATAACACTTGTAAATATCTATGCACCCAACGTAGGTGCACCTAAATATATAAAGCAATTATTAACAGACATAAAAACAGAAATAGACAGTAACACAATAATAGTAGGGGACTTGAACACTCCACTTACACCAACGGATAGATCATCCAAACAGAAGATCAATAAGGAAACATTGGCCTTAAACGACACACTAGAACAGATGGATCTAGTAGATATATACAGAGCATTCCATCCAAAAACCGAAGAATACACGTTCTTTTCAAATGCACATGGAACATTCTCCAGGATTGATCACATATTAGGCCACAAAACAAGTCTCCATAAATTTAAGAAGATTGAAATAATACCAAGCATCTTTTCTGACCACAACGGTATGAAACTAGAAATCAACTATAGGAAGAAAATCAGAAAAGCCACAAATACATGGAGATTAAACAAAATGCTACTGAACAACGACTGGGTTAACGAAGAAATCAAAGAAGAAATCAAAAAATACCTGGAGACAAATGAAAATGAAAATACGACATGCCAGAATTTATGGGATACAGCAAAAGCTGTTCTAAGAGGGAAGTTTATAGCGATACAGGCCTATCTCAACAAACAAGAAAAATCTCAAAGAAACAATCTAACAATGCACCTAAAGGAACTGGAAAAAGAAGAACAAACAAAGCCCAAAATCAGTAGAAGAAGGGAAATAATAAAAGTCAGAGCAGAAATAAAGGAAATAGAGACCAAAAAAACAATAGAAAAAATTAATAAAACCAAGAGCTGGTTCTTTGAAAAGATCAACAAAATAGACAAACCTTTAGCTAGACTCATCAAGAAAAAAAGAGAGAAGGCACAAATAAGTAAAATCAGAAATGAAAGAGGAGAGGTTACAACAGACACCTCAGAAATACAAAAGATTATAAGAGAATACTATGAAAAGCTATATGCCAACCAATTCGACAATCTGGAAGAAATGGATAAATTCTTAGAATCATACAACCTTCCAAAACTGGATCAAGAAGAAGTAGAGAATTTGAATAAAACAATCACCAGTAAGGAGATCGAAACAGTAATCACAAACCTCCCCAAAAATAAAAGTCCAGGACCAGACGGCTTCCCTGGTGAATTCTACCAAACATTCCAAGAAGACTTAATACCTATCCTTCTCAAACTCTTCCAAAAAATTGAGGAGGGGGGGAAGCTCCCTAACTCATTCTACGAAGCTGACATTATCCTGATACCAAAACCAGACAGCACAACACAAAAAAAAGAAAATTACAGACCAATATCACTGATGAACATCGATGCGAAAATCCTCAACAAAATACTAGCAAATCGCATACAACGATACGTTAAAAAGATTATACACCATGATCAAGTGGGATTTATTACAGGTATGCAGGGATGGTTTAACATTCGCAAATCAATCAACGTAATACACCACATTAATAAGATGAAGAATAAAAATCACATGATCATCTCAATAGATGCAGAGAAAGCATTTGACAAGATCCAGCATCCATTTATGATAAAAACTCTGAATAAAATGGGGATAGAAGGAAAGAACCTCAACATAATAAAGACCATATATGAGAAACCCACAGCTAATATCATCCTCAATGGTGAAAAACTGAAAGCTATCCCTCTAAGAACAGGAACCAGACAAGGATGCCCACTGTCACCACTCCTATTTAACATAGTATTGGAAGTCCTAGCCAGAGCAATCAGGCAAGAGAAAGAAATAAAAGGGATCCAAATTGGAAAGGAAGAAGTGAAACTGTCACTATTTGAAGATGACATGAGTTTATATATAGAAAACCCTAAAGAATCCACCAGAAAACTTTTAGAAGTAATAAACGAATATGGTCAAGTTGCAGGATACAAAATCAACATACAAAAATCAGTTGCATTTCTGTACACTAACAACGAAGTAGCAGAAAGAGAAATTAAGAATACCATCCCATTTACAATTGCAACAAAAAGAATAAAATACCTAGGAATAAACTTAACCAAAGAGGTGAAAGATCTGTACACGAAAACTATAAAACATTTCTGAAAGAAATTGAAGAAGACACAAAGAAATGGAAAGATATTCCGTGCTCTTGGATTGGAAGAATTAACGTAGTTAAGATGTCCATACTTCCTAAAGCCATCTATAGATTCAATGCAATCCCTATCAAAGTTCCAACAACATTTTTCACAGAAATAGAACAAAGAATCCTAAAATTTATATGGAACAACAAAAGACCCGAATAGCTAAAGGAATCCTGAGAAAAAGAACAAAGCTGGAGGTATCACACTCCTGATTTCAAAATATACTACAAAGCTATAGTAACCAAAACAGCATGGTACTGGCATAAAAACAGACACACAGATCAATGGAATAGAATCGAAAGCCCAGAAATAAACCCACACATCTATGGACAGCTAATCTTTGACAAAGGAGCCAAGAACGTACAATGGGGAAAAGAAAGTCTCTTCAACAAATGGTGTTGGGAAAACTTGATAGCCACATGCAAAAAAATGAAAGTAGACCCTTACCTTACACCATGCACAAAAATTAACTCCAAATGGATTAAAGACTTGAATGTAAGACCTGAAACTATGAAACTTCTAGAAGAAAACATAGGCAGTACGCTCTTGCACATCGGTCTTAGCAACATCTTTTCAAACACCACATCTGACCGGGCAAGAGAAACAATAGAAAAAATAAACAAATGGGACTACATCAAACTAAAAATCTTCTGCACAGCAAAGGAAACCATCAACAAAACGAAAAGACAACCTAACAATTGGGAGAAGATATTTGCAAACCATACATCTGATAAGGGCTTAATCTCCAAAATATATAAAGAACTCATGCATCTCAACAACAAAAAAACTACCAACCCAATTAAAGAATGGGCAAAAGACCTGAACAGACATTTCTCCAAAGAAGATATACAGATGGCCAACAGACACATGAAAAGATGTTCAAAATCACTAACTATCAGGGAAATGCAAATCAAAACTACAATGAGATATCACCTCACGCCTGTCAGAATGGCTATAATTAACAAGACAGGAAACAATATGTGTTGGAGAGGATGTGGAGAAAAGGGAACTCTCATACACTGCTGGTGGGAGTGCAAACTGGTGCAGCCACTATGGAAAACAGTATGGAGATTCCTCAAAAAATCAAGGATAGAACTACCATATGATCCAGCTATTCCACTGTTGGGTATTTATCCAAAGAACTTGAAAACACCAATTTGCAAAGGTACACGCACCCCTGTGTTCATTGCAGCGTTATTCACGATAGCCAAGACTTGGAAGCAACCTAAGTGCCCATCAAGGGACAAATGGATAAAGAAGCTGTGGTATATATACACAATGGAATACTACTCAGCCATAAGAAATGATGAAATCCAGTCATTTGTGACAACATGGATGGACATTGAGGGTATAATGCAAAGTGAAATAAGTCAGAAGGAGAAGGTCAAATACCGTATGATTTCCTTCATTAAGTAGTAGATAATAACAACAATAAACAAACACATAGGGACAGAGAGTGGATTGGTGGTTACCAGAGGGGAAGGGGGGAGGGAGGAGGGTGAAAGGGATAATTGGGTACATGTGTGTGGTGATGGGTTGTAATTAGTATTTTGGTGGTGAACATGATGTAGTCCATGCAGAAATAGAAGTACAATGATGTACACCTGAAATTTTTACAATGTTATAAACCAATGTTACTGCAATAAACAAAAAATTAAAAAATAAAATAAAATAAAATAAAATATCCTCCTATCCATTCCTTTTCTATGTATATAATTTGTTGCCTGAATGTTAGATTTCTCTGCTTTTGTGCTGATGAAGGGATGGTAGGTAGGAATCAATCAGCAGCCAGTGTCAATCACCAGCTTTCAAGGTGGGTTCTTAGGTCAGAACCCTGAACTCAGAATGTGGGTGTGCAACTTGCCTGGGAGAGACTTGGGCATCAGCCTGGGCCTGGTGGAGCTGTGGATTCTGGGTGCGTTTGGTTGTACTTCCTACTGGGTCTTAGGATTAGATAAATAAGCCAAAGATGGCCCCCGTATTTTGGTCCCTCGGTTGCTGATTTCTTCACAACAGGCTAGGACCCATGAACTCAAAAGCCTCTGGGCACCAAAGCCAAATTCTCATAATTAGAACATATTTGATTGTTTTAAATACAGCCCCAAATGAGCATATTTTTAGCTATTTAGAACCAGCCTGTTTTGCATATCCTGAGAAACTGCATCCAACATCTTCTAGCCATAGATAAGACAAACTTTGTAGCTATTAAAGACCCCACTCTGCTGCTGCCCTGTGGAGCTCACTGATCCAGAGACTTCCAGAGGGGCCACTGGGCCACCTCCCCTCGACACGTAAGTCTCCTTTCCCATCTCCCTCTCCCCCCGGAAGTTCCCTTGACCTCTTATCCTTCTGAGTAGTGGCCCCCTGCCGCCATAGCCTCTGGATGGACTCATGCTGTGTGGGACTCCCCTCTCCACCTCCTGCTTGCAAACCTGTCAAAATGTTGCCCAAATAAAGCTTGTTGTTCTGTGCTCTACTCCCACCACCCACCTCATGGTCGTGTCGTTTTCCTTGATCAGCCCCAGAATTCCTCTAACTCGTTACATCAGGCAAGACCAGCCTTGCCTCCGCAGGGAGAAAGAAATGAACTTCGTAAACTGAGATAACTTGAGTTGTTCACATGGCCATGTCTTACATATCTCTGTGCCTCCTCTTTGACTGCTCTTGCTCCTCTTCAGAAAGCAAGACTGTTTCCCAAACAGGGGCAAAGAGGCCTTGGTGGTACTGGTGCCCCTGCTGCTCCTTCCCAAAGTGTCCTGGAGGCCTGGCCACAAAAGGGATGAAAGCTCCCAGTGTGTAGGTGCTTTGAGCATGCTATGCCCTCCTCACGGAAGCATTGTCCTAGCTGTAGGCAAAATGGCTGGACCCTGGTCTGGCTCTGAATTCGGTCAGGGGCCCTTACCTTCTTGGCATCGCTAGTGGAGTGCGGGAATGGTGGAGCTACCTGGAGAGACAGTCCAGCCAGCACTGGGCCTGAGAAAGGACGCTGAGGGACTGAGCCTAAAGCCCAGGGGCTCAGTATTTGAAGCTTATGAAAGCCTCAGACACTTTCCAGGCAATTAGCATGTCCCCTCCCATGGTTGGTTACGGATCAGACTGACAGTTCCAGTCTTGCCTGTACCACTTACTAGTTCTGTGATCCGGACAAGGACGTAACCTCTCTGTGCCTAAGTTTCCTTGTGTGTAAGATGGAGACAATAACAGTACCCACCTTGTAGGTTTGTTGTGAGGAATAAATGAGATCTTTGTTAATTTTTTTCTAACCCAGGCAGTATAACATGAGAGCTGAGAGTGTGGACTTTGGAGCCAGATTGCGTGGGTTCAAACTCCAGCTTTATAACTTAATTCTAGCTGGGCGACCTTGGGAAAGTTACCTACTTGGGAAAGGTCTCAGTTTCCTCAACTGTAAAATGGGGATAATTATATTATCCATCTCATAACATTGTTTTATTTAATGTATTAATAACTGTAAAACATTTAAAGCATCTTATAAGAGCTTATTTTTATTATTATTATAAATAAAGCTCTTAAGAACGGTTGCTAGTCAATAGTAAGAATTCAATAAATTTTAACTATTTTATTATTAGACACATAACTGTCCAGATCATCTATAATCTTTATTAACCATCCTATAAAGATGGAAGGCCTGGTTTCTGTCTTCTTCCTTTTGTTCTAAAATTTTACTTCTTCTAACCCATGCTTTGCTAAATTCCATCTAGGAAAAGAGCCAGGGCCCCATGGGACTTGAAAGAAAGATAAGTGCATAAATGGAAACAAAAATGACTCAAAGACTAAGTGTAAAAAAGGAGACTAGCTCCCCTTTCTTTGCAAACTAAAAATAAACTAGACTGTAAACTCCCTGTGACTACTTCTTTTGCATCCCTCTCAGTACCCAGGAAAGAATATTTGCAATGATCCTCAGTTTCCCCAGAACGCCTTACTCACAGGGTATTTAAAACTATAGGCAAACCAGGTTCTTCACGGACCTGGCTGGAGAAACAGAGCTGGCTTAAATAAAACTCTCAAGCTCCTTGGAAGAGAATTTGCGGGCTCCTATATCTTTATCTTGTTGGCTTTTTCATTCTTAAACTCAGAATTTGGAAGGGAACGGGAAGTGCGGGGAGGATCTTTAAATCTTTGGCCCTAACTCCAAAAACAGAGGAAAGAAGCTGAGCCAGTAGCCCTAAACTATGTTTTGTGGTCGTGGTTGTTGAAATTACTGAAGCGCAGGGTGGCAGGAACTGGTGACCTCAGACCCGGGGTTCGGCGCACAGGTAAGGTCTGGCCAGCAGGGGGCGCGCGGGGGGGCGGTGACCCCGCCCAGCCGCCGAGCGAGCCAGCGCGGGCGGCCGGGCTCTCTGCTTCCCGCGGCGCAGCCTGGAGCAGTGCCGGGGCGCTGCACCTGCTGCGAGCGACTCTCCGGCTTCCGCGGGCGGCCGCCTCAGGCGCAGAGCCCTGGACGAGCGGCAGCCGGGCCGGGACGGCCGGCCCGTGTGGGAGCGCTGCGCCCTCCGCCTTCTGGGGAGACACGGCGGTATCAGGTAGTTCAGCGGCCGCCTGCGCCCCGCGCTCACCCCCACTGCGCCCCGGACCTTGTCCACCCCGCGCTCCTTTCTGCCCGGCATCCCGGGAAGGACAGGCAGGAAGGGAGGCGCGAGGAGTTCGCTGCAGCCCTGGAGGGAGACATGAGGTGTGAGGACCAGAGTCGGAGCAATCGCACTTCGACTCTGGAAAGTTGAGAGCACACAACTAAGCTCTTCTCCGCCACGCGTCCCAGCTTTGCACCGACCTTTCCCCTCTCCAGAGGGAGAGTTTGCCGTGTGCCTGCCCTCGCTCAACCTCTGCCTGGAAAAGTGCCTGCCTCCCTCCCTTTCCCTGTCCCGTGACAGTCACTCCAGCCTTCCCCGCCCCGTGCTGAGTAACTTGACTGTTCTGAGCCTTGTCCATCTCCTTTTCATCCATCCCTGGCTCTTCCTCCTTTTGGAAATCTTCACTTCCTGGTCTGCAAAGTCGTTCAGCAGAGTGGACTTCTTAAAGGATCAAGCCTCTTCGGTTGTTAGTGGTTGTGTGTTTGAAGGGAGGAGTAAGGTCTGTTAAAACTGGAGCTTTTATATCTGAATGGTTTAGGGCTTTCTTGTGCCTTTGGCCTCCTAAAATTTGTTTGATTTAGTAAAATCTAAAGTAAAATTATATCCTCCCTCTCCCCCTTTTTGGGCACCTTGATAAAGAAATCAGCGAGGGGAAGGGGATGGGGAATCAGATCACCATTATTCAAGCCCTGACTCTTAGCAGTCGCAACATGTAATGTTGGGGGTATTTATTTATATATTTATATGGAAATCATCTAGCAACATACAATGAACGGAGAATTCATTTTGAGGAGATGTAATCATTTCTTTGTATTGAAGTGTGTTTTGACACCTGGGCATGCCCTGGTTGCAGTGTCTGCCTATTTCATTGATTTGAGGGCCGTCGTCTGTGTCATGAAATACCAAACCATTTTCTGATTGTCATTGTGCCCTGAAATTCTCCTACTGATGTTTATTCCTTTTTGTTTACAGTCTTAATATTCTTTTAGAGTCCCCCTAATGAATCGCAGTTACCATGGGAAGGATGACATAATATGTTATTGAAGAAGAGCCTGGTGGTGGGATCCAAGAAACATGGCTAACTTCTGAAGACCTGTGTTCAGTGTTTGGTTCTGGGCCCTGTTCTGCTGCTAATTGGCAATGTAACCTTGGTTCAATTTATTTAATCCCTCAGAACCTTGGTTGTCTCCTTTCAGTGAAGCTGGGCTAATAATCTCCATCCGTTGGCCAATGACTTCTAAAGTCAGCGATCAATCTTGGCCCTCATCTTCCATGACTTATCATGGTATTGGACCAAATCGATTACTCTCTCCTTAAAATGCTTTCTTCTTGAAGTCTCCTAAACTTTTCCTCCTTCCTCCCTGCCCACTCCTTCTCAGTATCCTTGACTGGCTCTCCCTCATCTCTAAACACTAAAATCTGGAGTGTCCCAGGCCTCTTCTCTGGCTCACTGTGTATGCTTTCACCTATGATGTTCAGCATCAATACCTTGATAGACTCCTGCATTTATGCCTCCAACATGGAGTTGTCCTCCTCTAAAATCCATATTCAGGTATCCAGCTGCCTCCTTGACATCTTCTGTAAAGGCATCTCAGAAATAACAAGTTTAAAGCTGAACTCCTGCTCTTCACTCCTAAATCTGCTTCTCCTCCAGTCTTGTCCATCTCAGTAAATGGCACCCCTATCTTTCCATGCTTGGGTCAAAACCCTTGCAGTTAAACTTGTCTTCCACCACCACCCTCGTCTAAACCATGGTCTCTCTAATTGGACTAAGCAATAGCCTTCTACCTAGTCTCCCTGATTCTTCTCTTGCCCTGCTGCAGTTCTCCTCATAGCTGCAAGGGTAATTGTGCAAGTCAGTCATGTCCTGTATTGGATGAAAACTGTCCTGTGGTTTATCTCATCCAGAGTAAAATCTGAAGACCTTACAGTGACCTAAAAACTATGTGCTTTGGTCTCAGCTTCTTTTCCGGCCTCATCTCTTTCTCGCCACCCACCCCCCCCCCCACTCACCATCACTGCTGGCACGTTGACCATTGGAGCTATCACTCCAATACGCCAAGCACATCCTTGTCTTGAGGACTCTGCACTTACTGGTCCCTCCGTCTGGAACACTCTTTCCCCAGAAAAACCATGGCTGGCTCCTTCATTTCCTTCAGGTTTCTGTTCCTTCAAATATTATCCAAGATACCTACCCTTGACCACGCCACATCTAATAGCTACAATTCTACCTGATCCCTCTTGGTATATCCTAACCCCTTACCTTGCTTTATCTTTATCCACAGCACTTGCCAGCTGACAATATTTGTTGGTTTTTTTTTTTTCCCCCTGCCCACCCCCTCCCCGGAATGTAAACTCCAAAGAGGGCAGAGATTTTCACAGTTTTGATTGATGCTGGGTCTTCAGTGCCTGGAACAGTGCTTGCTGTGTGTCTTAGTCCCTTTGGGCTGCTATCACAAAATCCGAGAGACTGGGTAGCTTATAAACAACAGAAATTTATTTCTCACAGTTGTATAGGCTGGAAGTCTGAGACCAGGCTACCAGTGTGGTCGGATGAGGCCCTCTTCCAGGGCTCAGTCTTCCTCACGTGTTGGCAGGGGACTAGGGAGCTCTGGGGGGGTCTCTTTATAAAGGCACTAATCCCATCCATGACCTAAGCACCTCCCAAAGGCCCCACCTCCTAATACCGTAACATCAGGCATTAGGATTTCAACATATGAATTTTGCTGGAGACACAAACATTCAGACCATCAGCATGTAAGGTTATCAGCACATCTTTATTGAATGAATGAGTTTGAAAAATGATATTTGTAACTTTTATATCACAGGGCTAAAGTGAGGATCACATTGTGAGGCCACTTTGTATACTACAAAGAACCTTCGCTTTACTATTAGACAAACCTGGTTTTGAATCCTGGTTACATGCTCACTAGTACTGTGAACTGCTCAGAACGTCCATTTTCTGCATTTGTGGGATGGGCATAATATAGGTTTATTGTGAGTGTAAGGTGAAACATAAACATACATAAAGCATTTAACTATGAGGAGGCTGAAAAATGGGCAGCTTTGAGAATTTATGTGTGAATGTGCTTTGTAAGCCAGAAAGCTACATTATACATGGACCACTAATATTACTGAGGACTATTGATGCAATGTACCGTATTAAACATTTCAGGGTGAATGGTTTCTGAGTTCATAGCATAGTGCAAATAAAAAAGTGAATAATTAGTGGCATCTGTACCTCATATCTGTAGATTCTAATGGAACCAATCGTCTGAAATCCCATTATTCTGCATAATTTTCTCTTAGCCTTTGGCCCTGCTATGCCTAAGAAGGCAGTATATATTCTTGTTATCTCAGTCTCTCACAAAAACCTGTGCACTGATTCAGCCACTTAACTCACTCACAGGTAACCCAGGTAATGAGCTGGTGAAAAGCTGTTGGTTGCCATTGCTTCAGCATGTTTCTGCTGGGTGAGTACTATTTATTTTAGTTCAACATACAATGCTTGGCTCTAGCGATTCAAAGCAGAATGTGACATGTCCTTATCCTCAGGAAACTCACAATCTCTTGTTATAGTCTAGGCCAGTTTTACAAGGTGTATACAATACAGGCTGTTTGAGGACGAGAAGGAAGTCAGCTCCAGCTGGAGTTTGAGGACAGCAAGACGCCAGACAGCGTACTGATGTATTTTTCATCTTGAATTAGTTTTTTCTTAAAACTCCAAGGTGTAGGCCATATTCTTGAGACTCTGTTAGTTTTGAAGCCTCTAGGGCACTGAGGGTTGTGAGGTGGGGGGGCCCTGAGACCCAGACCCAGTTCTGTATTCTTATGGGTGGAGATTTAAGAATCATAGAGTACAGGACTGTTAGATAAAGGGAGGCAGCTTCAGATCTTCCCTGGGGATTCCCAAGCAGTCCTGCTTTGGTTGTGAGGTACTCTTTCCCTGGTCTGCAACCCCTTCCTCAGTAATCATGCAGGCTCAGAAAGACTTCAAAAACTGCCATGTTCCCAGGCAGCCCCGCCTCCCTGGCCACTAAACAAGGCTGGGTTCCTGAGCCAAAGAGCAGAGTGCGCCACACAGTGGTGAGAAGGAGATGGTCCCAACATGTGAGGGTTCATCCAGGGTAGAGTTGTCCTAGACCTGGAGAGGAGAAAGGTGTGCATGACCATGGGGCATTACACTTGAGGAAGGGACTTCTTCAATGAAGAGTTGGCTGTGGCCAGTAAATGCCTTTATTTTCTAATAAAATAGACAGGCCTTGGAAGTGGTCCCAGGACTCAGACCAGATTTTATTCATCCTTCTGGCACAGTGCCTCTCACACACTGTATACCAGTTACTTACCAATTGTACTTAGGTTTATTCTTCAAGAATATCTATTAGTCTTATATTTATTCATCAGGAGTTCTGGTATAGCCACATAATTTGAATTGTTTTAGTTTAACATTTACTTGTCAATAAATATTTCTTGGGCACTGTAGTGGGCCTATACAAAACAGAATACAACCTATTTCCTGAAACAAGATAGTTTCTGTTGGTCTGTCTTTGTTTTAACTCCAGATTTATACCAAATTCAACACATTGTTTACCTTTAAAAAATACAGGGCTCTCAAGAAGGAATAAGAACTTTTTGTAAGTATAAACCATAGAGAAATACTTTAAAATGATTATTTCTATTATCTTCTCATCTCTATTTACTTTTTTTTAAAGTTCTGATTAACACAGTATAACAAACAAGTTCGTTTAATCAATTCTTCAGTATCCTTCAGCCCGACAGTTAGGGTGGGGTAAAGTCGGATCAAACTCCGACCCTTGGACTCCATCTCCACAGAGGGTGACTTCAGTGAGGGAGCCTTGCAGCCCTTGGGAGAGGGTCTTGCTGGGCCTCTGCTGCTTCTGTCTCCTTGCCCCTTCCCTTTGGGCTGCTTGCAGGTTATCATACACTGAAGAGAAGGCAGACTGACAGCCAGTTCTTGAAATTTTTCACTGTGTCTTACACTTGTTCAGATACCTTTTCTCAAGGATGCAGATTTCATGAACCACCCTATTTGCTTCTGGACCATTGAAATGCTGGCAGATATGATTTAAGAGTCTGAACATGGAAACATTTAAAAATGCATTAAACTAATTTGCAACGCAGTTTATATCTCCCTCTTGAATTTTACATTGTCCCTGAAGCCTATGGTGGTCATTTGAATTATCCATCACCACAAAGTGGGCTTTGTCTGATTTTGGTGGCGTCCATTTGTTCTTGTCTGCTTTTTCTCCCTTACCACCATATTCCCATGATCACAGACACATCCACTTGTTGTGCCTGTTTGAGTGTTGCACTTTTACTAAACATCTTGACATGAAATCCCAAAGTGAGATTTTTCTTCCTTCTCTGAAATCACTGATAAAAGATTTTGTTCTGTGTACAGTCTGTAGGATGGCTTAATTGAAGGTTGACAGACAACGTTTCGTCAGTTGGTACTTCTCATCTCAAAGTAGTTTCTGTTGACCTTTCTGAGCTCAAGTATCCTGGAGAAATAACATAGAATTAATTATAGGACAATTTATCTTTCAATAATTTTCCTCATATTTTAATAAGTTTTTCATATGTAAATCATATATCTGAGTTTACTCGTTTATGATTGTAAAAGCCATCCATCTGTCTTACAGGGTATTGTAGTTGTGTTATACAGGGGAAAATGTGTAAATGACTATCTCATTAATAAAGAAATACCTCTAACACTGCATGTATTTTATATATTTACATAAGACTTTGCTGAACCAACGTCTCTGACCTAGTGGAAAATGTTTCCACCTGTGAAAAGCCTTTACATGGACTCTTTACAGTAGGTTTTAGGGATTTCAACATGTCAGAATAAAGGATTCTATGGCAGTTCATAAGAAATTAGAGGCTTAACTAATCCTTGGGTATGCCATGATGGCTTATGAAAAATGAGAGATATGATGTGAAGAAACCTTTGACAAGAAGAATGGTTTTGAAATATACTCTCTTAGTCAGTCAACCATTAATTCAACCAGCTTTTGCTAAGTGCCCATCAGGTACAATGCTGGAGACTAGGGACGCCACATTAAGACAAAGCTCCTGCCTTTAATCATACCACTGTTTAGGAGGAAGAAATGTCTTATGATAGTAGATAGTAGTTTTCTTTATACTTCTTTGTTCCTTGTTTTGTACTCTGGGAATTGCCTTTGAATGAGGTTTTTAATGAGGGAGTAACTTGAAGACAATGAATTATTTTAGAATGATGGAAGGAGGGAAATTAGAGGCTTAGTAAGAGCAAGCGTTCCCCTTGACCTCTCATATTTACATCATACGGAAAGCTGTGAGGGGCAGAGTTGATTTTTGCCTGAATTGAAGTATGAGCTTGAAATAGCGATGAAGATTTTACACCTGATGAATTGGAAATATATAATTTCTTTTACAAAGAGATCCTTGCCATTTGAAGGAAATAATTTCTGGAGAGCACTGAGAATAAGGAAATCCCCTACCATTGCTATAGATATTTTTCTATTTTCTTATCTTTTCTCTTACCCTCTAATAACTTACTTTTCCTTTAGTCAGCTTGGTGAAGTGTGTGGATTATCACCCCAATATGGCAGTGCTTGAATGTAAAGTACAGTGACAAAAAACTCACTAAGACAGAAAGGGTTCCCAAGGGCATACCCCCAAAGTGCATAAGTATGTATATACAACTTCTGTATTTGGATAATGTAAAAGAAATGAGATTTCACTCATACATTTTTTTTCAATTTGATTAAATTATTGTTAAACTTAAATTAAAAAAAATAAATTACACTTTGTGCTTTACTTCTAGTTCCTCAGCTACTGTATGGAGAGAAGCTGGATTATTTTGTTTTTGATTATCTCTCAGAGATAACCATGTGCCTGCTCACTACTGCAAAACTGAAATTTTCTGTAAGTTAATTATTGTAGTCATTTCAATGACCATGTAACCATACCTTAAAGGATAATTATACAAGACAATGTTTATGTAAATGGCTTATTGTAAAATTTTAAAATGTTAAATCTTATTATTAGAAAAAACTGTAAGTTGTTTGGTTATTTACTATAACTTAAGTCAGATTATCTTAAGGAAATACAGCTAACTTGCTCACAGAAATGGATAATGTAGCCTTATTTGTAATATAAAGAAAAAAACTAAAGGCCTAACTGCCCAACAATAAGGAAATGGTAGATAAATGAGATCCAGGCAATGAAATCTTATGTAGCCAGTAAAATTATATTTATGAAAAGTTTTATTAACATGGAAAATTGCTTATGCTCTCATATATAGTATGTGATAAATGTCTTAGTTCTAACTTTGAAATACTTCTGTTAGTTCCAGTGGATTAAATTTTCTTATTTTAATATGTGAGGCCTAGAAATTGGCCTGAGTCATGAAATATCCCAGCAGAAATTCCATTTAGACAAGAGAACCATTCAAATTATTTAGCTTGTTAGAGAATACGTAAAAGTCTTAGTACAGCTGTGTCATCAACTTTGTGATGTTTAGTCAGAGTAAGAAGCTGCTTTTACCTGGTAAATTAATAAAAAAATAAACCCTTAGTAATGTAACTAATTATCTAGTTTGTGCTTTAAACTACAGTTTGACCAAAAATGAGGTACTTCTGAATAACTACGTCCCCCGTGTAACTCTTACTCCAGTCTACCCCTTTGGTTTCCCACAACTGTTTCTAAATCTGTCAACTAAATGTGAAATCATTGGCTTCTCCTGAGAATTAGTGTACGATTTTAATCATGAATGCTCAGGGCATGTATGGTGTTAGGAATTTTAGGTTTTAATAAAATTTTGGAGTTAAAACTGCTGATAGATCACAAGAGAAGAGTGATTATTTTTTTAAATTATTATCCTGATTTCATCACTTTGGTAATAACAAAAGTTCGGTTTATTTTGAACCTAATGTTAGAACTTTCCATTGATGGATTATATTTTCAAATTCACGTGGGATTAGTTCTTTTCAAACAACATAAATATTACAATTACTTAATATTTAATGTGGCCTTGCAAGTATTTAAAGATTGATTAGTCTGCTGCCTTTGAGTTGACTAAATACATTTTATAGTGGATAACACGTTTATTTTTATATTTGAGGACTTGGGCTATGTTCCTGATTTTGTACAGACTGCTATGGCTCCATATATAAAGGACATTCACCAAAAAGATAATCTGAAAAATGTTTGCCATTAAATCATCTTAATGTCCTGTATTCAGTGGCATGTCAAATTTGAAGAATGAGAGGATTTGTATATACATAGTATATATAAACGTAGTCACTAAAAGTAAATAATTAAATAACTCAATGAACACTTAAAGGGCTTTATTAGCTACCTTGATGTGGTTCTGAGGAAAGAAGGCAGTTGCCATTAGGTGAAAGAATATTTAAAAATATAGCCACTGTTAACCCCTCAGCATGTTTGGGTTGATTTCCAGTCAGAGAGGTAGAAGTGTACTGGTTGTTTGCTCTCTTTCACCCTGAGTCTTCTGTGGCTCAGGGCAAATCTTATTAAGATGGCTCCCTGGAGTCAGGGTGAGACTTGTGGCTATGGGACCCATAAAAGCTGCCCACCATACTTGAACCAAATCCAAGACTGGCCTCATTATCATAGTGCTGTGATTTATCGGCCTAACAAAGAAAGTCTTTTGCAATTGGGTACTGAGGTAACTTCAAGTGGCAGTACTGAAAATGTATTTCTGCTTAAGGATAAATCTCTTAGAGTATATTGTTATTTAAGATATTTGAGATGCAGATCTTTAAGATGAAGAGCTTTTAATAATTAATAGTTTGGATGTAATTGTTATGTACTCTGTAGTTTTATTGTTGATGCATTTCAGAATTCACCTGATTTAGGAGGGTCTGTTTTTTAAAATATCATTATTATCCACTAGGAGGAGCTATATCTCCTTTTAAAAAATCAGTCACCCAGAAAAAGAGGCAAAAGGAAAGCAAGGTGTCAGACTTACCAAAACTTCTTGCATACCCCAGGTATTGGTGGTAAATTTTTTTTTGTATATTATCTTTCATTTTGGAATCATAAAATGTCACTTAATCCACAAGGGTTTATACTGCTCTTGCTATGTGGCAAACGTAGAGCTAGACGCCACAGTCAAAAAAAGTCCAAGAAACTAGCGCTTCTTAGAGGAGAGGGTGGAAGGAGAAACAGGTCTGAGGGCGGGAGTTTCGTTCAATAGAAGTTACAGTTGAAGCTATTGTTGGGAAGGATTTCTGTGAGAATAGATAGAAAGGAGAGTAGGGTTGAGCTTTAGGGCACCCCTGGAAGGAGGAGGGATGGTGGAGGCAAAGGATGAGATATAAAATGTGAGGGGAGGGGAGGAGCCAGGGGAAGAGCCTGGAGATGCAGTGTCACCAGAGCCCAGGGAGGAGGGAGCTTTAAGAAATGTTGGTGGGGTGGGGGTAGGAGGGAAGGAGGATGGGGTGGGTTCAGATGTACCTGAATAGGTAAAGGAGAGTGAAAACAGAGAAGAAAGTGTTGTACTTGGTTAGGAAGAGGACTAGTGGGTATAAATTCAATTATGTGCACTTAATAATCACTATTTGGACAATTAATAGGAGAGGTTTAGCAGAGCATTCAAAGCCCTTTGCAGATATTGTCTTGTGGCCTTGTCATCAACCACACACAAGTCCACATAGAGTCTGACACCACAGATGAGGAGTGGGGAGAGCAGGCTTCTCATCCTCCCTCTGTCACTAACAAGCTGCATGACCCTGGACCCCTCGCTTAGCCTCCCTCTCAATTTCTTCATCTGTAAATGAGGTGGTTGGATTAGATCAAGGTTTCTTAATCTGGTGCCAAAGGACAGACTTCAAGGAATCTGAGATGCTCCTGAAATTATAAGCAAAAAGTGTTTTTCCCACTATGGAGAGGATCCATAGCTTTGATCAGAGTCCCCAAAGGATAACGAATCTTAAAAAGATAAGAACTACTGGATTAGGTGATCACTAAAGTCTTGTCTTCTTTAGCATTCTGGAATTTGAATCTCTAGCTTTCGCCACTCTGTAGTAGTCCACATGGCCTGTTTCAGCAAATAACTGTCAGAGATGGAATTAAAGATTAGAGTTTCTGAAAGATAATTGATTGGATCAGTACTCTCTAGAAGATTATTAGGAAAATCCAGGAAATTTTAAAAATTAAAATTGATCATTTCTTTAATAGTCCGCGGATATTTTTAACAGGACCCAACTGTTGCATCTGTGTTCATGTCAGTTCCTAGCCATGCATCTGATGAACATAAACACCGAAAGTGGCTGCTGCCACTTACACATTATGCAGGGCTGCCATTGCCTTTGGTGTGTTTGCCTTTAAAAGAAAAAAAAAACAAACAATGGGAAGAGAAAGTGTAACAGCTAGATCTTAAGTTAGCCTGAGGGAAGCCATTTTAGGGAAAAGAAGCAACATTGTAACTATGATCCTGACTCACTAGACTCTGAGAATGCTCTCTAGTCTGCATGTAGCCTAGATGATTAAGCACCTCTGGCTTTTGCAAAATACATGATCTGCTAGTTCTATGACTCTTGCTTACGTATATCTCCCAGCTGTGATAAGATGATAACTTTGTTCTGTGAGTTCCCTAGGAACATGATGACCTCCAGAAAGAAAAATTCTGTGTTGGTACCCGTCATAAATGACAGAAGAAAGAGATAATGTAGTGCCTTGAAGTTCATCACACCGGATGGTCAACATCCCTAAACCCCCTCCTTCCCTGCCCATTTCCGCTATATAACCGCCTCAAGATTCCGTATGATTTTAAGACGGTTCTTTAGGACACTAGTCCGCCATCTTCCTATTATGCTAGCTAATCATATAAATTTTCCTTTCTCAACCACCAGCTTGTTAGCAATTGATTGGCACCAGATTGTGGCGAGCAGAACGAGCCCCTTTTTGCTCGATTACAAAAGTAGTTCATTGAATGCAAACTGGTGATTGGACTCAAATCAGAGTGATTGCCATGGTATTTCTCTTCGGCAGGCGTGCATGCCTGTGGTCAGCAATGCTGGGGGTGCCAATCCTCTGCAGTGTGCTGCTGCCCTTGACGAGATGGCCAGGAGGGCTGGTGTTGATCTGAAAACAGCAGTTGTCACTGGCGATGACATCATGGGAGAGGTTATTGACACTTATGTGATATGCTCTTAAGCAAGAAGCCATCAGATCGTGTGATACACAATTATTTAATTTGGTCTAAGTTTTGGATTTTGGTCTAACTCTTAGGACTGAGCTCTGGAAATCCCTTTGTGATCTGTGTTACTTTATAAAATTTAGCATGTCGGCTGCCTAAATTGGTTATCCATTTGTGTTTATAAACCACTTTGTGTGGTATTATTGATTGATTCATTGAAAGCAGTGTTTAAAATGACTTTGGACCCTTCTTTGGACATAGAAGGTTAAGTGGAAATTGTGCTTCTTACAAAACATGAAGTTATTTTGTTCTTACAAAACATGAAGTTATTTTGTACAAGTCATCATCTAAATGGTTTTACCTGATGGATTTTGCTGCAGGTGATACATTCTGTGTCATAACAGGAAGAGAAATGAATAAATGAATAAATTCTTTTATTAGCACTTCAATTTGAAATGCTAGATGTTTCAGGCAAGGATCATGCTTTTCACTGGTGCTGTTTTCTTAGTACCCTCTGAGCTTGGCTCCCTGTGAAATGCAGAAGGTGTAAAATCCCACTTGTGAATTGCAAATATTTTTTGCAGGTCCTTGGATACTTGTAATATTGGGACTAGCTGTTGGGAACACACAAAAATCCATTGACTCATTTGTTTGATTGTAAACAGAGCAGATCTGCTAATTAGCTCTATCTTCCTGGAGCCATTGGCCTCCCTCACATAGGCCTGCTAAATGCACTGTCTGTGCAGGGTCAGATTTATGATTTGTGAAAATTGCTGTGGAGATAACCTTTGAGAGCTGTCTTATTTCTGTGTAGATAGTATATTTTTATTTAAACTCTTTCCTGCTCCTAAAAAAGAGGTTCTTATTTTTACTCTACCTAAAAAGTGGCTGCTCTGAGTGAATTTGCTGCCATAACTATCTGTTGATATGTTTTAAATACCATGTAACATTAGCATGTGGCTGACTTCTGCTTTAACGATCCCAATGTGATAACACACATGCTAAATCTTATCCAAGACAATTAAACTGTAGACCTGTTTTCTCCTGATGGCAAGGAAAATACCCCTGGAGACATTCTAATTTGTTTATAGAAAACAAATATGGAAACAGTAATACCTTGAAGCAGGTCCCTGCCTGGGAATATCAAAGTTTGACCTTTAATAGCCTAAACCCTGCCTACTCCCTGTTGTAGAAGTAACTGAACACAAGGTAAAATGTACTTGTCATATATATACATGTTCTTATATGTTATATATTATATATATGTTTTATACTACATATATATCATAATATATAACACCAAATTCCATATTGGTGACTTAAGCATGGAGCAGTCCTGCTTTAACCATTAGTGGTGAAGTTACATTTTGGCTTTGGTACCATTCTGTGCTGTGGATGGGCTTCAGAGTAACGGAAATTGTCCTTGGCAACTTTAGAACCTCTGCAACGTGATGACATGCTCCCTGTATGAATGACCGTATCTAATAGGCAGCCTCAGCTGGTGCTGAAATTGTGTTTCACACAATTTTCAGATGCTTTGTCCTGTTTTGCATAACTCTAGCCTGAGCCCCTTTTTGTGGGGGGCACAGAGATCACCCTATAATCATATTCTCTCCATAGCTTTGGTGCTTAGCCTGGGAAAGCTTGCCCGCATCAGGAGTTCCTGAACATATAACCTCCTGATTATGGGAGGAAGAACCAAGACAATACTCATGTCTTTCAGGGAAATGTATTGGTAACTTTTATTCTTAACTTGGCGCATGACTCTTTACTGGACATAAATTGCTATAGGACCTATCAAATTCAGTAAACCACTTTGCAAGAGCAAGAGGAGATTATATATGTATTTACAACAGTCCTATGAGATAGATACCGTCAGTGTCTTACTTTAAAGATGAAGAAACTCAAAGAAGCCAGGTGGTTTGCCAAAGCCCACACCTTTCAGCCCCAGGCTTCACTCAGCCTCTCGTTGGTTCAGGTTCCTCCTCTATAAAACGGGGGTTATAATACCTGCCTTACAGGGTTGTTTGGAAAACTAAATGAAACGCTGTATGAAAAGTGCCTGAAACGGAATACTTTTTTCAATACATATTCATTTCTTTACTCCAGTAATGAAATTTATAGGATTGTACTTACATATCACATTTTTGTTGTTTAGTGTGTATAATAAAAAGTAAGCTTTCTGTGAATAAAGGTTTAAAATATATTTTGCAAAATATTTATAGAAGGAGACTCTGCAAAGATCAGCTATCACAGATATGGAGAGTGGGAAGAAATTTCCAGACACCATTGAAAGTGCGAATGTTTCCCTCGGGTAAGGCCTTTTCTCTTATGTTCCTTATTCCTCCTCCCTCCCTTCCTCTCTCCCTCCAGCCCTTTCTCCCTTCCATCCTTCCTTCGTTCAGAGTGTAGATGGACACATGTGGCTTCAAAGTGTTGATCATGTAAAATGCCTTTATCCCAGGGTACCCAGGTAGCACCAGAAACTCTTAGGAGTATCAAAAGGACTGTCTCAAGAACCACCGTAGTTTTTGCCTGCCAAATCACACAGTAGGCCTGGAGTAAGGAAGCAGAAATTCTCTGACACCTGTAGCTACTACAGGAGTGTCCACTTCGTCTATCTAAAACGATAGCAAGACAGAAAAAGGAATTCAACTGTAACCCTTGGGGGTTAAAAATCTCTGGTTGTAAGAGGTTGGAGGTGTGGGGGCGCCATGTACTTCCTATTTCAGTGGCTTTCTAGAGCACTACAAGGCACAGGTGTGTGCCCTAGGCTGGGGATACACAGCCAAGTAAAAACCTCTTCCAGCCCTCGAGGAACTGATGATGTAGCTAGAAGAGAGATGTGCTGCGACCCTTTTCTGCCTCCCATTGCACTGTGAGTCTCTTGCAGTGGGATTCTACTTCTTATCTCTGAATGTCCATCTCAGGGCCTACCCACAGAAGGCTTGCAGCAAATGGATCCTGATCAAACCACCTAACTGTAGTGGTTTAGACTGAAGAATTAGATTTAGAAACTGAGAATAGTTTTTGGAGCAACAAAGCCTTGTTTTGTTGAAGACCTGCAGGTGTTTTTCAGTGCCATTCAATTTAACACAACCTAACACAAATACCCTACCTATTTCTCTCTTTGCTTAACCACAACTTTTACAAAGTCTAGTGGAAATTCTACCTCCTGATCCTCCTCTGACTTCATGTGGCACTTAGTTCACTCCTGGGGCACTTGGTTCCCCAGCTAAATGGCATCTCCAGACATGCTTCCTCCCATCCCTGTGTCCCCGGCTTCTGCCATAGCATCCTTTTACCTCGTTGATGCTCAGTAAATGTTGAGTCTAATGAGGGATGGCGGGTGGGTTGTGGAGATATGACATCGAGAGAGGCTGTGGGAATGCAGTCAGGCGGGAATAGAATTGAGCTGAGAGCAGACTAGCAGGTATTTTTTAGAGCCCAGTTTACTTCATTTTAGATGTAAGAGCTCCTTCAAAACAGTGGTGATGAGCTGATAAGTAAAATGGTACCTGAAATAATTTCTTGAAAGCAGAGCATTTGAATATTTGTTTGTTTGTTTTTTAAAGGAAAGTAAAAAGAAAGAAATCACAAGGAAACTTGTCTGTCTTGGCCTGAGGTTCATTGTGAGGGAACAGTGTCTCCCCTGAGAATCTGTGATCATAGACCTGCCTGCACACAGGTTGGTGTTCAGATGTATACCACTTTCATGCTTGGGGAAAACCACAATCCAAGTAATTTATTTCATAATTTACTTAGAGAAGTTCCTGGTTGCTCGTATCCCCAGGGTAGCTGGCAGAAGCAAATGCAAATCCAGGATGTTCCCTCAAAAGAGGCTGCTTCACAGATAAAACTTCACCAAACCTAATAGGAGTTCATAATTCAAATTTTCTAACATATGTAATTGTCCATGGAATTCATAAATTGGAATGATTGATGCAGAATGGAATAAGCTTGTTAAAGATGTTTAAAGAAATGAAGATGGATTAAAAACCTGAGCAAGGAGCTTTCAAAGAAGGCCTAGATGGATTTGAATAGAAACCAAATGAACTTTTATCAATTAAACATATAATCATTGAGATAAAAACTCAGTGGGGGCCTGGCTGGCCCTGTGACTGAGTGGTTAAGTTCGGCGTGTTCCACTTCGGTGGCCTGGGTTCGGATCCCGGGCGTGGACCTACACCACTCAACAGCCGTGCTGTGGCGGCAACCCACATACAGAATAGAGGAAGATTGACACAGATGTTAGCTCAGAGAGAATCTTCCTCAGGAAAAAACAAAAACAAAAAAACCCAACTCAATGGAAAGATTAAACAGCAGATTAGATACAGTTAACGGAAGATTAATGAATTGGAAAATGGATCTGAGAAAATCACACAAATGCATCCCAAAAGAGATGGAAAATGAAAAAAAGTTAGAGATATATGGATAGAATTATAAGGTCTAACACTCTATCCGATTAAGAGCTCTAGAAGAAGAGAATATAATGAATGGAAGGGAAGCAATGTCCAAAGACAATGGCTGAACATTTTTCAGGGTTGATGAAACATATATAATATATATCCAGAGTCAAGAAGGAGACTCATTCCCAAGCAGATTAAACTAAAAGAAATCCATACCAGATATATCACAGTGAAACTGTCTAAAACCAAAACTAAGATCGTGAGAGCATCTAAGGGAAAGACAAACAAAACAGAGATCAACAATGAGACTGACGGCACATCTCTCACCAGTAACACTGGATACCAGAAGACTATGAGATAGTATCCATGAAGTAAAGAGTGTCATTCTAGATTGTGTGCCCAGATCAACCAGCATTATAGAATGAGAGTAATGCTGATGGAATACTTGATAAACAGTTCTACAGGAAATGCTGATTAAAAAAAAGAAGTAATGGAAGTGTTTTTACCTACATCATTTTATGCCTAGAATTACTTGAAACATATTTGAGTCATTGGACAAAATGATACATTGGCAATATTGTTCATTTTAATCCAAAGCTTTAATCTGACCTGGGTTGAAAACAATAACAATGATGTTCTGTTTCCCAAAGAGCAGGACCAATAAGCTGGGCCCTGGACCTTGGTGCCGACATCATCCTGACAGGGCGCCGTGTCGACAGTGCTGGGACCCCTCATTCATGCTGTGAATTTACGGGGGAGAACACATTTATCACTTCGAGCTTATCATCTTTGTTTTACTTACTAACACACAGTTAATTTTCTTTGGCCATTACAAAATGTGTTTTCAGGTGCCAATTTGTTAATTTTAAAATGTTAAAAGCAAGCCAAAATAAATAAACTTTGCTTTCCTATTTGAGGTTTAATATGTCTAGTGTACCAAAAGGCATGCAGTGAATTTCAAATTTGATTTAAAAGAACTGTGATGTTCCATTAAAAAATGGTAGAATAATTTTGTGGTGGTTGTTAACCAAATTATTCAGAGTGAAAATTCCATTCCATGTGAAACTGTTTCGTAAATTCATATGTGTGGTTGGTGTAATAATTTCTGCACCTTTGTATTTAATACCCCCAGGCTTTATCTTCAATACCTTGGGATTCTTTAGACTCTTAAGGTGATTAGAAAAGTCTTTACAGGTTGAGGACCCTTCTTCATGTTTGGGGACTATTTTGCTTATGTTAATTTTTTTTAATAGTAATTTTTCCTAAAATTAGGTAGATTAACCCTTTCCTGGTCAAATTCGCAACTCTTGGTGTGCCTCTATTTAATTCCTTAGGGGCTTGAGGTTCTTTACTGTAAAATGTTCTCAAGTCAAATCAGGCTTCTCAAGGGTAGTGGAGCCTCTTTCCCTAAATACAGAGAGAGAATGATGATAATTGTATTATATAGACAGAAAGGAAGATCCATATTTTAGGCTTTTTGGATAACCCTGTTCACCCATTAAGACCCAACCCAGTGCATGACTTTGCTCTTCAAAAGTTGTGTTCTCTAGTTTTAAGCATGCACTCTCCCATGGGAGGCTGCTTCTAAAGCCACATCCCCTCATATTGATCCTCAAAGCCATGTCCCTTTTGGGTCCAGCTATTCCTCCAGCAGGCTCTTTCCCCCACTTCGTTTTCCAATCAGTTTATCTCTTCAGGGCCTAGTTCTTACTGAAATAGGTCTATCTTTTCCTCTCTTTTCTTCCTCCCACTCAGCAAGAAGTGTTTTTTATAATCTTGGTTTTGCTAATATTGTGAGAAAATTGTATCCTGTGTATACTCAAGAGGCTTCCAGTATTTATCATTATCTCTTACTAATTGTGTGGCTTTGGGAAGTTACATAATCTCAGGGCCTCTGCTTCATCATCTGCGCATCTACATAGGTTATTATGAGGATTAAATGAGAGACTGTGGTGAAACACTTAGTACAATGTCTGTAAGGCCCCAACAAACATGTTAATTGTTACTAGAGATATGATGAATATTGTGAAAGGGAATGTTCAGGGAGCCTAGGAAATTTATAGCTGGGAGTTCTACCCTGTTCTGAAGGGGACAAGGAAGGTCCTCCAGAGGAAGTGACATTTAAGTTGAGACCTTCAGGATAAATATAATTTGTTCTGGAAAAAAAACAAAGATTCCAAGTAGAAGAAACTACACTGCACATTCCAGGGCCTGAAGGCAGGTGCCAAGGGATGCAGGAACTGAGAAGTCCTGAACGGTGGGATGGAGAGAAAGAGCTGGAAGGATGGTGAGAAGTAACCCCTGGGGAAGCAGGTGGGAGCCAGAGGGCGGAGGACTCCGAAGGTCATGTTTAGGATTTTATACTTTATCTTGACCACAAATCACGAACTACTAAAGAAAAGTGACAGGAAGGAAATGACATGATCAATGTAAGTTCTAAAGAGAACATCCTGGCTACAACGTGATTGAGGGGCAAGAGACAGGAGTAAGCCAGAGGCCAGTTGAGAGCTAGTGGCTTGAGCAAGAGAAGGAACTGACAGTATGTATTGATTAAAGAACTTTTTAGGAGGTAGAAATGGCATATTTGATAGTAGAGAGGATGTGCAAGGTCAGAGAAAAGTGGGTCCCTGCTTTGTTAAATAATACACCATCATCATGTTTATAACTATTGCAAAACATAAGAAAGGCATATGATTTAATTTCAGGAAAATAATAAATGTATGATGATAAAAGTATACGAGTAGTCTGATTTAAAATATGTTGAAAATATAGACATTAAAATCCTATGCATAGAGAAGGATCAGGAAAGAATTTATACCAACTGCTATGGTTGATAGTGGCTTAATGAGTAATTTCTTCTCTTTTTTTTTTTAACTTTTCAAATTTTCTTTGATGACCAAGTATTACTTTTATAATAAGAAATTGTTTGTATGATAAAATAGTCTGGACAAGAATTGCTATTGTAAAGGAAAATCCTCTGTCACTTGTACTTTGTTATTTGTATGAATCTAAATTTTTATTCGTGGCATGTTTAAAGTGAGATAAGGCTAGGTAGCTATTTTCTTAGGGGAAAAGTTGCTATTACTCATTTTCTGTTTAAGTGACATCTGCTAATTGTTCAGAATTAACTAGTTTAAAAATGTTTGAAATGGTTTTCTGTGTTGAACACCATGTGGCATCTCGTTTAATCCTCATGTGAACCCAGGTAGGACTGCCCTACGTGTTGGTTGTGGACCACACAGTTTTCGTGGCCATGTAGGGAAATGCTAAGGGATAGATAGGTCCAGGATCCCAGGTCTACCGAGCACTAGACCCGTGCGTGTAACCACTGCTCACTCAACACTGTATCTCTGTGGTCCTTCCGTACCGAAAGCTGCACGAGGACTGGGGCTGTCTGTTGTCGGTCACTGCTGTATCCTCAAGGCCTGATACATGGTAGACTCTCAAGAAACTTTGTTGAACAAGTGGATGAATTTGTTTTTCTGCATATACAATTATTTTCTTTGGTTAGCTTCAAGAAATCAAATTAGTGTGTTAAAGGCTATGAATATTTTACATTTCTTAGGTTCTTATAGTGTATTACCAAATTATTTTGTAGAAGTCTGGTACCAATTTAGTTCACTCCTACCAGAAGTATAATTATGTTTGTTTAAATGCATATTTACCAGCACTGGACATCTTCGTTTTCTTAAGATTTTTAATGTTTTTGGTAAGAAATAATGCCTTGCTTTTTAATTTCTGAGTTTTTATCTAATTTTTTGTTTTGTTTTAGACAACAATTGGACAGTTTTTAATAAAAGTAATGCAGGTTCATTTTTTAAAATATGGCTAATCAAAAAGAAGAAAATAAAATGCAACAATAATCCCACTACATATAGCTACAGTCAACATTTTGGTATATATCCTTTCAGCCATTTATATATGGATATATACACAATATATTTCATAGATAACCCATTATCGTATATGTGTAATAAAGAGTCTAACTCCGTTTGGATGTTTGACTGCTGACAGCTGTCAAGCCCCACCACTCCCCCTTCTCCCCACTACGTTTGGGTAAGCCGATAAGAAAGAGCTGTTGCTCCCTCATTTGGCTCGCGTGAGACGTTCAAAACACACAAGCTCCAGCTCACATGTGGGAACCCCTACCCCAGCCCTACCCCTTAATAACAATAAAATCCAACCCAGTATCCTTTCCCTGCTCTCTCAAGCCATTTTTAGGCCTGCTTAGGAGCCTTCCCTGCTCTCCGCAGAAAGCCTCTTTATGTGAGTAATAAACCTTTTCATATGCTTTTGGTGTGTGTGTGGCATCATCTCTCCATCTGAACCAAATTCAGGCTGCCTGTGGTGACTACAACAATGTGGATTATAAACATGAAAATTTTAACATATGTCTCAAACAAGAAGGAGATTATACTATGAATATTGTCTAATAATCTGATTTTTTAAGTAATGTACTTTTTATTTTTATTTATTTATTTATTTTTAATTTTTTGTTTATTGCAGTAACATTGGTTTATGACATTGTAAAAATTTCAGGTGTACATCATTGTACTTCTATTTCTGCATAGATTACATCATGTTCACCACCAAAATACTAATTACAACCCATCACCACACACATGCACCGAATTATCCCTTTCACCCTCCTCCCTCCCCCCTCCCCTCTGGCAACCACCAATCCAATCTCTGTCCCTATGTATCCGTCCATTGTTGTCACTATCTACTACTTAATGAAGGAAATCATACGGTATTTGACCTTCTCCCTCTGACTTATTTCACTTTGCATTATACCCTCAATGTCCATCCATGTTGTCACAAATGGCTGGATTTCGTCGTTTCTTATGGCTGAGTAGTATTCCATTGTGTATATATACCACAGCTTCTTTATCCATTCGTCCCTTGATGGGCACTTAGGTTGCTTCCAAGTCTTGGCTATTGTGAATAAGGCTGCAATGAACACAGGGGTGCATGTACCTTTGCAAATTGGTGTTTTCAAGTTCTTTGGATAAATACCCAACAGTGGAATAGCTGGATCATATGGTAGTTCTAGCCTTGATTTTTTGAGGAATCTCCATACTGTTTTCCATAGTGGCTGCACCAGTTGGCACTCCCACCAGCAGTGTATGAGAGTTCCCTTCTCTCCACATCCTCTCCAACACATGTTGTTTCCTGTCTTGTTAATTATAGCCATTCTGACGGGCGTGAGGTGATATCTCATTGTAGTTTTGATTTGCATTTCCCTGATGGTTAGTGATTTTGAACATCTTTTCATGTGTCTGTTGGCCATCTGTATATCTTCTTTGGAGAAATGTCTGTTCAGGTCTTTTGCCCATTTTTTAATTGGGTTGGTAGTTTTTTTGTTGTTGAAATGCATGAGTTCTTTATATATTTTGGAGATTAAGCCCTTATCAGATGTATGGTTTGCAAATATCTTCTCCCAATTGTTAGGTTGTCTTTTCGTTTTGTTGATGGTTTCCTTTGCTGTGCAGAAGCTTTTTAGTTTGATGTAGTCCCATTTGTTTATTTTTTCTATTGTTTCTCTTGCCCGGTCAGATGTGGTGTTTGAAAAGATGTTGCTAAGACCGATGTGCAAGAGCGTACTGCCTATGTTTTCTTCTAGAACTTTCACAGTTTCAGGTCTTACATTCAAGTCTTTAATCCATTGGGAGTTAATTTTTGTGTATGGTGTAAGGTAAGGATCTACTTTCATTTTTTTGCATATGGCTATCCAGTTTTCCCAACACCATTTGTTGAAGAGACTTTCTTTTCCCCATTGTATGTTCTTGGCTCCTTTGTCAAAGATTAGCTGTCCATAGATGTGTGGGTTTATTTCTGGGCTTTCGATTCTATTCCATTGATCTGTGTGTCTGTTTTTGTGCCAGTACCATGCTGTTTTGGTTACTATAGCTTTGTAGTATATTTTGAAATCAGGGAGTGTGATACCTCCAGCTTTGTTCTTTTTTCTCAGGATTCCTTTAGCTATTCGGGTTCTTTTGTTGTTCCATATAAATTTTAGGATTCTTTGTTCTATTTCTGTGAAAAATGTTGTTGGAACTTTGATAGGGATTGCATTGAATCTATAGATGGCTTTAGGAAGTATGGACATCTTAACTATGTTAATTCTTCCAATCCAAGAGCACGGAATATCTTTCCATTTCTTTGTGTCTTCTTCAATTTCTTTCAGAAATGTTTTATAGTTTTCGGTGTACAGATCTTTCACCTCTTTGGTTAAGTTTATTCCTAGGTATTTTATTCTTTTTGTTGCAATTGTAAATGGGATGGTATTCTTAATTTCTCTTTCTGCTACTTCGTTGTTAGTGTACAGAAATGCAACTGATTTTTGTATGTTGATTTTGTATCCTGCAACTTGACCATATTCGTTTATTACTTCTAAAAGTTTTCTGGTGGATTCTTTAGGGTTTTCTATATATAAAATCATGTCATCTGCAAATAGTGACAGTTTCACTTCTTCCTTTCCAATTTGGATCCCTTTTATTTCTTTCTCTTGCCTGATTGCTCTGGCTAGGACTTCCAGTACTATGTTAAATAGGAGTGGTGACAGTGGGCATCCTTGTCTGGTTCCTGTTCTTAGAGGGATAGCTTTCAGTTTTTCACCATTGAGGATGATATTAGCTGTGGGTTTCTCATATATGGTCTTTATTATGTTGAGGTTCTTTCCTTCTATCCCCATTTTATTCAGAGTTTTTATCATAAATGGATGCTGAATCTTGTCAAATGCTTTCTCTGCATCTATTGAGATGATCATGTGATTTTTGTTCTTCATTTTATTAATGTGGTGTATTACGTTGATTGATTTGCGAATGTTAAACCATCCCTGCATACCTGGAATAAATCCCACTTGATCATGGTGTATAATCTTTTTAATGTATTGTTGTATGCGATTTGCTAGTATTTTGTTGAGGATTTTTGCATCGATGTTCATCAGTGATATTGGCCTGTAATTTTCTTTTTTTGTGTTGTCCTTGTCTGGTTTTGGTATCAGGGTAATGTCAGCTTCGTAGAATGAGTTAGGAGCTTCCCCCTCCTCAATTTTTGGAAAAGTTTGAGAAGGATAGGTATTAAGTCTTCTTTGAATGTTTGGTAGAATTCACCAGGGAAGCCGTCTGGTCCTGGACTTTTATTTTTGGGGAGGTTTTTGATTACTGTTTTGATCTCCTTACTGGTGATTGGTCTATTCAAATTCTCTACTTCTTCTTGATCCAGTTTTGGAAGGTTGTATGATTCTAAGAATTTATCCATTTCTTCCAGATTGTCGAATTGGTTGGCATATAGTTTTTCATAGTATTCTCTTATAATCTTTTGTATTTCTGAGGTGTCTGTTGTAACCTCTCCTCTTTCATTTCTGATTTTACTTATTTGTGCCTTCTCTCTTTTTTTCTTGATGAGTCTAGCTAAAGGTTTGTCTATTTTGTTGATCTTTTCAAAGAACCAGCTCTTGGTTTTATTAATTTTTTCTATTGTTTTTTTGGTCTCTATTTCATTTATTTCTGCTCTGATTTTTATTATTTCCCTTCTTCTACTGATTTTGGGCTTTGTTTGTTCTTCTTTTTCCAGTTCCTTTAGGTGCATTGTTAGATTGTTTCTTTGAGATTTTTCTTGTTTGTTGAGATAGGCCTGTATTGCTATAAACTTCCCTCTTAGAACCGCTTTTGCTGTATCCCATAAATTCTGGCATGTCGTATTTTCATTTTCATTTGTCTCCAGGTATTTTTTGATTTCTTCTTTGATTTCTTCGTTAACCCAATTTTTGTTCAGTAGCATTTTGTTTAATCTCCATGTATTTGTGGCTTTTCTGATTTTCTTCCTATAGTTGATTTCTAGTTTCATACCGTTGTGGTCAGAAAAGATGCTTGGTATTATTTCAATCTTCTTAAATTTATGGAGACTTGTTTTGTGGCCTAATATGTGATCAATCCTGGAGAATGTTCCATGTGCATTTGAAAAGAACGTGTATTCTTCGGTTTTTGGATGGAATGCTCTGTATATATCTACTAGGTACATCTGTTCTAGTGTGTCGTTTAAGGCCAATGTTTCCTTATTGATCTTCTGTTTGGATGATCTATCCGTTGGTGTAAGTGGAGTGTTAAAGTCCCCTACTATTATTGTGTTACTGTCTATTTCTCTTTTTATGTCTGTTAATAATTGCTTTATATATTTAGGTGCACCTACATTGGGTGCGTAGATATTTACAAGTGTTATATCCTCTTGTTGGATTGTTCCCTTGATCATTATGTAATGCCCTTCTTTGTCTCGTTTTACAGTTTTTGTTTTAAAGTCTATTTTGTCTGATATGAGTACTGCTACCCCAGCTTTCTTTTCATTGCCATTTGCGTGGAGTATCTTTTTCCATCCCTTCACTTTCAGTTTCTGAGTGTCTTTAGGTCTGAAGTGTGTCTCTTGTATGCAGCATATATATGGGTCTTGTTTTTTTATCCAGTCAGCCACCCTATGCCTTTTAATTGGAGCATTTAGTCCATTGACGTTTAAAGTAGCTATTGATAAGTATGTACTTACTGCCATTTTTTAACTTTTTTTTTTTTTTTTCCTCAGTGTTTTAGTAGTCCTTCTCTGTTCCTTACTTCTTCTATACAGAATTGATGGTCACTTTAGTTTGACCTCTGTCTGAAAGCTGTACTCTTTAACTACCCTCCTCCCTCCTTTTATGTTTTTGATATCATATCCAACCTCTTTTTTGTGCATTTGTATCCATTACGTTCTAATCGTGGAAATAGATAATTTTTCCTATTTGTGGTCTTCTCTTTTCCCCTTAAATCAGTCCCTTTAACATTTCTTGTAACACTGGTTTCTTGGTGACAAACTCCTTTAATTTTTGCTTATCTGGGAAAATTTTGATCTCTCCTTCCATTTTGAACGATAACCTTGCTGGGTAGAGTATTCTTGGCTGTAAGTTTTTCCTTTTAGCACTTTAAATATATCGTGCCATTCTCTTCTAGCCTGTAAGGTTTCTGCTGAGAAGTCAGCTGATAGCCTTATGGGGTTTCCTTTGTATGTAACTTGACATTCTCTTGTGGCTTTTAGGATTCTCTCTTTATCTTTAATTCTGGACATTTTGATTATGATGTGTCTTGGTGTGGGCCTCTTTGGGTTTATCTTGTTTGGGGCTCTCTGTGCCTCCTGTACCTGGATGTCTGTTTCCTTCCTTAGGTTAGGGAAGTTTTCATCTATTATTTCTTGAAATAGATTCTCTGCCCCCTTGTCTCGCTCTTCTCCTTCCGGGACACCTATAACACGGATGTTAGTGCGCTTGATGTTGTCCCAGAGGTCCCTTAGACTGTCCTCACTCTTTTTAATTCTTTTCTCTTTTACCTGTTCACCTTGGGTAATTTCTTCTAGTCTTTCTTCCAGCTCACAGATCCGTTCTTCTGTATCCTCTACTCTGCTTTTGAGTCCCTCTAATGAATTTTTCATTTCCAGTATTGTATTCTTCATTTCTGATTGGTTCTTTTTTATATCTTCCATTTCTTTGTTGACATTCTCACTGAGTTCATCTATTCTTCTCCCCAGATCAGTGAGCATCCTTAACACTCTTAGTTTGAACTCTCTGTCGGGTAGGTTGCTCATTTCTGTTTCACTTAGTTCCTTTTCTGGGGTTTTGTCCTGTTCCCTTACTTGGAATGTATTCTTTTGCCTCCTCATTTTGCCTCTTTCCCTGTGCTTGTGTCTGTGTATTAGGTAGGTCAGCTACGTCTCCTGCTCTTGGATAGGTGACCTTATGTAAGTGATGCCTTAGGAGGCTTCCAGTGTGCTTCCCTCAGTTCTCAATGTTCCAGGGGTGGCCCCTATGTGGGCTACGTGTGTCCTTCTATTGTGGCCTGTTAGCTCTCCCTATAGGCACCCAGGGAGGCTGAGTTATGCTCCTGGCCAGCTGTTGTAATGCTCAGCTGCTTGTAGTTGTTGTGGGCCCTTCAGTCTCTTTATCAGGTGTGGGGAGCCCCAGCACAGTTGGCTGCAAGTTCTAATACCACATTTGTGTTGCAGTATTTCTTTTAAGTGAGTAGGCCCCCAGTGTGGCAGGTTGTTAGGCTCAGGGCCTTACAATTGCTGTAAACCTCTAGCCTATTAGGTCTCTTGTCAGCTCTCTGAGGATTGCAGCTGGGTGGGGCTGGCCTCAGGCACAGGAGCACCCAATTGTTTCAGGCTTTGGAAGGTGGGGCAAACCCCCTATGTGGGTCTTTGAGAAGCACAAGTCTTCTGCAGCTGACAAGCCCTGTTGCCCACAGGTCCACACACACAGTCAACACAGTCCTGCCCCGTGTGAGCGCCCCGACCTCCCCAAGCGGACCCAGTCTCTCCACGGCGGGAGCCCCACACACTCTGCCACCACCCCACACTCTCCACCCGCTCCTTGTGCACACCCTGCCCCACTCAAGTCAGCTCAGTTGCCAGGCTGCAGAGAATCCAGTCACCAATCTATGCAGGCCCACAAGTTGCCTGAGGGCTTGTTGTTGGGTGGGGCCAGTCTCTAGGGTGGGCTGCCTGCCCTGGCTGAGCTGGATTAAATCGGTGCTCTAGCGGGTGGAGCAGACCCTGGGCTAGCAGGTCTCAGGGAGAACTCCAATGGCGTCTGTGTCAGCACGCTCACAGCAGGCCACAACAATGGCCGCCGCCAATGTCCCAGTCCCTGGAGAGGTCTCACCCCTCACCGAGATGCACTCAGGGCCTATTAGGTGAGTCTCTTGTCACCGAAGCACTGTGCACCTTTCTTTCTGGTGATTTTAGGATGCTTTCTGGAACGGGTGAGTTTGTGCGTGGGCCCTTTAAGAGCCAGTTTTAGTTTCTTTGTGAATCGGGTTTTCTGGGGGTGCTACCCAATGCTTTAGTAGCAGGCACAGTCAGATATTATGCCGCTGGTCTCGATTGTGCTGGGTCCACAAAATGCCCACAGCGGGGGCGCTCCCCGGCTCAGGGCCCCGCGTCTCCAGGGAGGGCTGCGTACCTGTGAGCTGCTCCCGGCGGCCGTGAAGCTGGCGGCTTGTGAAGGCAGCGTTTTTCCTCTCCAGAAGGGAGTCTCTGCCTCTTCTACCCCAGTTAGGATTGTCCGTTGTTGCAGGAGTTCCTCTTATCCAGTTTTCAGTTCTGTCTCAGGGGTAATTTTTCCACGAATAGTTGTAAATTGGCTGTGTCCACAGGAGGAGGTGAGTTCAGAGTCTGCCTACGCCGCCATCTTGACTCTATTTTCTTAAATTAGAGATTCTCGATAGTCCATTTCCTCTCTCCCCCACACTGATAAAATCTTGGGGGCAGGAAACTTCTGCAGAATTTACTCTACTATTTACCCCTGCTTCTTCCCATCTCTGAACATTCTGAATACACCTGGGGACGTTCCCTCCCCTCCTCCACGATTGGTGCTTTAGCGAGCTTCTGTTAATGACAGTTACATTTATATAATTAATTATTATGTCCTTCTGATGAAATGACCTCTTTATCATTATGAAATGACCTTTTTTATTCCTGGTAGTCTTTGCTCTGAAATCTACCCTGTCTGATACTAATGTCGCCATGCCAACTTTCTTTTGAATCTTGCTTTTTTTGTGTGTGTGTGAGGAAGATCAGCCCTGAGCTAACATCCATGCCAATCCTCCTCTCTTTTTGGCTGAGGAAGACTGGCCTGGGCTAACATCTGTGTGATCTTCCTCCACTTTATGCGGGACGCCACCACAGCATGGCCTGACAAGTGGTGTCGGTGCACCCCCGGGATCCGAACCCCGGGCCGCTAGCAGTGGAGCACGTGCACTTAACCTCTACGCCATGGGGCCGGCCCCTGAATCTTGCTGTTTTATGTAATCTGACAATCTCTGCCTTTTAATTGGGGTATTTAGACCATTTACTTTAATGTGACTATGGATATGTTAGGTTTAAATCTATCATCTTGCTGTTTGTTCTCTATTTGTCTTATCTAATTCTTTGCTCCCCTTTTTCTCTTTTTCTGCCTTGTTTGAGATTGAGATTTTTCCTTTTTTAATGATTCCATTTTATGTCAATTATTGGTTTATTAGCTGTAACTCTTTGTTTTGTGATTTTAATGGTGGCCTTGGCATGTGTTGTGTACATCTTGAACACAGCAGCCTGCTTTCAGGTGATACTGTACTACTTCCCATATAATATAAGAACTTTACAACCATGTGCTTATTTCTTTCCTCCCATCTTTTGTGGTTTTGTTTTCATACATTTTACTTATACATATGTTATAAACCCAACAATACATTGTTATTATTAAGTATTGTTTTATTATTTATATTTTATTGGCATTCAAATAATAAATTCTCTTTTAAAGTGCTTTAAATGCTAAGAAAGATCTTGTATATTTACCCATGTAGTTAACATTTCTGGTGCTCTTCAGTCTTTTGTGTGGATCAGTATTACCATCTAGTATCATTTTCCTTCTGCCTAAGGGACCTCCTTTAACATTTAGAGTGTTGTAATACAGGTCTGTTGGTGATGAGCTCTTTCAGCTTTTGTCTGTCTGGAAAATTCTTTATTTCAGTATTGTTTTTTCAAAATGATTTTCCCCAAGTATAGAGTTTCAAGTTGACTGGTATTTTTCTTTTGGAACTTTAAAACTGTTGCTCTGCCGCCTTCTCAGCATTGCTTCTGATGAGAAATCTGATGCCATCCTTATCTTTGGGTTTCTATATATAACATCTTTCTTTTGTTGTCTGCTTTTGAGATTTTGTGTCTATCACTGCTTTTGAGCAACTTTATTATGATGTGCATTTTCTTCATGTTTCTCGTGCTTGGTATTTGGATCGTCTTGTATCTGTGAATTTATAGTTTTCATCAAATTTGAAAATATTTTAGCCTTGATTTCTTCAAATATTTTTTATGTTCCTCTCGCTTCTCTGGGACTCCAATTACACATATATTATGCCACTTAAAATTTTCTGACAGCTCACTGATACTCTCTTCATGTTTTAAATTCTTTTTTCTCTCCATGAAACTTTTGAATAGTTTCTATTGCTATACCTTCAAGTGAACTGATCTTTTCTTCTGCAGTGTCTAATTTGCCACTATTATAATCAGAGTTTTATCTCAGACTTGTTTTTTTCTTCTTTAGAAATTCAAATTTGGGTCTCTTTTGTGTCTTGGTTTTTTGCTTGTTTCAGGCAGTAGTGTAAATTTGGTCCAGGTTTTCTATCTTGTCTAGAGTGAAATTTCTACTTCAAGTTTTTATAGGAGGTTTTTTTTGCTAGTTTCTCCATATAATTTTGTATTTGAATCTATACAGTAATCTTGAATTGTACTTTAGATCAAGTAGGGAATGAATTACTTTATCTTGAACGTGTACTATTTAAAGATTCTACATGTAAATTGATACATTGTAAATAAAATAATTTTTGTGTTTTTTTCCTCATAGTTTGGTTGGAAAAGCAATGACTTTGATTTAGTAGCAGCTGAAAGGTAAGTCTAATAATAATATTAGTAATAATTTTACTACATTACGGTACTACATTACAGTAAAATTTACTTAAGCTTTTCAGAAATTAAAATATGTGTCTGGTAGGTCATATATTTATGACCTCTATTTTGTATATAGGATGTCACCGCAGCATGGCTTGATGAGTGGTGCATAGGTCCGTGCCCAGGATCTGAACCTGCAAACCTGAGGCCACCGAAGCAGAGCGTGCGAAGTTAACCACTATGCCACTAGGCCTGCCCCGACACAATTATTTTTTATTTTCATTAGGCAGATATTATTATCTCCATTTGAGAGATGAGGAAATTAATGTACAATAGGGTTATATAACTTGCCCAAAGTTGCAGAGCTAGTTAAGTGATGGAGCCTGGATTCACATAGGTCAAATAACTAAAACCCAGAGTATTTTATTATACCACGTTATAGAAGCTGTCAACTCTATAAACAACTTCAGATAGTCCAGATTTTTGGAGAGTGAGTTTTAATAATAGATTTATTGGTAAGTTTTAGTCCATTAACGTATCAAATAGGACAGTAATATTTTATAAATTTTCTCTCCTATAATATAATGACAATTTAATGTCACACTTCAAGTCTGAAAACAACTTACATTTTGAAGCACTTTGCAATTTTCATGGTGCTCTCAGATCTTTTTATCTCAATTGATTCTCACAACCACACCAGTAATGCATTAGCCCTATTTTGCTCAAAGTCTATCACTTGGCATAGGTTCCTAGACCAGTGTGTTTTCTATTCTTCCAAGCTAGCATTTCTGCATCATTAGCTTTCTTTGTTAAAATAAACAAACAAAAACAAAATGGCACCCATGTAAAGTCACAAGTTTTTTCCTACTTTTATGAAAATACCTGCAAAAATAAAGTTTTATTTATAGCCTACTATTTGATATTTGGACAGGTATTGAAAATTTTGCTCATCATATTATTACCATTTTTTGGTTTACTATGCAGGCTTGCAGGTCATCTCATTGAATGTGGTGCTCAGAGTACTGGTGGAATATTCACCAATTGGCATTTGGTGCCAGACTGGTAGGAAGCAAAAGAATATATATATATATATATATATATATATATATGTAAAGATTATATCATGGCATATCACATCTACATTTTAGAAATTTATCTGTTTCTTAAACTGTATTTAATTATTACCCTTTTTTAAATTTGTATTGTTTTTTATTTGTACTGTGTATTGTTTTTTATTTGTATTATGAAACAGATAAACTATATTCTAGCCATCATCATCTTATTAGGATCCAGAGCTAAGTTTCAGGAGAATTCTTTTTGGTGTCTTAAAAATCATACTTTTCTAAGATAATATACAATATTTTATATTCCTATTATTATGGTCTCTAATTGATTATTAAGCTGAGTTTTGTACCTATTATGGGTTGAATTGTGTCCCCCAAAGATATATTGAAGTTCTGATCCCCAGTACCTTAGAATGTGACCTTATTTGTAGATAGGGTCTTTTCAGAGGTAATCGTGTCAAAAGGGGATCATCAGGGTGGACCCTAGTCCAATGGGACTTTTGTTCTTATAAAAAGTGGAAATTTGGGCATAGAGAAAGACATGTACAGAGGGAAAACAATGTGAAGACACACAGGGAGAACACTGTGAAGACAGGATTGGACTGATGAATCTACAAACCAAGGAACACCCAAGATTGCTGGCAGACCACCAGAAGCTAGGAAAGGACAAGGAAGGATCCTCCCCTAGAGACGTCAAAGAGAGCGTGTTTGTCTACACCTTGATTTCAAACTTCTAGCCTCCAGAACTGTGAGATAATAAATTCCTGTTTCTTTAAACTACTCAGATTTTGGTACCTTATTACAGCAGCCCCAGAAACTAATATAGTACTTAAAATAGAAATAGAGTCTCTCTCTTTAAGAGCTAGATACACTAAATATACTGGAACCTTGAAATACGAGGACATGCTAGTAAATTCCTTTTTCTATCGCCCTATTCCATCCAGGGCTTTGTTGTTAGAAGGCTCTTGGTCCCAACTCTAAGAAGCTCCTACAGCATGAGCCAGCTTACCAAGATGAGGTTTACAATACATAGGTCTTGGCCTCTAGTGTAAAATAGGAATCTTTAGACGACGTTCCAGACCCCTCTCAATCTAGACAGTGGCTCTTTCCAGTCTTGTCTCCCTCTCTTTCTCTGAGCTTTGCCTAGAGCCAGTCAGGTGCTACTCTCTCTTCTTTCTAACTCTTCATTCTCCTCCTTCTTGGCTGTCATATGGTGCCAGGCTGGTAGGAAGCAATAAAAACTGGACTAAATAATAAAATCTGGACTTCCAGATTTACATCTATTGCCCTGTATCACAACTCCACTACAAATATCTGAATAGATTTGTTTTTGTTTATAATTTTATTTTTACCTCAAACTCATCACCCTGTATTTAAGATTTGTACTTTTCAGCCGGTGATGTGGTCAGTCTCCCGCTGACCTAGACTCAGGTAATCTTTGTTTTCTTCTGTTGTCTCCCTTATCATCAATCACCAATAAGGTCAATTTTCAATCCATAATATCTTTCATTTGCTTGCTTTCATATTCATCCAGTTGGTTTTTTTTTTTTTTTGCCAGTTTTCTTTTTTATTTTATTTTATTTTTTTAATTTTTTGTTTATTGCAGTAACATTGGTTTATAACGTTGTATAAATTTCAGGTGTGCATCATTATACTTCTATTTCTGCATAGATTACATCATGTTCACCACCCAAATACTAACTACAACCCTTTGCCAGTTTTCTTATCTAGATTCTGAAGGCTATTACAATAGTATTTCAATTAGTTTCCATGCCTCGTTTCAGCTTTCCAAGTGCAACAGCTTTCCAACTGTGAAACAAATAGTTGAAGTGCCAGAAATCTGACTTCCTAGATTTTATCATCTTGGTCTTATCTATTCAACCAGATTGTAAACTCTTTGAGGGCATAGATCTTTGCATTCCTACAGGATTATCAGAATTGCCCACCTAGCCCGGAGTAGCAATTAAAGAACATAAACTCTAGAGACATTGCCTGGAATCCTGGTTCAGCCACTTACTAGCTCTGAAATAGGACAAAGTATTCAACCTTTATGTGCCTCAGTTCACACAGCTGCAGAATAAGGATAATGGTAATGTCTACTCTCTTTGGGTTATTATGGAAGGGAAGTGAATAAAGTAATAACTATATGGCACTTAGAACAGTGCCAAAGTATCTATAGTAAGCTTTCAATAAAATGTTCACTTTTATTGTTTTGCACTTAGATGTTCATCAAGTATTTGTAGACTAATAAAAGATAAATTGCATTAACACAAGAAGAGAAGCATCCTTTGATTTTATCTGAACATGTGTTGCACATCTCAATTATGGTGATGTAGTTCTGAGTCTTGCTGAGTTCCTCAAGTATAAAATAAGGATAATAATACCTACTGAGAGGGTTGTTGTAAAGATTACAATAAATGGTTTGCTGTTGGTAAGAGCTGAGTCCAGTGCCTGACACATAGTAAACACTAAATAAATGGAAACAGTAATAATGGTAGTGCTAATAGTAGTGAAGCAGTAGGAACAATGATGGGAGTGGTAGTAGTAATAGTAATAATGGTAATAACAGAGGCAGAAGCAATATTTCATTTAGTTTTTGATAACTGTGGGACATATAAGCAATTGGAAGTAGTTTGGGGGAATGTGAGGAAAAGACATAAAGATTTACTTGATATCAGAGTTGGTAGTTGAAGCCATGGGAACAGATGTGTGGCTTGGGGTATGGAGAACAGCAAGGAGGGAATCAAGGAACCTAGGGAAGGCAAGGACAAGGGGAAAGTTGAGGGTGGTAGAGAGAGTATAGTTTACATTCAGAGATAGTGGGAGGAAGAAAATAAGTTGTAAGATGGGAAGCTGTGATTAGAGAGTGCCAAATGGTAAGAGAAATTGCTCAAGTAAGACAGGTCGTGATCTACCCTAGCCCACGTTATAAGTCGTTTCTCCACCATTTTCTCATTTTTCCTTCTTACTTAGAATTGCCTTTCTTTCCTTATCTAACAGTTAAAAAATTAATTTCTTTACATGTATATGTGCACACACACATATAATGAGTAAATGTGGTCATATCCTACCTGCTCCCTTAATGCAGCTTTTAAAAATTTTTTTGGCTCCCTGTTTCCACTAATCCTCTCTTTTGCTTATTAGCACCGCTTCTGCCCATGTAATCATGTTACTGATCTAACGTATATTCTTTCATACTTTTTATTAATCCTCAGATAATCATATATGGATGTAAATGTGTATAAAAGTACTCACATATTGGTGCATGATAAAATGTTTTAATATCTGATAAGCCAATCCTTCCTCACTCCCCCCACCTTTTAAAAATTTTTTACTGCTCTCTGGTATTTATTCTTCCTCATGAACCTTAAGATTATTTTTCCAAAGGAGTTAATTCCAAGTGGATTTCTTTTTAGTGTATAATTAATTTGATAGAGTTGACATTTTTGTTATGATGTCTTTACATCTAAGAAGGTGGTTCGTTTTTCCATCAAAAGATCTTGTTTTAAAAAAGATCTTGTTTTAGATCTGTTCTTCAATATACTTTAGAAATATAGAAATAAAATGCATTAGCTTTCATTATTTTTTATGTATGACTTTGTCACTTTGACTTTTAAAGTTATATGATGGTCTACCAGAGTGCAATGTTCTTTTCTCCTAGAATCAAAGAGGAGTCTTTTGCTTACTATTCAAAATAATCAATTTTAACTTTGAATGTTACTAAATGACCATTTCAGGACCAAACTAGGGTCACAGGCTATATCTCTAAATTACCCTGTATTTCCCTTTTTATTATCTTCTTTTAATTATCTATGTTTCTTAGAGAACAAAAGATCAGCATTATAAATTAAAGGCTCTTTGAAAGCTGAGGCCCAAGTCCCACCAGCTTGGGTTTATAACAAGCAGTAAGGGAAGAGAGGGGGAACCCAGCTGATCACCAGTGGAGTAAGCCAGGCTGTAGTCTGAGGGTCATTAGGGGCTGGAGGAACCTGGGCAGGAATCTGACATGTAGTCCTCTGTAGCCATCACAGCTCCGGCGGTCTGATTCTTGGTGACTTCTTATCCTTGAATATCATGCTCCACTCAGCTCAGGTTCTCATCACTCGCACATCAAGACGAGCTAGAGACCATTTCCAAACCTTTTGAAAAATAGTATCTTCATTTCTATTCTATGTATTCCTTGCAATATGATTTCTTTCTCTTTGACTCCCAGGCAACATCTGTATTCAGTGCTCATCACACGTTAATGTCATCATGTGACTTAAAGTATATAATATTAAATACAAAAATAGAATATGTTGGGCCATCCTGGTGGTGTAGTGGTTAAGTGTGCATGCTCTGCTTCAGTGGCCCGGGGTTCACAGGTTCGGATCTGGGCACAGCCCCAGGCACTGCTTATAAAGCTATGCTGTGGCAGGCGTCCCACATACAAAGCAGAGGAAGATGGGCATGGATGTTAGCCCAGGGCTAATCTTCCTCAAGCAAAAAGAGAAGGATTGGCAACAGATGTTAGCACAGGGCTAATCTTCCTCACACACACAAAAAAGAATATGTAAAATATACAATTAGCTTTGGATAATTGTTATTTACGTAAGTGTTGTTTGGTATAGTGTAGTCTCTTTTCCTCAGGTTTTCCTCCTGGTGGTTCTGAACCATAGATTTCCCTGTTTTTCACTTAGGTACAATATAGGATTTCCTGTACTGGAACGTTTTCCTGATGGACCGTTCATCCTCTCCAAGCCCCCTGGCATGGAGGGGTCAGTCTCCTTTGGCACGGTGGCTGAACAGCTATGGTACGAAATTGGTGATCCTCAGCGTTTCCCCTTACCTGATGTAACTTGTGACTTTTCTCAAGTCTCTATTACTGAAATTCCAGGTCAGTGACTGATGTTTTTGTTTTTAAATGTTACATTTCCTCTCTCTCTTTCTAGAAGTTTTTAACATATAAAATTGTGATTATTTCCAAATCCAGTACCATCTTTTCTAACCAAAATGTGGAACAAATTGACAATTCTGTGATGTGATCAATGAATGGCATATATGAGAAGGTAGTTGGAATGAAGTGGTAAAGAGATTTTTTAAAGTTTGCTCTTAATTCATGTTTAGCCATTTGGCAAAAAAAACACCAAAATCTCAGTTAGGTATTCAGCTAATAATTAACTCCAAGATTAATTTGCTGACTGGAAATAATGTCTTCTATGAACCTCCAAATCATTTTAACTGTATGTCTCATATGGCACTGAATTATTTCAATTTTTTTTATTTACTTCTTTATTATTTTTATTTAATATTTCATATACTGGATTATAGACTTCTTGAATACAAAATTTTTGTCTGGTTGATTTTTGCATCCTTTATAATCCTTAGCATAGTACCTTGCAAATAATAAATACTGGAATAAATATTTTTTTAATTATTATTTCTTTTGCTGAGGAAGATTGGCCCTGAGCTAACATCCATTGCCAATCCTCCTCTTTTTTTTGTTTGAGGAAGACTAGCCCTGAGCTAACATCTGTGCCAGTCTTCCTCCACTTTGCATGTGGGATACCACCACAGCATGGCTGGTGAGTGGAGTAGGTCTGTGCCCCGGATCTGAACCTGTGAACGTGGGCCGCTGAAGTGGAGTGTGGAACTTTAACCACTCAACCATGGGGCCAGGCCCTAGAATAAACATTTATTGAGTGAATGAATGAATAAATGTTATGATCCATTAAAACCAATTGGCAATATGTCATAAAGAGACTATAGACATGCTGGAGAGAAACAAATGTGCTTTTCAATTTAAGAAGCAAATTACAGACCTAAAATTATATAATGAATCTGAGGACGTGCATTTGACAGGAGAAATTGAGAAATAGTGGAACGCACCTTTACTCAATACATTTAGAATTTTTTGCTGAACTCTAATATGTACCACTACTTTATAGAAAGAAAATGTTTTTCACTGTGAACCCAGAATTTATGTCCTAAATTTTATATATATGTACACTATTTTCCTTGAAAATTATTCTTTTAAGCATTTTCAAAAATATGAACATTTTACCCCCTAAAAATCTTAATTTTTGCTTCCGCAATTCAAATAATATTGACTAATGTTTGTTTGATTTAGATTTTTTCCAATGATTTAGTAATTTTATTCCAAATGAACCATTTTTCTCTTGACTTCCCACTTTTGCAATAAGCAGCCCACAGATGATCCTCAAATAGCATTCTTAGCAATTGCAAATTAAAAGTCATCTCTATTCCGATAAATAGTAAGATGATACTCATTTATTATTTCTGACATTTCTCTCTGTCTCTATATTACCATTTTTAAACTTGTAGTTTAAACAAAGTATTCGATACAGCGTAAAATATGAAAACTGTTGTACTTTAAGTAATATCCAGAGCGACCAAAATTTATCTACATCTTCTCTAAAAACGGTCCCGAGAGTACTATCCTAAGCATCTTCCTTGTAATCATAATTGTTGCCATTATGCATTGCACATGGCCTTTTAAAATTTATAATTTTTATTTATGATGCTTAAAAATGCGGTGGTCATAATGCAATATAAAATGGCTTCAATTAGCATATTTATTCTTTTTCCACTTCAGTCTTTAAAAAATAATAATAAACTCCCAGTGAACTTTTACACTGTAAATGACCTGATGTGATATATTTGAACTTTCAGTGAACTTTCACATGAACTTTCAGTTATCCTCTGAGAAATATAACAGATGGAGAATAGGCAGATTTTTCAAATATTTTTGGATGCAGTACTTTGACATGTTTAACAGAAACACCAAGGCCGACTATCTCTTTCCAGTGTTTACTTTGCTAACTTTATTATGCAAGCTGTTTAGTTACATTATATGCCTGAATTAAGAGATTCAGTTATATTTTTGTTTAACTAGTATTTTGATTTTTAAATCAGCACTTGTATATGCATTTAAAGATGAAGGTAATTGGGTCATAAAATATAACAAATTCTAAGAAAACCTTATTGAGCCTGTTGAAATGATATTGTTGCAAGTCATTTAGATACTAGGGGCTTTTAATGATCCATTTCAGGTTTTAGAATATGAATCAGCTATAATGTCTTTCACTTTGAATAGTTTGCAACTAGGAATTCAGTTCAAAATGCACATGGTTTCTGAATGGTCACTTAGGAGAGGAAGGGGAAAATTAATTGAGCACCAACTGTTGTGTTACTTCTGCTACGGTGTGAGATAGTCTCCTTAGGTATTTAATCTTTACAACTCTCTTCTGAAGTAGTTATCATGCTCATTTTACAGAAGAAGTAGGGGAGACAGATAGGTGGAGTAACTTGCCTGAGAAGACTCAGCTCACCTGGGAATTAAATCTAGGTCTCCCAGACTCTCAAATCCTTGCTCCTTCAACAACTTCATGCTCCCAAAATGTTTTATTTGGTCAAATAGCTGCTAAAGATAAAAGTATGATAAAGCTATAAAACTTTTATAATCTTTGTTTTGTGAATTTAAAGAGTTTATTTCTCTGTATTTATAGCACAATATCGTTAAATAAATTACATTGAAAAAATTCTCCAAATGCTCAGTGATATGGAGATAGTAATTAAGCTTTTTGCTTTTCTTGAAAATTTCCTGTTGTTTTCAAAAAGCTATACATCTATTACATTTACCAAGTAATGCAGTCATGTATATTATTTAATCACTGATATGCACCTCCTTGCTCAGAACCAATTCTTGTTAACACTCACTTTATTCTCATACCATACTTTATTCATCCTGAGTAGTGTTTTAGATATTATTTAGTTCAAAGAGAGATTATGCTTAATGGACGTAGACATGTATAAATGGCACACAACTGCATTTATGAGATCAGAATGTGAACTGTAGTCAGCTGTAATGAGCCCAACTTTTCTGACACTACTTAGTAATGACAATATCATTGGTGAGACAGATAAGGATCTTTCCATTTCACAAGGATGTGTTCAGAAGCTTAAAAGGCCTGTTGTGATGTTGTCAGTGATGTAATTTAAATGGATAGAAAGTTAAAATAAGTTGTTACTATGGCAACTAGACTTTTGGTGGTGAGCACAATGCAGTCTATACAGAAGTCGAAATATAGTAATGTACACCTGAAATTTATATAATGTTATAAACCAATGTGACTGCAATAAAAAAAATAAATAATAAATAAAATAAGTTGTTACTCATTTTAAGGAAATTTCTAATATTCTCCATTCTTTAATTTTTTAGTTCATTTTTAAAAATGACTTCTTATTAAAAGTAATGAACAGTTTTTGTCTTAAAATAAGTCATCCTGTTTTTCTCTCCAATGTTTAGGTATTGAAGGTGGAGCAATGCAGGTTCAAGAAGCAAAGAAGTCTCCTCCTTCTTCTTGTTAGAAGGTCTTTTCTCTTGTGTAATTTTGTTACCTGTTTAGTGTTCAGAGAGGAAGCACATAAATTTTCCTCTGTACAATAGATAGGGGATTTAATTAGGGGTATAGTATTCATTTCCTGTAGAAAGTAGGTAGAAAACTTGGTAGGGGGATAAGCCCACAAACCATCTTTGGTTTCTTGATATTGGTTAAGATTAACTGGTATATGTAAATTCCAAAACCTATAATTTCATTTGTAACATTGCAATTTCTTAGACTTAGGGTAATCATTATTTGTCTGAAACTCTAGGTTATGTATGGTGGCACCACAATTATAAATCATCATAGAGAAGGACTGTAGAGTAGGTTTTGAAGTATTAATACAGAGAACATATATCTGTATGATATTAAAAATAATGTTATTTTTTAGATGTGATATGTCCATGGCAGAAAACATAAAATTTAGGCATACATGCTTTTCTCTTTTATCCTTTTGCTTTAATAAGGACTCTGAGAGCTAAAAAGTGATGCTGTTTCTAAAAATAAAGTGTCAGTTAAAAAAATTATTAACATAAAGTTTTTTAAATTAATTTTTTGTTAATAACCTACAAGTATTCTAGTTAGGAATTTTTTGGCAAGTGACAGAAAATTCAACTAGCATAAATGAAAGAGAGTGGCAGTCACACAAACACACACACATATTTACGTTATATTGTATACTGTTTTTTGCATATTTAAAAAAAAAAAACCTTAAGAGCATTTCCTCATGATTAAATGCTTTTTAACGTTATTTCAAAAGTGTTCCCTAGCATTCCATTATCTGCATATATTATAGTGTATTTAAACCTTCCATTCTTGTTGGATGTTTAGATTGTTTCCAGTAGAGTATTTCAAATTCTCTGCCCAAGTAGAAGAAAAAGCTTGACTGGAAGCCTAAATGGCAGTAGAATTTAAAGTCATAAAAATATTTCTCTAAATTTAGAAATCTTACCCCCACTGACACTATTTTTAAAGCGTTCACTTTACCTCCGTGAAAATCATTATTTCGTTTAAGAAAAGGTAACTTTATTTCCTTATGCACTTAGAATAGATAAAATAGTTTCTAATCGATAGTTGTGTGGTCCATTCTAGGGCGTATTATTGTTGGCATAGATTAATATCATTGTTTATATTTGTAACCTTATGTCATCAGGTGAGTGCTTTTTACCATGTTGGTTTCAGAGCAACTGCTGTCTGCACAATGGGAGGGCCAAAAGCCGCTGAAAAGGGAAGGAGAACAGCTGAAAGTATTTACAAAGGTTTGTACCAGAAACAAAAAGATGTTTTTTCCAGTCTAAATTTAAAGCATGTTAATGATTGAATTATTTGACAAGGATTATTATTATTATCACTTAATATTTTCCCCTAAAGTACTTATATTCACTCAGCACATTATATATTAAGCTACAGGTGCTGTTGACAATACAAATGAGCCCTGTACCAATAGTTGAGCAGTTTAGTATGCTCAGATACCTAGATACAAGTATTAGAAAAGTATTATGGCTGCCAACTTCTACTTGAAAACCTATACATTTTTTTCTAAGAGAAGATGTTCAGAAAGGTAACAGGTGATAGAATCAGAAGCAACAGACACTTTGACAGGTCATATGGTGCATCCAACTGTTTTTTTGTGTCTGGAAATCACTTAGTTTGGCCTAGAAAGTTCTCTTTTCTTTAAAAATATCCATATAAAGAAATTTCATATTTCTGTAACCAAATTTAATTATTGAACAACTTTTATAAAATTTCTGATGCTTGAACCAAATCCTATCTGCGGTAGTCATGCCCCCTACCATCTCATGTATTTAAAGCGTGTTGAGTTAATCAAGAGAATGTTGGTTAAAGATTCAAGCCCTTATTAATAAAAATAAGTTAGTGTTGGTGACAGATATGAAAAGACAAATTAGTGCTAATGTCCTCTTTAATAGGGAGGGGCTCATGTAAAATCATTTCATTCTTTATCAACAATAGTGATCAAAAACATTTAAAAGTACAAAAAAATATAAGCAGGAAAACAAAAATAGCCTTTGGTGCCATCACTCAATATAGAGTCAAAGTATTTTTAAAGACAACTACAGTTTGAATTTTTAAGTCTATCTACATTATTAAGTAATTAATTAGTTCTCTCTTTCAACTAACATTTGAGTCCCTTACTACATGGCAGTCGCCTCTGGGCCCTGGTATATAGTTGTGAGCAAGACCAACAAGGTGGCTATCCTCAAGGAGTTTAGTATGTGGATAGACATTAAACTGATAATCCACAAACAAATAATTGGAAAGTATTTTGAGGAAATATTAAAGAGTGTTATGGGGCCGGCCTGGTGGCATGGCGGTTAAGTTCACACCTTCCGCTTGGGTGGCCCAGGGTTCATCAGTTCAGATCCTGGGTGCAGACCTACTCACCACTCATCAAGCCATGCTGAGGTGGCGTCCCACATGGAAGAACTAGAAGGACCTACAACTAGGATATACAACTATGTACTGGGGCTTTAGGAAGAAAAATAAGAAAAAGAGGAAGATTGGCAACAGATGTTAGCGCAGGGCCAATCTTCCTCAAAAAAAAAAAAAAGAGTGTTATGAAAAGAATAGTAGAGGAACGTAATTGAAATTTAGCAGTTAAGGGACGTTTTACTAAGTGATGTTTAAACAGAGAAACCTGAAAATGAGTACCTTCTTAGGCACTTAAATAAAGTAAAAGCAATGAAAACATAGTCATATGTCACAATATCTGCCTCACATTATTCAGTAAGTATTGTTGAATGAATGAATGACTATTCCAAAAATCAGAAAATGAAGCAAACATTAAAACAGAAAGCATAAAACAAGATCTCAAAAGTTAAGTCAAAATCATAGTTGTGAAAATAAACATAAATGCTGTAAACTGCTCAATTAAAAGATAAAGTCTCCTAGAATAGATTGAGATCAAAGTCCAGTTTTCTAAGTTTTATGAGGCACATTGAAACAAAACAGTGCAAGAGAGTCAGAAATATCAGAATAGACAAGGAACAAGAAGGGCAAGGAGGTAGAAAAGGAGGAGGTGGAGCGTGAGAAGCAAAAAAAATAGGGGGAGATGATATTGATAGTAAAGTGAGATTCAAATGGCATAAAATGTATCCTTCACAATAAAAAAATGTAGTCATTCACTTTCATGTGCTAAGTAACATAGCATTAAGACATTAAAGTCAGAACTGTTAGATGTTTAAAAACAAATGGAGAGAAATACAATTGCTGTAGAAGATTTTAACAGATCTTAATATTTATCAAGTTAACTAAAAAAGAACATAGAGTATTAGATAATATAATAGTGTTGAATTAATGGCTACAAATAGAACATTTCCCCCACAAGACAAGTATGCACCTTGTTTTCAAGCATCTTCAAGGCTGCCTTATTCTGTTTCAGAAAGTAGAAATTTTACAGAAATTTTAGATTCTTTGACCGTATGTAAAACAGATTAATAATAAAACTTTAAGAAACAACAAAAAACAAAAACTCTAATCTCTTAGAAATAGAAAAAGTACTTGCACGTATAATTATTGGATCAAAGAGGAAATCTTCAATTGTAGACTGTTTAGATAATGAGGACTTTGAGGCTACAACATATCAAATATTGTGGTTTGAAGCTAAAGCTGTATTCAGGAATGACTTGATAGCCCTAAATGCCCAGATTGCCCTAGTCCTTTAACTGTAATTGTTATTGACATTCAAAATGAGTGACTTCTATCAAAAAACAAAACTAAAGGAGTGTTGGAATTGATCTACCGTAAATTCATGAATTTTTTTTTTATCACATAGACTTTGCTACAGGACTTGTCTTATGTTTGAAGAACCTGGCTTGGAAGATTATAGTGAAGTTCGTGTTCAAATTTTAGGATCTGAAAAAACAGGTAGAGCACAAGCTAAAGCAAATTTAAATGGAGTAAGTAGAACAAGAGATTTCTTATTCCAGTGTAAATGAATGGGTGGGAATATTCTTAATCACTTACGTATGAAAGTATGTATTGTAAAGACCAACCTGGCTAAGGTTAATGGGTTATGAGTTTTGGGTTACTTCTGCTTTATAGTGTGTATTTGAAAAAAAAAGTCTCCAGTTCTATAACAAGATTTTGATCCAATTTGAATTTTCTATTTACCTATGGCAAAACTCACCCCAATTCTATTTCTTTCCTTTCTTGTTCCACATTTAATATTTGGGTTATGTTTAGGCTGTTGGGTGTCACATATATGATTTTCTTCAAAAGTTTTTAGAGAGCTGTGAATATTTAAATTTTTAACTACTAACTTCTTCTTTAGCAGTAAAAACAGAAATAATAGTTCTTACATTCTTGCTGGAAAATTTCTAGCTATTCACTAGAAAAGGGATCAGAGATGCAGAGTTGTATTTTGCTTACATTAAAAAAAATTCAACATATAAAGTATGTCAAAATTTGTTGTGATCACTCATTGAAAATCAATTTCATTAATCTAATTTAATCCAAGGCATTTTAAGATTATTTTTAAAAATATGAATGGCCAAATCAAACAAAATGAAGTATGATTAATGTCTCATTAAATTATAGATAATTAATTTGACTTTGTTTAGGTAGTTTTTTTCTCTATCCATATATTTATTCCTAGCAGCATTATTACACATGTATCTTATATTATATAAACTTTCTATTCACCTCTGTAACTCTTTTGAATAATTTTTTAGGACTTTTTAACCCCAATAGTCATATTCAGGTTTGACTATCTTATTTGTTCTGGATTATTTGTGGATATTTGGGTCTATAGTGATTGCTTTCCCTTAATAAGTATTAATCAAAGATGGGAAAATAGATGGGAAATAACAGTGACAACAATAACAATAACAATAATAACTGAGAGGTTAACATGTGCCCAGCACCATTCTAAGTGCTTTATTGTGTTGTCATTTAGCCCTCACAATGACCCTTTTAGGTAGGTCTGTTAGTATTTCTATTTTCTAAATAAGGAAACTGAGGCACAGAGAGGTTGAATAATTTGTCTATGGTCAAACAGCTAATGAGGGGCAGGGCCAGATTTTCAACTCCCTACCATCTACTTCTAGCATCTGCACTTTTTTTTTGTTTGTTTTGTTTGCTGAGGAAGATTGGCCCTGAGCTGACGTCTGTGCTCGTCTTCCTCTATTTTGTATGTGAGCTGCCGCCACAGCATGGCTTGATGAGTGGTGCGTAGGTCCACGCCCAGGATCCAAACCTGCGAACCCCGGGCTGCAGAAGCAGAGCACACAAACCTAACCACTACACCACTGGGCCGGCCCCAAGCACCTGCACTTTTAACCAGTAGGAGCAAGAGTTTCTTTTAGTGTAGAGTCAATGAAAATGACCCAAAACCTTTGTAACTGAATTATTAAGGCTTTAATAACATAAAAATATAATTTATTAAATTTTAGAAAAGAAAAATAATATTGTTATTTGTAATCCTAGATATATTAAAGTAAAAATAACTCAAGTATCTGTGTCCTAATCTTTATTGAGATTCTTTTCTATTTAGGAATTTTCTCTTCTATATAAAAGTAAGCTCAACAAAATATTGGCTAAATATTTTATTTTGGTAACACTTTTTGGAGAAAGAATTCTTGGTTTCCTAATTTTTGCAGTCTGTTATTCATTTCATTTTATAAAGCCTCAAAAATGCCAAGAACTCCTGTGTTTTATTTTGTAGACTAGTGTGTGGTAAGGTCAGGATATAAACTTAGGGGCTATTTAGAATTATAAGAGAAGTTTTAGATGCTTGATAAAACCCAGAAACAGGAACCAGGTGTCAAAGTATAGATATTTCACTATACATAGAAATATGTGCCCCATTAGTTGCCAGGTGATTTAATTGCCATATTGAATTCACTGAATTAGAATTAGTGAATGTAGAATTTAAAATGAAAGGTTGGTGTGAAAGCCAACTTTTAATTTAATCTGTTGTTTGGAAGGTGCTTTTTATTTAAAGATGCTTGAAAACAGTACCTATGTCCATGAACCTCAATTTAGTCACATAATTAAATTGTCAAGTAGATTCATTAAGTTGATTTTAGAGAGAGAGTAAGATCGTGGGAAAAGTAGAAGTTTAATTATTGGTCTTACTAAGATAATTATATCTCGTGTTTGTACTTGAGGAAACGTTTCCCATCTGATACGACATTGTTTCATCCTAGTAGCTCAGTGAAGGAGCTAGGAAGCTGATATGGTCTGCATTTTACTTAAAAAGAAAATTAAGTTATAGAGAAATGAACTGACTTAATTAAGCACAAGCAGGGCTTTAGAATAAGAGGCAGAACTAGACCTCAGATTTCTACTCCTTCCTATTGACCTTCCAAATGACCACACATTTCAAAGAAGGTGATGGCTGAATTCTTAAAATATTCAAATAAGACATTTTTACTTATATACTGTAATTCTGTTTCAAACTAGGATAGTTGATTCATTCTATAATAAATTTTCCAATGACTATAAATAATCTATGTTGTAGATATTTTTTAGGAGAAATTGAGCTATAGAAATTATACACATATAACTGAAAATCACTTGTCATATGAAGAAAGTAATCAGCACCAGTTAAATGCAAGAGAGGAGAAATGGAGGAACAAAAGGAATTTTACAAATACAATTTTAGCAATTTTTCCAAGCAATCATTACCGTGTGTCAAGTTGTCATCCTGAGATAAAATTTATTATTATTAATTTTTGAGGAACCAAAAGTGTCATCTATTTTTAATCAGACGTTTGTTTTTGTGGACATATGTGGCACAGTCAGAAAAACTTATAATAATAAACTCCTCATAGTAATCATGCAAACCAAAAATAATTATATGGTCCAGAAAAAAATCTTCTTTCATGGTTTGCAAATTCAGGTTTGTGCCTTATTTTGAGGTATGCATTTATTAACTTCTACTCTTTGCTATTAGGGTCCTCAAGAAGTAGTCCTTTAGCTTTTAGTACATCATAAACAGAAGGCGGCAATGGAAATTTTTTCAAAAGAAATTGCACCAACCGGAACTAGAGGGTAAATATACATATTTTTAGTTACAGATCTAAGAATCCCCTACTTTCCTATCACCATCTGAATTATAATATTCATTAGTTGGCCCTTCTGAACTTGGCAATGTGTGCTGAGCTACACAGGTCTCGCCATATTCACAGCCCTTTTGCCTCTGAGCACTTTAATACCTTTAAACATTTGCTGTGTATATATTCTTTCTCATCATATTTATTTCAAGTTTATCAAAAATGTTAAAACATCCTAACATTAAGTATGGCCATATATATTTGTCTATTATCTATATATCAAATGGTGGATTTAGATGACAGTCCAGAAAAAGCAACCTGGTGAAGTTCATTTTGGGGGTGCTCTGCCCATGCCACCACCCCCATTCTGTGTTCTAGTTCTCCCATGTTAGGATCCCATTTCCCAGAATGGTCTCTTCTTTCCTAGTGCTCTCTGAACAGGTCTCATGGTGTCTTGTGCCATACCATCCCCAGGCACACAGCATCCTTTCCTACTATGTGCTTGCTTTTCTCTCACAACTGAAATGGACCTGCCACCGTCACAGGACCAGGCTGCTCAAGGCTTCAGTTTTGCTAATCCAATGAACTCATTCATTCATCAGGACATAACATTTGAAAGGCCTTGAATTTCCACATTTCACATAAAGAGAAATGGAGGCTTAGAGAGGTGAAGTGGGTAAAATGAGAGAGGGCAGGCCCCTTCTTTTGCCTCCCAAGAAGAGAAGTAAAATTTTCTAGAAATGTTAGTATCATGGGGAAAAGTTCTGTTCTATTTATACTTTTTCCTCTTCCTCTACCAATGATTAAAAATGGAGGGCAAAATTGAATTTTGGCTATGCAAGACTTACATTTTAAAAGTAAAACAAAGTAAAAATCAACAAGTGCAACTGCATACTAAAAGGTTTCTTCACAGCAGAAGTAATAGTCAACAAAATGAGAAGACAACCTGTGGAATAGGGGAAAATATTTGCAAGCCATATATCTGATAAGGGGCTAACATCCAAAATATATAAGGAAATCGTACAACTCAATAACAAAACAACAAACAATCTGATTGAAAAATGAGCAAAAGACTTGAATAGACATTTTTCCAAAGAAGATATGCAAACGGCCAATAAGTCCATGAAAGGGTGCTCATCACCACTAATCAGCAGGGAAATGCAAATCAAAACCACAATGAGATATCCCCTCACACTGTTAGAATGGCTGTTATCAAAAAGACAAGAGATAACCAATGCTGGTGAGGATGTATAGAAAAGGGAACCTTGTGTACTTTTGGTGGGAATGTAAATTGGTGCAGCCACTATGGAAAACAGTGTGGAGGTTCCTCAAAAAATTAAAAATAGAACTACCATATGATCCAGCAATTCCACTTCTGGATATATATTCCAAAGGAAATGAAATCACTATCTTGAAGAGATATCTGCATTCCCATGTTCATTACAGCATTATTCACAATAGCCAAGAAATGGAAATAACTTAAGTGTCCATCGACAGATGAATGGATAAAGCAAATGTGGTGTGGGGGGGGGGGGAATATTATTCAGCAGTAAAGAAGAAGGAAATCTTGTCATTTGTGACAACATGGATGGACCTTAAGGGCATTATGCTAAGTGAAATAAGTCAGATAGAGAAAGACAAATTCTGTATGATCTTGCTTATATGTGGAATCGAAAAACATTGAATTGATAGAAACAGAGTAGAATGGTGGTTGCCAGGGGCTGAGGGGTGGGGGAAATGGGGAGATGTTTGTCAAAGAGTACGAACTTTCAGTTATAAGATGAATAAGTTCCAGGGATCTAGTGTACAGCATGGAGATTATAGTTAATAATACTGGATTGTATACTTGAAAGTTGCCATGAGAGTAAAGCTTTAATGTTCTCACCATAACAACAACAACAGCATGATAATTAACTGAGGTGAAGGATATGTTAATTAACCTTATCATAGTAAACATTTTGTGATATATACGTGTATCAAATCATCACATTGTATACCTTACACTTACATAATGTTATATGTCAATTATATCTCCATAAAGCTGGGAAAAAGCTAAATTAGAATAAGAACCACATTATGGAAAGAGCAGAGGCGTATTCACCATAAAGGTGATGAAACTTAAACTTCAGGACCCCCTACTTGCATGGGCCCCTTCCAAGCCTCTACCATTGTAAATTTTCTAAGAATATTTTATCTGCAAGACTATTATCTCTTTCTACCTTAACTACCCTTTTGTCAAACTTTTCTGTGTGTATTTATTTATGTGCCTCCCTGGCTGTTCTGTGTCTGGTATTGTTAGCCTGCTTGGTGTAGGCTGTGCTCCACAAGAATATTCATGCCTCATCCACACCAACTCACCTAAAATTTCATGATGCTGAAAGTGGGACGAGAAGTTTAGTTGCTGTGTGAATGATTTTTAGCTCCCAGCACCAGAAGTATATGGGTAGTTGAGTAGAAACAGGTTCAAAATGTGTGCAGTTAGAAGTCAGTCCATATGTGGAAAATTCTTCCAATCATTAGGCATGTAAAATTCATTAAGTGTGTAAAATTCATGAGGCATGTAAGCAGAATTCAATTCTCACTGTCACCTAGTCGAAACTGGAAGTTCTCCCCTCTCAGAAATATAATTGGCAATGACACATATATAATTATAATAATATCCCAAAGTGAAATTATTTTTAACATATTTCTATATGAGATCAACAGATATTCTTTCCAGAAATAAATTGTAACAAATTTTCAGACTACATCAAAAACAGTAATTCATTGAGAGAGATAAATTTCAGATAGAAACCAATTAATGAAGAGTAATGAATCATATGAACATGATGGAAAAAGATTTAACTTTCTTGTTGAGTTGACAACAAATACTGACATCAATAAAATAGCATAAAATTCTTGATACCCCACTACAGTGAATCATCAATGACAAACTGGTTGAGTGTCACCATAAAGTATTTAAAATTAACTTGCACAGGAAAATCAAAATGCTTTGAAATGTTACAGCTCATGCAGGAAAGAAAGTTCTTTCCCAGACTTAAACTTTACATGACATAAACAAGTTGTGAAGCTGAAAATTTTTTTCAAAACTATCAATAATAAAGAATACATTTCAATCTGCTGTGCTGAAGAAATAACTGAAAACCTTTTTGACTATCTCTATAGAAATTTATATTTAAAAATTATTTAAAAATAAATAAATAGGGGCAGGCCCGGTGGCGCAAGCGGTTAAGTGCACGTGCTCCGCTTTGGTGGCCCGGGGTTCACAGGTTTGGATCCTGGTTGCGCACTGACACACCGCTTGGTAAGCCATGCTGTGGCGGCGTCCCGTATAAAGTAGAGGAAAATGGGCACGGATGTTAGCTCAGGGCCACTCTTCCTCGAAAAAAAAGGGGAGGATTGGCATTGGATGTTAGCTCAGGGCCAGTCTTCCTTACAAAAAAAAAAAAATAGATAAATAAATTAATAAAAATTATTTGCACTTGAAGAAATGATCAGAGTATGCAGCTTAGAAATGTAGGAAATGACATTGGAGAAGGATGGTAGGCAGTTAATAAAAATATTATGCTCTTTTTCTAGATTCTTTTATGTTAGTGGTATTTGTCAGATTTATAAAATTTTGTAATTTCTTGTGATTTTTTTTTCTCATTCACTTTCATATCTGGTTTTGTAGTTTTAATTTTGTATTATTTTTCTTAACAATGTTTCTGCAAATTGTATTAGCTTCAGTCCTCACAAAATCTAGACCTGCTTCACTTCTAGTTAATGAGTCTGCTACTTGATTTTTAATGTTAAAAAAGTTACAAAATGTTTTAAAGCCCCAGTTTCTTCTCTTTTCTGAGAACAGTAATGAATAATGCCTGGTTAGATACCCTATAACGTTGTAGGGTTCTAAAAGAAGGACAGAGGGAGAAGGGAAAGCAAGGGGGGAGAGAGAGAGAGAGAGAGGAAGAAGAAGGAGGAGGAGGGAGGATGGAGAGGAGAAGGGGGGAGATGGGAGGGAAGAGAAAGTGGGAAGGGGAATATGTGGTAGTTTATGTTTTAAGCTGCAAATGCAACAACCTACATGAGCAAAATACAAAGTGATCTCAATGAACTATTTCTATAGTCTATGACCTGCTCCTGTCTTGTCTTAGCCTGTTGCTCACATTTTACTTTTTTATTGGTGATTTGGGATTGCCATTTTGAACATATGAACTGCATAGACTGACTCTCCCTTTATAGTGTCCATTAATCTTCAGGTTTGAGAAAAATAAAATCCCCAATTTGTTTAAGTTACTGTTTTTTTGTTTTTTTGTTTTTTTTAGTTTCTGAGGCAGCTAAAAACAACTTCTAAGTGTTACTTAATTTAGGAATGAGTTTAGGAATTCTGGGTACTCCTATTAAATGTCCTCATTCTAGGCCAAATTTTTCTTACCATTTCTTTTAATGGAACATTCACAGCACATAGTCTACTTTCTGAGATACAGAATGGGACGGTTTGACACAGTGTTACATCACTGCATAAGAGTTACCAGCTTTCTGTTTTCAGTATCTGTGCCTGTGTTGCTCAATGCCCCTCCTCCTTCAGTAATCCAATTCCACAGTTCAGGTTGCAGGGCCCATTTCCAAGTACCAAATTCTATGTAGGTCTAAGTTCTTGGTCTCAAGCAGGATTCTAGCTAGTTTAAGCAGAAAGAGATTTATTGAAAGTTATTCGGTGGCTCCCAGAATCTCGGGAGACCCATCGAACCAGTTTTGGATGCTATCCAGTCAAAACACACATGCGTGTGCGCGCACATGTACACACACATACACACGCACGCACGCACAAACAGTGTGGTTCCAGGGAGCCACTGCTGCACCAGGCAGGTAGGATACTGTAGGTCAGAGTTGACCTTAGTTGTCTCAGAAGAACCACGTGGCTCCACCACCATGCTCCCCAGAAGATATAAACTCCCTGCACCCAGTGGGCACCTCTCACTGCTCATTTCTCATCCAAGTCTTGGCTAGATGCCTTGCTTGCCAGGAACTTAGGCCACATGTGTGCGCCCTAGCTGCGGCAAGACTGGAAATTGTTGGAGTTACAATGAGTGAGGGTGAGCCAACAACCTTCAGAATTTGCCAGTTTCCTGCTTCCTTACTAATTCATTGTGAGACTTTAGGCAAAGTGCTTAGCCTCTATAATCCATTTTCCTAATACCTAACATGAGGATTTTGGGCTCCATGAATTCCAAGAGTCCTTACAGTAATACAAATCTGTGTCTGTACTAGTTAGAATTCTGGCTTCTAGTGATGGAATCCTTACATGAACTAGTGAAAGTAAGTCAGTGGAATTTATTGGCTCTTATAACCTAGTTGTGGGAAGAGCAGTGGTGAAGCTGGCTTTAGGGGTGTCGTCTGGCCTCTCCCTGTCTCCCTTCTCTGCTCTCTGTGTGTTGGCTGTAAAGAGCAGCTTCTCCGTGAAGCTGGAGAAACAGCCCCTGACAGCTCCAGGACTCGTATCCAAACAAGCCTGAGATCCTAGAGGGAAACAACTCCTCTTTCCCAGAATCAGCTTCTAAGGTCCAGAAGAAGGACCCTTATTAACCAAGCCTGGTTTGTGTGTCAGCTCTTGTGGTCAGAGGAGTGGAGTCTTTAAGCAGAAAAAGGGTGTCACACAGGCATGGCCACCAGAGAATTGTTTCGAGGCAGTCAGCCACCCCAATCTGTGACGAGTGCAGATTCTGAGATCTAGTGTCCCATGGTGTGTGATGTGGGGTTTCTTCATTTGTTTTCAGGCTTTTGTTTTTGTGTATCTCAATGTCGTGTGGGTCTTAATAGGAGATACACCATATACAACCGAGCAGCTGCACTCATGAAGCTCAAACTTTAATTATAGAGATAAAAGCAAATAGAGGCATATGAAGTCCTAATTGTAAACAAACAATTTAATAGTTTTAGGGAAAGATTTGAAATCCTAAAGCAGATGAATGTGGGACTTGAAGGGATCATTGATTTAACAGTTTTTGCCAGGCATTTGCCCCAAATCATATTACCAAGCCAAATCATATTTAGGTTGAAAGATCAGTGGTAAAATAAAAAATTGATACTTTTTCCTGAACTTTTGGCCTTGATGGTTTTTTTTGGGTGTTGACTGTGTTGGTATATAGACAGTATTTTCCTTGGGAAGGTTACATTATTGTACTGAATATATTTTGTCTTCAGCAATAAATATGACAATATGGTTTTTTGGTCTTATATTTTATCAACATAGCTTGTATAACAGGAAAAATATCTACTATTTTCTCCTTGGAATCAAGGAATAGGTAGCTCACCCTACAATTTATCTGGAAGGCAGATAGCATTTTGCATATGAAGTTATATCGTGTTGGCAATTAGATTGTTGAAAATGTGTGAAAAGTTTCAGCCGATCAATGTATTGGCCTTTGGTTCATCATACAAATGAACTTCTTGGTTTTATAATCTGAAGCACATGCATATTAAGAAGAGAAAACTAATTGCAGTAAATCCTGGCAGTAATCCGGGTGTTTCAATAATGTCACATTGTTATTTCTGAATTTACTTGTAACACTGTTACATAAGGGTCTTATTTTTAAATTATTTTAGTCTTGTTGGCTTCTGCTTCTCTGATGATTAAATTAGATTTATTTAATTACATTACGTTTAATTAGATTTTTTACTTATATGTCAGGTCAAAGCTCTTGAATGCATTTTGTACCCTTTACTTTGTGGACAATCCGTATCAATGTAGTTAGTGGTTTATACACATTCTGTTTAATTATTTCTTTCTTGGAATTTCTATTGCAATAGGTGGTTACCAATTTATATACTTTGGGGATGATAGAGGATCACTTCTTGCTTTTAAAAGTAGGATATATCCATTCCAATAAGTGGAATATAACCATTTTAATGACTACCAAAGTCATTTTTAATGACTATTTATCCCAGCACTTATGTTCCCTTTTCATTGTAGGTTAAGTGACTCTTAAAACTAAATAGGAATCCTTAATATTCCAGGGATTCAATCCACAACCTCTGATGAATGCCAATGCCATATAGAGAATCGTTGTCTTGGTGTAAATAAAATTTAAAATCCTGGCATTATAATCTAATTGAGAAATCTATTTGGAGAGATGGGTTACTAGAGATGAAATGTGTCCTCATGGAGCAAAAGAAAACAAAAACAATGATAGTGGGGGTATAGGATGTTCTGGAAACACACAGCAGGAGAGCCCAGCCCAGCCTAAGGGTACCAAGGCAGTGGTAATAAACTGAGAATGAAAGATTGTTAGTAGTGATGCTTAGCCTTGTGAAAAGAGTTCTAGTCAAAGGAAATAGCATGCATGAAAGCCTGGAGGTAAAAGAGAGGTTGGCAGTTTGGGAGAAACTAAAAGAAGTTCCCTTCAGCAGCAGCATAGAGTTGAGGTCAGCAGAGGAAAAGGTGTTAGGAAACTGATGACAAAAGAGGCCTAATCTAGGGTAGGATTAGCAAGACGGAACATAATGGGCAGATCGCAGACCTTTAGGAGGCTGAATTTACAGGGCTTACTGATTAACTGGATTTGAGAAACAATGGAGAGAGGAGAATCAAGGATCATTCTGGAATCTGCCTTGGACTACTGGGTGGGTGGAGGTACCACTCATGGAGAAAGAGAACATGGGGGAAGAAGCAGGTTTGGGGGAGTCTGTGGGACATTTCAAGATATCCACTGGGGAGCTGCTGAGGAGATAAAGGCTGAGGATTCATCAATATATAGATACTAATTTCATATCAACATGCAAAGGATTTGCAAAAGAGGATCCTTCAAAATAGACTTAGAAGGATCTGCTGGAGGAGGGAAGAGAAACTCGGACAGAATGCTTTCAAAAATTCAAGGGAAGGAAGTATTTCAAAAAAGATTGAATGGTCGTAGTGTCAAATGCTACAAGGAGGTCAAATAAGATAAAAACTAAAAACTTCACATTGGATTTTGAAATAAGGATGTTGCTGGTGACCTTTGCAAAAACACTTTCAGTCAAGTGGCCTGGGCTGAATCCAGATGCAGAGTTGTGGAATGAATAGGAGATAGTAAGTAAGAAGAATGTTAGTGAAAGGGAGGATGAAGATAAGGCGGTAGCTAGAGAAAGATGGGCAGTTGAGGGACAGTTTAGTTATTTAATACAGGAGAGACTTGAGTGTGTTAAACACTGATGATGTGAAATAATTAGTGGAGAGAGAGAGGTTGAAGATACTGAAGGGGAGGATGCTGCAATCAATAGAGGGAAACCTCTGAGAAGGTAGAAGAAGATGGGATCCACAGGATTGGATAAGGGGCCTCCCTTTAACTGTAAAAGGGAGGGAAGATTGGGTTCAGTGTCAGGAATGCTTTCAATTGCAAGTAACAGAAAACCCAGCTACTAATAGTGCCTCAGTCAGGCAGAGGTTTATTTTTCTCAGGTGACAATAAATTTAAGGTAAGTCGTTGCTAACATGGCTTCTACAGTCAATGATATCAGCACTAAGGGGTTGACATCACTATGTTCATCTAGCCTTTTTTTCTCAGGCTGTGATCAAAGCAGGAAAAAAGGAGAAGGGATGGTGTTGGCTACACTTGGTCCTTTAATCAGGAAAGTGTTTCCAGAGGCCACCAGGAGACTTCTGCTTACATCTCATTGGCCAACACTGTGTCCCGTGGCCACGCATAACTACAAGGGAGGCTGGGAAAGCTTCTTATCCTTATGGTAGAAGAAGTCAAGGGAGACAGGACTTGGGAATGGCATTTAGATCATCCTAATGGCAGTGTCCACCACAGAGCAAGCGCAGATAATTTCTAAGTTTGGTAGCATGCAGGTGAAAGACTTCCCATCTGATATTTCTTTTTTTTCCTGAAGTTGAAAATGAGATCATCTGCTAAGAGAGTAATGAAGCATTTGGAAGTGGTGAAAATAGGAAATGCCCTCTTTGGAGAATTGGAGAGATTGGAGACTGATGACAGACAGCGCTTTTTGAACCACACTGAGGTTCAATGGAGGTTAGAGACCGTGGACTCATAGGACTTGTGACTAGAGGATTGTGTGACTTCTCAAAGAGTGACCAGGGGACAATGAGAATGTTATTCTTCACTGTATGTTATATTTTTGAGGCATATAAAGTGATTGTTTTATTTAATTATTTTTATTTTGAACTCTGTTTCTATGATATTCATAGTTATTCTTTTGAAAAATTTTTATTTATGCTGTATAAATCATTACCTCCTTATTTTAAATATGTCTGTTATAGATTTACATACTGATATTATAGGAGATTGATAGTATATTTATTTCTGTGGAATTTTTTTCCACAGCTTTTTATTTTGAAAATTTTCAGATCTATAGAAAAGTTGAAAGTGTTGTACAATGAACACCCTTATATCATTCACTGACATTAACTAACTTTCCCGCATTTTCCGTCTCCTTTCTTTCTCTCTCTCTCCACACACACACATACACATACCACACACACACGCACCACACATACCTCACATACACGTTTTTTTCCTGAACAATTTGAAACTTACAACTTAAGTCGTGGACAATAAGACACTTCAGCCCCAAACACCTCACCATACAACTCCTAGTAATTAGGACATTCTCCTATGTAACCACAACAGCAGAATTTTTTGCATCTTAGAGAATTAACATTAATTTCATCATTTAATAGTCACTATGTATTTACATTTCCCCCTTGTCTCCAAAGTGTCTTTCAACCCAAATAGTCTGAAGGAGACTATTTGAAAACTATACTTATTTTTAAATTAGATTTTTGAAGTGCTCTTTAGCAGTAGGCTTAGTGTTAAAATTTTGTTGCCATTTGTCAGGGCTTTTTCAATCTTTCCAGATTTTCATTTTAGATGCACACAACAATATATAGTATCTTATATATGTGTATATATCTAAAACTTATATTTGTATCAGTGTTTGTTTTCCCAATATACTTTAGCAATACCCTCCTACTTCCCAGTTTAATCACCAAACCTTTCCATCCTCCATTTTTGACTATGGTTGAGCATTGTGTAATAGATATAAAGTATCTACATTATCTCTTCAACATGTCAATTAAAGCTATATTTGAGTATATACTATAAACTGTTACTTTCATTGTTCAAATGGTAAAAGTGACTTAATATTTGCCCAAGTGTGTAAAGTAGCTATTTTATGGGTATATTAGGAATGTTAATTCATAAAATCTAACTCAGTGAGAGGAAGGTATTTTGTATAGAAATTCAATTTACTTTATGTAAAATTGAACATACTAGTGATTAATGTCCTCTGGATGAAGGATACTCTAAATATAATACAAACATAACTCTTTATCAAGGAACTGGAATTCTAAAACAACATGGAAATGGACATGTAAATAAAAGAGTTGATAAAGAAATGGAGCATGTACGTTGAGGCTGTTTGCCAAATGCAGGAATAGGACTGAGGGTATTTAAACAGAAATAAGTTCCTTGATTTATATTGTCTCCTTTTAATTTTCATACTTATTTAATCTATTAATACACAAAAATAGAGTGATTGAGACTTAAGATATTTTACTTGCATTTTCACCATCATGCAAAAGTAAACGGTATGGTGTTCGTTCCTACTAGAAGGCATTGATGTCTGGGGTGTTGTACTGGACTAGCCACAGGCGTTTGGGCCCATGCAGCTCCCCATTAGAACTGAAACTTCTCTGGTCACACCGACCCTGGACAGCATCAGCCACAGGAGCCCAGGATGCACAAACTCCCCTGATATGGGCCCCAGTCACTAGCACTGAGCTTCAGGGCTCCCAGTGTACCAGGGGGTTTCCAGTGTTTGAATTATTTATAATTAAAAACACTATAGACATAAAATTACATAGAAACAAATATGTCTCATCATCTTTTGATCAGGGCCTTTTTGTGGTGTATGTACTTGTTGGTGTTAACTCTGGTTGAGTTGAAATTGTCTGTCAATTGTGCCTGCATCTGAGCAGCCAAACCTGGCTGAAAAAGAACAAGAGCACACTGACAGGCCTTAGTTTAATTCATGACCACTAACGTGGGCCTAACAGGTCTGACTCTCTTTCTGGAGTCCATTCACTCACCTGCAGGACTCGATCACTATTTCTTACCTTCTCTCCATACCCCCCTCCACTCACTCTCAGCTGGTGGTTTTGCTTCATAGTATTTCACTGAGAAAATGGAAGCAACACAACTGAATCCCTCATTCTTCCACCATCATGTCTACAAACCTACCTGGATCAAGACCCATATAACTAACTGCTTTCCCTCCTTTTTAGTTAAGCATGAACCATCCAGGCTCTGCCTGATGCTGGGGCACTAGATTCCATCCCCTCTCACCTATTGAAGGACATTAGGCCAGGAGTTGTCCCCTTATCCTCTTTTACATTATCAATTTTCCCTATCTCCTGGATCTTTCCCATAGGCTATAAACATGTTGTAACATCTCCCATCATAAAAACAACAGATGTCCTCCTTTGACATCTTCCTTTATTTACTAATTCACTTTTTAAAAATTCTTGTTATGGCGGCTGGCCCAGTGGTGTAGCGGTTAAGTGCACGCGCTCCGCTTCGTCCGCCCGGGGGTTCGCAGGTTTGCATCCTGGGCATGCACCAACGCCCCGCTTGTCAAGCCATGCTGTGGCGGTGTCCCATATAAAGTAGAGGAAGATGGGCATGAATGTTAGCTCAGGGCCAGTCTTCCTCAGCAAAAAGAGCAGGATTGGCAACGGATGTTAGCTCAGGGCTAGTCTTCCTCACAAAAAAAAAAAAAAATTCATGTTATGGCAAAACTCCTTTAACGCAGTTGTTAAACTTCACTTCCTCTTCTCCTGTTCACTCTCAAATTCACTCTAGTTGGGCTTTTGTCCACACTGTCAGAAACTGCTCTTCTCAAGGTCGAGAGTTCTCATCTTTTATCTTATTCCACCCATCGGCAGCACTTGTTACAGCTGATCATTCAATCCTCCTACTTTGTCTTGTTTTCTCCATTTTCTTTGCTATTTCTCCCTGCCTTTTAATGTTGGAGAGTCCCAGGTTACACTCTTTGGCCTTCCCCTCTTCTCTAGCTACAGTCACCCCAAATTAGGGATTCTTAACCTGGAGCGCACAAACCTGGTCTCTGTGACTTTGAAAGAGAAACATTTCTTCTTTATCTTCGCTAAGCTCTAAATGAAACTTTGCATTTCCTGCAATTGTGAATGTAGAGAACCAAACCGTGGTAATATTAGCAGTATCTGCAACTTTATCTCTAATAAAAATTTATAGATATTTTCATATCATTACAGTTGTTACAGATCTCTTGAAATATTTATGCACACGACTTCTCTGAAATGACTAGTTATTCTGCTCACTGTTAGATCTCATTATTTAGTGTATTAATAAAAACCATTATTTTACCATACTATAACTTTTTAAATATTTTGATGGCATATTTCGTTATAATTGGTTTTCTTTATAACAATTATATATACCAAAATATATTTAAAATATATTTTATTTTATGCATTTAAAATGTCATTCAGAGAAGGAGTCTGAGTGTCTTAATAGACTTTCAAAGGAGTTCTTGGCACAGAAACCTTTAAGAGTCCATAGCCTAAATGGTCTCTGATCTCACAGCTTTAAGTACTATTGAAAGTTCATGTCTCCCAGATTTATATTTCCTGCCCAATCTCCCTTTTCAGCTACTAAACTCACATGTTCAACTAAACTCATATACTCAGCATTTCCTCTAATTGGTACCTCAAAACTAACGTGTCAAAAACCAAGCTCCTGAATCTCACTCCCCAAACCTCTTATAGTCTTCCCCCCCTCAGTAAAGGGCAACTCCATTTTCTAGTTGCTCAGGTCAAAAACTGTGGAGTCACCCTTGGCTCCTCTCTTTCACAAGCCACATCCGATCTACTGGGTATCTCATTGACTCTATCTTCTAAGGCTACGCAGGGTCTAACCATTTCTTACCAGTTCCACACCGCCCATCCTGGTCCAAGCTATCATCTTCTCTTGCCTGGATTTTTGCAATAGTGTGTAACAGCACTCACTGCCTCCACCACTGCCTACCCCACCCCCCAGCATGGATGTGTGTGTGCACACACACACGAACACACACACACACACACACAATTATCAAAACAGGAGCCAGAATGATCCTGTTAAAATATTCTTTAATCAGATCATGCTACTCCTCTCCTTGGAACTTTCCAAGGGCTTCTCTACTCAAAGTAAAAGCCAAAGTCTTTACAGTGGCCCATGAGGCCCCCATGATTTGGCCCCTGCTTATCTCTGTGACCCAGGTCCCACCACACACCCCTCATTCCATGCCCACTACTTCTTGTTATTCCTCCCATACACCAAGCATGCTTCCACCTCTTGGACTTTGAACTTGCTGTTCCCTCTGCCTGGATGGAATGCTCTTTTTCTGAATGGCTTTTTCCCTTATGTATAAAATAGCAATCCCTTCCACCACACCCTCATCGCCTTTTCCATGCTTTATTTTTCCCCATAGCACTATCACTACCTGACGTATTACAGGTTAATTACTTCTTTCTTGCCTTGCTCCCACCCTTAGAATGTAAGTTCCATGCAGGCAAGGACTTTTTGTCTCTCTTGATCACTGCTGTATCCTCAATGACTAGAACAATGCCCGGCCTCTATAGGTACTCAATAAATGTTTGTTGGATAAATCATTTCTTCCATTCCACACAATTTTTCAGTATCTTTAGGAGATGAAGATTATAAGCTTTTTTAAAAATAAAATATTCAGAAACTTATTGTTTTAAATCATAGTTTTAAGTGCGAACACACTTCAGTATTAATACTTTACTCAACTCTATATTGAACTATAGCATTTCCATATATAAGATTTATTTATTCACACCCACTATTTTTCTAATGATTGAAGCTATAATATAGTTTGTTTTGGGTGTCATTAAGAAAGTCTTAGAAATGTGAGTAATTTAAAATTGGTATCCTGAAAAAGTAATCACATTTTAAGTTAAAGATACCATCTAGAAACACAAAATTGAAGGAAAAGATAAAGTTATGGTCAGCCCGTTGCTATTTTAGAAGTCTAGGCTGCTCACAGAATTATATCTCAAGGGAAAAAAATTTTGTAATGAAATCTTTTTCATTCTGAATTTTTTTGTGAACCTAAAAAATGACTTGCTATTTTGGCATATTAGTATTTATATTATAATTACAGCAGGAGGCATGAACAGCCACTTTTGATGTTCCCAGCATTACGTGCTTTCCCCGATTCCAACCTGGAGCAAAAACAGATAATTAGATTCTGTTACTCTGTGATCTCTTCCAATTCTAATATTCTGTGATTAAATGATGTCAGCAAGTATCGTGCTTTTAGAGAAATAAGATTATTCACATTTAGGAAAAAAACTTTTTGGTGCTTTTTGTTAGCTATTATGAGTTTTCTTTGAAATGAAAAGTGCTTAAGTATGGGAAATATGAATCCTCTTAAGTTTCCAGAAGATCCCCATCACTAACCACTTCTTACCAAATCCTGTGCTAAACTCTGATCTAAATCGCTGGGCTCTCTTGCCTGGATTGTTGTGAAAGGCTTCTAACTTCCTAGAGTCACTATCTTTGCAACAGCTCGCATCTTGTCCCTACATAGCCTCCAGGAGATCTTCACATGGTGGTTTCCTTCTGCCATTAAAGCAGAATACAGACTCCTTCCACGGCCACATGGCCTCACCTGTGGGACCCTGCCCACCTCACTAACCTCACCGTCTACCTTTCACCACTCTTTACTGCCTTCTTTCTGCTCCTTGAACATGCCAAGCCCAGAACTCTTGTTCTTCCTGCTCTATCCTGACATCTTTCTGGAAAGCTCTATCCTGACATCTTCTCATGAGTTAGGTATCAGCTCAGAGAGGCCTGTCTTTATCACCACAACTGAAGTAGCACCTCTCCTAGTCACTCTATAGCCTGTTACTCTACTCCTTTTTACCATAAAACTTACCACTGCCTGCGATTATGTTATTTCTTTGTCATGTCTTTACTATCTCTCCCTTCCTTCTAAAATGTAAGCTCTTGGAGGACAAGTTATTGTTACCATTCACTAACAACTCTCCAGCACCAAGAGTAGTGCCTGGCTTGTCAGAAATGTTCAGTACATTTATGTTCAAGGAATGGATGAATGAACTAGGTGCAAATGACAGCAAAATACTATCTGGGAGAATGTATCACTCGGAAGAGCTAAGCCTCACTTAGAGGGAACCAAATGGATATCTTCAAATACTTTTCCTCATTTGCCGTGATTTGAATGCATAATTAATTCTAAGACCTTACTCTTTAAAATGATGGCTAATTCTTGTAATAAAATAATTCCATAGAATTCATTATCCTGATGCAGATTAGCAAAAATTTTTAAGATGAGAGTCAAAGTATAGAAAAAAAGCCAGAAGACATATTGGCATATATAGATATGTACTGTTTTGAGGTTAAACAATAAACTGAGAGATTAAGCTTTAGAAATAAATAATACATTTTTTAAAGGCCAACAATTTAGCGAAATTTGGAATGATCTTTACAGTGTAGTTTCTAGAATGACCAATGAAAAAATGACTATGCCATCTTATTTTAGTTACAGAGAAATTGAATTGGCATTATGTTCATACTGGATATCAGTCTTAGATATAAATGTTCCCTAATAATAATGCCAAAGTTGCATAGGTCATACTGGGTTGTCTATATTTTTGGTTGTTGATAATACTTTAAATATTAATTTGACATTTTTACTTTTCTTCATTTCTGTGTATTTTGTTTGTGAACAATCATAAAATCCCATGTGACCTAGATAACAGGAGCATGCAATAAGGACGTACTGTTAGGAGTTTAAGCAGAGTTCGGTAACTATATAGTTTTCACTAATAGGAAAAGAATAAGACAAACCCTCTGTTGACCTTTGTTTCACATTAAAATGACCGGAGTTTGACACCAAAATGACAGCTGGTTAAAACAGCTTGAGATTTCAAAGTGCTTGAGTATATATAAATATTATGACTGATCTCATAAGTGTGTTGGAAAACACGTTAAGAAAGGTCCTTGGTCTAACAGTTTGCTACATTCTCCCCGTTTGGTTTGAGAGAAATACCACCCCACAAAAGTTTTATCTTCTGGAGTTAGAGGAAATAGAATAATTAAAAACATGAAGTTGAACTCAACAGAACCTAGATTGGAGGTTAATATTGTGAATGTAAATTACTCCTTTGTGCACAAACCTAGGGTTCAGATTCCTGTAGTTTGATAATAGGACAGATACTGCTCCAAATTAACTTTATGTAATGAGATGTCTATGGTAATAGGATGTAGAAAATTCATCACTAAAATTTATTTTTGCCACCTCCTTTTCTACAACAGAACATGTTAGGGCAGGGAGAACTCTCAGGGGTCAATGGTACATGGTGGACAGATCATTCCTATACTCTGGTCTCATAGTATTCCAAAAGGCACATCCACCATCTAGCCTGTACTCCTTAAAATTGTCTCGACTTTATTTTTTAAAATCTCATTCAAGCTACTGTTTTTCCTAAACATTATATAACAGCTACTTGGAATTTTCTGTAGGCAAGGAGAACTGGAGATGACAGAGTAGAAGGAATAGGAAGCAGGAGTGATAAACAAAAGTCAGAATGATGTAGTTTGTTAGTGGACAGAATAGATTAAGATTATCAGCAGCACAGGGTTCAGGCAGAAGCTTTCCCATGAGGCTTGTAACATTTCTAAAAGGCATTAGCATCAATTAGTGAAGAATTAATTCAGAAAAGTGGAGGCTGACCAGGGCCATGTAATCAGGGTGTGAGAGCATATCTGAGGGGCAGAGAGAAGGCTGGGACAGTCTTCAGCAGGCAGGAGAGCGGAAGAAGAGGAAGAAGGCGTGGTTGGCATAGGTTGAGATGAATAATTTTATTTCTATGTTTACTTTTTAATTTTTAAAAAGATAGTACATGCACGTGGTACGGAATTCAAACAATTCAACGGAAAATTGAATGAGAATTAAATCAGCTTCCCACCCCAACTCCCAGTCCCGGATTGCCCTCCAGAAGGTCAACACTTTCTTATAAATCCTATGCTCTATGTATGGACAAGAATTTATATACAACTCCTTTTTTGTAAAAACACAAATAGTAGTATTATATATAACACCTCCATTTTTTACACAGACAGCATGCAAATCACATTATTCTAAACCTTGCTTTTTTAACCTAATAGATTATAGTTTCATTCCTCCTAATTTCCTCAATTCCTTTTAACAGCCATGTTATATTCTGTACTATGGTTGTGACAGTCCCTTATGATGGACATTTGTTTCCAGTCCTTGGTCCTATAAACAGTGCTTCAGTCATAGCCTTATATGTATGAGGTTATCTCTTTTTAAATTTCTGCTCAAGAATATTAGAATGGGGATGGAAAGATCAGAAAATAAAGTTGTCCTAATTAGATTGGTGTATTTAGAATGGGCTGATTTATTCTGGGACAGAGAGATATTAGCATTAGGTGGTATTGATAAGAGAATAAAAGTTAACAGATAATAGAGCTTCATTGCTGCATAGGTTGATTGGAGGCAAATAGCAATATGCTTTTTGGTATTTTGGTGCTAATCTTCACAAAATAAAAGTTCAAAGTTAGAGTAAATAGTTAATGAAAGTGAGTCAACAACAAATATAATGATGACCCATGTAAAACTTGCTGTTCTTTTAAGAGAAAACAAGCTATTATTGAGCAGATATTCTCTCACAACATTAACCACTGATTTCAAAAACTATGAATAAAATGAGAAAAACATTAATACATAATAATAATAATATATTATTATTATTAAAAACACATTAATACATAATAATAATGCAAGTAAGCATGTTAAAATGTGAAAGTTCATTACAAAACAAAGAAATGAAAATGAAAAGGACATCTCTTCCGTACAATCCAGGAAAAAAATTGGCTTTAATCCCAATATACAATGATAGTGTTTAAATAATTAAAGGTCCCTTTATATGGGGGACTATCATGTTACAGTTTAAAATAATATTTTAAAGAATACTGGGATGTAAATATTCACATTATAATGTTAAATCAAAGACTGTGCCATAAGAGTTACCTGTATAACTAAATCTATGATACAGACCTATATATGTGAGAAAGGGAACACTAAAATGTTAGCAGTAATTACCTCTGATTAATGGGATTATATTTTTTTTTATACTTTTCTGTGTTTTCCAGATGTGTTTCAGCAAGTCCTTTTATTTTTTTAAAAAAGATTTATTAAAAACAGAAAGATTGAAAAACATAGAAATGGAGATATGGCTTATTTTTAATAAGAGGTTTTCAAAATATATATGTTCCTTTTCTCAGAAGATGACTCCTTCCTATTCTTAGTCCCACCTACGTTTGTGGAAGAACTTGAATCAAGTTTTCTTAAGGAACTCACATTATTATAGATTTTATGTTTCAGTCAGTTAGTGTCATATTGAGATTCAGTGTAAATGATCTTAAAACGTTCCCCACTTAATTGAGGTAAAGCCTGATATATGTACAGACTTTCCTCAATGTACTTCGCCAGGCTAGACCTGCCTTCTGAGCTTCAGAGCAGTACATCCAAATGCCTCCGGGGCATCTCTGCTTGCCTGTCTCAGCATGTGTTCATCCTAAAATGAGTTTCTGGTCTTCCAGTCTCTCCTGTCACTTCCAGAATCCCTCCCCCACCATCATTCAAATACCTGAGAGTCACCCTTGACACCATCCTCTCTCCTTCTCCACTTCCAGTGCATGGCCAGATCCCGTCAGTTCTACCTGCACAATGTTGTGCGTCTGTCCCCTCTCACCATCTCCACTGCTATAACCCAGCCACTTCTCCTGTGACTTACTGTGATAGCTTCTCACTGGTCGCCCTGACTTCATTCTTGCCCCCTTCATGTCATTCTCCACATGCAGTGGAAATGATCTGTTCTCATCATAAGAGAACTACAAACTACAATGAGATGCAATTTTCCATCTATCAGATTGGCAAATCTCAAAAATTTTGATAATACGTTGTGTTGGCAAGGGATAGAGCACAATAGGCACTCATGTATTGCTAGTAGGAGTATGAAGTAATTCTCTTACTTTGGGGAGCAATTTGGCAAAATCAAAATTATATGGAGCCTTTATGACTCACCTGTTTATTTCTGGGAATTTATCCTTCAAGTATCTTAGAGAAAGGCAAAACAATATATGTGTATGCATATTCATTGTGGCATATATATATGTGTATGTATGTATATATGTGTATGTATATGTTTGTATATATATAGCTCCTAAATGTCCATCAATGGAGAACTGATTTAAAATAAAGAATGGTATATCCATGCAATAAAATACTATGTAGCTTTTGGTCAGCTCTAAATGAGCTGATGTGAAAAGTGCTGCAAAATACTTAAGGGAATAAAACAAAATGCAGAACAATGCATATATTACAACTTTTTGTAGAAAAAAAGTAAGTAACAGTGTTCGGTCTGGGACAGAGAGCTGGGTAGTTTTAGGACAGGGGTGAGAGGTAGATGATTTTTAATGTATACCCTTTATTGAAATTGGTAATGTATATAGTTTATACATTCAAAAGGAAAAAACATTTCTTTTAAAGAGTCAAAATGTAGGCACATGGCTCCTCTGCTTAGCATCCTTGTGTGGATTCCTTTCATTTAGGATAAAACCCGGCCCAGGACTACATGCCCCCTCTTGGGCCAGCCTCTGTCTGTCTCCCCAGGGAGCCTTTGGAGGACTTCTCTTGTTCCCCACACTCCAGCCCTGCTTTCGATTTCTCTAACATGCCATGTCTTTTTTTACCTCATGAAGGAGAAAGTCTATGCACCTTTGTTTATATTCTTCCTGCTGCCCGAAATGCTTATTTCCTTTACCTATTCACTTCTTTCATCAGTGACTTCCACAGAGAAAACTTCTCCAATCTAAATTACATTCCCCTATTAGTCTCTCTCACAGAAGGAAGAAATTATGTATTTATTTGTCTGGATTTTCGTGTCTGTCTCATGCACCACTTTTTACTTTATCAGGCTGGGGTAGTGGAAAAAACGTTTTGTTGAGATTCAAGAGATCTGAGTTCTGATCCTACCACTGCATAACTGTGGCCTTCAGCAAATCACCTAACTTCTCTGGGCTTCAGTTCTCTCATCTGTGAAATGAGAAAACTGGACTAGTTAATTCCTAAGGCCCTATAATTTATAGTATCAGAATACTATGTGTATATAATATAAAGTGAAATACACATAAATATTGAATGCTGGTGTACTCTTTATATAATGTGAAATACACCAATATTGCATGCTTTTATGAAAGAATTTTATGTTATAAATGAAAGTTTAGTTAACTTCTTTCTTCAGAGTAACTTAACTTTATTCACCACAGTATAGTTTTTTTTTGAGGAAAATTAGCCCTGAGCTAACATCCATTGCTAATCCTCCTCTTTTTGCTGAGGAAGATTGGCCCTGGGCTAGCATCCATGCCCATCTTCCTCTACTTTATAAGGGACGCTGCCACAGCATGGCGCGACAGGTGGTGCGTCGGTCTGTGCCCAGGATCCGAACATACGAACTCTGGGCCCCCAAAGCGGAGCATGCGAACTTAACTACTATGCCACTGGGCCGGCCCATCCACAGTACAGTTTTTTGATTCCTTCCTTACCTTTTACAAATGTGTCAAATACCTGGATACCCAGCTAACGTTCAAAGATGTACTTAATATACAGACAGGATATTCTAATATGCCAAACTCTGATTGTTTTCTTATAATACTCTCCTTGCCATATTTTTATAAGGCATTATTTTTTATCCAGTGTCTATAACTTGAGTCATTAGATCATATAGGCCTTTTCTCATTCCTGTTTTTGATTCATTTACAAATCCGCTAGATAGTGTGTATGGGCAGAGAGAAAGAAAAGTTAGTCCATTTTTTTTATACTCTATAGCTCAAGTTAAAAATGTTCTATTTAAGAAGAAGGCTAAAAATTTCTGATTACATTTTGGGTTTTGGAACAAAATGGATTTTGAACAAAATGTTTGGAACTCAAACATTTTTTTTGATGGAAGATGTCTCCATCAAAAAAACACAACCATAAAAGGATTTTCTGCAGTAAATTTTAAGGTTTCTGTTGGCCATTAAAATAGTTAATTCTACAAATTGAATATTTAAATTAGAAGAATGTATCAAATAAATACAATTTGATTCAATAAATGTGATAAAAATTGTCTGCCTTCTTATCACTTTCAGCCTTCGCAGTTGTAATAGTAACTTCACTCTATTCCATAAGAAGTTTTAATTGGCAAATTATTCCTCCATTTACTGATTCCTACTTACAAATTCTGGATATTTGTCTTAACTTGTATTTTCTGAAGAGGTAAAGCACTCTATATTAGAAAATTAATCCTTTGTTATAATGGACCACACTTTGGTTCTATTATTTAGCAAACCCTTATATTGTAAGAAGGAAATTGTTTTAATTATTTTTTTTCTCTTGAGCACCTGTTGTGATGGCAGTGGTTGGAGGTCATCCAAAAGTGTAAGTTTACTGATGATGTCCTAAACTCAGTCTTTTACATATTGTTCCCCTCAGCATAGTTTTCTGGATAGGGTGAGAGCAGGGCAGGTCTAGAATCAGAGGCGTGTTCTCCTGGCCCATCTTGCTCATTAACTTTCCTGAGGCTCACAGGAGCCCTGCCATAGTTCTTGAACAGTAAGCTGGCCTTATCTGAGAATCACCTGCGTTGATCCTGGATGAATCAGACAGGTGAGTTGGTCTCGGGGGTTAAAGTTCTCATGAGATAAACGGCTTTCTAGGGAATAGTATAATAAGGCTGAGTTAACCTATTTTTCCAACCACTAATTTACAATAGGGGAAATTTGATTTATTGACAAATAAAGGGGACTTATTTGGCTTCACATAACAATATTAGAGGAAGGTGGCCACCTCGTTTAGGCTAGTCCTTCTCCTACTAGAATCCCTAGTTCAGTGTCTCTTGGTAGTTCTTTCTGTTTGTAGAAAATGAAGTAAATTGTTGTACTTTGGTGGAATTTTCTAGCTGCTTTGTGTTCTATTCTTTTGAGATGAGATAAAATAAGATATGTTTAGATTACTGGATTCCAGTATGTATTTGTGTCAGTTTAATCAAGAATGCATGGATTCTCTTTCTGTCTGAAGTCAGATAAGGCAGAAAAAGAGCCTCAAAAGAGTTGTCTATCCTGTTTATTCTTTCTCTCCACTCTCTCCTGAACCCTCTATAAGAGTTTCACCCCCTATTCCTCCTCCAGGACTGCCCTTGTCAAGGTCTCCCGTAACCTTTATTTTGTTTAATACAAAGGTCTATTATTGTCATCATCTTACGTGGACCCTGAGCATAATTTGACACTATTGGTCACTCTTCTCCTCCTTTAAACACTTTCTTCACTTGGCTTCCAAGATACTACCTTTTCCAGGATGTCTCCTACCTCATTGCCTGATATTCCTCCATCTCTTTTGCTGGATCCTCCTCTTCCTCCCTGACTTCTAAACATTGCAATGCTTCAAGACATGGTCCTTGGACCTCTCTTCCATTCTAGCTACACTTACTACCCTCGTGATCTCATCCTCTCTTTTACCTTTAAATACCACCTATATGCTAATGGCTCTCAAATTTACTTCTCCAGCTTCTTTGTCTCCCTTGACCCTCAAGCTCATATACCAACTGTCTACTTAACAACTCCCATTTGGATGCCTAGTAAACATCTCAAGCTTAACGTGTTCCAAACCACCCCCATCCAACCAGCTCCCCCTCTTCTTAGTAAATGGCAACTTCAAGCCAAAAATTTTCATGTCATTCTTGACTGCTCCTTTTCTCATGCCTCATATACAATCTATCAGCAATAGCTGTGTACCTTTGTCTTCAAAATATGTCAAAAGTCCAACCACTTCTTATCACCTCCATTGTTGCCACCCTGGTTCCAGTGACCATCATCTCTGGCCTCAATTATTGCAATAATCTCCTAGCTGATCTCCTTGTTTCTACTTCCCACTATCATCTATTCTCAAAAGAGAGTGATCTTTTACACATGTAAACCAGAGGATGTCACTCCTTTGTTCCAAATCCTTAATCTCACCTAGAGTAGAAGCTAAAATCCTTAAAATGGTCTGGCAGGCTCTGCCCTATCTCTGATCTCCTCTCCTGACCCTCTCCCAGGTTCTTTCTCTGCTCCAGCCATGCTCGCCTCCTTTCCAGGCTGCCTGAGGATCTTTGCACTTTCTCCTCCCTCTGACTCAAATGCTTATGGCTCCCTCCCGCACTTCAGGTCTTAGCCCAAAGGTCACTTTCTCAAAGGGAACAACCTGACCACCTGTTTAATATTGCCTAAAGTCTTCTGACACTTCCCCTTCCCTGCTTTATTTTTCTTGAGGGCACTTTATCCCCATCTGATCAACTTATCTATTTTACTTATTTATATTTTTTATTATTGATACTCTTCTGCCCTCTGCCCCCTCCACACTGAAATATAAACCCCTTGAGGGTAGGAAATCTCCTTATGTTCACTGTTGTACCCTTAACATTAGAGGAGGACCTGCCTTATAGTGTGCCTGTAATAGATATTTGTAAAATGAACACGCAATTAAAAAAATGTTTCTTACTGGATACCCTGATGCGGCAGGATGGAAGCATTTTATTTCTTAAGAGTCAACACTGTAATATCATATGAGCTTTTGTTTTGTATGTTTGGTTGACTATTCAACAAACATTAATTGAGCATCTCCTCTGTGGCAGGAACTTTGCTTGGCACCAAGCATAGAGAGATGAGCAAAACATGGCCCCATGCTCTTAGAAGCTCATGGAACTCCCTCCATTTAAAATTTTATTTTGCAATATTTAATATATCAAAAAAGACATAAAAATAATGTATATTCTTTATATCATAAACATACAAAGTATAATGAATTCTTGTATGCCCATCTTATACCTGAAGAAATAAAACATTACCAGTGCAGGTAAGCCCCCATTTCACTCTTCTCCAGTTGCATCTCCTCCCTGCTGCTAGAGGTAACTACTATCCTGAATTTGATGTTTATCATTGCCATGCACTTTTAAAATACTTTTGCTACATATGGGATCTCTAAACCACACATAGTTTTAATTTATATGTGTAAATGGTGTCAAAATGCAGGTCTTTTGCTTTTCTAACTCACTTTTTTTTGTGAGATTCATCTGTGTTGATACCTGTAACCATGCGTTTTAACTGCTCTGTAGCATTCCACTTATTTATCCATTCCTCCGTTAATGGATAGATAGGTTGCTTCTAGTTTTTCGGTATTATAAATATTGTTGCCTTAACATTTTAGACCAAATGCTGTCCAGTAGAACTTTCTGCAGTGATGGAAATGCCTTATATGTGAACTTTACAGTACTGTAGCCACTAGCAGTATATGGCTATTGAGCACTTGGAATGTGGCCAGTGTGACTGAGGGACTTAATTTTTAATTTTATTTAATTTTAATTAATGTGGTTAGTGACTACTGTATTGGAGAGCACAGTTCTACACTGTATTTGTCTCTTTGGGTGCATCCAGGGCAGTAATTCTCAATACTGTCAGACCCAATGTACTCTTTTTATAACAAATATATTTCGTATCACCCCATTTACTATCTTGAAGTGAAATTCATAATTAGTTTAACTCACCTACACACATTTAAAAAAATCAAATGTAATGTATTTACTGTGCTATAAAGTAGAAATGTAAGAAAACTAAATTTAATAAAATAATAGGTATTTCAATATGTCAATGGCCACCAATAGACTACAGTACATGAGGAGACAAAATCAAGTTGTCTACAAATGCAGACTCTTAGAAGTTTGTGATGTTGGAAACAAACATCAAAAGTGGTGTTGCCATTGGTGATGTGAACACTCTTGGTAAGTTTCTGAACAAGACAATATACATTCTCCCCTTTTGCAGTAGTTGCGTTCCCTGAAAAATTTATACATAATAAAATCTTACAAAGATACTTGGTATTTATATCCAAAACAGAGTTATGTTGTACTCATAGATGATTATAAACAGTTTTGTCACCTGTATAAATGTTCTACTAGACCTTCTAAAAGTCATAGAGGACCCAGGACAATTCTTTTTTGAATAGGACCATCTTTCAAATTGCGGGACATATATGATACCTGTCCCTTACCCACTACATGGCGGGAAACCCCCATCACTATTATAAACAAAAATGCCCCCTCAGGTGTGGCACCAATCCTGTTGAGACCCATTGATCTATGGTAAATTCCCAGCACCAAATTACTGGGTCCTAAGATTTCAGCTTCTTCAACTTTACTGAATATATATTTGTTCTTCAAAGTAATTCCCAATTACTCCCAAGTTCTCCAAACTGTTTAAGGAAATTTACCCTCTCACCAACAGGGTATGAAATTTATCATTTCTTGACATAGATGCAGTTTTTACCTCTAAAGTTGCACTTTTCCTAGGTTATAGCTTTGTTGACCTCAACAGTTAGCTGTTAAAAAACATAACTTACCTATGCGCTAACTCTTTGTCTACCTCCCCTCAAAGTAGGGCATCTCCCACATTTCTGAATAAACCCAGAATAGAATACCTGCTAACCTGAATGCAAGTGTGGTCTCTTCTGCCATTTTCCCAAGGGTAGCTATGGCCAAAGAAGTCCCTAACTGATCCTAGCTCCTCGCCACTAACCCCAAGGATATCTCCATCTCCTATCTGCCCCTTTCTTGAAATTCCAGAGGGGTCTGATTAGGGGTCCCCTGGGCATTTAGAATTTACACTAAAAAAATCTTGAAATCTGAATCCCTGGTTCCATAGAGCAAATGTGGAGTAAGGTAAATAAAGCCAAGTCCATTACTATTGAGGGGTGATAACGACCTGACCTTTACACCTCTGACTATAGCTATAAAACAGTGTTTGCTGCTGTAATGGTAAAATACTCCACATTCAATAGCTCACAATAACAAGCACTTATCCTCACACTCATGGTCCACTTCAGCTGGGCTGCACATAGGCTCAGCTAGGGTGGGCAGCTCTGCTCCAAGTTGTGTGTTGGCTGGGCTTCGGGATGGGTTCAAGTCTGTTCCACATTTTTCATTCTAGGGCCTGAGGCAGAGACCAACCAGGGCCTTCTCTTCTCCTGGCTGATCACTGGAGCACAGGAGCATGAGTCCACCACTCCAGCATATTTAGAGCTGCTGCTTCTATCACACCTGCTGATTTTCCAGTGACCAAAGCATGTCACACAGCCAAGCCCAAAGGGAGGAAAATATACTTTGTTCCAAGGGAGAAGTAGAGCGAGCTGAGTGTTCGCTGAACAATAGCCCAGTTCAATGCAAAGCAGCAACCCTTTTGGTAGTGAAATAAAGTCTGTGCTTAAAAGAACATTTTTGGTGTTATGACCAAAATACAGCAAATGTATCCAAACTGATATCAAGAATTAATAGAATAACAACTAGAACTGAAGTCTTTGGTGCCTGTATGCATGCACATGCTCTTTTTCTCTTTCACACCAAGCGCACTCACTCTGCCTGCATAGCCGTGATTTCCTTACTCCTCCTTCAGCGACAGAAGACAGAGCTATTTGGTTTGGAGCATGCTTCAAGTGTTTCTCCAATGGGAAAATATTGGGGAAGAAACCTCCTCAGTTCTTCCTCCACCTTCCCTCTCTGCCAGCAAAATCAGAACCAGCTCTCTCCAGTCACTCCTTTTCTGCAGCATGCTAAATTTAAGAAACATTTTTGTTTCTTTCCCTTAATCAATTTAGTAAATTAAAAAGATAATTCATATTTTCACCATAATGAGAGTCTATGTAGGTAGAAAAAGAGATTAAAAATTTTTGGCTTTTTAAAACATCTAAGAATAGAATGGATATATAAGTTGTGCTATATTATTTCAACGGAATACTATACAGTAATGAAAATTTGCTATTTACTATTTACTGTATGTAGCTGAAAAAATTACAAGTACATTCAATAATATGTATGAATCTCACAAACATAATGTTGAATGAAAGAAGTCAGGAACAAAAGAATATGTACTGTAATTCCATTTATATAAAGTTCAAAAAGCAGGCAAAAATAAACAAGTGTTTGGCGATGCATGCTTAGGTGGAAGAACCATAAAGAAAAACAAAGAAATGATTTTCATAAAAGTCAGGATAATGATTACCTTTGTGGGGGGTGGTAGCGATTGGGAGAGGCAGGAGGGAATCTTTTCGGGTTTAGGCAGCAATCTATTTCTTGACTGGTGATAATTACACGGGTGTTGTTTTGTGTTAAATCATCAAGCTGTACATGTTTGCTTCTTGAACTTTTCTCTATAAGTATTATATTTCACTATAAAAAGGTTTAAAAATGTCTAAGGATCCCAAGATATTTGATCCCATAAGCTTATTCTTACACACCATAAAATTTAATAAACTACTTTGTCTCCAGTTTCAACTCTTGCTTAATTCAATCCACAAATATTCAATGCCTTCTGTGTCTGTGCTCCTGTTTACAACTTTTGTGGGTTTTTCTTATACATTGTTGTCTGCCCACACGAGGTAAGTAGATTTCGTTCTGACCCTTATCTTTGTGATTAAGGTTAAACTTAAATGTTAGACCACATCAAACGCCATTAATCTAATCTCTGCCCATGTCTAGAAACTATGTCCTAGCTCCACCCAGACTTCTTTTAGGTACTCACTTGGTCATAAGGGAGACTGGGTGAAGGAGTGTCCTGGTGAAAATCCATAGATAGTTCTAGAAAAACAACTTCAACTTTTAATGACCCACTAATGCTTGGTTTTTGTGTCTATAAAGACACTTTCTGATGAAGAAATCTCAGTGTTCCTTGGTAAAATCAAAGGAAAATGCAAACAAGAAATAGATTGGTGTATATGGTCAATAAGAAAATAAGACAGAGATGGGATGGGCATGAGAAGTGAGCAGAGATCTGTGGAAAGCCCACCTTCCTCTTTTCTGGGCCCCCAGATTTGAAAACCTAATGTTTATTGTCTGTTTTTTTTGTATTATATCTCTAGATCTTGTGTTCTAAAACCATTTTTCTTCCTGTATGCCAAAAAATGTTAAGATAAGAGAGACTCCTTAATCTGCTACAATGGTATCTTAATTATACTTTCAAGCACCTGTGATATAGGTATTTTTTTGGAGAGGTTAGTTTTGACAAGACAATGTAACTATATTGCTTATTTGGTTAAAGAGAGAAAAACTGTTAATGGTCATGGTTGGGGAATGGATCTCCCTAATTACCTTATTGTTCCTATTAAGTGAAGATTAACCCTCCCCATGGACTGAATCTGTCTTGACTTTAGACCCAGTATATAACTACTCAGATGGGTAGACTGCACATTATTGCATCTGGATGTTTTTCTCAGGGTTACAGATTATATTGGATATTGTCTCGGATGTTCACTTTTAAAGATACTACACTTTGCTAATCAATTTTGGTCTAGGAATCAGGATAGCATTCACAGTGACAATATACTCATATGAATATAAATGTCTCTAATAATTTAAATTAAACAGAATAAACCAAAAGGAAAAAAATAAATGTTTCTAAACTTTCACACATTAAACATAAAACTTCAGAAGCCATAAGTACTCCTGAAAACATTGAGTTTCTTTAAAAAGTGATTGTCAGAGTAATCAAAGTGCTTCTGAATTTTTCAGTAAGCAAAATTAGGGAAATTTTTAAAGCCAACATTTAACGCTAATAAATTACATGAAGAGAGGGATCATATCTATCTTATTTAGCACTATATCCCCAGCACAATGCCTGGCACATAGTAGGTGACAAAAAAATATTTTTAAATGAATGAATGAATATCCATTGTGAGTAGGCAAGGTTATGTAGGTTATTTTATTTAATCTTCACAATAATGCTAAAAGTTGGGTTTTGGTATCCCCATTTTATAGATGAGGAAATTGATTCTCAGAAAGGACAAGGGTGTTGCCCAAGGTCACACACACAGTTGGGAAATAGCAGAGATGGGAATCAAACTAGAATGTGCCAGACTCCAAATCCGACATTTGTTTGACAGTGACAGTCATTTTAGGAAAGACTGCTAATTGCCTACCCGAAGGCATTTCCCTCATTGTCCTTAATTAGACCCCTAATTTTGTTTTGGTGTCCTATTCTCTCAGATGACTCAGGTAAATCCTGATGGGTGTAAGTCAAAATAATGTCCCTATTCCCCATGCTGGTGACCAGTTTAGGGGAGTGGAATATAACCTGGCTTGTCCAGTGAGATTGGAGGGAAATATTCTGATGGTGGGGGGCAGGGTGAGGGTTATGGGAAAGGATTTTTGTGATCTCTTTAACAAAGAAACACAAGGGAGAAACAGACCTTTCTCTGACTCTTAAGTGTTGATGTATGGGGGTGTGATGCCTAGAGCTGCTGAAGCCATCTTGCTGCCAGCAGGGACACCAGAAGACAATCTTAGGTGCCTCATGTACTGTTGGGCTCCTAGGGTTGCTCAGTAAGTGGTAACTATCAATCAAGTTCTTGGTTTTGCTCAGCCAGTTCCTTGAGAGCTTGGGCTGCCAACAGACTAACTGGAGTGTCAATCACTCTGTAATACTGACCCTGTCAAAACTAATTCCACCTCAGTTTTAAATATCTCTATTCTAAATGGACATATAAAATGAGATATTGTTATAGTTTTTATCATTATTTTATGGACATGAGATGTCTCCACTTATTAATTAATTCACTAACCATTTACTGGTTGCCTGTTGCTGGGGAGCAATGGTAAATACTTGAATAGAGATATACTCACATAGAAGAACAAAAAGAGACACTCAACCAGCCTGGTCAGGAAGAGGAAGGACCAGGAGAGTCTCTACACTGGAGCTGACAAGAAGTGACCTTTGAACTGAACTGTAAAAGACCAGTAGGAGTTATACAGGTAGAAAAAGAAAAAAAAAAAAGCATTCCCTGCAAAGAAGGTAGCATAGGAGATGCAGGGGGGTATGAGAGAATATGGCCCAATCAAGGAAGTACAAATTATTGAGCATATAGGGTGCAGGCTGGACAAATCTAAAAAGGAGTCTAGAGAGGCACAAAGGGCCTTGGGGCCAAAGCTATGGTGTGAGACCTATGTCAGAAAGCAGTACGGAGTTGCTGAAGGATATTAAGTATGTATGGAACATGATGGTACTTGAACTTTAGGAAGATCACTTTGGCAGCAGAGAGGAGAATATTTTGGAGGAGGGAAAGGAGATGGTTAGAGATGAGGAGAAGCAGAGAAGAAATGAAGAGGGGCTTTTCGATTCAAGAGATTTTTAGGAAGTGGTTTAGATAGAACTTGGTGACAGATATGAGAGATGACAGAATAGCGGGTAGGAAGTTTGCAAAGAAACACAGAGCTGGCGAGGAGCATAGAAGAGGCTGCCAGACTGTGCTGAGGGCTCAGCTGATGATAGAGACCATGAGTTAATGGCTCCAGTACACATGGTTGAGTGATTGACTTAGTGCGATTTTAGGAGCAAAGAAGGCTAGATTGATCCACATTTGGATAAGTATTGCAGAAGGAAAATGGAGCAAGATGAGTAAGAAGTTGGAGATGTTTAAAGGGACAGGTTGAAGTGCTGAACCAAAGCAAGGTGGAGAGGGAAGCAAAACCAGAAGAAAGTCTAATACATGGAGTGAAAGGAATAGGACTTTGGTCACAGTCTGGTGGATAAGCAGGTATAGTTGGAGCAATGAGGATAACAGGGGCTTGTGGTAAGCAAGTTGAACAATGTGGTTTAAGATTTTACAGGTAGCATAGCTCCAGGTAATAATAAGGGAGAAGGGATGAGTTGTTGATATCTGTGTGGAGATGAAGGTCATTGGTGTTGAAGAAGCCAAGGTACTGGGGGTTGGAAGGGTGGTGCACATGAACACGGAAGAGAACAGAATTATGGCAGATTTGGGTGGAGAGAAAAATCATAAGCCATGTTCCAAAATCTCTGATACATAACAGGGAATGATGAGAACAAGAAGGGATGGAGGATAGTGAATATGAGAGGCATAGTCTTCAAAGGAAGAAGGATTTTTACAGGAGATTGGAGGAATACTGAATGGCAAGTGTTAACAGTTATGTAGCACTTACTGAGGCTAGGTTGTTTTCAGCGCTTTACATATACCAAGCTCACTGTATTCTCACCTATGAGGTAAGTAATGTTATTATCCTCCATTTTACAAATGAGGAAACTGAGGCTCTGAGACATTTCATAACATGCTCAAGGTACATAGCCATGACTCCAATCTAGGCAGTTAGGCTCCAAAGTCCATATTCTCACCCACGCCACTGTCCTGCTGATTCTGCCGGACAAGCTGAGCCAGCCCCTGTGGTTAAGTGCAAAGTTCAAGAACAAACAGCCTCCACTTAAAAGTGTAGGGAGGAGGTAGTGTCTGGGATGGGGAGCCATTCACAAAAGGCAGAACATGACTGGTTCTTGATAGCATTAACTCCTTTATGTTGCCTAGAGTCTATTTTATTTAGTACTTAAGCATAATAGCGTGCCTTTGAACTATGTGTTAATATGTAAACTGCCTCAGGCCTTTTTAGAAGTAGGTGCGAAATACTTTTAAAATAAATGGTTATGTTAATTATTAACTGTAAGTACCCAATTATGTAAAGGAATTAATTGGCATCTTTCAGAAAACTTATACACATTCCGACTGAATGGCAAAAAAGAAACTAAAATATGCAACCTTGAATACATAGCTCTGTTTTTTTCTCTGGCATCACTAAACTTTATGGCAAACCAGTTTATTTGGGGTTCATAAGTACCTGTTGGAAGAAATTCTGTTTTTTCTTTTTGCTTTTTGTTACCTGCCAGGCACTATCTTAAAAACTGAGAGCCCAAGAATGTTAGAAGGCATTATAATCCAAAGGAGAAGCCTATTTTGCTTGGCTCATATTAAGTTCTATTTATTTTCTTAGAATTAAGGCCCAAAGAGTCTTTGAATAGAGTGCTAATCCTATGAGGCAATGAGAAACCAGCTTCATTGTCTTACAGAGCTACTCCTCTTCGTGAAAAGTGTGGCTCCAAGAAGTGTAGACGTGAGGAAAATATGAATTTATACAAAAGGGAATTTATGGCGTAATTATAAACTGTACCATGGACTCACAATTGGAAGTCTGCATCACACAATTACATTTAAGAACTCTGGCACATATAAAACAAGTTCTTTCAAAACGTGATTTAGGTTTTATTTAGAAGTGCGTGTACTGAAATGAAGCATCCTGCACAAAGTTTATGTGATCGTGAACATGATTGTGGATAGTTTAATCCAAATTAAGAGTAGATTTGTCAGATGTAGAGTCTCAGTGGGGTAATTTGGTAAATCAAATGATTTCTTTTTCATCTGAAATGTTCAAAAAGGCACCTTTTGAAAGGGTGCTGTTGACTCTTCAAGGTAGCTGTTCTTAGTGCAGCTTTGGTTTCTAGAACAACTAAAAAATTTATAGACTTAGGTGTCCAACCTGCACCCTATACACTATGCACAAGGGGAGAGAAGAGAAATTGGTGAATTTTAGTAAAAAAGATTATCCTTGGGGGACTGGCCCGGTGGCATAGTGGTTAAGTTTGCACACTCCGCTTTGGCGGCCCGAGGTTAGCAGGTTTGGATCCTGGGCGTGGACCTACACACCGCTCATCAAGCCATGCTGGGGCGGTGTCCCACATACGAAATAGAGGAAGATGGGCACAGATGTTAGCTCAGGGCCAATCTTCCTCACCAAAAAAATAAATAAAAATAAAAAATTATCCTTTATTTCTACTACCACACTAATCTTTGGAAAAAATTATTTTGTGAAGTCAGGAAGTAAAGCAGAAGAAAAAGCAGTGAAATTCAACACAAACCAGTTTATCTGATGCTTTTTCGGTGTTCAACTTGCAAGGCTCTGAGTTGCCTGCTAAACTGGATCTATAAGATGGGGCTGGTGGCAGGGGGAGGGTGGAAGAAGTATAAGTTGCAGTTTTTCCCCTCAGGTTGCTAATAATATACTTGTATTTATGTTTACTGTTCTCTCTTGCTTGTCTATATAGTTTTGCCACATATATAATCTCTAAACAATCTATTGCTGTTTTACATAATTTTGAACTTTATATACGTGGATTCAAGCTGTTTATTTTCTTCCATAACTTGTTTTTTTCACTCAAAATTATCCTCTGAGATTTATCAGTGTTGAGCCATGTAGCAATAATTCATTCCTTTTTCATCACTATAGAGTACTCCGCTTTATGAGTATGCTATGATATACAAACTTACTTTTGTTTTAGAAGAACATTGAAATTTTTGTAGGTTTTTGTTTGTTTGCTTTGCTCATACACACCTGGTTCCCTTGAACATCCTGTACATCGCCTGGTACTCATGTGCAAAGGTTTCTCTAGGTATTTACAGAGAGGTAGAAATGTTGAGTCGCTGGCTATGTGCACCTTTAACTTTATTTACTGGAAAATAGCAATTTGTTTTCCAAAGTATTAATTTATGCTCATCTCTTCAGTATATGAGTGGTTGAGAGTCTCTCCAACACTTGGTATTAGCCAACTTTTAAATTATTGCCAGTATGATTGGTACAAAGTAGTATTTCATGTAGTTTTAATTTGTATTTCCCATATGGTTATTACCAGTCCTGTTGCCTTTCTGGAAATGCCCATTTGTGTCTTTTGCCCAAGTCTTCTTTTGAATTCCATATATTCTGGAAACTAATCCGTTGTTAGCTATATACGTCACAAATAATCTCCTCCTGGGTGATGGCTTTATGGGATTTATTGGTGAACAGAATTATTCATTTTAATGTAATTCATTTCATCAAGTTTTCTCCTTATGATTTGCTCTAGATAACTTTTTAAAGAAATTCTTACCTATTCTGAGGTCATTTATTCTCCTATATTTCCTTCTAAAAGTTTTAAGGTTTTGCCTTTCACATTTAAGTCCTCAGTCTAACCTGAATTTCTTTAATGTATTTCCAATGAAGTTTTATAATTTTCTCCATAATTGTCTTACATATTGAGATAATCATGTTTTCTTTCTTCATTGTCTGTTAGGGTAGTGTTAGAGTAATAGATTTAATAACATTAAATCAACCTTGCATCCCTGGAATAAATCCAACTCGATCATAATGTACATTGCTCCATTTAGTTTGTGAATATCTTCTTTATGATTTTTGTCTCTGTTCATAAGGGAGATTGGTCTAAAAATGTCTTTGGTTTTCATATCAAGTTACTTTAGCCCACTAAAATTAATTGCAGAGTGTTGTCCTTTTTCTGTCTTCTGAAAGGAGATTGAAATTACTTTTTCTTCTTCTAGAACTTCCTTATAAAAGTATTTGTACCTGGTGCTTTTTATGTGGGAAAATACTTTACTGATTCAATTTCTTTAGTGGTTATAGAACTATTCAGTTTTTCAAATTTTTTCTTGAATGAGTTTTTTAAGTTATATTTTTCTAAGAATTTATGTTATTTTTTCAAGTTTATTACCATAAGTGAATCATAACATAATCATACTATATTTTAATCTCTTTTGAATCTGAAGTAATGCCCCCTTATCGTTATAATATTGCTTATTTGCGCTTTTTGTCATGATCAAACCTTGCTAGAGGTTTCTCATTGTTATTATTCATTCAAAGACCAATGCTTGGCAATTTTATTCACTCTATTGTACATTTACGTCTTATTTCATTAATTTTTGCTCTTGCCTCTATTATTTCTACTTCCTTTGTATCTGTTTTGCTAATCTTTTCCTAACTTATGTTGAATGCTTGGCTCGTTAATTTTCAGTCTTTCCTCTTTTCTCATGTAGAGAGTTAAGGCTATAAATATCTCTCTACATGCCATAATACCTGCATTCTACATTTTTTTGAATTTCTGTATGTGGTTTTTCTACTTACCAATTTGTTATTGGCTTCTAACCTAAATATATGTATGCTTAAAGGAAGGATACAGTAGATACTGATTTTTTTTGAATTTTGTTGTGATTTGCTTAGTATGTGGTTAGTTTCCTAGATATTTCTTGTATACTTGAAAATAGTGTGTATTCTCTACTTGGTAGATGCAGAATTCCCTACATATATGCCCATAAGTTCAAGCTTGCTGATTATATTGTTTAAATCTTCTATCTTCTAACTGATTTTTTTTCCTTTTAGCTGTTTGAGCTATTGTTTCCTAAGGGGCTGCATAATGATATCATACCATATGGTAGATTTTTCAATTTCAATTTCTCTTTATATATTTTGAAGTTATATTATTAAATGCATGTAAGTTTAGGACTTGTGAGTTTAACCTTTTGTCATTATGCAGAAACTCTTGTTTTGTGTGTTAGTGCTTTTTTCATTTATGTACATTTCATCAGTATTAATAATCTACATTACCTAACTTTTATTAGTATTTGTTGGTAGATTATATATATATATATATTTTTTTGTTTGTTTGTTTTTTGCTGAGAAAGATTAGCCCTGAGCTAACATCTACTGCCAATCTTCCTTGTTTTTTTCTTGAGGAAGATTAGCTGTGAGCTAACATCTTTATATGTGGGTCTCCACCACAGCATAGCCAATGAGTGGTGTAGGTCCACACCCAGCACCTGAACCCGCAAACCTGGGCTGCCTAAGTGGAGCACACTGAACCTAACCACTATGCCATGGGGCCAGCCCCGATTGGTAGATATATTTTTTAATACTTTTACTTTTGTGTCATTATGCTTTAGATGAGATTATTATAAACAACTGAATTTGAATGCTTGTTTAGTTTATTCCAGGTGACAACATTTGTCTTTTAATTGCAGTAGTCAGTTGATTTACGCATATTGTATCTACCAATATAATCAGATTTATTTCCATCTTATTTTGGCTTTCTACTTGTCCTACCCTTCTGTTTCTCTTTTTCTTCTTTCTGATCTTCTTTTTGGTTAGCATAAAGTTTTTATTGTTTTTTTGGTTTTATTTTTTGTAAACTAATTCATTTCATTTATTCCTGCTACCAGTTTGGAACTTACACTACTTTCTATTTTTCTTATGATTCCTCCTAGAAATTTTAACATACATCTTAACAAGTGCAAGATTAATCTAGATCTTCACTTTCTCCCCACAGTATAAGGACCCTAAAATGCCTTATCCCCAATTACCCTTTCTGAAACATTTAGGTGACTAACCTGTCTGGTTTGCCTGGGATTAGAGGGGTTTCTGTTTGTGGGACTTGCAGTTATAAAATCCAAAATGTCCTGGATAAACCAAGATGAGTTAGTTGGTTACCCTACATGTGCTATTGTGGTTCTAACGTTTTTCCCCTAACCCCACAAATATGAAGTAAGTATTATTGTTTTATACATTTTTTTTTTCAGGTTTACCTACATGTTTACCATTTGCTCTGCTCATTAATTCTTCTACCTTAGACCATCCTTCTGGGATCATTTTCCTTATTCCTTTAGCTCTCAATAACATTTTGTTGATGAAAGAAACCAGGCACAAATGAAGACATCCTATATGATTCCATTTATGTAAAATTCAGGAGTAGGCAAAACCAATTCATGGTAAGAGAAGTCAGAATAATGATTAACTCCAGAGGAAGGGTATGTTGCTATTGACTGGAAAAAAGGTACAAGGGAACTTTTGAGGTAGTGGAAATATATTGATCTAGGTAGTGGTCACAAGGGGATAAGTATACACACATACACATGCTTATGTATTTGTATAGTGATTAAGCTGTACACTTAATATTTGTACATTTTACTCTATGTAAATTATACCTCAATAAAGTACTGTTTACAAAAAAAACTTAAAAAGCAACCAAGAGTGTATGGACTATCTATCTCAGCTACCACCATCAAGTTTCAGTAAGGGACCGAAACAGGTAAAACAAAGATGCATAAACCAGGGCAAAATTAATCAATCCTTTCATTTAGGGGGAAAAATCTTTTGATAAAAAAATTTCTTTAGTGTAGATCTATTGGTGGCAATTTCAGTTTTTGTCTTTAAAAAAGTATATTTATGAGGGGACTGGCCAGCGGTGTAGTGGTTAAGTTTGTGTGCTCCAGTTTGGCGGCCCGGGGTTTGCAGGTTCAGATCCCGGGCATGGACCTACACATTGCTCATCAAGCCATGCTGTGGTGGCATCCCATATACAAAATAGAGGAAGATTTGGACAGATGTTAGCTCAGTGACAATCTTCCTCAGGCAAAAAGAGGAAGATTGGCAACAGTTGTTAGCTCAGGGCCAATCTTCCTCAGCAAAAAAAATAAATAAAGTGTATTTATGAGAAACTAGAAGCTTTCCTGCTAAGATCAAGAACAAGGCAAGGATGTCGACTTTCACCACTCCTTCTCAACATCATACTGAAAGTCCTAGATAATGTGGTAAGACAAGAAAAGGAAATAAAAGGTATACAATTGGGGAAGAAAGAAATAAAATTGTTGAGATAATTGTCTATGTAGGAAATCTGAAAGAATCCACAAAAAAACTCCTGGAACTAACAAGCAATTATAGCAAGGTTGCAGGATACAAAGTTAATATACAAAAGCCAATTGCTTTCCTATATACCAAAAATGAACAAGTGGAATTTGAAAAAAAAATTGCCATTTACATTAGCATGCAAAAAAATAAGATACTTAGGTATAAATCTAAAAAAATATGTATAAGATGTATATGAAGAAAACTAAAAACTCTGATGGAAGAAATCAAAGAACTAGGGCTAGCCCGGTGGTGTAGTGGTTAAAGTTGGTGTGCTCTGCTTCGGTGGCCTGAAGGCTCACTTTGGATCCTGGGTGTGGACCTACACACCACTCATCAAGCCATGCTGTGGCAGCATCCCACATACAAAAAATAGAGGGAGATTGGCAACAGGTGTTAGCTCAGGGCCAATCTTCCTCACCAAAAAAAAAAAGAAAGAAAGAAAGAAATCAAGAACTAAATAAATGGAGAGATAATCCACGTTCACAGATAGGAAGCCTCAATTTTATCCAGAGTCAGTTCTTCCCAATTTGATCTATACATTAAATGCAATCCCATTGATGAATACATTGGTGGGATTCATGGCAACTTGATTTTTGGCAAATGGCTGCCAAGTTTTCAAATATCTGTATTATCATTGAAACTTGAGATGATCCAGTCTCATGAGTCATGGAAAATGATGGAAAAGTTCCATGATGAACAAGGAGTGGGTAGTATCACCACTCAATTCCATCTGTAGACTTTTTGTATAGTTACTGGAAATTTGGGCCATAACAAATTGATAAGGAGTTTCCAGGGCTGCCAATGTATGGCATGAGTATAAATCTAATTTTTATTTTTATTTACTTTTATTATTCTTATTTTCTTCCCCTGGCCCCCTAAGCCAGCTCAGATAGGCTCCATAGGCTCCACTACTCTTATTTTTTTTTTTTTTACTGGAAAAGATTTGCCCTGAGCTAACATCTATTGGCAATCTTCCTTTTTTTTTTCCATCCCCAAAGCCCTGGTACATAATTGTATATTCTAGTTGTAAGTCCTTCTAATTCTATGTGAGCTGCTGCCACAGCATGGCTGCTGACAGATGAGTGGTGTGGTTCCACACCCGGGAACCAAACCTGGGCCGCCGAAGCAGACCATGCTGAACTTTAACCACTAGGCCATCAGGGCTGGCTCTAAAGCTAGTTTTTAAGAGAGATTTACAACTCACTTTTATTGCTTGATTTAAAAAGGCCTCCTCTTCACCCATTAATAAAAAGACTACACCACTAACTGACTTCTCATAGGCCACTGTGAAGTCATAAACAATAGGAAAATGGATGATAAGCTAATTCACGGCTGGTGAAGTTCTCCATCTGGAAATATTTTAAAGATAGTTTATCAGAACAAATATTCAAATGCCTTTGCTTCAGTGTATTTCTTAATATTTGGAAGGAGCATAACCTGAATGAGAACCTGTAGGTAAGCACCTGGTAATAGCATTCAGTTATGGCTATATCCATTTTCACCAGATCACCTTGCAAAACGGGTTAAGCCTGTTATTGCCAGGGATCTCAATTTTGCCGAGAACTTGCAATGGCAAGAAGCACAGATAAGCTGTGAACCTTCTGTATAGTAAAATAACAGTGGCATAGTTCAGTCAGTTACTTTTGCCTTAGTAGCTTAAGCAAGAAAAACTAAGCAGCAGTTTTAAGCAGGCTGGACAGGATGGGAGGGAAATGAGGAAGCCATTTAGATAGAACAGCTTTGAGATAAAAAATAATCCCGGAATAAACACAGAATACCTTTCCAACTGATATTTATTGCCTGCCTGCTCCATGCAACATGGTTCCAGTTCTGACAGCACTTACATTGGTCATGAAGAGGATCAAGAATAATTGCAAGGGCAGCCTTGGAAAACACCAAATAAATAAAACTCATACAGTTTAGTACAACATTTATTAAGAGCTTGTATGTTGCAGGCAGTCATCATGCTAGGCATTAGGACACCATGAAAAAAAAGACATGGCTCCACTCTCATATAATCATATAAACGAATGTAGTCATATAAATCAATTTAAAAGACAGGCTGTTCTAGATTCCCTGTCACAATGTGACTTGACTGTACGTACATTGGTGTGTGAGCCACGTTCACCACATCCTGATAAAAAGATGAGGCTGACGTAGCTCATGACACAGAACCTTGTGAGGTTCTGGCACTTGAGAGAAGATGTGCCTGAGACCTGGTTGAATTCTCGGACGGACGACAGGGTGGGGAAGCTGGAAATGCTTTTCTGAGGAGACTGTACTGATGAGGCAGCCATCAGTCATCAATCAAGAAGAAACAAAGAGTCTTTGATTCCACTGTCAGCCTCAGGGCCATACTTGTTAGTGCTTCTTCAACTTAGTTTGCCCCAGGCTACCAGATACTGTGGAATTCATTGTCACTCTCTCCTCACCATCAGGAAGCAGAGACAGGAACTCCTGAGAGAGGAATACTTGCCCAGAAGCAGAAGACAAGTTGGAAGCCGGTTATGTTCTTTTTTTTGCACTGAGAGGAATGACAAAGCAGTATGCTCCATGTAGTTCTATAAAAGCTTCAAAAACAGAACTTCCAAGGTGGGAGTAAAGAGCTGACCAATTAGTATTTCACTTACTCTAAATTATAAGTACAGACCTTCTTAGTCATAAAATCTTTTTTTCCCATTTCCTGGCTTAAGATTGTTTTTTCAGATTGATATCCACATTAATGGAGAACATGTCGAAACCTTTCAGGAAGATCTCACCTTTACATTAGACACCTCGGCTTCACCAAATTTACCCAAGATAGATGATGACCTAAAAGGTATATTCATTTTCTTTACCTAGTATTTTCTGCCAAAGCAGATATTGTCTCCACTCTTCATTACTTATTATTTCTTCCAGTGTATTTTTGGTGTATGTGTAAAGATGAGATGGCAAGTATGTAGGACACTTTGGCAGGAAGTGCTAATGTGGTTTATATGAGGTCAGGCCATGGTAAGACGTGAGTGTTGCATAGATGACAGGGCTGGGGAGTTAGTTCATGAAAGGTACTGGGTAGACTGAGATTCATGGAGAAAAATGATGAGCCTACAATTCTACTTGGTCTCTCGTCGCTTTCTTGATAAAAGGATCCAAGCAAATGTAGAAGTTATTGTTGCATAAGTCAAGGATAGGCCTACGTAAGTAGAAGGCTAGATTTTAGGTTGGATTCAGAGATAAACTTTCAGAAATATGATCTTATCGTAGCTGGTGTGGGGAAGAGAGCTAACACTGTAGTGAAGGTAGGAAGGGTACACAAAAGGCAATCATTGTTGTGAAAAAGAGTCGTGAATGGAATATTTGAATCAGAGAGAGAGAGAGCTTTGGAAAGCTCTCAGCCTTTTAAGATATTCAACTTCAGGAAACTAAAATAGAGTAGTCTCCCCTTATCCTTGGGGATACGTTGTTCCAAGACCCCCAGTGGATGCCTGAAACTGCAGATAGTACTGAACCCTATATATACTATGTTTTTTTCCTATGCATACATACTTATGATAAAGTTTAATTTCTAAATTAGGCACAGTAAAATGTTAATAGCAATAACTAATAATGAAATAGAACAGTTGTAACAATATACAATAATGAAAGTTAACGTAGATCTTAACAATCTCATCATAGGATGTTTTTTCTTTTCCTTGTTAAGTCAAGAACTTTCACCTTTTCACTTAAAGGAACCACTTTATGGCTTCTCTTTGGCATATCTAAATTGCCAGCATCACTACTCTCGGCCTTTCTGGCCATTATTAAGTAAAATAAGGGTTACTTGAATACAAGCACCAGGATACTGGAACAGTCAATCTGATAACCTTTGACTACTAAGTGACTAAAATGGGTGGGTAGCATATATGCCTACACAGGGTGGATGTGCTGGACAAAGGGATGATTCACGTCCTGGGCAGGATGGAGCAGGATGGCATGAGATTTCATCATGCTACTCAGAATGGCTCACAATTTAAAATTTATGAATTGTTTATTTCCAGAATTTTCCATTTAATAATTTCGGACCACAGTTGACCGCGGGTAACTGAAACCACAGAAAGGGAAACCGTGGATAAGGGGGTCTACTGTAAATCCACAGTCTACTCTAACTTGTCATACTCCTTTCTACCTTTGGATCGGCTGCCAACATTTTATCCTTTATGCTTTCAATGTTGTGAAATATCATTGAGAATTCCTTTAACGTGAAGGTTTTGTTTTAGCTGGCATCATTTCCTCTCGGGTATTTTCATTCTTTTAGTCACAATCACTTTCCTCATTTATGTTGATAAACTTTGCCTTCAATAATTTCCTTTGGCTGCAGATCTAGAATCTTTCAAATGTCAACAGTGTCAACATTCCTGCTGTCAACTCTTTCTTCTATAATTCTATTTACAATTGATTCGAATTCGACTTCCCCTGTTATCACTTATCATTTCTTTGCTATGCTTTGTTAAAAAGCAAAATTCAACCTAGTAAATACAAAGATCTAATTGGCTTTATTAAGCAATTCATGAATCGGGCAGCCAGCATCCCATCCAGTGAGTAGAAGGATGCTCTGAGGGAGTGTACAAAATAGAAGGTTTTTATAGGCAAGAAGTCAGGGCAGGGGAGTTATTGACAAAACAAAACGAAGGATTATTTTTAGGCCAGGCCATCTCCTCTAGGGGGAAGGGACAGGCAAGGATTTTATCATGCAGATTGCCTCTTCTTCCTCTGCGGGATGGAGATGGTCCATGTGACAGATTACCCCATTGGAGCTGACTAGAAAATTTCAGACTAGCTAATCAAAATTACATTTCTGGGAGAGGTTGAAATTGCAATTAGATCAGGTATTAAGTCTAGGTTTGGAATCGTGGGCTTTAGCACAAGTGAGTCCATTTGGGGCCTGTAGTTTTCTTTTTAACATCTTTCATCTTTCTTGGCCAATTCTCTTTTTCAATGATCCATTTTTGTAAAATGTCATATGGGTTTATCACTGGGAGAGAAGGAGGCAACACAACTATACACTTTGTGTGTGTGTATGTGAACTGAATAATAATTATGCAATTACATCCGGTTGATATATCATAGTAACTGAAATTGGAACCCTGTTGTTGAGGGACTGGTTGAGACAGGAACCAGCCTAACGAGATGGAGTCCTCTGCAAGACCCCTGGCCTAACGAGATAAGGCCCCTAACCAATCTGCAAGCTAAGAGAATCAGATAGAGACCACCAAGATCCACATTCTGAAACCTTGGGACTTTCCTGGTCTTACACATGAGCCCTAGCCACCAGGAGTTGACTGAGGTGACCTTTAGCCCATTACCATAGTAAAAATCACACCCAGGGGTGGAGAGCTAGCATGCTAATGATACCTGCAGCATATGTGGTGGCATGTCGAACAACAGCACAAGTGCAAGAAAAACCCCGCCTCTACATGCTATGACAAGCACTCCTCCCCAGCCTTTGCCTAATAAAAAGCCCCACAATCCCACTCCCTAACGAGCTGGTCACCTGCCCCTTTCCTTTCTGCACTGGCTCACTTGGGCCTCCCTTGTGCACAAGCTAATAAACTTTCACTTTTCTACTCTCATTTGTTGTCTCTCTTGATTTCTTTCCTGGGGGACAACAAGAACCCAATGCACTGGTGATGATACCAAGCAATGGGCTCGCTCTGCTCGCCACAATCTGAGCCAATTAATCACAACAAGTTAGAGATGGAGAAACGAAGTTAATTAGATTAGCCAGCAAATTGAAAGACAGGTCACTAATGTCTCAAAGACTCATCTTCAAAGATTACAGAATCTTGAGGCAGTTATCCAGGGAAAATGAGCAGTAAGGAGGGGGCTCCAGGGATGTTGGTCTCCAGGCATGACGGGCTCCAGGCATTGCATTGTTCCATTCTTCTGTCAGCTGTGATGGATACCTTGTAGGTGTGTTTCCCGCCTGTGGTCAGTCTGTTCCTGGACAGAAACTCATAGAACAAAGTTTTTAATTTATCAGGCTATTAGGGAGTACATACATAAGTGGAGGCCATAAATCAGGAGAGCATGTGAATTTTTTGGAGTACATGCAGAGCAACGAGTAGTCACACAGAGGAGGGGCTGGGGCCATTTAGTGTACAAGATGGCCTCACTTATGCTCACTTAACAGTAACACAGTATTTTCGTAACTGAAATTCGTGCATATTGGAGTGGTGCAAAGTGAGGACTGCCTATTTTTCAAAGGGTTTACACTGTAATTATCCATGTGCTTCTTGGCCTAATTTTAGTTTTCGTATGCTTATGAAATTTGCTTTAAAGATATTTTACAATTGTGGATTCTTTTTCCACTTGTTTGGAATGGTTTTCATACTAATTCATTTTAAGGAGGTCTCACTGGTTTTGCATATCCTTTACCTTTATCTTGGTGAACTGGTATTTATTGCATGGTTCCCTTCATTAAATTAAATGCTATTCAACCTTACAGACTATCTATAAAGTTTTGGTCTCCCATGAAGATGAGCTCTGGCTTTAGA